>NW_020229425.1:0-1200000 GCF_003227725.1 Camponotus floridanus | reverse complement strand
TTATAATTTCACATTACTGTTTGTGCAAAAACAAAACTTACGCCACAAAAGTTACGTCTTACGCAATGCATATTATGTTATGTTATGTATATATCTATAAAATATTAGATGTATTAAATAATATAAAAGCAATATAATTTGCTTTATATTTTGATACATATCTTTTGCCTAAAAATAATAATTTAAATATAATAGAATAACAAATATTGCAACAAAATAATCTTGTGCATTAATGTACAATATTTCCCAAAGGTAACGACGCTTTGTTTCTTCACATTACATTACATGTTTGTGGTCAAGTAAACATTTTGAGACTCCATTTCATCAATTTTGATGTCATAAGTCCGCGAATTTGTGATCGTTTCAAGGCGCTAATTCAAAGACATCAACATTTAATAACATTGGTCCGAGAACTTGCCGATCTAATCAGTTTTATATTGCTGATAAAACTTTTCATGATCAGTATATTATTATGTGTAATGGGTAAGTATTATGTTTCTTATATAATTGTTGAGCGATATATGTAAATTACACACATTCATATTTCATATTCATAAAAAGGAAGACTTCAATAGACAAATATTCTTTTTTCAGGATTTCAATTTATCTTCGCGTTGAAAATCAATAACATCGTAATGATAGGAAAGAGTGTAGTAGCACTGAGTCTTTTTCTGACACAATTAACATTGTATAGTTTTATTGGGAATTATCTGAAATCTGAAATGGAAGAAATAGGACTCTCTATTTATCAAAGTGCTTGGTACAGTTTTCCTAGGAAATTGGCAAGAAACGTAATTTTTATTCTTATGCAGGCAAAGTCTCCAGTCGCGTTGCAAGCTGGAAATTTCATCGCAATCAATTTGTCAACTTATGTGAGCATCTTAAAAACCTCTTTTTCATATTTATCTATACTGCGTTTAATGCTCGAAGTGTGAAATATAAGATGCAAATGATAGAATTCTTTGCAAACTGTAAATATTTCGTATGTTCGAAATAGTACAACATATTGTTTTCAAAATAAAAAATGAAGAAGTATTTATTAAAATGTCACGTTAATAAATTTTATCCACAGTCACTATTTATATAATAGAAATAAATACATTTTTTCTATGCAATATAAATAATATGTAAACTTAAATTACATTTCTTTGCTTCAATTACATTAATTATATATAATCGATAGAACAATATTTTAAAAACTTTATTTTTTATAAACCTTAATTTATGAAGAAGTATGAATTTTTGATTTTTATAACAGAGGATAATAAATGATTGAATATTATTGCAATCATCTAGCAATAAAATATGCTGATAAGATAGCATTATCATCAATAACTAACATATTAACATGCATAGTAGCATGTATCGTGCAAAATTTCTATCGGCTCAGCTAGCATGATTGCTAATAATTGTAATAATAATCTCGCATGCGATTTAACACGAAAAAATCGCATCATGTGTCGCGGGCCTAGAATTTATTTCACTTTTATCATGTATCTCATCCGAGTTCGAGATTACAGTTATTATGCCTCTTCCTTCGATCCATCATTATCTGGACATAGACATAAAATAATTATTAATGAATTATTATATTGAATTTGAAAACAGACATTTTCTGACAGAATTACTTACATCACGCATAATTCTCTGTTAATTTTATTGGCTTATAATATAAAAAAAAAACAAGTTATCTACTTATTTTCATTTTTGAATCTATACTATAATTATTGCTAGCCAATCGAATATCGAGATACAATACAAGTATATAAGCGAAATATATAAGCGAATATATAAGCAAAACGCATATATGATCTTGGAAAATAAAAAATAGAGTTGCAAGATGGACGGTAACAATTTAGGAAAATTGTATCATATAAATTTTTACTCAACGACAATTTTACGTAAATGCGGAGTTGTACTTGCATTTTGCCATAATGCTTTAAGAAAGGCAGATTGATAAGCATGTATACTTTTCGCATTGAATAATAAATGAGTAGAAATGCGTCGCATCGATATAGCGAGTGGATCATCGATTATTAGCATTAGTTAGAGCCATTATCTCGACAATGACAAGTGAACAATATAAGAATGATATCGCATACGCGATGACTCCTTTTAAATTGATTACATGGCTTATCGGTGTATGGCCACTTCAAGTTTATGATATTTATTCGCTCTTACGTTGTGTTTTCGGCATTTTTTGTGCGGTAAGTATCCTTTGTAACTCTAAAGTCACTGGTACATACAATTCGTGTGCGAAGACGACGAATATTTTCTACATTGATATTGAAATGCTTTGGAGAAAGGGCTTGAGTATATCGATGAAGATATCAAGATTTTACATTTTCAATTCTTGATAACATCATGTGATGAATCGCTTTTGTCAGATGTAATAATAATATATGAATTATAAATCAACATGATTGTAAGTCGTTAAAAATTTTAATATTAAGAAAAATTTCCTTTGAAATTTTATGATCTATGTATATTTCTTTTAAATTATGTGTAAAAATGATATGATTTTTTAAAAGAACTTAGAGAAATAATATGGGACTTGCACTACACTGTTTATATATAATAGTATTTCACGTGTAGTAGCAGCAAGGTATTCCGTGTATCTACATGCAAATCCGCTAGTTGAGAATACCTTAAATTATCGATTCAATAACGGAATCAATCGAATTCTTAATATACTTAATCAATAATTTAGTTCTTTATATAAAGCATTTTAATTTTTGCTCGTGTTCTATAAACAGAAATATGTATGATTTAAAGTTTCAATGTGAAAATATTTCTTTAAAAAGCGTCACACTTCGGATTCATTTGGCAAATTTATTTTTGCCGTGTAGTAATCGCTATTAGCATATCTAAAGCTTACATTCCATAATCTAATCATGCGAAGCGTGCACTCGCCAATTTTTATTAATTCATATCATTCATTTTATCATTCATTTTATCATTCATTTTATCATACCATTCATTTTATCATTCATTTTATCATATCATTCATTTTATCATTTATTTTAATAATTATTGTAGAAATTGCAAAGTAGTTGACTGGATATTTTGTTTACTGCACTTTATCTGTTTAAAAGCGTTGCTATAATCTGTATATAGAGAATTTGCATACACACACACACACACACACACACACACACACATATATATATATATGTCGTAATAAATGCAAATTATTTTGTAATAGTTATTTTAGTTTCCTATACAAAAGTAAAATTATAAAAAAATTACGCACACATAACTGAGATAAAAATTTACTTACTTTAGAAAACATTTTAACTTAAAAAAATTATGTTACATAATACAAAATAGTAGTTCTAATTTTCATAAAAATATTAATATTAAGATTTAAAAATTTTTTCAAAAATTAAACCTAAAAATTATTACAAAATAAGAAAATATATATAAAAAAATACTTGGCACTAATATGCTGCAAAATAATAAATTTATTAGTAATATCAGCTTATGAAAAATTAAAATATTTGTTATGCATAATACTTTGTCTTTAATATAACAATTTTTTGAAACGTAAAGTAATAATAATATTCCGTTTATATTAAAATGACATTTATTGTATAAATGTATTCTCTATTTGACGAAAAGAGGCGCACACGCACTAATTGTGAAAAATATATATTTATGTAAAGGAATTATTATAAAATGATATACAAGATGATTCTAAACAAACATTTGTCTTTAAAATATCGAATTGTTGAGTGAATTCTAAAACAATTTTTCCTTTTGCAAAATTTTGCCCGGAGGTTAGTTTTTAAACTACAAGGGAAAATAATTAACTAATTACGGAACGAGTACAAGAGGTAGGCAGGGACGGCGTGATTGACCGTCCGATATACACGATTATGGCTATCACATATAAAATTTCATAAGCACATAATAAGGTTCTTCAAGGGGCTAATATTCGACCGTGATTGATCGATTTCCTTAAGCATATATCTTACGTGCTTATGGAAATTTATGTGTGATGGCCATTACGTGGGCCGCTCGCCCCGATCAGCTGATCGCGGATACGCGATGAATGTAGCAATCAGTGTGTGGGAGAGAGAAAGAGAACGAGAGAGAGAGAAAGAATGTATACGCAAGCGTATACACACACGCACGTTAATTTTCTCTCTCTCTCTCTCTCTCTCTCTCTCTCACTCCTTTCTCTCTCTCCCCCCTCTCTTTCGTCCTTTCTTTTTCATTCTCATTCAATTATTTATTATTTATTTTTATCTTATAGAGATTCTTCATATTGCTAATAAATAATTCTTACACGTTGATAACAATGAGACTTCCCTAATACATACACAAACACTCTGACACATCGTGTTAGATGAAAGCGAAGTTTTTTCTTTTCTTTTATCGTTATTTACTAATTTACTCATGCACTTAATCACAATCAATAAAATTTACCAACGAAGTTATGAATGATTAACTCATTCAATTACTAATCATACACTCGATATAAATTTATTACGAAAACGACTTAAAAAAAGAAATGCGTTAACAGTGTATCACGTGCGATAACAATTATTTATCAGTTATGTGAAGAATCTGTACAAGATAAGAATAAATAATAAGTGAGTGAGTGAGAATGAGAGGGGGGGGGAGAGAGAGAGAGAGAGAGAGAGAGAGAGAGAGAGAGAGAGAGAGAGAGAGAGAGAGAGAGAGATTGAGCTAGAATGAAAAAGCGAAAAAGATGTGAAACGCGAGTGAGAAAATAGCATTTTTATCATTTAAATAGAATATGTAGTGATAAAAATTCATTAAGTTAATAGTAAGATATATTCTTCCTAAGTACGCAATATCATGTATGGAGAAATGTCAATCAACAGATTCTTTTTGTGGTTTTGCCTTCCATGGAGCTATACTTTGGCTGTACTGACATAGAGGAGAATATAGACTGTCTGACACTAATTTGTTGCGGATTGCTCGGTGTTATGAAGACGACATGGTTCCGTATTAATACGAATAGTTTAATTATCAATTATAATTCTGCTTTAAACGATTATCTAACGATTGACAATACAAACGAGCGGGACATCATGCGAAAACATGCTTTCATAGGAAGGATTCTTTGCTTTTTCTTCCTGGCCTTTACTTACTTTAGTTGTCTAATACATGGAGTAATTCCTTTTTTGAATCAAGATAATCTCATTAACATAACGAATACAGATACGGTATTGAAATATGCAATACCATCGAGATGTGCTCTCGAATATTTCAATTTTCCAACAAGCATGTATAAAATCTACTGTCTCATCGAAATTGTTATACTAATCATAGCAGCAACAGCAAATCTTGGTAATATTTACATAATTTATATGAATAATTTATGTTTTAATTAATATTACAAAAGTAAACAAAAGTTTATTACTCTTCATATATAAATATTTATTAATTTTATTAATATTATGCATTTATTTTTGGCTATGGAAAGCATAAGCAAAGATACTACAATTTGCATGGTTTTATATAGTAAACTGCTCCATTTATTTTAAAATCTTCCAGTTCTTCTAATTATACATAATACATTAGATGGTAGAATCTTTTTTTTTATTAAACAATGTAAAAATAATTATACATAACAGCTTTAATGTGTTTCATAACTGCTTGTTTGAAAAAAACTTTAAATTTTTGGAAAACTTGCGCTTTATATAAAAAAATATTATGTTTTAAATATATGTATATTCGATATAAGAAAAATGTTATTTGTTATTCTTTGTGATACATATCTTTTCATTACAAAAATTAGTTTTAATTACAATAGAATAATAAATATAAATGTGTATTTTAATGCAATAAGTTAATTCAGCACATGAATGCATTTTCCAAAGGTAACGACGTATTGTTTCTCAACATTACATTGCATATTTGCGGTCAAGTTAACATTCTGAGGCTCCGTTTCATGAACTTCGATGTTACAAGTCCACGAATATATGATCGTTTTAACGCGTTAATTCAAAGACATTGTTATCTGATAATGCTAGCCAGAAAACTTACTAATTTGATAAGTTTCATATTGTTAATAGAACTATTCATAATCGGCATATTAATATGTATAATTGGTGACTATTATATATGACACTTATAATTGTTCAGCGAAACATGTAAATTACATTTTACAAAAAAGATTTACATTCAACTAACAAATATTCTTTTCAGGATTTCAGCTCATCCTCGCATTGAAAGTCAATGATATCGTTATGATAGGAAAGAGTTTAATAACACTGAGTGCTTTCCTGATACAACTAACGTTATTTAGTTCTATCGGGAATTATCTGAAATCTGAAATGGAGGAGATAGGACTGTCTATTTATCAAAGTGCTTGGTACAGTTTTCCTAGCAAATTGACAAGAAACGTTATCTTTATTCTTATGCAGGTAAAATCTCCAGTCATGCTTCAAGCTGGAAGTTTTATCGTTATCAATTTGCCAACCTATGTAAGCATTTTAAAAACCTCTTTTTCATATATATCTGTACTTCGCATAATGGTCGGAGTATGAAATATAAGATGGAAATGATAGAGTTTTGTGCAAACTGTATATATGTATTTGATATGTTAAAAATAATATAATATATTGTTCTAAAATAAAAATATATAAAAAAGTATTTATTAAAATGTCACGTTAATAAGCTTTATTTACAATCTGTTTATATCTTATCCAATTTTCCTATACAATATCAATAATATCATAAACTTAAATAATTGTTACATTCTACTAATTTCATTATTCTTTCCTTTTGTGAAATTGCGTTCATGATTGTCAGATTGATTGGGATAAAGAAGATCAATAAGGTCTTTTGCTTGTTAATAACGATATTAATAAACAACTGAGAGAAAAAATTGAGAGAAATATATCGAACGGTGGAATTAATCGAATAATGGAACAACATTAATCTTCTTTGCAATTTGAAACTTACTGACAAAAGAATGAAACTATGATAAAAGAATAGTTCTCTAAATGATAAGAAATATCGTTGATAAAACTTAAGGACGTCGCACATGTGATTTTTCCTGTTCAAGTCGCATGCAGAACGTCTGACAATGATGTTAGTCGAATTGTTAGAAATTTTGCGTGCTGCTGTGCTTACTAACACTGATGGTAAGTCCGATACTATTTTTCTTGTGTGTTTTATATTGACTGCAATTATGATCAATCATACATTATATATTATAATTATTATCATCTGTGTCGTATATTACTATTGTTATTAATCCATTATTTTGTAAAAAGTTTTCTATTCTCTATTATTCTAAAAGAATTTATAAAACTTTATTAATGAAGATTTGTAGAGTTAAAAAATTTATTATTTCGATATGTATATATCATACATCATATATGTATATACCATGTGTATTGTTAATTTTGAAATGATAAAATATTATTGTATATCTTAGAAACACACACACACACACAATAAATATAATTATAGAAACTAAAAATAAAAAAAATTTAAAATTAACTGTAGTTCCACTTTTGTTAATTATCGAAAGAAAGAAAAAATGAAATAAATTAAACAAAATTTAAGCATTGGCTATAACAGGAATATAAGTCAAATTATTTAACAATGCTATATAAAGAATTACATTTGTGTAATATATATGGGTATATTTAAAAGATTAATAAGTCTTTCATATAAAACACGAATATTTAAATTATGCAGGCTAATAAGAATTAAACCCAGGATAATAATATGTTAGAGCTATATCTCATAGCTATATCTTATATCACATTTTTTTGTATTAAATTTAAAAAACATACGAAAGTATTTATATCAAGGTAGATAAATAAATAGATAAATAAATTTACATAAAGAGAGCAAATAGATAAAAAATTTTAACCTGCCATGTTAATCTATGTTTGTGAAGCCAAAACCAATAACGTTTTCGCCATAACAATATGCACTATAATCACATACACAATAAAATATCGCATAGAGAATCTCTTAAAAAAAAAATTTGCACCATAACTTACATCGCGCTTTGCAAATTTAATTATCATATGTGATTAAATATTATTGTAATGATCGAGCAATAAAACACACTGGAGAAATAGCACTAAAACTATCATAAAAAACGTGTCAGCATGCTTCGTACAAAATTTCTAGCAACTCGACTAGCATGATTACACTTTGCATACGAAAAATCGTGTACTGTCAGCTTAGAAGTTGTTTGACCCAAATCATATGTAACAAATTATATGCACAAATGATTTTCGTTCGATTTAGAGATTATACTTGTTACGCCTCTTCCTTTGATCCATCATTTTTTGGATCTATGTGTAAAATTACTATTAATGCATTTATTATATTGAATTTGAGGATAGACGTTTTTTTATATGTAGAATTACTTACATATGTGTCGCATTATTCTGTATTTGTCGATTTCATTGATTTGCAGTATAAAAAAGCAAATTATGTGTTTATATTTTCATCTTTGAATAATTTTTGAATCTATTCTATATTTTTTGTTGGCCTAGCAAATATCAAGATAAAATGTAGTATAATGTACGAATACATCAGTAAGTAAAAACGCGCACATGGTTAGCACAATAAAAAAAATTAATAGTTTCTAGATGGACGATAACAATTTAAAAAATGTACCATAAATATTTATTCAAAGACATTTTCCATAAGAGCGTAGTTATTTTGCTATAATGCTTTAAGAGAGGCCGACTGATAAGCATGCATAATTTTCATGTTGAATAAAAAATAAGTTGGAATACTTGCATCGTATCGATATAGCGAGTGGATCATAGGTTATTGGCATCAGTTAGAGCCATTACCTCGACAATGATAAGTGAACAATATAAGAATGATATCGCATATGCGATGACTCCTTTTAAATTGATTACATGGCTTATCGGTGTATGGCCACTTCAAGTTTATAATATTTATTCGCTATTACGTTGTGTTTTCGGCATTTGTTGTGCGGTAAGTATCCTTTTGTAACTCAAAGATTACTGACACACATAATTCGTGTTCGAGGACAACGAATATTTTCTATATTGATATTGGAATACTTTGGAGAAAGCGTTGTAACGATGAACATGTCAAGACTATATACCTTGAATTCTTGATAACATCATGTGATGAATGGCTTTTGTCAGATATAATAATGATATATGAGTTATAAATCAACATGATTATAAGTCATTAAAAATTCTAATATTAAGAAAAATTCCCTTCGAAATTTTATAATCTATTTATTTATTTTTTTAATTATGTGTAAAAATAATATGATTTTTTAAAAGAATTTAAAGAAATAATATACTTGCACTACACTGTTTATATAATAGTATTTCATGTGTACCAGCAGCAAGATATTCCGTGTATCTATATGCAAATCTGTTAGTTGAGAATATCTTAAATTATCAATTTCAATAACGGAATCAATCGAATTCTTAACATACTTAATCAATAATTTAGTTCTTTATACAAAGTATTTTTATTTTTGCTCGTGTTCTATAAGTAGAAATATTACGACTTAAAGTTTCAATGTAAAAATATTTCTTTAAAAAGCATCACACAGTGGGTACATACGGTCAAACTTATCGTTGTTGTATAATACTCGCTACTAACATATCTAAAACATATGTTCCACGATCTAATCGTGCAAAACGTGCACTTATTCGCCAGTTTTCATTAATTAATCTTTTAATAATTATTGTTGAAATTGCAAAATGGTTGACAGATCCTTTTGTTTACTGCACTTTACCCGTTCAAAAACATTGGTTTATCTTTATAATCTTTATAAGCAATGTGCACACATACATACAAACATTTATATATAATTGTTATAATAAATGCAAATTATTTGGTAATGGTTAGTTTAGTTTCCTATATAAAAATAAAATTAAGAAAATTGCGCCACTAGGATGTACAACTAGGACAAAAATTTATTTATTTTAGAAACATTTTAACTAAAAAAAGCTATATTTTATGATACAAATTAGTTTAACTAATTTTTATAAAAATATTAATATCAAAGTTTAAAAACTTTTTCAAAAATTAAGCTTAAAAACTATTACAAAATTAGAAAATACATATAAATTTTAATTAAAAATACTTTGCATTAATATGTTAAATAATAAAGTAGGAAAATTAATAGCATCAGTTTATGAAAAATTAAAATAATCATTACGCGAAATATCTTGTTTTTAATATAACAATTTTTTGAAATATGAAGTAATACTGTTTTGTTTATATTAAAATGACATGGTGTACATACACTATTACTTGGCGCATTTTTTTGTCAAAAATAAGTGTTTAGTTATATAAAAATAAATGTCACATAAGCTCTAAATAATACTAAAATTTTGTTTTTTATATTTTATATTTAGAAATATATTTTATATTTATAAAATGAGAGAGAGAGAGAGAGAAAGAGAGAGAGAGAGAGAGAGAGAGAGAGAGAGAGAAAAATTGAGCTAGAATGGAGAAGCGAAAAAGATGTGAAACGCGAGTGAAAAAATAGCATTTGCCATTTAAATAGAATATATAGTAACAAAAATTCATTAAGTTAGTAGTACAATATATTCTTCCTAAGCACGCAACATCATGTATGAAGAAATGTCAATCAACAGATTCTATTTGTGGTTTTGCCTTCCATGGAGCTATACTTTGGCTGTACTGACATAGAGAAGAATATAGACTGTCTGACACTAATTTGTTGCGGATTGCTCGGTGTACTGAAAATGACATGGTTCCGTATTAATACAAATAGTTTAATTATCAATTATAATTCTGCTTTAAATGATTATCTAACGATAGACAATATAAAAGAGCGCGACATCATGCGAAAACATGCTTTCATAGGAAAGATTTTTTGCTCTTCTTTATTGGCTTTTACTTACTTTAGTTGTCTAATGTATGGGGTAAATTCTTTCATGAATTACAATCAAGATAATCGCATTAACATAACGAATAGAGATACAATATTGAAATATCCAATTCCATCGAAATGTGTTCTGGAATATTTCAATTTTCCAACGAGCATGTTTAAAATCTACTGTCTCATCGAAATTGTTATACTAGTCACAGCAGCGACAGCAAATCTTGGTAATATTTACTTAATTTATATGTATAATTCATATTTTAATCAATAGTACAAATGTAAACAAAAGTTTATTATTTTTCGTATATAAATGTGTTTATTAATTTTATTAATATTATTTATTTTTTCTTGACTATGGAAAGCATTACAAAGATGCTATATTTTGTATGGTTCTATATAACAAACTATTTCGTTAATATATTTCAAAATCTTCCAATTCTCCTAATCATGCATAATAAATTAGATGGTACAATCTTTTTTTTTATTAAACAATGTAAAAATAGTTATATATGACAGCTTTAACGTGTTTTTTAACTGCTTATTTAAAAGAAACTTTAAGTTTTTAAAAAACTTGCGGCTTATACAAAAAATATTATGATTCAAATATATGTATATTAAACGTAAAAAAAATATTAATTGTTTTTTTTGTGATACATAAATTTTAATTAAGAAAATTTAGCTTTAATTACAATAGAATAATAAATATAAATGTGTATTTCAATGCAATAAGTTAATTCGCCACATAAATGCATTTTTTAAAGGTAACGACGTATTGTTTCTCAACATTACATTGCATATTTGCGGTCAAGTTAACATTCTGAGGCTCCGTTTCATGAACTTCGATGTTACAAGTCCACGAATATATGATCGTTTCAATGCGTTAATTCAAAGACATTGTTACCTGATAATGCTAGCCAGAAAACTTACCGATTTAATCAGTTTTGTTTTGCTAATAGAACTATTTCTAATCGGCATATTAATATGTATAATTGGTGACTATTATATATGACACTTACGATTGTTCAGCGAAATATGTAAATTACATATTTATAAAAAAGGTTTACATTCAACTAATAAATATTCTTTTCAGGATTTCAGCTCATCCTCGCATTGAAGGTCAATGATATCGTTATGATAGGAAAAAGTGTAATAACATTAAGTGGCTTCCTAATACAACTAACGTTATTTAGCTCTATCGGGAATTATCTGAAATCTGAAATGGAGGATATAGGACTCTCTATTTATCAAAGTGCTTGGTACAGTTTTCCTAGGAAATTGACAAGAAACGTTATCTTTATTCTTATGCAGGTAAAATCTCCAGTCATGCTTCAGGCTGGAAGCTTTATCATTATCAATTTACCAACCTATGTAAGCATTTTAAAAACCTCTTTTTCGTATATATCTGTACTTCGTATAATGGTCGGAGTATGAAATATACGATGGAAATGATAGAGTTCTGTGCAAACTGTATATACATATATGATATGTTCGAAATAATATAATATATTATTTTAAAATAAAAATACATGAAAAAGTATGTTAAAAAGTTTATTAAAACGCCACGTTAATAAGCTTTATTCACAATCTGTTTATATCTCATCCTATTTTCCTGCAATATCAATAATATCATGAATTTAAATTAATGTTACATTCTACTAATTTCATTATTCTTTCCTTTTGTGAAATTGCGGCCATGATTGTCAGATTGGTGGAATAACAAAGCAAGATCTTTTGTTTGTTAATAACGGTATTAATAAACAACTGAGAGAAAAAATTGAGAGAAAAGTATCGAACGGTGGAATTAATCGAATAATGGAACAACACGAATCTTCTTTGCAATTTGGAACTATGACATAAAAGAATAGTTCTTTGAAGAGGATAAGGAATATTGTTGATAAAACTTAAGGACGTGGCACATGATGTGATTTTTCCTGTTCAAGTCGCATGCAAAACGCCTGACAATCATATTGGTCGAATTGTTAGAAATTTTGAGCGGTGCGTGCTGCTGTGTTTACTAACATTGATGGTAATTCTGATGCTATTTTTCTTGTATGTTTTATATTGACTGCAATTATGATCAATCATATATTATATATTATATTTATTATTAATCTCTTATTCTGTATCAATCGTATATTACAATTATTATTAATTCATTATTGTGTAAAAAGTTTTCTATCCTCTATTATTCTAAAAGAATTTATAAAACTTTATTAATGAAGATTTGTAGAGTTAAAAAATTTGTTATATCCATCTTATGTATATATCACATATCATGTATGTATATATCATATGTATATTGTTAATTTTGAAATGATAAAATATTATTGTATATTGTATATATATAAATATTATATCTCTAAAAATAACGGAGATATTCCAGGTGGACAGAGTTATCGGTCTACCCTGTATATGGGTATATTTAAAAGATTAATAAGTCTTTCATGTAAAACACAAATATTGAAATTATGCTAATAAGAACTAAACCCAGGATAATAATATGTTAGATCATAACTATAATTTGTATCACATTTTTTTGTATTAAATTTAAAAAACATACGAAAGTATTTATATCAAAGTAGATAAATAAATTTACATAAAGAAAGCAAATAGATTTTTATTTATTCTTAAAAGACTTTCAAAAAATTTTAACCTGCCATGTTAATTTATGTTTATGAAGCCAAAACCAACAACGTTTTTGCTATAACAGTATGAACTGTAATCACACACACAATAAAGTATCGTATAAAGAATCTCTCAAAAAAACTTGCACCATAACTTACATCGTGCTTTGCGAATTTAATTATCATATATGATTAAATATTATTGTAATAAACTAGCAATAAAACACACTAGAAAAATAGCACTAAAACTATTATAAAAAACGTGTCAGCATGCGTCGTACAAAATTTCTAGCAACTCGACTAACATGATTACTACACCTTGCATACGAAAAATCGGGTACTGTTAGCTTAGAAGTTGTTTGACCCAAATCATATGTAACAAATTATATACACAAATAATTCTCGTTCAATTTAGAGATTATAGTTGTTACGTCTCTTCCTTCGATCCATCATTCTCCGGATCTACGTGTAAAATTACTATTAATGCATTTATTATATTGAATTTGAGGATAGACATTTTGTTATATGTAGAATTACTTACATATGTGTCGCATTATTCTGTATTTTTCTCAATTTTATTGATTTGCAGTATAAAAAAGCAAGTTATGTATTTATATCTTCATTTTTGAACAATTTTGAATTTTCTATTCCACATTGTTTGTTAGCCTATCGACTATCAAAATAAAATGTAGTATAATGTACGAGTACATCAGTAAAAAC
The DNA here is from genome assembly GCF_003227725.1 of Camponotus floridanus. NCBI lineage: Eukaryota > Metazoa > Arthropoda > Insecta > Hymenoptera > Formicidae > Camponotus > Camponotus floridanus. The sequence continues at coordinate 1,185,798 of NW_020229425.1, read as the reverse complement.
GCGCACATGGCTTAGCACAATAAAAAAAATAGTTGCTAGATGGACGATAAAAATTTGGAAAATGTACCATAAATATTTATTCAAAGACATTTTCCATAAGATCGTAGTTATTTTGCTATAATGCTTTAAGAGAGGCCGACTGATAAGCATGCATAATTTTCATGTTGAATAAAAAATAAGTTGGAATACTTGTATCGATATAGCGAGTGGGTTATTGGTATAGGTTATTGGTATAGGTTATCAGTTAGAGCCATTATTTCGACAATGACAAGTGAGCAATATAAAAATGATATCGCATATGCGATGACTCCTTTTAAATTGATTACATGGCTTATCGGTGTATGGCCACTTCAAGTTTATGATATTTATTCGCTATTACGTTGTGTCTTCGGCATTTGTTGTGCGGTAAGTATCCTTTGTAATTCAAAGATTACTGACACACACAATTCGCGTACAAGGACAACGAATATTTTTTATATTGATATTGGAATACTTTGGAGAAAGCTATGTATGTTTTTTTTTAAATTATGTGTAAAAATGATACGATTTTTTAAAAGAATTAAGAGAAATAATATGGGACTTGCACTACATTGTTCATATAATAGTATTTCACGTGTAGCAGCAGCAAGGTATTCTGTGTATCTATATGCAAATCTGCTAGTTGAGAATATCTTAGATTTATATACGATTTTATATACGATTTTAATAACGGAATCAATCGAATTCTTAACATACTTCATCAATAATTTAGTTCTTTATATAAAGTATTTTTATTTTTGCTCGTGTTGTATAAGCAGAAATATTATGACTTAAAGTTTCAATGTGAAAATATTTCTTTAAAAAGCATCACACAGTGAGTACATGCGGCCAAACTTATCGTTGTCGTATAATACTCGCCACTAACATATCTAAAACATATGTTCAACGTCTATATGATCTAGTCGATATGATCTAGTCATGCAAAACGTGCATTTATTCGCCAGTTTTTATTAATTAATCTTTTAATAATTATTGTGGAAATTGCAAAATGGTTGACAGTACCTTTGGTTTACTGCACTTTACCCGTTCAAAAGCGTTGGTTTATCCTTACAATCTTTATATAAGCAATCTGCACACATACATACAAACATTTATATATAATTGTTATAATAAATGCAAATTATTTGATAATGGTTATTTTTGTTTCCTATATAAAAATAAAATTATAAAAAAATTGCGTCACTAGGATGTACAACTAGGACAAAAATTTATTTATTTTAGAAACATTTTAACTAAAAAAAGCTATATTTTATGATACAAAATAGTTGTAATTTTTATAAAAATATCAATATCAAAGTTTAAAAATTTTATAAAAAATTAAGCCTAAAAACTATTAGAAAATAAGAAATTATATATAAATTTTAATTCAAAATATTTTACACTAATATGCTGAATAATAAATTAAGGAAATTATCAGCAGTATCAATTTATGAAAAATTAAAATAACCATTACGCAAAACATCTTGTTTTTAATATAACAATTTTTTGAAATATAAAGTAATACTGTTTTGTTTATATTAAAATGACATTTATTATATAATAATATTCTCTATTTGGACAAAAAAATAGCGCCAGTACACACGCTAATTGTTGAAAATATATATTTATGTAAAGAAATTGTTACAAAATGGTGTACATACACTATTATTTGGCGCCATTTTTAATTTTTATATCAAAAATAAGTTTTTAATTATATAAAAATAAATGTCATATAAGCTATAAATAATACTATATTTTGTTTTTTACATTTTATATTTAGAAAGAAATTTTCTACCTGTTATTTTCATAAGATATGTTATTATATATTTTTTCAATAATACATAATTTAGCAACATTTAAAAAAAATTGAGATTACATAAAAGAATTAAATATATTAAATTTATAAATATATTATAATTATTTTTATAATATTTTCCATAAAGTAATGTGGATAAAAGTGCTTTTTATATTGTATTTTATAAAGTAAGAGGAAGAGAGAGAGAGAGAAAGAAAAAGAGAGAAAAGGAAAGAGGGAGAGAATGGGAAAAAGAAAATCATGTGAGACGCGAGTGCGAAAATAGCATTTCCATTTAAATAGAATATATAATAATAAAAATTCATTGAGATAGTGAGATATATTCTTTCTACGCATGCAACATCATGTATGGGGAAATGTCAATCAATAGATCCTATTTGTGATTTTGCCCTCCATGGAGCTATATATGGGCTGTACTGACATGGAGGAGAATATAGACTGTCTGGCACTAATTTGTTGCGGATTGCTCGGTGTACTGAAGACGATATGGTTCCGCATTAATGCAAACAGTTTAATTATCAATTATAACTCTGCTCTAAACGATTATCTAACGATTAACAATATAAAGGAGCGCGACATCATGCGAAAACATGCTTTCATAGGAAGGATTCTTTGTTTTTCCTTTGTGGTCTTTACTTACTTTAGTTGTCTAATATATGGGGTAACTCCTTTCTTGAATTCTAATCAAGATAATTTTATTAACATAACGAATAGAGATACGGTATTGAAATATGCAATGCCATCGAGATGCGCTCTGGAATATTTCAATTTTCCAACGAGCATGTATAGAATCTACTGTCTCATCGAAGTTGTTATACTAGTCATAGCAGCTACAACAAATCTTGGTAATATTTACCTAATTTATATGTTTAATATTTTAATCAATATTATAAATGTAAATAAGAGTTTATTCTTCTTTGTATATAAAAATGTTTATAAATTTTATTAATATTATTCATTTTTTTTGGCTATGGAACATTTAAAGACGCTACAGTTTGCATGATTTTATATGGCAAATTATTCCATTGATATATTTTACAACCTTCTAGTTCTCCTAATCATGCATAGTAAATTATATGATAGAATCATTCTTTTTTTATTAAACAATGTAAAAATGATTATATATGACTGCATTAACGTGTGTACTGCTTGTTTAAAAGAAACTTTAAAACTTCCATCTTATGCAAAAAATATTGTTTCAAATATATGTATATTAGACATAAGAAAAATATTATACGTATATTAGACATAAAAAAAATATTATTTATTATTTTTTGCGATGAATATCTTTTAATTACAAACATTAACTTTAATTACAATAAAATAATAAATATAAATATGTATTTTAATGAAATAAGTTAATTCGGCACATGAATGTATTTTTCAAAGGTAACGACTTATTGTTTCTCAACATTACATTGCATATTTGCGGTCAAGTTAAGATTCTAAGGCTTCGTTTTATGAACTTTGATGTTACAAGTCCACAAATATATGATCGTTTCAATGCGCTAATTCAAAGACATTGTTACTTGATAATGCTAGCCAGACAACTTACCGATTTGATCAGTTTTGTATTGTTAATAGAATTATTTATTATCAGCGTTTTAATATGTATAATGGGTGACTATTATGACACTTATAATTGTTCAGCAAAACACGTAAATTACATATTTGTAAAAAAGATTTACATTCAACTAACAAATATTCTTTTCAGGATTTCAGGTCATTCTCGCATTGAAAATCAATGATATCGTTATGATAGGAAAGAGTTCAATAACATTAAGTGCTTTCCTGGTACAACTAACGTTATTTAGTTCTATTGGAAATTATCTGAAATCTGAAATGGAGGAGATAGGACTCTCTATTTATCAAAGTGCTTGGCATAGTTTTCCTAGGAAATTGGCAAGAAACGTTATCTTCATTCTTATGCAGGTAAAATTTCCAGTTGTGCTGCAGGCTGGAAATTTTATCGTTATCAATTTGCCAACCTATGTAAGCATTTTAAAAACCTCTTTTTCGTATATATCTATACTTCGCATAATGGTCGGAGTATGAAATATAAAATGAAAATGATAAAGTTCTATGCAAACTGTATATGATATGTTCGAAATAATATGATATATGGTTTTAAAATAAAAGTACATGAAAAAGTATTTATTAAAATGTCACGTAAATAAACTTTATCTATGTATAATCTGTTTATATTTAATCCAATTTTATGCAATATCAATAATATCATAAACTTAAATTAATGTTACATTCTACTAATTCCATTATTCCTTCCTTTTGTGAAATTACGTCCATGATCGTCGGATTGATGATAAAGAAATATCGTTCGATAAGTGATTCTCGTTCAATTTCGAGATTATAGATGTAGCGCCTCTTTATTCGATCCATTATTCTCCGGATCTGTGTGTAAAATTGCTATTAATGCATTATTATATTGAATTTGAGGACAAGCATTTTTTGATACGTAGAATTACTTACATATGTGTCGCATTATTCTGTATTTGCCGATTTGTTGATTTGCAGTATAAAAAAGCAAATTATATGTGTTTATATTTTCATCTTTGAATAATTTTTGAATCTATTTCTATATTTTTTCTTGGCCTAGTAAATATTGAATAAAGTGGTACAATATGCTAAAATGTACTACAATGTGCGAGTATATAAATAAGCAAAATGCGCATATAATTTATTATTCCGTTCAACAAAAAAAATATAGTTGCTTGATAAACGAAAACAACTTAGAAAAAATTGTACTGTATAAATTTTTACTCAACGACAATTTTACATAAAACGTAGTTACGCTCCCCCTTACTTATAATGCTTTAAGAGTATAGAGACTGATAAACATGTATACTTATCATGTTGAATAAAAAATGAGATGATGACTTGCGTTGCATCGATATAGCAACCGGATCATCGGTTATTGGCATCAGTTAAAATCATTATATCGACAATGGCAAGAGAACGATGGAAGGATGATATCGCATACGCGATGACCCCTTTCAAAATAATTACGTGGCCTATCGGCATATGGCCATTTCAAATTTATAATATTTATTCGCTGTTGCGTAGTGCCTTAGGCACATGTTGTGCGGTAAGTATCTTTTGAAACTCAAAGATTATGTATACACTCAAAGATTAGACACATATGTATATACACACAATTCACGATCGTACGAAGACGACGAAGAATATTTTCAACATCGAAATTGCAATGTTCTGAAAAACTTCGGCATAACGATAGAGATAACAAGATTTTGCGGTTCTTGATAATGCATATCATAGCTTTTGCTAGCAGTAACAATTTAGATGAGTTGTAAAGCAGCACGATTGTAAGTCGTTAAACAATTTTAACAATAATAAAGATTTCTTTTTTTTATAATTTATAAAAAAAAGAAATCTTTATTATTGTTAATTTTTATTATTGTTACTTTATTATTGTTACTTTTTTTTATGTTTTTTTAATTATGTATAAAATGATACGATATTTTTCACGAAATATCATGTACTACGTTACTTTTTTCACGGTTCCAATATAACACTCGTATGTGAAACAAAATAAAATCTGACATAAAATGTCACATAAATTCTAAATAATATTGAATTTCATCTTTTTATGTTTTTTATATTTAAAAAAAATGTTTTCTATTTATACAAATTTTATTACACGCATATATTATTTTAGTAATTTACATTTTTATTATACTATTTAAGGACTTCATAAAATTAAATATATAAATAATAAATATACAAATATACGATTATATGTACAATGCTTTGCATTTATAAAAAAGTAAAAAAAAAATACTTTATTTATATCATATTTTATAGAGTGAAAGACTGAGAGAGGAAGAGAAAAAGAAATTTAAAGAATTTAAGAATTAAAAGAATTATAAGAATGAGAAAATAGGATTCGCACTTTAATAAAATATTTATTAGTAAAAATTTATTGAGTAGAGAGTAAGACATATTTTTTTTGAGCTTAAAACATCATGTATGAAAAAATGTCAATCAACAGAGCCTAATTGTGATCTTGCCTTCCATGGAACTTCATATGGGCTGTACTGATGTAGAACAGAATATAACATGTTTAACAATAATATGTTGTGGGTTGCTCGGTATGCTGAAGATGGGATGGTTCCGCATTTATGCAAAAAATTTAATTGATAATTACAACTCAGCTCTAAACGATTATTTGACGATTAAGAACACAAAGGAGCGCGACATCATGAGAACACATGCCTTTATAGGAAGGTTTCTATGCTGTTCCATGTTGGGTTTTAGTTATTTTGGTTGCGTAATATATGGGGTAACTCCTTTCTTTTACAATCCAGATAATCGCATTAACATAACGAATAGAGATACGATATTGAAATATCCAATTCCATCGAGATGCGTTTTGGAATATTTCAATGTTCCAACGGGCATGTATAAAATCTCCTGTCTCGTCCAAGCTGTTATATTAACTATAGCAGCTACAGCAAATTTTGGTAATATTTACTTATGTTTTGATATTAGAAATAAAAATTGTTGTATTTAAAAGTTTAGTCTACATACACATAAATAAACTAATTTTACTAATTATTATTTTTTTACTAATTTTATTAATATTATACATTTCTTTTTGATTAAAAACATTGTAAAGGTGCTAAAGTTTGCGTGACGACAAACCATTTCATTGATTTCATGCTTCAAAATTTTCCAGTTTTCCTGATCAGACATAATAGATCAGGTAGCGGATTTTTTTAAACGATATCTATAAAAATAATTATATATAATAGCTTTAACGTGTATCAATACTATTCCTTTAAAGAAAAATTTTTAAAAAACTTTTACGCCTTATGCAATGCGTTATAATATAAGAACAATATTATATAATATAAGAACAATAATATAAGAACAATAATAATATAAGAACAATATTATTTTGTTATATTTTGTGATACATATCAGAAATGGGATCAAATTCAATATACATTTAAAAATCCAAGTCTAGTCCAATAATTAAATTTTATTTTCTAGAATTTGATTAATACTCTTAAAAAATAATATTTCTTATATTGTACTTGTAAAATAATCGATAGCAAAAAAATTATATTAAAATGTTGGAATAAATACTCGCACGATTCAAAATGTATTTATAAGCACTTTTTAAAGAATCAAAAAAATCAAGACCTAAAGACTCGAATTTTTTACAAGTAACATTCAAACTTTATGATTAAAAAATCAGTTTATAAAACCTGTCAACTTCAAGTATATTTTTAAAATATTGTTTCTAAAGTAATTATAGTGTTCGAAAACGTGCAAATTCGAATTTATTAGTAAAACATTTTATCCCATCGGTAATATATATTTTTAATTACAAAAATTAATTTATATGCAATAGAATAATAAATTCTGTGTTGTATATCAATGTAATAACTTAAATTCGTTCATCGATGCATTTTTAAAGGTAACGACGGGTTGTTTCTCAACATTACATTGCATGTTTGCGGTCAAATAAACATTCTGAGGATCCATTTTATCAATTTTGATGTCTCAAGTCCGCAAATCTACGATCGCTTTAACGCATTAATTCTAAGACACCAAAACCTAATAACGCTGGCCAGAGAACTTGCCGATCTGATCAGTTTCGTATTGCTCATAGAATTATTCATTATCAGCATATTATTATGCATAACGGGTAAATATAATATTATGATTATTCGGGAAAATATGTAAGTTACACATTTATAAAAAAAAGATTTACATTCAACAAACAAATGTATATATTTTTCAGGATTTCAATTTATATTCGCGTTAAAAGTTAATAACACTGTAATGATAGGAAAGAGTTTAATGGCATTGAGTCTCTTTCTGATACAACTAACATTGTATAGTTTTATCGGGAATTATCTGAAATCTGAAATGGAAGAGATAGGACTCTCTATTTATCAAAGTGCATGGTATAGTTTCCCTAAAAAATTGACAAGAAACGTAATTTTCATTCTTATGCAGACAAAATCCCCAGTCATGTTGCAGGCTGGAAATTACATTGTAATCAATTTGTCCACTTATGTGAACATTTTAAAAACCTCTTTTTCGTATTTGTCTGTACTTCGTATAATAGTCGGAGTGTGAAGTATAAAGAAGTGAGAATGAAGAAGTCTGTAAATATTTGATAAGTTTAAAATAGAAACCATATAATACCTTCAAAATAGAATAAAGAAGTGTTTATTAAAAAGCCAAGTAAATAAACTTATTATCCATATAAGTTCTTGTACCAAATAAGTATTTCCTATCAAAATCAATAATATGCACATATCTGAATTTTTTTTTACTATTAATATATTTTTATATTGAAATTAAAGATAAATTTTCAATAATTACCTACTTGTGTCGCGTAAGTGTCTATCAGTTAATTTTTGTTGGCTTGTAGAATAAAAAAAATTATTTATTCATATTTTCACATCTGAACAAATTGACTTTATACGACTTATTGTTAGCCAAACGAATATCGTGGTAAATATAGTGTGTATATAAATAAGCAAAATATATATAAGTCTGCTCAACAAAAAAGTAGTCGCTCGCAAGAGATGACAACAATTTGGAAAATGTATTATAAGTTTTTATTCAACGACATTTTCCATAAAAACACAATTATTTGTATTAATGGTTTAAAAGAGATAAATTGATAAGCATGCATACTTTTCATGTTGAATAAAAAATGAATTAGAATACTTGTGTCGTGTCGATATAGCGATTAGATCATCAGTTATTGGCATTAGTTAGAGCCATTGTATCGACAATGACAAGTAAACAATAGAATGATACAATTATGGCTCTGTTCTGAACGATTATCTGGCGATTGACAATACAAAAGATCGTGATATTATGAGAAGACATGCTTTTATAGGAAGGATTCTTTCTTGCTTCATGTTGGACTTTTCATACCTTAGTTACCTAATATATGGAATAATTCCATTCCTTTTGGATTATGATCAAGGTAATGGAATTAACATAATGAATGAGGATATAATATTGATGTATGCACTGCCATCAAGGTGTACTCTGGAATATTTCAATATTCCAAGATGTATGTATAAAATTTTCTATTTCGTCGAAAGTGTTATAATGATACTGGCGAGTATAACTAATTTTGGTAATATTGATTTAATTTTCTGTGTGTATTTTGTGTGTTATCCGATATTTCTTGGAAACAAAAATTTTCTTAATAGTTTATTATTTTACATATACAGATTGTCTCACAACCTTTGTACAATACTCAAATAGCATACTCTAGAGATAAAATGGAGTCAAAGATTCTAATACGAAAATATTGATGCTGCAATAGTTTTTGAATTATAAACGATTAAAGTTTGGCAATGATGTTGCGTAGAATTCACGCGTTCGAGCTTGTAACTACATTTATACACGTACCGATCTGTCATTTGTTATTGATTTTTTCATGATTCTACACAGCTGATTTTATCGTTTCTTATATGCGTTTATTATTAATTAATATAATAAATTGTAATTAATATACAAAAAACTTTCTTTTTTAAATAAGAATTTAAATAATCGATTAAGTATTATATTTAAACAGAATTATAAAATGTTTTCACATATTTGAAAAATTAGATACATTTCTTTTTAATCTAATATTTGTAGGAATCTATTTTCATTACAAATTAAAATAAAAAATCAACCATGCCGTAAAATCAATATCACCTGACATGAAAAAATCAATAATAGCTGATCAGTACATGTAAAGCCCCTTGCACAATGCTAGGCAACAGGCAATAGAAATAAGGAATAGAAATTATTCACTAATAAATACGCGGAACAGAAAATACTCACCAATAGGAGCAGAGAATAAATACTCTTTCTGTTCTTATTGACTGTTGCCTATCATTGTGCAAGGTGTTTAAGTGTACTTATGGAGCTGAATGCACGAGTTCTGTGCGATATCATGGGAAAACTTTCATCTCTTATAAAAAAGCTGTTGCAGCCTTAACATTTACGTATTAAACTTTTTGATTCTATTTTATCTCTACCGTATACTATTAAAGTATTTTACGGAAGTGATGGGACATCCTTCATAATTTTATTAAGTTTATTCTTATGAAACTCTTATACCAATTTTATTATTATAATATTATATATAAAGTGCAATTTTTTACTGATTATGCGACATTGCATAAGAGCGAAAGTACTGTATTGTGAAAGTGGTATAAGATGTGAGATCTGTTGTCAATTCAAGGGTAAAAGTGGTTACATGGAAAGCGGAAAGATTCGGGTTTGATTCCTAATTAAGTCATTTGTGTCATATCACCAATATATCAGAAGAGTCAACCCAAATAGTAACATAATCTTTCTTATATTCTTTTCTCATTAGAATTAAGTAAATTTTTTTAGCTATTTAAATTAATCAATGTTTGTCGATTTTCTATTCTATTATTTTCTAAATCCAATGACTTATTTTTTTTTTGCTATAGTAGATAAAATTATCGATTCTATTAACTTTCTTCGCACATACTTTCACAACCCATTTAATTTACGTTTATTAAAAAGAAAAAAGAATAAAATTGTAATTCAGTTAAAATCTAAGAGTTTAATATTAAAATCACTCCGTACTATCGTAACACCCGCGAAACAAATAAACAAACACACACACACACACACATATACGCACATGCAAAAGTTTAATAATAAATTTATTACTAGAATAAAATCATGTATATGAATTAAAAAATATTTTTTAGAATAAATTCAAAAATTTTTTAAAAATAATTATCTATTCACTAATTCGTTTTCATTCTAAGATCGCACGAAGATTCGTTCTCCGTAAAAGAGATGAGATTCTCTTCTTATCAAAAAGAAACTTAGTGTATATTCGATACAACAACATAATTGTGATTCAAATAGTCATTTACCGGTCTTCAAGTCTGAGAATTTATTCAACATGAATTATATTCAAAGTATCTAATTTTGAAGTTATAATTGTGATCTTCTTTCGATCCATATTTCTCCTGGTTCTAAACGTAAAATTATTATTAAACTATTATTATTGCAATTATTATATTGAATCTTAGGACAGACATTTTCAAATATAAAAAGTTACTTACGCTATATGTCACGTAATTGTTTATTTGTTAATTTTACTGTTCCGTAATATAAAAAAATAAGTTATTTGTTTTTCATTTTTGACACGGATTGAATTTATACTATATTTATACTATATTTATACTATATTTATACTATATTTATACTATATTTATTGTTAGACACACGAATATCGATTAAAATGTAGTACAATGTGCTAAAATATAATGCAATGTGCGTATATACATAAGTAAGCAAAACACGCACATGATTCTGTCCAACAAAAGAAATATAGTTGCTTGATTGACGGCAACAATTTAGAATTGTACCATATAAATTTTTACTCAAAGATAATTTTATATCAAAACGTAGTTACGCTCTCATTTAGTTATCATACTTTAAGAGTATAGAGAAGCATGTATACTTATAAGCATGTATACTGATAAGCATGTATACTTATCATGTTGAATAAAAAATGAGATAAAGTACTTGCGTTGCATCGATATAGCAAGCGGATCATTGGTTATTGGCATCAGTTAAAGTCATTACATCGACAATGGCAAGAGAACGATGGAAGGATGATATCGCATACGCGATGACCCCTTTCAAAATAATTACGTGGCCTATCGGCATATGGCCACTTCAAATCCATAATGCTTATTCGCTGTTGCGTAGTATCTTAAGCACTTGTTGTGCAGTAAGTATCTTTTGAAATTCATAGATCATATATACACTTAGAGATCAGACATACATACACACAATTCGCGATCGTACGAAGACGACGAAAAATATTTTCAACATTGATATTGCAACGTTCTGAAAAAACTTCGGCATAACGTTGGAGATAACAAGATTTTGCAATTCTTGATAATGCATATCATAGCTTTTGCAATCTGTAACAATTTAAATAAGTTGTAAATCAGCACGATTATAAGTCGTTGAAAAATTTTAACAATAATAAAGATTTCTTTTTTTTATAATTTACATGTTTTTTTAAATTATGTATAAAATGATAGGATATTTTTCACTAAATATCATGTACTACATAACTCATTTCATGGTTCCAATATAACAATTGTATGTGAAACAAAATAAATAATCTGATAAAATGTTACATAAATTCTAAGTAATTAAATTTCGTTTTTTATGTGTTTCATATTTTAAAGAGAAAAAATTTTCTATTTATACAAATATTATTACACGCATATATTATTTTAGTATATAATTTACATTTTCATTATAATATTTAAATATTTCATAAAATTAAATGTATAAAAAGTAAATATACGATTATATGTATTGCATTTATAAATAAGTCCGAAAAAATACTTTATTTATATCATATTTTATAGAGTGAAAGACAGAGAGAGAAAGAGAAAAAGAAATTTAAAAAATTTAAGAAAAATATAGAATGGGAAAATAGAATTTACATTTTAATAGAATATTTATTAATAAAACTATTATTGAGTTAGGAGTGAAATATTTTTTTTTGAGCTTAAAACATCATGTATGGGAAAATGTCAATCAACAGAGCCTAGCTGTGATCTTGCCTTCCATGGAACTATATATGGGCTGTACTGATGTAGACCAGAATATAGCAAGTCTAACAATAATAAGTTGTGGATTGCTCGGTGTGCTAAAGATGGCATGGTTCCGCATTTATGCAAAAAATTTAATTGATAATTACAACTCTGCTCTTAATGATTATCTAACGATTGAGAACACAAAGGAGCGTGATATCATGAGAAAACATGCCTTTATAGGAAGATTTCTTTGCTGTTCTATGTGTGGCTTTTGTTATTTTGGTTGCGTAATGTATGGAATAATTCCGCTTTTGGATTACGATAAAAATAATCAGATTAAAAACGAGAATATGATATTGGAATATGGACTGCCATCAAGATGCGCTCTGGAATATTTTAATTTTCCAACAAGCATGTATGAAATCTCCTGCTTATTCGAAACTGTTATAATGATACTAGCGGCTACAGCCAATGTTGGTAATATTTACTTATGTTTCGATTATACATATAGATTCGAAATAAAAATTTTTGTATTCAAAAGTTTAATTAAAAAGTTTATTATTAATTTACTAATTTTATTAATATTATGCACTTTTTTTGATTGAAAACATTGTAAAAGTGATAAAGCTTGCATGATTTTACGACAAACCATTTCATTAATTTTATGTTTTAAAATCTACCAGTTTTCCTGATCAGATATAATAGATTAGATAACAGATTTTTTTTGCACTGCAATATAATAAACATTAAATAAAAACAATATTATTTATTTATATTTTGTGATACATATCAGAGATAGGTCAAGTTCAATATACTTTTAAAAATCCAAGTCTAGTCCAATAATCAAATTTTCTAGGATTTGATTAATACTGTTAAAAAATAATATTTTTTATATTGCACTTGTAAAGTAATCGAATGCAGAAAAATTATATTCAAATGTTGGAATGAATACTCGCACGATTCAAAATGTATTGTATTTATAAGCAATTTTAAAGAATCGAGAAAATCAAGTCGTAAAGAATCGAATTTTTTACAAGTAGCATTCAAACTTTATGATTTAAAAAATCAATCTATAAAACTGTCAACTTTTTTTTTTCAAGTATATTTTTAAAATATTGTGTCTAAAGTAATTATAGAGCGTTCTAAAACAAATTCGAATTTATTAGTAAGACATTTTATCCCATCGATAAAATATATTTTTAATTACAAAAATAAATCTATATGCAATAGGATAATAAATACTGTGTTGTATATCAATGCAATAACTTAAATTCGTTTATGGATCCATTTTTTAAAGGTAACGACGGGTTGTTTCTCAACATTACATTGCATATTTGCGGTCAAATAAACATTTTGAGGATCCAATTTATCAATTTTGATGTCACAAGCCCGCGAATCTATGATCGTTTCAACGCATTAATTGTAAGACATCAAAACCTAATAACACTGGCCAGAGAACTTGCCGATCTGATCAGTTTCATATTGCTCATAGAATTATTCATTATCAGCATATTATTATGCATAACGGGTAAATATAATATTATGATTATTCGGGAAAATATGTAAGTTAAACATTTATAAAAAAAGATTTACATTCAGCAGACAAATATATATTCTTTTCAGGATTTCAACTTATCTTCGCGTTGGAAGTCAGTAACACCGTAATGATAGGAAAGAGTTTAATGGCATTGAGTGTCTTTTTGATACAACTAACATTGTATAGTTTTATCGGGAATTATCTGAAATCTGAAATGGAAGAGATAGGACTCTCTATTTATCAAAGTGCTTGGTATAATTTTCCTACAAAATTGGCAAGAAACGTAATTTTTATTCTTATGCAGACAAAATCCCCAGTCATGTTGCAGGCTGGAAATTACATTGTAATCAATTTGTCCACTTATGTGAACATTTTAAAAACCTCTTTTTCGTATTTGTCTGTACTTCGTATAATAGTCGGAGTGTGAAGTATAAAGTGAGAATGAAGAAATCTGTAAATATTTAATAAGTTTAAAATAGAAACCATATAAGACTTTCAAAATAAAATGAAGAAGTGTTTATGTTTAGAAATGTTTAAAAGCCAAGTAAATAAACTTATTATCCATATAAGTTCTTGTACCAAATAAATATTTCCTATCAAAATTAATAATATGCACATATCTGAATTTTTTTTACTATTAATATATTTTTATATTGAAATTGAAGAATTGAATTTTCAATAATTATCTACTTGTGTCGCATAAGTGTCTATCAGTTAATTTTTGTTGGCTTGTGGAATTAAAAAAAAATTATTTATTCATATTTTCACATCTGAACAAATTGACTTTATACGACTTATTGTTAGCCAAACGAATATCGAGATAAATATAGTATGCATATATATAAGCAAAACATACATAAGTCTGCTCAACAAAAAAAGTAGTTACTCGCAAGAGACAATTTGAAAAATGTGTTATAAATTTTTATTCAACGACATTTTCCATTTCCCAAAAACAGTTATTTGCATTAATGGTTTAAGAGAGATAGGCTGAGAGGTATGCATTTCATGTTGAATAAAAAATGAGTTGGCATACCTGCGTCGATATAGCAAGTGGATCATGAGTTATTGACATCAGTTAGAGTCATTATGTCGACAATGGCAATTGAACAATGGAAGCACGATATGGTACATGCGATGACTCCTTTCAAATTGATTACATGGCCTATCGGTGTATGGCCCCTTCAAGTTTATAACATTTATTCATTGTTACGTTGTGCCTTAGCTACTTTTTGTGCGGTAAGTATCTTTTGGAACTCGAAGATCATTGACATATTCGCGATTGTTTGAAGACAACACGGAGTATATTACTTACGTTGATATTGCAACTCTCTGGAGAAAATTTCGATATAACGATGAGCAAGATTTTATATTTTGAATTTTGGATATTGTATATGGTGAAAAGATTTTGTCAGCTGTAACATTTTAGATGAGTTATAAATCAGCACG
Organism: Camponotus floridanus; assembly: GCF_003227725.1. Taxonomy (NCBI): domain Eukaryota; kingdom Metazoa; phylum Arthropoda; class Insecta; order Hymenoptera; family Formicidae; genus Camponotus; species Camponotus floridanus. Next base: position 1,170,365 of record NW_020229425.1, on the reverse strand, counting down.
ATTGTAAGTCACACATTAAAAAATTATAAAAAGAAATATTTTTTTTAAGTTTCATGATTTATATATTTTTTCTTAAACATGTATAAAAATATTATGATTCTTTTCACGAAATATCATGATAGAAGCATGCACTACATTATTTATTTCATGATTCTAGTATAATGATCGTATATGGAATAATATAATTATATATAATGTCATTTAAATTCTTAATAATATTAAATTTTGTTATATTTTGATGTGTTTCATATTTTGAAGGAAAGAAATTTTTTATTTACACAAATTTTGTCAAATATTGGAATTAACATATACATATACATTTTTGTGTTGTTTTTATGTCTAGAGATTGTGACATAAAATTGTATATACAATATACAAATAATAAATATACAATTACATTGTTATATATATGTAGTGCTTTGCATTTATAAATTAATTTGAAAAAAAACCTTTTTTCATACCGTCTTTTATAGAATGAAAAGGAAAGAAAAAGTTGTGAAAAATTGTGCGAAAAGAAGCATGAAATTCAGAAAGTAGCATTCGCATTTTAATAGAATATTTATTAGTAAAAATTATTGAGTTAGGAATGAAATATATTCTTTTGAGCACGGAATATTATATATGCGACATATATCAACAGAGCCTAATTGTGATCTTGCCTTCCATGGAGTTATACATGGGCTGTACTGACATAGAGGAGAATATAGACTGTCTGACACTAATCTGTTGTGGATTGCTCGGTGTACTGAAGACGACATGGTTCCGCATTTATGCAAATAGTTTAATTATCAATTACAACTCTGCTCTAAACGATTATCTAACGATTGACAATATAAAGGAGCGCGACATTATGCGAAAACATTCTTTCGTAGGAAGAATTCTTTGCCTTTCCTTACTAGTCTTTACTTACTTTAGTTGTCTAATATATGGGGTAACTCCTTTTTTGAATTACAATCAAGATAATTTTATTAACATAACGAATGAAGATACAGTATCGAAATATGCAATACCATCGAGATGCGCTCTGGAATATTTCAATTTTCCAACGAGCTTATATAAAATCTCCTGTCTCATCGAAGCTGTTATACTAATCATAGCAGCTACAACAAATCTTGGTAATATTTATCTAATTTACATGTTTATTTTATTCAATATTATAAATGTAAACGAAAGTTTACTATTCTTCATACATATATATGTTTACTAGTTTTATTAATATTATGCATCTTTTTTCTTGGATATGGAAAACTTTGCAAAGACGCCACAGTGTGCATGATTTTATATGACAAATTATTCCATTAATATATTTTAAAACCTTCCAGTTCTCCTAATTATGCATAATAAATTAGATGGTAGAATCTTTTTTTTAATTAAACAATGTAGAAATTATTATATATGACAGCTTTAACGTGTTTCGTTACTGCTTATTTAAAAGAAACTTTAAATTTTTAGAAAACTTGCGCCTATACAAAAAATATTATGTTTCAAATATATGTATATTAGACGTAAAAAAAATATTATTTGTAATATTATTATTTGTGATACATATCTTTTAACTACAAAAATTAGCTTTAATTACAATAGAATAATAAATATAAATGTGTATTTTAATGCAATAAGTTAATCGGTACATGAATGCACTTTCTAAAGGTAACGACGCATTGTTTCTCAATATTACATTGCATGTTTGTGGTCAAGTGAACATTCTGAGACTCCATTTCATGAACTTTGATGTCACAAGTCCACGAATATATGATCGTTTCAACGTGCTAATTCAAAGACATTGTTACCTGATAATGCTAGTTAGAGAACTTGCCGATTTAATCAGTTTTGTATTGCTAATAGAACTATTTATTATCAGCATATTAATATGTATAATGGGTGACTATTATTATGACACTTATGATTGTTCAGCAAAACATGTAAATTACACATTTATAAAGAAATACATTTACATTCGACTAACAAATATTCTTTTTAGGATTTCAGGTCATCCTCGCATTGACAGTCAATGATATAGTTATGATAGGAAAGAGTTTAATGACACTGAGCGCCTTCCTGATACAATTAACGTTATATAGTTTTATCGGGAATTATCTGAAATCTGAAATGGAAGAGATAGGGATTTCTATTTATCAAAGTGCTTGGTACAGTTTTCCTAGAAAATTGGCAAGAAACGTAATCTTTATTCTTATGCAAACAAAATCTCCAGTTGCGTTACAGGCTGGAAATTTCATCGTAGTCAATCTGTCAACTTATGTGAGCATTTTAAAGACTTCTTTCTCATATTTGTCTGTACTTCGTATAATGCTCGAAGTGTGAAAAGTAAGATGTAATTAAACAAAATACTTAAAAACTGTAAACATTTTATACTTTCGACATAGTATGATATAATGATTTTAAAATGGAAAAGACATAAAAATACAAATAAAATATCAAAAAATGTTTACTGAAATGCCACGTCAATATATTTATCACTCACATTAATCTATTTGTTCCAAATCAACTTTTCCTATACAAAATCAATAATATATATATATATATATATATATATATATATATATATGTAATATATATACAATTATTATTCAAACAATTATTAAAATAAATTTGTTAACAGATATTTTCGGATATATAAAATTTACTTGTGTCGCGTAATTTTCCATCAATTAATTTTGTTGGTATATAAAATAATAAAAACAATATTTATTTACTCATATTTTCATCTTTGAACAAATTGAATTTATCCTACTTATAGTTAGCCAAATCAAGATATAGCAAGATAGCGAGATAAAGTACTTGTACTATAATGTACATATACAGGTAAGCTAAACGCATGACCTCGCTCAACAAAAAATATATTTGCTCGACAGTAACAATTTAGAAAAATTGTGTCATATAAATTTTTACTCGATGACAATTTTACGTAAAAGAGTGGTTATTTGCATTTAGCCATAATGCTTTAAAAGAGATAGACCGATAACCATATATACCTTAAGTTAAATATTCTATGACACGTTGAATAATAAACGAGTTGGAATATACAGGGTGTTTCATAAATGGTGGGCAAAATTTCAGGAATGGATTCCTCATGCTTAGAGAAGAAAAAAAAAGTTAATCAACATAGGTTCGGAAATTATTAGTTTTTGCGTTATTAAGATTTTTGTAATACAAAATTTTGTCTTATTTCTCGTCTTAGAAGTATATGGGGAAATCAATAGATCCTAGTTGTGATCCTAGTTGTGATCTTGCCTTCTATGGAAATGTTCTTGGATTGTACTGACGTAAACCAAAATATAAACTGTCTGATAATGATCTGTGCCGGAATGCTCTGTGTGCTGAAGATAATATGGTTTCAAATTTGTCCAAATAGTTTAATTATTAATTACAATTCTGCTCTGAACGATTATCTGACTATTTATGACACAAAGGAGCAAATTTTTATTAATATCAATTTATATTTATTATTAATTTCTTAATTAATTATTCTTAAAATATAGTTCTTCAAATTAAATTCTCTAATTATCTAATTTTACAGTGTATAGACACACATTCCTATTTTACATTTATTTTATTATCCTTTGAGATGTCCTTTACAGCTAATAAAATATGAACCTCGTGAAAGCATCATATTTTATCAATCCATCGCAATCCAATAATAAAGATAATATTCACAAGTTGAACATAGAATTTGCAAGAACGAACTTCGATCAGAGTAGTTGTTGTAAACTGTCCAATTTATACAACTACTATAATGTCTTCGCGTGTTCTTTGAAACGATGATATCATATATGTCTTTTCCCCTCGTGAAAATAATGGCCCTTGCGAAAAAAGATGGTATTCACGATCATGCAACGGAGTTTAAGCAATATTTATAAAAATATATTAGCAGGCAAGAAAAAGGGATTATAGAAACATGTTGCAGCCAACAAATATGATGATATCAATTTTGCAAGAATTTATATATCTAAAATACTCATAAAATATTTTTCTAAATATTTCTTGAATTTCTTAAATGTATATTTATTTACAATATAAAATTTATGCATTACTTGTAGTTAGATAAATAGATAGATTCAACAAAATGTATATGTTAATTTGAAGGTTTATTATGGAATATTAAGATACTAGAAGACATTTCATAAATATGTTTTATTGTTTCTATCTTCTCATTTATTATATACGTTAACTATATTTCCTACGATAATTTTAAAGGATCATTATTAGTTAATGATTTTCAGCTTCCTATTTATGAAGTTATTGGAAATCATCGTGATGTCCAATACAAGCATTGGAACTATATTATTTTTCATGTACACAGTAATTTTGACGCTAAAAAATTTCCATATTATTGATAATTAAAGAAAACTTGCTAGAAGTATGATTGACGTTATTATCAACAATTGATTGTTCGCGAAGAATGATGAATTTTATAAGATCACATGAATAATCATATGAAAAAACATGCATTTAAATCCACAATATTTACTCCGATGATACTATATTCAGGTTTCATATGCACTGCAATTTATATATTGGTCATATTCTTAAATGTAAAACAAAGATTTTTGCAAGACACATATATATCAGATATTATATCATATTCGTGTGTACATTTGTTGAATCATTATTTTATAAATAAAAAAGTGCCTTTCAAGATATTAACTTACAAATACAAATAATTATAAATATGATTTTTTTTCTTTAACATCTATATAAATCATCTATCTCATCCTAGAAAGCGTGATATTATTTTTTGATAAATTTTTTCCATTTCTTTACTCCAAGAATAAATCTGTTTCTCATTATTATACATATATTATTTTATGTTACTACATTGAGAAATGTCTTACATATACTGAAGAATAAAAATAACACCATACGTTTATATAAATTATCATAATTTTTTACTAAAATATTTTTTGTATTTTTTATTAAAAATATTTATAAATTATCAATACGATACTCAAGAAACGAGCGATTATTTATAAATTATGTACATTCGATTTTTTAGTAAAATTTAAAATTTTTAGTAAAATTAAGATATCAAAATTTATCAGTTACTATATTTATTATCTATTACATATGAAAATAGAAAATAGAAATTTAAAAAGATGCGATAGCAAAACTTCACTTATTTCACGACCCTAAAGACCGATTGATGTGCGGAAAGAATGTGTGCATACAAACTACAGTAATTATTTTTGCGAGGGATAAATGTAAGCCATTGTTCCGGCCGACGAAATATGTAATATTCAAGACAATCACAATCTTCCTAGTTAGTTTTCAAAACTAGCAATCGCCAAACATGAAAGAAGACAAATTGGAACAGTGGTACAGATTACAGCTTTTCAAAGATCAATGATATGAATACTTGATGTACGGTCTTTGCAAAAAATGGTATAATTTAAATGTTCAGCTGCTTGTAATGTTCACAACAGCGGTAAGATAATATAACGTAATAAAAATGTAAAATAACAAACAATATTAAATAATAAGATTAATTAAATGATAAGAACAAAATACATTTATTGTCAAATTTCTTAGTCAAAATCAATAGAGAAACAAAATTGTAGGAATCTGTTTAAGACCACGCTATTATACAGCCATGCAACTATGCATGAAAAATCGCATCGTGTGCCGTGGGTTTAGAATTTATTCGAGCCGAATCATATGCAACAAAATTTCTCGTCCAATTTCGAGATAATTGTTATGTCAATTCCTTCTACGAATTCTTCGAGTGTGGACTTAAAATTACTATTAATGCATTATTATATTGAATTTGAGGACAAACATTTCCAACATACAAAATTACTTACATCATGTGTCTCTATTTATTAATTTTCACTTGACATATAAAAAAAGCAAGTTACTGCTTATATTTTCATTTTTCAATCTATGCTCTATATATATATATATATATATATATATATATATATATATATATATTAATGTTGCCAATTGAATATCGAAATAAAAATCCAATACATTGCAAGCATATAAGTAAGCGAAAAATGCGAATATCGTTCTACGCAATAAAAAAAAATAGTTGATAGATGGACGGTAACAATTTAGAAAAATTGTATCATATAAATTTTTACTCAAGAATATTTCCTATAAGAGCGTAGTTATTTGCATTTTGCTATAATGCTTTAAGGCAGACTGAGGCATAAATTTCATATTGAATAAAAAATGAGTTGCAATACTAGCGTTGTGACCATATAGGGAACGGATCATTGGTTATCAGTTAGAGTCATTATCTCGCAATGGCAATTGAACAATGGAAAGACGATATTACGTACGCGATGACCCCTATCAAAATGATTACATGGCCTATCGGTGTATGGCCGCTTCAAGTTTATGACATTTATTCGCTCTTACGTTGTATCTTAAGCACTTGTTGTGCGGTAAGTATCTTTTGGAAGTCGAAGATCATTGACATATTCGCGATCATTCAAAGACGACACGGAATATTATAATTGGTTGAACAAAAACTTCGGTGTAACGATCAGCATAGCAAGATTTTATTTTGAATTTTGGGTAATGCATATGATATGAAACGCTTTTGTGAACTGTAAAAGCACTTTAGATGAGTTGTAAATCAGCACAATTGTAAGTCATTACAAAAATTATAACAATAATAATATTTCAAGTTTCAAGTTTCATGATTTACGTGTATTTTTTCTTAAACATGTATAAAAATAATACGATTCTTCTCACAAAATATCATAAAAACTAGATTACTTATTATAAGAAGCTACATTATTTATTTCATGATTCCATCGTAACGATATGTAAAATAAAAGTTATATAATGTCACTTCTATTCTGAATATTATTAAATTTATTTTCTAAATTTTATATTTTGAAATTTTCTGTATTTCTGTATTTTATATTTTGAAATCTTTTATTTACATAAGTTGTATGACATATATATTATTTTAATACAGTTGTATTACATATATATTATTTTAATACAGATATTAGATTTTTGTGTTATTTTTATATATAAAGATTGATATATATAAACTGTATGCATAATATATAAATAGTATATATAAATATACAAATATATTAATATATGTATAACACTTTGCATTTATGAGTCAATCTTTAAAAAAAACGGTTTTTTTACCGTCTTTTATAGAATAAAAGAGAAAGAAAAGAAATGAGAGAGATTGAGTGAAAAGAAGTATGAAAATGAAAAAGTAGTATTCACATTTTAATAGAATATTTATTAGTAAGAATTTGTTCAGTTAGGAGTGAGATATTCTTTCAAACACGAAACATCATATATGGGAAAATGTATCAACAGAGCCTAATTGTGATCTTGCCTTCCATGGAGTTATACATGGGTTGTACTGACGTAGAGCAGAATATAGACTGTCTGACAATAATCTGTTGCGGATTGCTTGGTTTGCTGAAGACAACATGGTTTCGCATTTACGCAAATAGTTTAATTATCAATTACGATTCTGCTCTGAACGATTATTTAACAATTGACAATGCGAAAGATCGCGATATTATGAGAAAACATGCTTTTATAGGAAGGATTCTTTGCTGTTCTATGATGGGCTTTTCTTACCTTAGTTGTTTAACATATGCGATAATTCCTTTTTTTGATTATGTTCATAGTAATCGGATTAACATGACGAACGAAGATAAAATGTTAAAATACGCTCTGCCATCAAGATGTGCATTGGAATACTTTAATTTTCCTACAAGCATGTACATAATCTCTTGTCTTATCGAAACTGTTGTAGTGATTTTTTCGACTACAACAAATCTTGGTAATATTTATCTAATATTTATCTAATATTTCCTTATTTTTTATAGATATTTTATATTTTACATTTTTATCTAGTATTACTAGAAAACAAGAATTTTTTAATAAATAGTTTCCCAGATAACACATAAATATCATCTGAAAATCCAAAGAATATTCAATATAGTAGATAGGACAGATATCCTACAAACATTCAGTGATTATCCAGTGGATATTTATGAAATATTTATATTTTAACATAATATATATATATATATATATATATATATATATAAGATTTCTAAATTATATTAAACACATAAGATTACACATAAGATAATAAACATATTAAATATTTTATATTTTCATAAACAATAAATTTATAAAACATCTTAAAATATTTAACACAAATATCTTTATGGATATAATCAGAAAAATCATAAGAATGTATTGTGCTATCTGGGTTATTCTTAATATAAAGATTTTTATTAATCTTATTTATTACTATATTAATTTTTTCATTTATAGAAAATATTGCAGAAGCGCGGAAGTTTGAGTGGTTCTATGGTAAATTGTTCAAAATAAAATGATCTATGATCATATATTAAAATCATATTCAATTCTTCTGATATATACATATAAAATATTAGTAGCAATTTATTACAATTATATTACATTTAACGGCAAATTTTTTTATTAAAAATGCAAATGAAAATAATATCATATGGCACACTTAATGTATCATTACAGCTTGTTTGAAGAAAGAAACAAAATTTAAAAAAAATTACAATTACAATTTATTTAAAAAAAGAGACAAAATTTTAAAAAAACTTTCGCGCCTTATGCAAAAGATATTATGTTTTAAACATATACATTAAAACATAAGAAAAATATTACTTGTTTTTTGTGACACATATTTAATTTTTTAATTTAAGAAACATGTTTAATTACAATAGAATAATAAATACATATATATATATATATATATATATATATATATATATATATTTCAATGCAATAAGACAATTCGGTACAATTTCCCAAAGGTAACGACGCATTATTTCTCAACATTACATTGCATGTTTGCGGTCAAGTGAACATTCTAAGGCTCCATTTCATGAACTTCGATGTCACAAGTCCACGAATATACGATCGTTTTAACGTGCTAATTCAAAGACATTGTTATCTAATAACGCTGGCCAGAGAACTTGCCGATCTGATCAGTTTCGTATTGCTAATAGAATTATTCATCATCAGCATATTATTATGTATAATGGGTGAATATTACATTAATTATGATTATGTTTAGCGAAATATATGAATTATAAATTTATAAAATTAAAGATTTAGCAGACAAGTATTCTTTTCAGGATTTCAATTCATCTTTGCGTTGAAAGTCAATGATATCGTTATGATAGGAAAGAGTTTAATGACATTAAGTGCCTTTCTGATACAATTAACATTGTATAGTTTTATCGGGAATTATTTGAAATCTGAAATGGAGGAGATAGGACTCTCTATTTATCAAAGTGCTTGGCATAGCTTTCCTAGGAAATTGGCAAGAAACATAATCTTTATTCTTATGCAGACAAAATCTCCAGTCACGTTGCAGGCTGGAAATTTCATCGTAGTCAATCTGTCAACTTATGTGAGCATTTTAAAAACCTCTTTTTCCTATTTGTCTGTACTTCGTATAATGCTGGAAGTGTGAAATATAAGATGTAATTTAAAAAAATTTGAAAACTGCAAACATTTTATACCTTTAAAATAGTACGATATAATGATTTTAAAATAGAAATACATAAAAAAATGTTTACTGAAGTGCTACGTCAATATACTTATCATTAATCTATTTGTTCCAAATCAATTTTTCCTACTCAATATCAAGAATATAAACATATTAAATTTATTATTTATACATTATAAAATTAAATTTGTAGACAGATATTTTCGAACATAGGTAAAATTATTTATCTGTGTCGCGTAATTTTCCATCAATTAATTTTGTTGGTATATAGAATAATAAGAACAATATTTATTTTTTCGCATCTTCATCTTTGATCAAATTGAAATTATGCTACTTATTGACTAAATAATATCGAGATAAAGTATTACAATGTGCGTACATACAGGTAAGTCAAATGCATACGATCCCGCTCAAGAAAAAAAAATTTCTCGACGGTAACAATTTAGAAATTGTATCATATAAATTTTTACTGGACAATAATTTTATGTAAAAGCGTTGTGCAATCATAGTGCTTCAAAAGAGAGACTGATAAGTATATATACTTCACATTGAATAATAAATGTTACGTTGAATAGTAAATGAGTTGGAATGCCTGCGTTGTGACAATATAGCAAGCCGATCATTGGTTATTGGCATCAGTTAAAGCCATTATCTCCACAATGACAAGTGAACAATATAAGAATGATATCGCATACGCGATGACCCCTTTTAAATTGATTACATGGCCTATCGGTGTATGGCCACTTCAAGTTTATGACCTTTATTCGCTGTTACGTTGTGCCTTAGGCACTTGTTGTGCGGTAAGTATCTTTTCGAAATCGAAGATCATTGATATACTCGCGATCGTTCGAAGATGACACGGAATATTACCTACGATATTGCAATTGATTGGAGAAAACTTCGGTGTAACGATGAGCATGCAAGATTTTATATTTTGAATTTTGGATAATGAATGGTATGAAACGGTTATGAATTTTAAAAGCACTTTAGATGTGTTGTAAATCAGCATAATTGTAAGTCATTAAAAAATTATAACAATAAGAATATTTGTTTTAAGATTTATGTCTATTTTTTCTTAAACATGTATAAAAATCATACGATCCTTCTACGAAATATTATAAAAAGCTACATATTATTTATTTCATGATTTCATCATAACGAACACATATAAAACAAAATAGTTATATAATGTCACTTTGATTTTGAATATTGTTATATTTTTTCGCGTATTTTATATGTTGAAGAAGAGAAATTTTTTATTTACATAAATTTTGTTACCCATATATTATTTTAATAATATATATTTTTGTATTATTTTTATATCTCAAGATTGACATAAAATTGTATACAAAAAATATATAAATAGTAAATATATACAAATATATTGATATATGTATAAGACTTTACATTAATCTTAAAGAAAAAAACGTTTTTTTATCGTTTATTACCGTCTTTTATAGAATGAAAGAGAAAGAAAAAATTGATAAAAATTAAGCGGAAAGAAGCGTGAGAATGAAAAAGTAGCATTCACATTTTATGATTATAGCATATTTATTAGTAAAAATTTATTGAGTTAGTAGTGAAATATATTTTTATTGAGCACCAAACATTATATGTGGGGAAATATATCAACAGAGCCTAGTTGTGATTTTGCCGTCTATGGAGATATGTATGGGCTGTACTGACGTAACGCAAAGCATAGAGTGTCTGATGATAATCTGTTGCGGATTGCTTGGTGTGCTGAAGACGACATGGTTCCGCATATATGCAAATAGTTTAATTATCAATTACAGTTCTGCCTTAAATGATTATCTAACAATTGACAACATAAAAGAGCGCAAAATTATGCGAAAACATGCTTTTATAGGAAGGATTCTTTGCTCTTCTTTAATGAGCATTGCTTACTTTAGTAATCTAATATCTGGAATAGTTCCTATTTTAGATTATGATAGTAATCAGATTAACATAATAAATGAAAGTATGACACTAGAGTACGCTATGCCATCAAGATGCGCTCTGGAATATTTTAATTTTCCAACGAATATGTTTAAAATCTTCTGTCTGCTTGAAACTGTTGCAATGATATTTGCGTCTACAACTAATCTTGGTAATATATAGTTAATATTTATGTATTTTTTATGAATATATCATATTTTATCTAATATTATAACAAACAAGAATGTGTGTGTGTGTTGTGTGTGTTGTTTGTGTTGTGTGTTTTAACATAAAATTTCTCAGATAGTCATAGATCTTTGGAAATCCATAGGTCATCCAATATAATAGACAAGGCAGATATTTTACTGGTATCCAATAACTATCTAATAAACATTTATGAGACATTTATATTTTATTATATATATATATATATATATATATATATATATATATGAATATATATATTTCAGACAAAAGTTATATGGCTTGAAGGGGGACATAAGATGGTGCATGATTAGTTTGACCTTGAAGAGTCACCTGAAGATCAGATGAAGGTCACCTCCAACTTTTTAAATAGGATACTTTACATACTTTTACATATTCTTGTAGCTTGTCTCAAGAGCTTTCCAAAACACTATAATAAAGTATTTTTTCATTGAGTACTTTCCGAGTTATGAGGCTTGAAATCATTTCTTAATTTTATATTAAAATAACTACTTTAAATAAAATACTTTATTATAATGTTTTGGAAAGCTCTTGAGGCAAGCTACAAGAATATGCAAAAGTATATAGGATGTCCCATTTAAAAAGTTAAAGGTGATCTTCAGGTGACTCTTCAAGGTCAAACAAATAGCAACATCTTATGTCCCCATTTAACTCCCCCCGCCCTTCACCCTCGCTAGCCTACTCCGATATATTTCTATCTGTAGGGAAATTATAATAATAAATCTATAATTTTGTATTATTATATATTAAATCATCTTTTCTCCATCAAAACCTCTACAATACATATACGTAAGAGATTTCTGAATTATATTAAATAACTTAAAAAAAAATAATAATCACATATTAAATTTTAATAAAATAAATTTGTAGTACTATCTTAAAACATTTTACGCAAATCATCTTGAATTATTTTGGATACATTCAGGAGAATGTTTTTTGTGCTATCTGGGTTATTTTATATGTATAAAGATTTTTATTAATCTTATTTATATTATATTAACTATTTCATCTATTATAGAAAATATTGCAAAGGCGCGGAAGTTCTTGTTTGGTTTCATAATCACATAGTTCAATTTGTCCCATTGAGATATATATATATATATATATATATATATATATATATATATAATTTAAGATATATTAAAATCAACCAAATTACCTGATCAGGTATATTAAATTAAATGGAAGAATTTCTTTATTAAAAGAGATATATTAAAGGGTATATTAAATTAAATGGAAGAATTTCTTTATTAAAAGATAAAGATAAAAATAATTATATATGACATAATGAATTATTGAATTTTAAAAAAAACTTTTTTAAAAAACTTTCGCGCCTTACGCAAAGAATGATGTATAAAAACATATATATACAGAATGTTTGACGTAAGGTGTCTCATTGAAAATATGCAAGTAGATCTCGTTAAACTGAACGAAAAAGTCTTATATTTTGCAAACAACCACATAATTTAATTTGTAATAAAATTTCGAAATATTAAAGAAGATCGATCAATGAGTGCGCGATCCATGTGGCTAGACCATAAGATGTATGCTCTAGGCGCATCAATGGCGAATCGCTGATAGATATGTCAGCGATGAGTGGCACATGACAACGAAAAGTTTGGATCGTACCTTCTTCGACTTTTGTGTTTTGCTGCCGTACGACTTTCACTATTGATACGCTTACAACTATATAGAGCACATATCCCATAGTCTAACTGTATAAAACGCATGCTTATTTGCAAACCCTTTTTAATTAATATTTTAACAATTATTGTAAAAATTGGTAAAGATTTTTCTGTTTAGTTTACTGCGCTTTATCCGCTCAAGAGCGTTGGTCCAATCTTTATCAAACATCCTATATATGTATATATGTATATAATATAAAAAAAATATTATTTGTGTTATTTTTTGTGACATATCTTTTAATTATATGTTTAATTACAATAGAATAATAAGTACAAATGTATATTTCAATACGATAAGACAATTCGGCGCATCAATGCATTTCCCAAAGGTAACGACGCATTGTTTCTCAACATTACATTACATGTTTGTGGTCAAGTGAACATTCTGAGGCTCAATTTCATCAACTTCGATGTTACAAGTCCGCGAATATGCGATCGTTTCAACGCCTTAATTCAAAGACATCAAGAACTGATAACGCTGGCCAGAGAACTTTCCGATCTGATGAGTTTTGTATTGCTAATAGAACTATTCATCATCAGCATATTATTATGTATAATGGGTAAACATACACTTATGATTGTTCAGTAAAAATTTATGTAAATTATATATTTATAAAGAAAGATTTATGTTCAATCAACAAATATTATTTGCAGGATTTCAGATCATTATAATGTTGAAAGACAATGACATCATTATGATAGGGAAGAGTTTAATGACACTGAGTGCCTTTCTGATACAACTAACATTATATAGTTTTATCGGGAATTACCTGAAATCTGAAATGGAGGAGATAGGACTCTCTATTTATCAAAGTGCATGGTACAGCTTTCCTACAAAATTGCAGAGAAACGTAAACTTTATTGTTATGCAAACAAAATCTCCAGTCGCGTTGCAGGCTGGAAATTTCATCGTAGTTAATCTGTCAACTTATGTAAGCATTTTAAAAACCTCATTTTCGTATTTGTCTGTTCTCCGTATAATGCTCGAAGAGTGAAATATAAGATATAATTAAAAGAAGTTATTGGTAACTGCAAATCTTATACTTTCGAAATATGATATAATGATTTTAAAATAGAAATGCGACAAAAAATTTACTGAAATGCCACGACAATATATTTATCACTCACATTAATCCATTTGTTCCAAATCAATTTTTTCTATACAATATCAATAATATACACACATACATCATAAATTATATACATAGTAATTTTTCATACATTGTTATATTGATTTTGTATACAGATATTTTCATGGACATGTAAAGTTATTTGTGTCGCGTAATTTTTCAATTAATTTTATTGATATATAGAATAATAAAAGCATTACCTATTTGCTCACATTTTTATCCTTGAACAAATTGAATTTATTTTTTTCCTTCTGTCACGGCCAAAGAAGAGAAAGATAGGGATGTATGTGGGAGGAGGTCGGACGTGTCTTTACGTTCATTTGGTCAACGAGCGACAAAATCCATCCATGATAATGGCATTGATGCATATCCTATGGAGAGAGCATTCACACATTTTTTCAGCCTAACGAATAATTGCTAGAAGACAATATTCGCAGACTAGAAAAATATGTGAGGCGCAAGTGGCTGGATCGGGAATCGAATCCGAGTCTTTCGCTTTCCGGGCAACTGCTCTAAACTATTGAGCTATCCAGACCTCACACCTAATGCTTTTTAACACAGTGATATGCGACTCCAAACTGATATTGGTATCTCACTCAATGGATGCAATGCCGATTGCCACGGAGGATCCCTGAAAGGTCGCTCGCTGATCAAATAAGTGCCGGTGGAAGTATTCGCGTACATGCTGGCTTCCGACTGGCCTTTCGTGTGAAAACGGTACTGACGAGCACGACGCCGTAGAGTGATCACATCCCCCAAGATCCCTCTAGAATATATTAAAATTTCCACTGTACCAAATAGCAGTGGCGGATGGACCTAATATAGGGCCGGGGCAGGCTTCCAGTACTAGTATCGAGATAGACTATTACAATATGCGCATATGCAGGTCAAACGCACATGATCCCTCTTAGCAAAAGAAATATTTTCGACAGTAAAAATTTAGAAATTGCAATAGATAAACTTTTACTCGACAACAATTTTACGTAAAAGCGTAGTTTTATCATTTAGATATAATGTTTTAAAAGAGGCAACCTGACAAGCATATACTTCACGTACTAAATTGCACATTGAATAATAAATGAGCTGGAATACTTGCGTTGTGACAATATAGCAACCCGATCACCAGTTATAGCCATCAGTTAAAGCCATTATCTCCACAATGACAAGTGAACAATATAAGAATGATATCGCATACGCGATGACCCCTTGTAAATTGATTGCATGGCCTGTTGGTGTATGGCCACTTCAAGTTTATGACATTTATTCGCTGTTACGTTGTGTCTTAGGCACTTGTTGGACGGTAAGTATCTTTCCGAAGTCAAAGATCATTGACATATTTGCGACCGTTCGAAGACGACACGGAATATTACCTACGATATTGTAATTGATTGGAGAAAACTTCGGTGTAACGATGAGCATAGCAAGATTTTATATTTTGTATTTTGGATAACGCATATAGTATGAAACGGTTTTTTATGAACTGTAGAAACACTTTAGATGTGTTGTAAATCAGCATAATTGTAAGTCGTTAAAAAATTATAACAGTAAGAATATTTATTTTAAGTTTTATGATTTATGTCTATTTTTTCTTAAACATGTATAAAAATCATACGATCCTTCTACGAAATATTATAAAAAGCTACATATTATTTATTTCATGATTCCATCATAACGATTATATGTAAAACAAAATAGTTATATAATGTCACTTTGATTTTAAATATTGTTACATTTTTTCGCGTATTTTATATGTTGAAGAAGAGAAATTTTTTTATTTACATAAATTTTGTTACCCATATAATATTTTAATAATATACATTTTTGTATTATTTTTATATCTAAAGATTGACATAAAATTGTATACAATAAAATATGTATATAGTAAATATATACAAAAATATTGATATACGTATAAGACTTTACATTAATCTTAAAGAAAAAAATGTTTTTTTATACCATCTTTTATAGAATAAAAGAGAAAGAAAAAAATTGATAAAAATTGAGCGGAAAGAAGCGTGAGAATGAGAAAGTAGCATTCACATCTTACGATTAATAGCATATTTATTAGTAAAAATTTATTGAGTTAGTAGTGAAATATATTTTTATTGAGCACCAAACATTATATGTGGGGAAATGTATCAACAGAGCCTAATTGTGATTTTGCCGGCTATGGAGATATGTATGGGCTGTACTGACGTAATGCAAAGCATAGAGTGTCTGATGACAATCTGTTGCGGATCGCTTGGTGTGCTGAAGGCGACATGGTTCCGCATATATGCAAATAGTTTAATTATGAATTACAGTTCTGCCTTAAATGATTATCTAACAATTGACAACATAAAAGAGCGCAAAATTATGCGAAAACATGCTTTTATAGGAAGAATTCTTTGCACTTCTTTAATGACCATTGCTTACTCTAGTAATCTATTAGCTGGAATAAGTAAAATTTTAGCTTATGACAGTAATCGGATTAACATAACAAATGAAAGTATAATACTAGATTACGTTATACCATCAAGATGCGCTCTGGAATATCTTAATTTTCCAACGAGTATGTTTAAAATTGTCAGTCTGGTTGAAACTGCTGCATTGATGCTTGGCTCTACAACTAATCTTGGTAATATGTAGTTAATATTTGCCCATTTTTTATGAATATTTCATATTTTATCCAATATTATAACAAATAAGAATTTTTTAATAAAAAATTTCCTAGATAGCCATAGATATCTCTGGAAATCCGTAAGTCATCCAATATAATACATAATAATACGTAATATAAACAAGGCAGATATTTTACTGATATCCAATAATTATCCAGTAAACATTTATGAGGTATTATACTTTATATATATATATATATATATATATATATATATATATATATATATACATGTAGGGTGATTCAAAATAACCTATTGTCTTTAAAATAAAATATTCCTGACTCAATTCTGAGATAACTTTTCCTTTTGCAAAATTTTGTCCAAAACTTAGTTTCTGAATTATAAAAGAAAATAGTTAACTTATTACGGGTCGAGCAAGAGGCAGCCGCGATTTACCGTTAAACTGAGCCCGTAATAAGTTAATTATTTCCTTTCATAATTCAAAAACTAAACTTTGGACAAAATTTTGCGAAGGGAAAATCTCAGAATTGAGTCCGGAATATGTCACTTTAAGGACAATATATATATATATATATATATATATATATATATATATATATATATACAGCGTGTCCCACCTAGAAGTGGCCACCCCCTTTTATCTTTTAAACTAAAAGAGATAGACCGTAACAAATATATACGAAATTAAATGGCTTGAACTGACTGAACTTTATTGTAAGTATAGTGATTGATTACAAAATTTATCTGTATTGAAGAACGGAGAGATATGCATAATTTTTTTATAATAATGTAGATATTTTGATATAACAAAAATTGTAACGCTGTTTGAAACAAATATAACAATGTATGATTTAATGTAAATATTTTACATATTATACAAGATTTTCCGACTTGAAATATCGCGGGCGACGTCCGCCATTTCATTTTCGGCCCTGCGATATAGTCAACTTCTGATTCGTGCATTAGAGGTTGACGTATGTCATAATTTAGAAATATCTTACGTATAGATATAATATATATATATATATATATATATATATATATACGTAAGAGATTTCTGAATTATATTAAATAACTTAAAAAAAGATAATCACATATATTAAATTTTAATAAAATAAATTTGTAATACTATCTTAAAACATTTTACACAAATCATCTTGAATTATTTTGGATACATTCAGGATGTCCATGAGAATATTTTTTGTGCTATCTGGGTTATTTTATATATATATATATATGTATATATATATATATATAAAGATTTTTATTAATCTTATTTATATTATATTAACTATTTTACCTATTATAGAAAATATTGCGAAGGCACCAAAGTTCGTGTGGTTTCATAGCAATTTGTCCCTTGATTTTGTCCCTTCATAGCAATTTGTCCATTGATATAATTTAAGATATATTAAAATCAATATATATATTAAAATCAACCAAATTCTCTGATCAGGTATATTAAATTAAATGGAAGAATTTTTTTGTTGAGAAATAAAGATAAAAATAATCATATATGACATAATGGTTTACTGAATTTAAAAAAAAATTTAAAATTTTTAAAAAACTTTTGCGCCTTACGTGAAGAATTATATTTAAAAAAAAAAAAAAATATATATATATATATATATACTGTATGAACGAAAAAATCTTATACCATTTTGCAAATAACCACATAAAATTTCGAGATATTAATTAAAGAAGATCGATGAGTGCGCGATCCACATGGCTAGGCCAGAGATATACCATGAGCGTATCAATGGCGAATCGCTGATAGATATGTTAGCGATGAGTGGCACATGACAAGAAAATTTTAGATCGTATCTTCTTCGACTTTTGTATTTTCGTCGCTGTATGACTTTCGTTATTGACACGCCTAGAACTATAGAGCACATATCTCATAATCTAGCTGTATAAAACGCGCGCTTATTTGCAAACCCTTTTTAATTAATATTTTACAATTATTGTAAAAATTGATAAAGACTTTCCTATTCAGTTTACTGTATTCGATCTGCTCAAGAGCGTTAGTCTAATCTTTATCAAACATCCTATATGTGTATATAACATAAGAGAAATATTATTTGTGTTATTTTTTGTGATACATATTTTTTAATTATATGTTTAATTGCAATAGAATAATAAGTACAAATGTATATTTCAATGCAATAAGACAATTTGGCATCAATGCATTTCCCAAAGGTAACGACTTATTGTTTGTCAACATTACATTACATGTTTGCGGTCAAGTGAACATTTTGAGGCTCAATTTCATCAACTTTGATGTTACAAGTCCACGAATATGCGATCGTTTCAACGCGTTAATTCAAAGACATCAAGAACTGATAACGCTGGCCAGAGAACTTTCTGATCTGATGAATTTTGTATTGCTAATAGAACTATTTTTCATCAGCATATTATTATGTATAATGGGTAAATATCATGATACTTATAAATATTCAGCGAAATATGTAAATTATGTATTTATAAAGAAAAATTTATGTTTCAACGGATATTATTTTCAGGATTTCAGATCATTATAATGTTGAAAAACAATGATATCGTTATGATAGGACAGAGTTTAATAATAATTAGTGCCTTCATGATACAACTCTCATTACATAGTTTTATCGGGAATTATTTGAAATCTGAAATGGAGGACGTAGGACTCTCTATTTATCAAAGTGCATGGTACAGCTTTCCTACGAATTTGCAGAGAAACGTAAACTTTATTCTTATGCAAACAAAATCTCCAGTCGCGTTGCAGGCTGGAAATTTCATCGTAGTTAATCTGTCAACTTATGTGAGCATTTTAAAAACCTCATTTTCGTATTTGTCTGTCCTCCGTATAATGCTCGAAGAGTGAAATATAAGATATAATTAAAAGAAATTATTAGTAACTGCAAATCTTATACTTTCGAAATACGATATAATGATTTTAAAATAGAAATGCGACAGAAAAATTTACTGAAATGCCACGACAATATATTTATCACTCACATTAATCTATTTGTTTCAAATCAATTTTTTCTATACAATATCAATAATATACACACATACATAGTAAATTATATACATAGTAATTTTTCATACATTGTTATATTGATTTTGTATACAGATATTTTCGTACATGTAAAATTATTTGTGTCCCGTAATTTTTCATCAATTAATTTTATTGATATATAGAATAATAAAAGCATTACTTATTTGCTCACATTTTTATCCTTGAACAAATTGAATTTATCCTTTTCCTTCTGTCACGGCCAAACTAGTATTGAAATAAAATATTACAATGTGCGCATATGCAAGTAAGTCAAACGTACATGATCCCTCTTCAAAAAGAAGAGTAAATAAAAGAGCAAAGGAATAAAAGAGCAAAAGAAATATTTTCGACGGTAAGAATTTAGAAATTGCAATGGATAAATTTTTACTCGACAACAATTTTACGTAAAAGCGTAGTTTTATCATTTAGCTATAATGTTTTAAAAGAGACAGCCTGACAAGCATATACTTCACGTTGAATACTAAATTGCACATTGAATAATAAATGAGCTGGAATGTCTGCGTTGTGACAATATAGCAAGCCGATCATCCGGTTATGGCCATCAGTTAAAACCATTATCTCCACAATGGCAATTGAACAATGGAAGGAGGATATTGCATACGCAATGACGCCTGTTAAATTGTTTACATGGCCTATTGGCGTATGGCCACTTCAAGTTTATAACATATATTCCTTGTTACGTTGTATTGTTAGCACTTGTTTCGCGGTGAGTATCTTTCTCTAGATAGAACTAGAAGATTATTGACATAGTCGCGATCACTCGGAGACAACACGGAATATTATCTAAGTTGATATTGCATCTTTCTGGAAAAAACTTCGGTATAATGATAAGCATATCAAGATTTTATATTTTGAATTTTGAATAACCCATATGATGGAACACTTTTGTCAGTTGTAGTAACACTTTAAATGAGTAAATTGTAAGTCGCGTTAAAAAATTTTAACAGTAAAAAGTATTTTTTTATGTTTTGTGATTCGTGTGTATTTTTTTTAAGTTTCGTGATTTGTGTGTATTTTTTCTTAAACTGTAACTACTTTTACTTAAATCTAAATCTAAAAATATTATATGATCCTTATCACAAAATGTCATAAAAATCATTCTTTTCTTGTTACTACATTACTTATTCCATGATTCTATTTTATGATTTCATGATCATAACGATAGTATATAAAACAAAATAATTATAAAATAATTATTTATTGTTAGATTCTGAATATTATTAAATTTTTTTATATAATATTTTTTATATAATATTTTTATATAATATTTATATATTATTAAATCTTTTTGATGTGTTATAAAAATTTTTAAAAAGTATTTACTTCTAAATTATGGAAAATAATAAAAATTAAAAATAATTTTCTTCTAAAAAGTATTGTCTAAAAATAATAAAATAAAACTAAATATAAAATAAATATTATTATAACTATCTAAATACATAGAAGTTATTCAATTTATGAGGATTTGTAATTTTAAAGAATATTTATTATAAAGTCCATTTTACATTTTTTTATAGAAATATTATATATAATCTTCTTCTCATGATATTAAAGGCATTTCATTTTTGTTAAAAGAAATCTTTAGTTTTTTAAGATAAATTTAATTTTTGTATGAATGTATGTATAATGTACCTACATATATGTTATTGTATAATTAAATAAAATTCTGCATGCCTATAATTATGGTTACATAGAAATTTATTTGGCTGCGTAATCGTAATTATTGCTGCGCAGAATATTATTTAATTACACATGATTATACATACAATGATATATTATGGAATAATTATATATGTTTAAATGTAATTGTGGATATGATAATCTTTTTCCGCGTATAATTATATAGTTACAGAGAAATTTATATATTTGTTTGCGTAATTATAATAATGACTGAACAGAAAAAGATTATATACATACGTAATTATACAAGGTATCTCACTTCCATGCAATATACTTTAATAGTGTATTCTAGAAATAAAATAGTCAACAATTCTATAATATAAAAATGATGAGACTAAAGTAGTTTTTGAGTTAAAAGCGATTAAAGTTTACCAGATATCGCGTAGAAATCACGCCTAAGGTCCGTATCTACATTTACACCTTACCGATTTGTCATTTTATTGATTTTTCATGTCAGATAATATTGATGTTTACACACGTAATTTTATTTTTTATTTATAATGATAATAGTTTAATTTCTACAAATATTTTTTTGATTAAAAAGAATGTCATTTTTCAAATGTGCGAAAATATTAGGTTTTATAGTTTTGTTTAAATGTAATAATTAAACATTTATTTAAATTTTTATTTAAAAAAGAATTAAATGTTTTCTATGTATTATTTATAATTTGTTAATATTAATTAATTATAACGTATGGCGTACATAATAAATGCATATGAATCGACAAAATAAAATCAGCTGTGCAGTAAAAATCAATATCACCTGACATAAAAAAATCAATAACAGATGACCCAGATCGGTAAGCATAAAAGTAGTTACAGACCTGAGCGCGCGAATTCTACGTGGCATTATTGTCAAGCTTTCATCGCTTATAAATCAAAAATTATTGCAGCATCAACATTTTCGTATTAGAATTTTTGACTCTATTTTATCTGTAAAATTTGTTATTAAAGTATTGGAAATTGTGACATCCTCTATATAAGTGTACATAATTATTATACAACATATAATTATATATAAATTAGAAGAAATTATTTTTCTTTTTTTGCTGCACTATTCTACAATATTTTTTATCTTTAATTACTTTATTATTTTTCTCTTTTACACTATTCTGTGAAACTTTTATAATTTCACACATATGCACACATCCACATATGATTTTGTTTTTTAAAGCATACTAAAGCGAATAAGTATATATGCGCGATATAAACTTGAGGGTCAAAATCGTTTTGCTTCTATGCGTGCAAACATATCTACGTGAGACAGAAAATTGAAGAATAACTAAAATTGAAAACGAAAAGTGTCATAAGTTTCGTTACACAAACATTATTTTAATAATATACAGGGTCTACCAAAAGTGTGGAAACCCCTAAATATCTCGGAAAATATACGTTTTACAGAAAAGTGTTTCCAACAAAAGTTGTAGGGTTTAAGAAGATCTATATACTGATTCTATCAGTTTGACCTTGGATGGCGTCGTCAAGGTCAGGTCAAGGTCACATTGACTTTTTTAAATGACACCCCCTACATTTGATTGCATATTCTTATAGCTTAATTCAAGAGCTTTCCAAAACACTATAATAATGTTCATTTTTATTAAGTACTTTGCGAGTTATGAGGGTTGAAATAATTTCTTAATTTTACATAAACCATAAAATATCTAGTAAACCATTCATTTTTCGATTATCTTACCTTCATACTTTTATGTACAAATTAATGAAGGAATCAATTGGTGTAAAGAAAACATACAGTTGTTTTTAAGAAAAAATATGTAATTTGCAATTACAATTCCATATTTTTTCTTAAAAACAACTGTATGTTTTCTTTACACCAATTGATTCCTTTCATTATTTGTACATAAAAGTATGAAGGTAAGATAATCGAAAAATGAATGGTTTACTAGATATTTTATGGTTTATGTAAAATTAAGAAATTATTTCAACCCTCATAACTCGCAAAGTACTTAATAAAAATAAACATTATTATAGTGTTTTGGAAAGCTCTTGAATTAAGCTATAAGAATATGCAATCAAATGTAGGGGGTGTCATTTAAAAAAGTCAATGTGACCTTGACCTGACCTTGACGACGCCATCCAAGGTCAAACTGATAGAATCAGTATATAGATCTTCTTAAACCCTACAACTTTTGTTGGAAACACTTTTCTGTAAAACGTATATTTTCCGAGATATTTAGGGGTTTCCACACTTTTGGTAGACCCATATTAATGTATATATATTGACATATGTAACATTTTGCATTTATAAATTAATCTTAAAAGAAACATTTTTTTATACCGTCTTTTATAGAATTAAAAAAAAAGAGAAAAATTGAGAGAAATTGAAAAAAAAGAAGCATGAGAGTGAGAAAGTAGCATCTTAATAAAATATTTATTAATAAAAATTTATTGAGTTAGGAGTGAAATATATTTTTACTGAGCACGAAATATTATATGTGGGGAAATGTATCAACAGAGCCTAGTTGTGATCTTGCCGGCTATGGAGATATGTATGGGCTGCACTGACGTAACGCAAAGCATAGATTGTCTGATGGTAATCTGTTGCGGATTGCTCGGTGTACTAAAGTTGATATGGTTCCGCATTTATGCAAATAGTTTAATTGTCAATTACAACTCTGCTTTAAATGATTATCTAACGATTGACGACACAAACGAGCGCAAGATTATGCGAAAACATGCTTTTATGGGAAGGATTCTTTGCTCTTGCTTAATGAGTCTTGCTTATTTACCTAATCTAGTAGCTGGAATAGCTCCCATTTTAGTTTATGATAATCAGATTAATATAACAAACGAAAGTATAGCACTAGATTATGCTATGCCATCAAAATGCGCTCTGGAATTTTTTCATTTTCCAGCGAGTATGTTTAAAATCTCCTGTCTACTCGAAATTGTTGTAATGCTGACGGGGGCTACAGCTAATATTGGTAATATGTAATTAATATTTATCTATTTTTTATGAATATTTTATATCTTATTTAAAGTATTATTAAGAAATAAGAATATTTTAATGAAAAGTTTCCTAGATAGCACATAGATATCTTTTGGAAATTCATAGAATATGCAAAATAATCGATAGGACTGATATCTTAGAGACATCCAATAATTATTCAATAAACATTTGTAAGGCATTATATTAAATAACTTATATAAAAGAGATAATAATCACATATATTAAATTTTAATAAAATAAATTTGTAAATTTATAATGCTATCTTAAAACGTTTTACATAAATATTTTAAATCATCTTGGATACATTCTGGATGCTCATGAGAATGTTTTTTGTACTATCTGGATTATTTTATATATATAAAGATTTTTATTAATCTTATTTATATTATATTAACTATCATCGATTATAGAAAATATTGCAAAGGCGCAGAAGTTTCATGGCAATTTATTCCATTAAGATAATTCAAGATCATGCATTAAAATCAACTAATCTTTTCGATCAGGTATATTAAAATAAATGAAAAAATTTTGTTTATTAAACAAAATTAAATGATAGAAATGGAAATAATTACTTATGAAAATAATTACACATGACTTAACAAATTTCGTTACAACGTTTAAAAAAAATTTAAATTTTTAAAAAAACTTTTGCACCTTATGCAAAGAATTATGATATATATATATATATATATATATATATATATATATATATATACAGGATGTCTGATGTAAGATGTACCGACAAAAATATACAAGTAAATCTCATTAAACTAAATTAAAAAGTCCTATCCCATTTTTTAAACAACCACATAAAATTTCGAGATATTAATTAAAGAAGATCGACCAATGAGCGCATTATCCGCGTAAAATGTACGCTGTAGGCGTACCAGCGGCTTTCGTTGCATGGCAACAAAAAGACAAAAAGCGGAGTAATTTTTGTCATATAATAACATAGTAAAAAAGGTACTTCGACTTTTATTTTTTGCCATGCACTCATCGTCTAGAGCGTACATCTTATGCTCTAGCCACGCGGACCGTGCATTCATTAATTGATCTTCTAATCTAGTTAATATCTCAAAATTTTTTTTATATGCTTGTTTACAAATCGGTATAGGACTTTTTAATTCAATTTAACAAGATCTGTTTGTATATTTTCGGTGGGACACCTTATGTTAAATATTATATATATATATATATATATATATATATATATATATGTATATATATATATATATATATATATATAACATAAAAGGAATATTCTTTGTGTTAATTATTTTGCGATACATATCTTTTAATTATATATTTAATTACAATAGAATATATAATAAGTACAAATGTGTATTTTATTGTAATACGACAATTCGGTGCATCGATGCATTTTCTAAAGGTAACGACGTATTGTTTCTCACCATTACATTGCATGTTTGCGGTCAAGTAAACATTTTGAGGAGCCATTTCATCAACTTCGATGTTACAAGTCCGCGAATATTCGATCGTTTCAGTGCGTTAATTCAAAGACATCAAGAACTGATAAGGCTGGCCAGAGAACTTTCCGATCTGATGAGTTTTGTATTGCTAATAGAACTATTCCTCATCAGCATATTATTATGTATAATGGGTAAATATCATGATACTTATAAAGTTCAGCGAAATATGTAAATTATATATTTAAAAAGAAAAATTTTCATTTCAATCAACATATTATTTTCAGGATTTCAGATCATCATCATGTTGAAGGTTAATGATATGGTTATGGTAGGAAAGAGTTTAATGGCACTGAGTGCCTTCCTGATACAACTCTCGTTATATAGTTTTATCGGGAATTACCTGAAAACTGAAATGGAGGAGATAGGACTCTCTATTTATCAAAGTGCATGGTACAGTTTTCCTACAAAATTAGCAAGAAACATAATCTTTATTCTTATGCAGACAAAATCTCCAGTCGCGTTGCAGGCAGGAAATTTCGTCGTAGTCAATCTATCAACTTATGTGAGCATTTTAAAAACCTCATTTTCGTATTTGTCTGTACTCCGCATAATGCTCGAAGAGTAAAATAAAGAATATTTAAAAGACATCTGGAAAGTGCAAATATATTATACTTTCGAAATAGTACAAAGTAATAATTTTAAATAAATAGAAATTAAATAGAAATACATTAAAACATGTTTATTGAAATGCCACATTAATAAACCAATGTCACATAAATTAATCTGTTTGTTCCAAACTAATTTTCCCTATAAATAATATAAACATATTAAAATTACTATTCATATACTATTATATTGATTGTAAATAGATATTTTCAGACATGTAATGTTACCTGTCGCGTAATTTTCTATAAGTTTTTAGTTTTATTGCTATATTAAATAATAAAACCAATACTTATTAGCTAACATTTTTATCTTTGAACAAATTGAATTTATTCTACTTATTGTTGGCCAAACCAATATCGAAATAAAGTACTGTGCAAGCAATGTGCGTGTACAGGTAAGCTAAAGGCACATGATCCTCAGCAAAAAAAAAATTTGCTCGGTGGTAACAATTTAGAAATTGTATCATATAAATTTTTACTCGACAACAATTTTATGTAAGAGTGTCGTTATTTGCATAATGTTTGTTGAAAAAAAGGCAGACTGATAAGCATGCATGCTTTTCATGTTAAATAATAAATGAGTGGGAACATACATCTGCTCATATTATGACGATATAACAAATGGATCATTGGCTATTGACATCAGTTAAAGTCATTATATCGGCAATGACAAATAATCGATGGAAAGACGATATCGCATACGCGATGACCCCTTTGAAATTGATTACATGGCCTATTGGCGTATGGCCACTTCAAGTTTATGATATTTATTCGCTGTTGCGTTGTGGCTTTGGCACTTGTTGTGCGGTAAGTATCTTTTAAATTTAAAGATCATTGAAACTTTTGCGATCGTTCGAGAAGGCAACAAAGAATTTTCTACATCAAAATTTTCTATTGCAACGCTTTGAATAAAACTTCGGCGTAAAAATTTTATATATTCAATTCTTGGTAATGTATAAGATGAAATATTTTTATTAGCTATGTGTGTGTCTCATATTAGAAAAATTGTAAATTAGTAGGATTTTATTAAAGCCTTGATAATTTTTAAAAATAAAAAATTTCTCTTTTAAGCTTTATGTGTACTTTTTGTATATTTTTTCTTAATCATGTGTAAAATTGATACAATATTTTTGAAGAAACATTACGGAAAGTATACTCTACTTATTTCATGATTCTATCATAACGTATGAATAACACTGGTTAACACTCAAATTTTTTCCTGACATTTAACATGTATTATAGGTTATATCTAAGGCACTGATTACGAAAAAAATACTAGTTTAGTTATATCAGCTCTACTTTTTTTATTTATAAGATATTAATTCTGAAATAGGTTTTCGATATTTTTAAAAGATGTATTCGCCACAAATATAACAAAAAATATCTGGATTATGTAAACAACTCTCCGAGTCGAAGACATATCGAAAATTTTAAAAAATAATAATTTTGAGTCGAGTAAAACTCAAAAAAACTGCACGTGATGTCTAAAGGGGGTAGTCTAAAAATATTAAAAAACAAGAGCTGTTAAAAAAAACTATTGTCGTACTCGAAATCAGCACACTTAAATAAACCCAAAACTGCAAAATTATAAGAGGAAAAAGTTAAAATTATTTTTTTTGTTGACCAGTGTAATAAAGTAAATAAACATTTACAAAATATCACTTAAATTTTGAATAACATTAAATTTTGTTATATTCTGTGTTTCATATTTTGAAGCAGAAAAATAATGTTGTAGATACGTTATTATAGTAAAATAAATTCTTACATTATTTCAATATTCAAATTAATATAAAATTATATAAATAGCAAAATATATGATAATAAATATAATATTTAACATTTACAATTTTACCTTTATAAACGTCCTAGAAAAAAAATCACTTCTTTTATGTCGTATTTCATAGAGCAAAAAAGAGAAAGAAATTGAAAAAGATAGAGCAAGAATGGGAGAAATAGGGAGAAAGAAAAAAAGAGAAAAAGAAATAAAGCGAGAATGGGAGAAAAATTGAGAATGTGAAAATAGTATTGGCCGTTTGTTAAATAAATAGAATATTTACTCGTAAAAATTCATTGAGTTAAGAATGAGACATGTTCTTTTGTAAATATCATATATGAAGAAATCAACAGATCTTAGTTGTGATCTTGTCTTCCATGGAGATATACATGGGTTGTACTGACGTAGAGCAGAATATAGACTGTCTGATGATAATCTGTTGCGGATTGCTTGGTGTGCTGAAGACAACATGGTTCCGCATTTATCCAAATAGTTTAATTACCAATTACGATTCTGCTCTGAATGATTATCTGACAATTGAGGACACAAAGGAGCGCGACATTATGAAAAAACATGCCTTTGTAGGAAGGTTTCTTTGCTGTTCATTGCTTGGCATTTCTTACTTTAATTGTCTAATATATGGGATAGTTCCTATTTTGGATTACGACATGAATAATCAAATTAACATAACAAATGAAGATATGACATTGGAGTACGCTATACCATCAAGATGCGCTTTGGAATATTTTAATTTTCCAATGAGCATGCATAAAATCTCCTGTCTTGTCGAAACTGTTATAATAATACTATCAACTACAACTAATCTTGGTAATATTTACTTAATAAGTTTAATAAGTATTTTTTATTTTATCCAGTATTACTTATACAGAAAATAATACCTTTTTTTATTGAAGAGTTTTAAATAGATAAATAAAAGGTTTTAAATAAATAAAGATTTTTATTCATTTTATTAATATTATTCATTTTTTAATTGACAATAAGCAATATTGCAAAAGCGCGGAAATTTGAGTGATTTTATGGTAAATTTTTAAAATTAAGATGGTCTAAGATCATTTAATTTTCCTAACTCAATATATTAGATCAGATGTCAGAATTTATTTTTATTAAACATAAATAATGTAAGTGAAAATAAAATACATAATAGTTTCAACATGCCTTATTCTACTATTTGCTTAAAAAAATTTTAAATTTCAGAACGTTTGCACCTTATGTAAAATGCATAATGCATTATATTTTATATATTATTTGCAATATTATTTTCTAGATTTTATGATACATATTGTTTGATTACAAAAAATTGTAATTTAAGCACGATAGAATAATAAGTAATGTTTCGTTTATCAATAATAATTAGTCAGTGCATTATTTTATTTTTTAAAGGTAACGACATATTGTTCCTCAATATTATATTGCATGTTTGCGGTCAAGTAAATATTCTGAGAGTCCATTTCATCAACTTTGATGTCACAAGTCCATGCATCTATAATCGTTTCAATGCGCTAATTCGAAGACATCGTTACTTGATAGCACTGGTTAAGGAACTTGCCGATCTAATCAGTTTTATATTACTGATAGAACTGTTTATTATCAGTGTATTATTATGTATAATGGGTGAATATTATGTATGATTTACTTGTGGTTCAGCAAAATATGTGAATTATAAATTCATGCAAAAATTTTAGCAATCAAATATTCATTTTTCAGGATTTCAGTTTATCTTCGCATTGAAAGTCAAAAATATCGCAATGGTAGGAAAGAGTTTAATAGCACTGAGTCTCTTTTTGTCACAACTATCGCTGTATAGTTTTATCGGGAATTATCTGAAAACTGAAATGGAAGAAATAGGATTCTCTATTTATCAAAGTGCTTGGTACAGTTTTCCTAAAAAATTAGCAAGAAACGTAATCTTTATTCTTATGCAAACAAAATCTCCAGTCGCGTTACAGGCTGGAAATTTTATCGCAGTTAATTTGTCAACTTATGTGAGTATTTTAAAAACCTCTTTTTCATATTTGTCTGTACTTCGTATAATGCTCGAAGTGTGAAATATAAAATGCGAAATGTAAAAGAAATCTATGAAAACTGTAAATATTTGGTATGTTCGAAATAATACGAAATAAATGCTTTCAAAATAAGAATACACGAAGAAATGTTCATTCGAATATTTATTAAAATGCCACATTAATAAACTAATTACCCATAGTAATTTGTTTGCATTAAATCATGTTGTTCTGTACTATGGGTAAAAAATTAATTACCCATAGTAGTTTGTTTGTGTTAAATCAATTTGTTCTGATATATCGATAATATGCATGCATTCTTAAAATTACTAACGCATTATTATATTTAAACATAACATTTAACATTATTTTTTAACATGTAGAATTACTTACCCATTATCATTAATTAATTAATTAATTCATTCATTCATTATTAATTAATTTTGATTTTCTGTAGAATAAAGAAAAACAATCATATTTGCTACATATTTTCATTTTTGGACAGATTGAATTAATATTACTTAGCTGAAACAATCGAGAAATCGAGATGATAAATACAATACAGTCGATGCGTACATAGTGCGAACGAAACATGCATAGTTATCTTTAACACTTCACAGAATAAAAGAAAAAGTTTTTTATCGAATGACGACTTAGAAAGCATAGTCATGTGTGTTCTTATTTCAGCAATACAATTTTACGTAAAAGCATAATACTCTATATTTTGTTGTAATGCGTTAAGAGCATAAAAGGCAGACTGATAAATGGGTATACGTCTCAGACTGAATAAAAAATGAAGCAAAATAGCTTCCTTCTATCGAGCATATTTAGATTATTAGCGTCAGTTATAGTCATTACCTCGACTCGATGGCAAGCGAACGATGGAAGGATGATATCGCATACGCGATGACTCCCTTCAAATTGTTAACGTGGCCCATCGGTGTCTGGCCTCTTCAAGTTTATAACATTTATTCGCTTATAAGATGCGTTTTAGCCACTTGTTGCATGGTACACATCTTTTGAATATTGTTCCAACGATTTCCATCGCGCATAATTGCATTTTAGGGGATAGATAGAGAACTTTTTACGATGTCATGAAGACACTATAAACAAAAAATTTTATTCTCGCGATGATAACGTCAAATGTTCAAATTTCTGGATCGGGAGCATTCACATCGTCAAATGCTTTTTCTTCAATAATGACAACGTATCGGATGGGTTGTAAATGGATATATATATAGTCGTAAGCTGTTGGGAATTAATTAACAAAAATGATTCTTTATTTTTTCTTCATGTCTAGCATGTGTATATTATTTTACTTCATGATTCTTTTATTAATGATTAATGTCGTAATATGATATTTCTTTTGACAATATATCATATAAAAAATAAATTAGATGAAAAATACAAAATGATGTGCAAATTTTTATTAATATCAATTTATATTCACTATTAATATCAATTTCTTAATTAATTATGTAATTCTTAAAATCTAATTCTTCAAGTTAAATCCTCTAATTATCTAATTTAATTTTATATTTTAATGCAAAAGAATTTATTATATCTATAAATTTTATTATTTATACTGTAACATTTTATCTCTTTTTATTTATACTTATATTCAAATTATATGCTTTAAAATTTAAAACATAATTATCTAATTTTTTATTTAATCTCTAATTCTAATAATTTCTTCTACATTATAATAAATGGTAAACACAGAAACATTAGCAGTTAAAAAAAAGATTATTATTTAGAATTAAATATTAATATTTGAGAAAATCTAACAATCTGGAATTGGGGAATATTTTTTTAGACATAAAAAAGCTTTTCAATAAAAAAATATATCGTTTACGCATATATCAACAGAGCATAATAGTGACTTTACCCACCATGGAGATTCACATGGGCTGTACCGATGCAGGGCAAAACATTGACAGCATCATGTTGATCTTCTGCGGTATACTAGGAGTGCTGAAAACAGTATGTTTCCGCATTTATGCGGAAAATTTAACTAACAATTACGGATCAGCCCGGAATGATTATTTGACAATTAGAAATACGGAGCATCGTGCCATCATGCGAAGACACGCCTTTATGGGAAGGCTTCTATCCTGTTTTATGGTGTGCTTCTCTTACTTTAGCGTGACGGTATATTCGCTAATTCCTCTTCTGGGTGATGACGAAGACAACCAGATGAACGTAACGGACGAGGACATTGTACTTGAATATCCGATGCCATCAAGATGCGCATTGGAATATTTCAGTGTCCCGGAGAGCTTATATAAAATTATCTGTCTCTTTGAATTTATCGTGCTAATACTTACGTGTACTTGTAATCTCGGTAACATCTGTTTATTGCTTTATTTGTTTTTCTTTATCTATCCTTCCACTCTTCTCATATTATATAACGTTTATTTACGAGAATATATGTCAAAATTCTTAATATATATCAAAATTCTTAAATAATTACAATTAACAAATTAAATAATTACAATTACAATTAACAAATAATATTTTTCTATTATTTTATTTAATGCGATTTATTTGCTTGTTGTGTGGTCAAATATTATTTATAATATGGAATATACAATAAAAGAATGTACAATAAAATATATTCATAAAAGTAAAAAATGAGATTTTTCATTTGTAAAAAATGAGATTAGATGCATGTATAATTAATATAAAATGAAATATATAATTTTATAATTATAACAACAATATAAAAATAATATAAAAATTAAATATCCAAATTAAATATCAAAATTTACACATAAAAATTATATAAAAATCTATTTCTTATAAAACTAATATAAAAAAAATATGTGAGAATATCATATTCTTTTTATCAGTTATGAGATAGTATATATATATATATATATATATATATATATATATATAATCTGTACATATATATATATATATGTATGTATGTATATAATCTGCACATTTCTCAATATTTTTTTTTAATTTAAGGTAACGATTCTCTCTTTCTGAATATTACATTACACGTTTGTGGTCAAGTAAAAATTTTAAAGGCCAGTTTCATCGATTTTGATGTTTCAAGTTCGCAAGTCTACGATCGTTTTAACGCTTTAATTAAAAGAATGAGCTATCTTATAGACATGGCTAAAGAATTAGCCAATGCCATCAGTTTTGTTTTATTGATGCAATTATTTCTTAGCAGTATCTTGTTATGTATAATGGGTGAATATTTCATACTATTTAGATTTTATAATAGATTTATAAAACATATAAAAAATTATGTAATAAAGAGAGAGAGAGAGATTCACATATCAAATATTTATTAAATGCAAATACTCTGTTTCAGGCTTTCAATTTATTTTAGCGTTTAAAATGAACGATATCGTCATGATGGGGAAAAGCTTAACAGTATTGTGCACTTTTCTGACGCAACTTACAGTGTATAGTTTTGTCGGAGATTACCTGAAATCTCAAATGGAAGAAGTTGGACTTTTTATTTATCAAAGCGTTTGGTACGATCTTCCTGGAAAATTGTCGAAAAATTTAATCTTTATCATCATGCGGGCACAGTCTCCCGTCAAGCTGCAAGCTGGAAATTTTATCGTGGTAAACCTGGCAACATATATGAGCATCCTGAAAACCTCCATGTCGTACTTATCTGTACTCCGCGTAATGGTAGAAACTTGAGATATAAAATAATACGTTTCGTGAAAAGAAATCTTACAAATTACAAATCGACGTTTGGAAAGTACGTTCAAAAATATAGGAGTCTACAGTAGTAAAAATTTACTCCAATTTGGTTTCAATAAAACAACTAATCATAATCATTATGCGACTATCCATTCGTGCCAAACCACACTGAGAAAAATAATCATAATATAAAGAAAAATAACCATAATATGAAAAGGTAATGAACGGATATTATCCGATTATTAACTGATTATTTTAATCGGATATCTGATCGGAAAGTTTCGAATTTTGAATTTTCTGATCAGATGTCCGATCGATTGATATTTTCTGATTGGATATCTGATCAATGTCTTTTTTTCCGATTAAAGTGATCGGTTAATAATCGGATAATATCCGTTCGTTACCTTTTCACCGGTTATTTTTCTCAATGCATCAATTTCTTCTCATGTAATATCAAAACTATGTGTACACTTAAAAAAAACATGATGTCTTTGTTGCAGTCACATAAAATGATTTCTGATGAAATCTGTATCAGCCTTTTTGTAAGAAATGTTTTATTTTCATTTTCGTGTCCATTCTCTTATACTTTTATATAAATAACAATTTATTTTGACCAAAACTACCGTTAGATTGTGATTATAACATATCACTGTACTTTGTTACTAGTATATAAATATATCGATAATTGTCATTTACTCCAATTTTAATGATTTCTGCACAACATCGATGTCACTTTATTTATAACACTCAATAAAATCCAAAAATGTATTCCAAATAAATGCACCGGAAATCGCACTTGCCTATAAACAAACATTTCCAATTCTTATATTAACACAGTTGTTTTAATCTGTCAACAATTTACAAATTTTTTCACTGCTACGATGCACATTCGTTGCCATACTGCTCGGTCTCCTCTCTACTGCAACGCCACTACGTTTACGACTACGGGAAAATGGATAGTAATACAACAATGTATAGACACACATTATCCCTATTTCACATTTATCCTATTATCATTTGAGAAGTCGTTTAAAACTAATAAAATATGAACTTCGTGGAAGCAACACATTTTATCCCGCGGTTGATTATCCAATGATAAAGATGATATTCACAAATTGAACATAAAATTTGCAAGATCGAACCTTCACTTATAACGATCAGGCAGAGTAGTTTTGTGAATTGTCCGTTCAGTCCATGCAGCTACTATAATGTCTTCGCGTGTTCTTTGGAACGATGATATTGCGTATGTCTTCTCTACTCATAGAGCCCTCATGAAAATAGTCGGTATATGGCCGCTGCAAAAGAAGACGAGGTTCACGATCATGCAACGAAGTTTAGCAATATTTATGAAGGTATGTTAGCAGCAGAAGAAAAGAATTATATAAATGTGTTGCGGCAAGTAAATATGATAATACTCAATTTTGCAAGAATTTACATATCTAAAAGAATTATAAAATATTTTTATGAATAGCTTTTGAATTTTTTAAAATGTATATTTATTTACAATATAATATTTATATCATTTGTAATCAGATAAATAAAACAAAATCTTCAATATTCAACAAAATCTTTTGTTTTGTTAATTTGAGATTATCTATTATGGAATATTCAGATATTATAAGACATTTCATAAATGCAGTTTATTGTTTTTGTCTACTCACTTATTGTATACGTTAACTGTACTTCCTAAGGAAATTTTAAGGAATTATTATTAGTTGATGATATTCAGCTTCTTATTTATGGAACTCACTGGGAATCATCGAGATGCCAGTACAAGCATAGAAACTATATTATACTTTGCATGCACAATGATTTTAACATTGAAAAATTTCTGCATTATTGCCAATCAAAGAAAGCTTGCCAGAAATATTGATGGTGCTATCAGCGATTGGTTGTCCGCAAAGAATGATGAAGAATCTTATAAGATTATGAAGGAATATGCATTTAAATCCAAAATGTTTACTTCGGTGATACTATACTCTGGTTTCATATGCACTGCACTTTATATATTTGCTGTCATATTCATAAATGTGAAACAAAGATTTTTTCAAGACACATATATATCAGGTAATATATATATTCGTGTGTATACACATTTGTTAAATATTATTATTATAAATAAAAAAGTGGTTTTCAAGATATTAACTCACGAATAATGATAATTATAAATATGCTTTTTTTCTTGTCCATAATTTATATAAAATATTTCATCCTAGGAAGCGTGTTATTACTGTTTCGATAAATTTTTTTCTAGAATTATTAAGAATAAATCTGTTTCACATTATTATATATTATTTTATTATGCTATTACATTGAAGTGTTTTTCGTATGTTAAGGGATAGAAATAATACTATATATACATATAAATTATTATCGTAATTTTTTATTAAAATGTATGTATTTTTACGAAAAAATATTTGTAAATTTTGTATATTCGATTTTTTAATATATAAAATTAAAACATCAGAATTTAAAGCCATTTATTATATTACTTATGTATTATATTTATTATGTCTTTTTATTGTCGTATATTGCCTAATTAATATATTATTTTGTATTTTCTAATCTTTGTATGTTCTATTTTAATTTACATATAAAATAGCTGTATATTAAATTATATCATTATTTTTATTGTGCATAGGTACAATGGAATGGGTGTTTTTAATTCCATCTGGCGATTTAAGTAAAATAATAACCGGATCTCAGTACTTGATACTTATTATATTTCAAAATTTTCAATTACTCATATTATGTTTAATGCAATGTGTTTCGGACAGTTTTTATATTAACATTA
Organism: Camponotus floridanus; assembly: GCF_003227725.1. NCBI lineage: Eukaryota > Metazoa > Arthropoda > Insecta > Hymenoptera > Formicidae > Camponotus > Camponotus floridanus. The sequence goes on along the minus strand of NW_020229425.1, from coordinate 1,133,190 downwards.
CGTTACACATCACTGGCCAGCTGAAAATTCTTAAAGCGAAATTCAAAACTTTCGCAAGTAAACCGGACAACGTGGAAAATAATCGGAAGCATTTGTCCAAATTGGTCAACAGGCACTGCAAATTAGCGGAACTTAATAAAAATATTGAAGATACTTTCCATCTGATTATATTATTCCAACTTGTTATAGTAACACTTTTACTCGCATTGTTGGGTACTAAATTTTGTGTCAAGTTTATGTATATATATTACATGACTATAATTAATTTTTAGAAATTCACATCTTTAAACGATTACGTTTAACGATTACAAACAATTTTCATATGTTTTTATATATCTTTATATTTTAAAGATAATAACATTTTATATATAATAATTATAAAATATAAATGTAATATATATAGATATATATATTTTTTAATTTTAAAATAATATTTTTATATATTTCAGGATTACGTATAATATTCAGTTTACAAAATAATGATTATATCGAATTAGCTAAAAGTGTTCTAGTTTTGAACTTCATGTTTATGGAGGCACTTGTGTATTGCTCCGGCGGTGACTTTATACAAAGAGAAAGCGAGGATATATTCCGTGCAATGTTCATGACTTCCTGGTTCACGCTTCCTGCCACGTTGATGAAAGATCTGCGCTTTGCGATGATGAGATCAAGCTATCCGTTTCGTCTTACCGGGGGAAAATTTTTCTACGTTAATCGCGAAACGATAATATATGTTCTCAAAACGGCAGCATCGTATGTCTCGGTTTTGCGAATTGCACTCAGAAATTAACATAGGTTAATAAGGAGAGAATTTTCAAAATATATATATGTATATCATATATAAAAATTATTAATACTATTTAAAATATGTGCAAAAATATTAAAACATTTTTAAACATACGTTTTCATCTTTTTTTTTAAATTATTAATATAATTTTTCAATCATTATTCGCTAAGGAAATCAAAAATTTTATTCGCTATTTTAAAATAAATACTGGAAATTCTGTTCATTCGAGCATTGAAATCTCTCGGTCCGTCCACATCAGCTTCTTCTATTTTATTACTTTTATTACAAACAAATATAACTTCAATTTTTTCCCCATTTTGTTGGTTTCACTCGATAAAATAATAGACGCAGAAAAAAGAAGTACTTTGCTCGTGAAAAACAAGATGTTATACTTGATATTATCATACAATTGATCGTGAACATCTTGCTGACACAATAACATTACATACGTAGAAAATTGTGTGTATTATCGAATGTTCCAAAGAGATGCGTGGTAGATAAACTTGTCACGTCACTTATCTTACCACCCTAAAGACTAGTCGATGTACAGAAGAAATATGTGCGTATAGACGATAGCAATTTTTTTTCGAGGAATAAAAGTAAGCCATCGACCTGGTTGAATAACATTCAAGACGATCATGATTTTCCGTTTTCAAGATCGAAACTAGCAATCGCCAAGCATGAAGGAAGACAAATTGGAACAATGGTATAGATCACAGCTTTTCTGTGACCATAAGATCGAGGATGTGGATATTTAATGTATAGCCTTTGCAGAATGGTGTAATTCATTTACACTGTTCAGTGACTTGTAAATAATGTTTATGGCAAAGGTAAAATAATATAACATAACATAAAATAATGTAACATTCAATATACAAATTAAACGGTAAAACCGAAAAATATTTATGTGCAAATTTCCTAATAAAAATATATGCAAATTTCATGATAAAAATCAACAGAATAATAAAAGTCAAAGAATTTGTTTAAATCTTTAAAAATAATTACCTTAAAAATTAAATTAATAATATAAATAATATATAAATATTTATACAAATAATATTATATAAATATTTACATATTATATATATATATATATATATATATATATATTTAGATAAAAATAAAGAAGTTATTAAAATATTAAATTTCTTATCTGTAAATAAAATAAAATTGTGTATGACTTATATGCACACTCATACACATTTTTACGAATTTTAGAAAATAGAAAAATAATTACATATATATGATACTTAAGATAAAGCATAATAACAATTGAAGCAATGCATTTTTATATTAATTAGTTGCATTATTATATTAATTATAGTGTCTCACAATGATGAACATGCTGAATAAAACCTCTCAAGAATTGCAGCGTTTCTAGAGGCAGTTTGAAAATTCTTCGTCTACTAGAAAGCTGCATACATGGATGGATAAATATCGTTTTTCCGCGAATTTTCATGCGAAAACTCGCCATTAATATCAATTCTGCAATCGACGATTGGTTATCTTCGTTCATGAAAAAAGAATTCCGCGACAATGATGGCACATAAGGAAGACTGGTCATCCTAACCATGTGAGCATTGCATCTATGAGAAGCATCCTGCGGTTTGCATTCTTTCTTAGTAATAAAGATAAGGTTGTCTTAAATCATTATTAGATTATATAATTGAATGAGATTCACCGAAAACATCTTTAGTTAATAATAAAAAAAATATCTCATTTCTTTCAAAAGAAAATTAGAATATGTTATATTTCTATATATATATATTTTCGATAAATCACAGCTATAGATAATAACACCGTGTGGAATGGTTTTATCTTTCTTAACGTGTGTGTATAAAGGAATTTCATATTGTATGCACAAAAAACTCTATATTATGCAGATTATACACAGATTTTTAATATTAATATCTGAACGCACATGCTACCAAAATTTTAATATGAAATGTTAAAGCTACGATAGTTTTTAAAATAAGTGATCAAAGGTTGCTAATAATATCATGTAGAACTTATGCATTCAGATAAGTAAATTACACTTAATTAATCATAATTACACTTACTGATCTGCCATTTGTTACTAGTTTTTTGAACTGATATTAATTTTTATCTACAATTGATCTTATTTTTTTTATTTTATAATATGATAATATATTAATTTCTATTAAATATTTCTTTGGTTAAACAAATGTATCTTATTTTTCAAATATGTAAAAATATTAAATTTCATAGTTTTGTTTAAATCTAATAATTAAACAATTATTTAAATTTTTATTTAAAAAAGAATTAAATGTTTTCTATATATTATTAATAATTTGTTAATATTAATTAATTGTCATGATGTACGATATACGTAGTAACACGCATGCAAGACAAAATCAGCTGTAAAAATCAATATTACCTGACATGAAAAAATCAATAAAACAGATTGGTATTTGTGTAAACGTGGTTACAAGTCTAAATGCGCGAATTCTATGCGATATTATTAGCAAAATTTCTCTTATGATTTAAAAATTATTGTAGCCTTAACATTTTCATATTAAAATTCTTGATTTTTAATTGTTCTCTTTTATTCTTCTCTTCTATTTTATTTCTAGAATACGCTATTAAATTATTGTACGAAGTTTTTGGGACATCCTGTATATATACACATACATATACACACACATACACACACAAAATATTAATTTATATATATTTTATAATGAATTTTCTAAATTCTGCATTTCTGTTTTGAGTGTATTTATTTTATATAATTTTAATAAAATAACTAATATTAATTACACAATATAATCATCCATTCATAAATCAACAATTTATTCTTATGTAACATCAAAACTGTATACATATATACTTAGAAAAATCATGCAGTTTTTATTGCAGCCATAAAAAGATTAAATCTATGTCAGACTTTTTATATAAAATTTTTCATTTTCATTTAATGTTTATTTTCTTATATTTTCGTAATAATAATTTATTTTTAGCATCTTAAAGTTATCATTAGATTACGATAATTATAATATATCATTGTACTTTGTTTCTACAATCTAAATATATTGATAATTATTACTCTCTTTTACTCCAACTTTGATGACTTCTGCGTAGCATCGATGTCACTTTGCTTATTGCATCCAATAAAGATATATCACAAATGAACGCTTGAAATCACACTTGCATTTACACATATATTACAATTTTGCATATTAATCATTGAAGTCTCACATTTTTAATCCGTTTTTTATTTTATTGATTTTTCCACAATATTTTCACTGCTACGATGTGTTCGCCGTCCTTCTGCTCGCATGGTCTTCCCTCTACTGCAACGTGCCACTACGCTCGTGTCTCTATGGAGAGCAAAAAGTAAACATACACATATACAACACTATATAGACATATACGTTATCTATACATACACGTCCCTATTTCACATTTATTTTATTATCATTTGAGAAGTTCCTTATAAAATGTGAACCCTGTGGAAGCAATATGTTTTATCAACATGTCGCGGTTGATTATCTGATAATAAGATGACAAATTAAAATCACAAATTAAAAATAAAATTTGAGGAACCTCCACTCATAATGATCAGATTAGATTTGTGAATCGTTCGTTTAATTTGTACAATTAATATAATCTTTGCATCTGATATTTAGAACGATGATATCTTGTACATCTTTTCTGCTCATAGGATGTTTATATAAAATCTAGGTATATAGGTCACTGGGGAAAAGAACAGTGTCTTCACGATCAAGCAATAGAATTTAACGATAATTCTGAAGATGAATTAGCAGCAAGAGGAGCAAAATTATAGAAGCGGAAAATAAATATGACAATAATCAATTTTGCAAGAATTATAAAATATATTCATAAACATCTCTTAAATTTCTTAAATATTTATTTATTTACATATTGTCTGTAATCAGGTAAATGGATTCAATAAGAATTTTTGTTAATATTTCGTGCATTATTATGGAATATTAAGATATTAAAAGATGTTCCAAAAATTGATTTTTTATATTCACATACTATATATACGCAAACTGTATTTTCTAAGGCAATTTTAAAGAATTATTATTAGTTGATAATATTCAGCTTTTTTATTTATGAAGCTGACTGAGAATTATCGTAACACTAATATAGATATTATGTAGTTATTATATTATACGTCACGTGCACGATGATTTTGAATGATGTTGAAAAATTTTTGTAGTATTCCTAATCAACGAAAGAAATATTGAAGCTGATAATAACATCAATATTTCACCATTTTTATGAATCGTGAAGAACGATTATCTTATAAAATAATAAGGAAACGTGTATTTAAATCCAAAAATGTTCAATTCGGATATATTATTCAAGTTTAACTGCACTGCAATTTATATGCTGGCTGTCATATTTATAAATGAAACAAATTTTTACAAGACGCAAATATATTAAATAATGTATATAATATTTATACATATTATATAATATTTGTAATATATATATATATATATATATATATATTTATTTATAACATATATAATTTATATTATATAATATGAGTGATAAGTGCGGCCCGGATTCATTACTCCTTCCCCACTCACCGCTTCGCCGCGCGCCTAGTATAATGAGACGACTCTCATCGTCGCGCGCTTTTATTCACGCAGATCTTCTTTAATTAATTTTTTGTTAATTATTGCGAATATCAAAACGATCGCAAAATAGTAGAGGATCTTCCTTCTTAATTTGAGCCAATTTACTTTCACTTTGGGATTGCGAAAAGTTATCAGACACTCTATACATACAGGACGTTTGTGCAATCTCTCGCAAAAAAACCATATAAATATCATTAAATCGAACTAAAAAGTCATATACGAGTATATGTACCATTTTAAAAATCGTCACGTAAAATTTCGAGATATTAATTAAAGTAGATCGACCAATCCGTGAAAGTATTATATATATATATATATATATATATATATATATATATATATATATACCATTATAATAAATCCACGCGAATATCTCGAAAAGAAGTTTTTCAAAAAAATGTTTTAGACAAAAGTTTTATGTTTTCAAGAGGGGCATAAGATAGTGGCAATTATTTGACTTTGGACAGTCGTTTGAAGATTATATAATGCCCTTCATCACTTTCAATTTTGAAAACAAATGGAACCTCCTATTTTTTTATTGTTTATTCTTATAGTTTATCTCGCGAACTTTCTAAAACATTATAATAAAATATTTTTTTATTGAGTACTTTTCGAGTTATGAGGTTTGAAATAATTTCTTAATTTTACATAAACCATAAAATATCTAATAAAATATTCATTTTTTGATTATCTTATCTTAATACTTTTATGTACAAAATAATGTGAAGAATCAATTGGTGTAAAGAAAAAACATAGTTGTTTTTAAGAAAAAATATGTAATTGTTAATTGCAAATTAAGGTCATAGCAAGTCTCCAGAAAAGATAGGGATGTACAGAATATTTCCGCAACATATACATCATTAAGTCGGTTTGCCTATCTGCCCACTCAGGGGCATGCTTTACTGGGCTCGCAGAATAAGATCAAAATGAGAATAAGGAAAAAGGAATCTGTTTTTATCACTCTATTATAATAAACAGTTGTGAAATTTAATAATATAAATAAAGTATTTATCTAATAATAGATAAAAAATAATAGTTAAAATAACATAAATAAAATTTAATAAACAAATTTGGACAAATATAATAAAAAATATATTTGATTTTTAAATATAATAAATTATTAAAATATATAATCACTCGATATAATCACTATTTTCTTCTAAATATAGAGCAATCCTGCTGTCTCTCACTTTTATTAGAAGAGTGATCTCTGTCCATGGATCTTACGTCTATGGACTTTTTTATGTGAAACATCTTAAAAAATAAAATATATCACACCCTGCTGAAAAATGCAGAAATTCTTAAAAATAGAATTCGTAACGCGTGTGCGGAGATCACTTCTCATGATAAGTCGCGTGAAAGAAAATTTCATCCGCAGAATTGCTTTATGTTTAAAAGAAGATGGTGGTTATATTGAACATTTATTATAATTTATTACATTTAAAGATCAAAAATATTTATCATTATAAATATATTTTATTATATTTGTTTATTATATTTTTTACCCTATTTGTTCAAATTTATTTATTAAATTTACATTATTAATATATGTTAATATATATTAATATTTATTATTAAATAATTAAATGTTATAATATGTTATTAAACAAATTTGTCAATTTATTACAATTAAATATTTTATATACATTATTATACCTATATTATTAAAAATATATTACATATAAGTATATAATATATATTATTAAATATATATTTTATCTATATTATTAAATTTCGCAATTATTTACTATAATAAAATGATAATTTCTCTTTCCTTACTTCCCGTTGAACTCACATTCTAATCTTATTCGGCAAGTCCAATAAAGTATGCCCCTGACGATGAGCATCCCGACTTAATGATGTGTATGTTGCGGAAACACCCTGTATGTGGGAGGAGGTCAGACGTGTCTACATACTTTTACAATTTTATAGAATTATTTACTTAGCCGTATCGCGTAATTCTTCGTCAGCTAATTTTGTTAGTCTCTAGAATAAAGAAAGCAGGTTACTTGCTCACATTGAATCTATACTATAATAAACCGATATAGATAAAGTACTAAAATGTGTGTATATATACAGATAAGCGAAATGCACATGATCTCGCTTGAAACAAAAAAAAAAGATATTACTCGACAATAACAATTTAGAAATTGTATTATATAAATTTTTACTCGACGATAATTTTACATAAGAGCGTAGTTTTTTGTCATAATGCCTCAAAAGTACACTGATAAGCATGTATTTTCGCGTTTGATAATGCGTTGAATAATAAATAACTTAGAATACCTACCGTTCGCGTTGAATAATAAATAAGTTAGAATATCTACCGTTGAATAATAAATAAGTTAGAATACATACCGTTGCATCGATATAACGACCAAGCCATCGGCATCACAATTATTGACATCAGTTACCTCGACAATGACAAGAGAACAATGGAAGGATGATGTCGCATACGCGATCACTCCTTTCAAATTCATTGCATGGCCTATTGGCGTATGGCCACTTCAAGTTTATAATATTTTTTCGCTATTGCGTTGTGTCTTAGGCATTTGTTGTGCGGTAAATATCTTTTAAAATTTGAAGATCATTGATATATTTGCGAATGTTCAAAGACAACGCGCGATGAATATTTTTTATTTTGATGTTGCCATATAATATAATTCCCATATGATAACTTTGATCTTGACATATTTGATTTTGTCATAAATGATCATAAATAATCAAAAGATTTTAGTTATTATTATTATTTATTAAAATATTGTTAACAATTAAATTATATGAACAATATTATATATAATAGTTTAAACTTTTTCTTGAGTTTTTATTAATTAAATATTTAAATATAATATTTATAAATATAATATGAATGCTTAAAAGGAAATAATTAGTTCTACTAACTATAATACTACTATAATACTAACTATAATCTACTAAATATAATACAATATGAATGCTTAAAAGGAAATAGTTAGTAGAACTAACTATTTCCTTTTAAGCATTCATATTATATTATATTTAGACTATATTTAGATTATATTTAGAATATTATATTTAGACAGGAAAAAGTTAGTTCTACTCTCGCTCTGCATTCCATTCCAAGAAATTCTAATCTAACTTATCAACTTATTTCTATCTTTTGATAATTTCTATCTTTAAGAATTAGGTTTTTCTTAGGAGAAGATGCAAGCAAATGAACAATATTCCTTTATTATATAATTACTTAAATATTTATAATCATGCAATTAAAATAATATTTATAATCATGTAATAAAATAAAAATTCAAAAAAGTACAGTTATTGCATTTAAAACGTTTTTGTTCTTATCATACAATTTAATTGTTAATAATTTTTAAATAAATTTTCTTAATAAACAATTGACGGGGAAAACCTTTTAAATATTATACAAAATCATGATCTTGACAATATATTACATATTAAGATCAAAGTTATTGGAAGAAAAAAATGAGTTCTTAATTTACATATTTTATCTCGTGGATTTCTATCTTAACCATATTACCTTGCGTATTTTACATTTTGACACAGAGACTTTTTCTATTTATACAAGTTTTATTTCTTATTTAAACAATATGTATATTTTTGCTTTACTTTTTTAATATACATATAAGGATATTAGGATATTAAGATTATAAAACATAAAATTAAACATATAGATAATAAACATACAAATGTATTATTAAATGAATAATACTATGCATCTAATTAGAATTTATTAAATTATTTTAAAAAACACTTGTATTATACCATGTTAAAGTAAAAAAGAGAGACATATTAAAATAAATTGAATGCAAGTTGAAGGGATAAATAGCGTAAAAGTAAAAAGTGGATGAAATATTCGCAATTAAATAGAAATATTTATTAGTAAAAATTCACTGAGTTAGAAATGAAATATATATTTTTACTAAGGAGAAAACATTATACATAAGGAAATATATCAACAGAGTCTACTTGTGATCTTGCCATCTATGGAGATGTATATGGGCTGCAACAATGTAGAACGGAACATAGACTGTCTGCTGTTAATCTGTTGCGGAATTCTCGGTGTACTGAAGACGACATGGTTTCGCATTAATGCAAATAATTTAATTATTAATTTTAACTCTGCCATAAACGATTATCAAACGATTAACAACATAAAAGAGCGCGATATCATGAAAAAACATGCTTTTATAGGAAGGATTCTTTGTTTTTTCTTTTTGACCATTGCTTACTGTAGTGGTTTAACATATACATTAATTCCTTCTTTGAATTGTGACAAAGGAAATCAGATTAATATAACAAACGAAGATATGCAGTACAATAGGCCATCTCGCGATCTGGAATATCTTATTGGAATATCTAATTTGCCAACTTACATATATATAATTTACTCTGTGATCGAAAATATTGTACTAATACTAGCGACTACAGCTAACCTTGGTAATAGTTCATTATTTTTTACAAACATTTTGTGTCTTATTGAGTATTATTTAGCCACAAAAAATTGTTTAGTGAAAAGAATATTATTTTACATGTATAATGATTTTTATTAGTATTATTTTTAATAATTACTATTAGTTTTATTAATATTGTGCACCATTTTATTGATTATGGATAATAATGATAAGACGTGGAAGTTTGCATAATTGGGAAACTGTTCGTTTCATTGAGATGGTCCAAGATGTTTTAAAAACCAGTTCTGAGCAGACGTTTTAGATTTGATGAATAAAATTTTTTTTGTTAAACAAAAATAATCACACATGATGTTTCAATGTATTTTATTATTACTTGATTTAAAAAATTTACGCCTCACATAATGCATGTTATAATATGTAATAAAAATAATATTTTATATATTATGTAATATATATTTTATTTAACAAAAAATTGTTTAAATGTCATAGAATTATAAATATGATTTTGTATATCAATACAATAAGACAGTTTTATGCATTGATGCATTTTCTATAGGTAACGATGCATTGTTTCTCAACATTACATTGCATGTTTGTGGTCAAGTAAACATTCTGAGGATCCGTTTCATCAAATTTGATGTCACAAGCCCGCGAATCTGTGATCGATTCAATGAGCTAATTCAAAGACATCATTATGTGATAATGCTGGCCAGGGAACTTGCCGATCTCATCAATTTTATATTGCTAATAGAATTATTCATTATCAGCATATTATTATGTATAATGGGTGAATATTATAATACATATAATTTCTCAGCAATATATATAAGTTATATATTTATAAAGAAAGATTTTCAATCAATAGACAAATAATCTTTTTAGGATTTCAGCTTATTTTAGCGTTAAAATTCAATAATACTGCTATAGTGGGAAAAAGTTGTTTATTACTGAGTGGTCTTATAACACAACTAACATTGTATAGTTTTATCGGGAATTATCTGAAATCTGAAATGGAAGATATAGGGCTTTCTCTTTATCAAAGTACTTGGTACAATTTTCCCAAAAAAATAACAAGAAACGTAGTATTTATTCTTATGAGGGCAAAAGCTCCAGTCGCATTACAGGCTGGAAGTTTCATCGTAATCAATCTGTCAACTTACGTAAGCATTTTGAAAACCTCTTTTTCATATTTGTCTGTACTTCGTATTATGCTTGGAGTGTGAAATGTAAAATGCGAATAAAAGACCTGTGCAAATATGCTAATTTCGAAATAACGTGATATAATGCTTTCAAAGTAGAAAATACGTGAAGAAGTATTTGTTAAATATAAATTACTATTCAAATTAATTTGTTTGTGCCAAACCAATATTTCCTGTGTAATATCAATAATATACACATACTTCATATTATTATTAATGCATTATTATTTAGACATTTTTTAACTTAGAATTATATTGAGGACTACTTATTGTTAGTATAAAATTACTTACTTAGCCGTGTCGCGTAATTCTTCGTCAGTTAATTTTGTTAGTTTGTAGAGTAAAGCAGATTACTTGCTCATATTTTCACTTTTCAACGTATTAAATATACACTGTAAAACAAATCAACATCGAGATAAAGTATTATAATGTGTACAGGCGTATACAGGTAAGCAAAACGCACATAATTCCGCTTAACCAAAAAATATTGCTCGACGATAACAATTTGGAAAAAAATTGTATCATATAAATTTTTACTCGAAGATAATTTTACATAAGAGCGTGATTGTTTGAATTTAGCCATAATGCTTCAAAAGAGGTATATTGATAAGCACTTTTTACATTGAATAATAAATGAGTGAGTATGTGTTGCATCGATATAACGATCGAGTCATCAGTTATTGGCATCAGTTATCTCGACAATGACAAGAGAACAATGGAAGGATGATGTCGCATACGCGATCACCCCTTTCAAATTGATTACATGGCCTATTGGCGTATGGCCACTTCAAGTTTATGACATTTATTCGCTGTTGCGTTGTGCTTTAGGCATTTGTTGTGCGGTAAGTATCTTTTAGAATTTGAAGATCATTGATATATTCGCAAATGTTCAAAAACAACGATAAATATTTTTTATATTGACATTGCAACGTTTTGAAGAAATTTCGATATACATGTTACATTTTAAAGTCAAGGTCATCGGGAGAGTGAGTTTTTATATTAACATATTATATCGTAGATTTCTATCTTTTCTATCTATTATCTTGTATTTTACATTTTGGCACAGAGACTTTTTCTATTTATGTAAGTTTTATTACACACGTTTATTATAATGTTATTAGATAAATTATAAATCAGCATGATTATAAGTATTGAAAAACAACAACAAAATTTTCTGTTTTAAATTTTATGATTTATTTGTGTTTTTTTGATCATGCGATATAATATCATTCTTTACGAAAAATATATATTAGCACTACGCTCCTTATTTCATAATCTCTTCATAACGATTATATGTGAAACAAAATAATTAATATGTTACAAAATGTCACATGTACGCTAAATAATATTAAATTTTCGATAAATGTGCAAGTATAGAGATCTATATCCCAATAACTTTAATCTTAATATATGATTTTGATTTTGTCAAGGTCAACGATATTCAAAAGGGTTTAATCGTTATTATTATTTATTAAAATGTTATTAACAGTTAAATTATATGATAAGAACAAGTATTACCTGTGATAATCTGAATTTCTTCAAGCATGAATTTTTATATTAATTGAATATTTAAATATATATAAATAAATTCTTAAGATAGGCGAAGAAGCTTCGCTTTTCCTTCTGCATTTTCATTCTAAGAAATTTTAATCTAACGCAAACTTATTTTTATTTTTTGAATAAAAATTAGACTTTTTCAGCGAAAGAATGGATGATATTCCTTCATCTCTCATATATTTATTTAAATATTTATAAACATACAAGTAATATAAAATTCAAAGAAGTACAGCTTATTGCGTTTAATACTTTTTGGTTCTTATCATATAATTTAAGTGTTAATAATTTCTTAATAAGCTTTTTAATAAACGAGTGACATGACTAAAACTTTTTAAATATTATACAAAATCATGATCTTGACAACATATTAATGTCAAGATCATTGAGAAAGTGAGAGCTTTTACATTTACATATAATCTCGTAGATTTTCACATTTATCATATTTTCTTGTGTGTTTTACATTTTGACACAGAGACATTATCTATTTATGTATCTACTTAAGTTTTATTTTACACATGTATACAAATATTATTTAAATAATATATATATTTTTTTTGGTCTTACTTTTTAATATATAAGGATTATATAAAATTAAATATACAAATATATAAATAATAAACATGCAAATGTATGATTAAATGAATAATGCTATGTATCTATAATTTAGAATTTATTAAATTATCTAAAAAATACTGTATACCACGTTTTATAGAGTAAAAGAGAGAGAAACTATGAGAAAATATTAAAATAAATTGAATGCTAAAGAAAGAGAAGTAGCGTGAAAGTAAAACGTGGGTGAAGCAATTAAATAGAAATATTTATTAATAAAAATTCACTGAGCTAGGAGTGAAATATATATGTGAATGAAATATATTTTTATTAAGCACAAAACATTATATATAAGAAAATATATCAACAGAGTCTAATTGTGATCTTGCCATCTATGGAGATATACATGGGCTGTACTAATGTAGACCGGAACATTGACTGTCTGCTATTAATCTGTTGCGGAATTCTCGGTGTGCTGAAGACGACATGGTTTCGCATTTATGCAAATAGTTTAATTATCAATTACGACTCTGCTCTAAACGATTATCTTACGATTGACAACATAAAAGAGCGCCTCATTATGCGAAAGCATGCTTTTGTAGGAAGGATTCTTTGCTCTTCCTTACTGACTCTTGTTTACTTTAGTTGTCTAATATATGGGATAGTTCCTATTTTGAATCACGACATAAATAATCAGATTAACGCAACAAATGAAGATATGACACTGGAGTACGCGATACCATCAAGATGTGCTCTGGAATATTTTCATTTTCCAACAAGCATGTACAAAATTTTCTCTCTGGTTGAAACTGTTGTAATGCTATTAGCGGCTACAGCTAATCTTGGTAAAATTTAACTATTTTATATGAATATTTTGTATCTTATCGAGTATTATTTGAAAATTTTTTTAGTGAAAAAAATATAATTTCAAAAACGTATAGATTTTTATTAACGCTATTTTTAATAATATTTCAATATATTTTAATATAATTATTTTAATATTATGCTCTTTTTTGTTGATTATAATCAAGAATACTAAGGCGTGGAAGTTTGCATGGTTTCACGGGAAACTATATCATTGAGATTGACTGGATTAAAAACTAGTCTTTATCAAATGTTTTAGTTTTAGATGCATTAAATTTGATGAATAGTTTTTTTATAATAAACGACGTAACTAAAAGTAATTATATATAATAATCTAAATATGTTTCACTGCTACTTGATTAATAAAAAACTTGTACGCCTTGTTATATAATACGTTCCATAGCATATTTTATGAATATGTATATACAAAATATAACAATATTATTTCATAATTTAACTTCATAATATTATATATATTAATTTATTATACACATTTTTTAACAAAAAAAATAATTTAAATATAATACAATTATAACCACAATTGTAAGGCTTTATATATCAATGAAATAATACGGTTATATGCATTGATTTATTTTCCATAGGTAATGACGCATTGTTCCTCAACATTATATTGCATGTTTGTGGTCAAGCAAACATTCTGAAGATCCGCTTCATCAATTTTGATGTCACGAGTCCGCAAATCTACGATCGATTCAACAAGCTAATTCAAAGACATCGTTATGTAATAATGTTGGCCAGGAAACTTGCCGATCTGATGAGTTTCGTATTGCTAATAGAATTATTCATTATCAGCATATTATTATGTATAGTAGGTAAATATCATGTGATTTATTGTTTAAAGAAATAAATATGTAACATACATATTCATAAAAAAAAATTTTCAATCAGCAAATATTCTTTTCAGGATTTCAGCTTATTTTTGCATTGAAAGTTAATGATACTGTTATGATAGGAAAAAGTTCAATTGTACTAAGTGGCGTTTTGACACAATTAACATTGTACAGTTTTATCGGGAATTATCTGAAATCTGAAATGGAAGAGATAGGGCTCTCTATTTATCAAAGTGCATGGTACAGTTTTCCTAGAAAATTAATAAAAAGTGTAATCTTTATTCTTATGCAGACCAAATCTCCAGTCGCGTTGCAAGCTGGAAATTTCATCGTAGTCAATCTGTCAACTTATGTGAGCATCTTAAAAACCTCTTTTTCATATTTGTCTGTACTTCGCATTATGCTTGGAGTGTGAAATGTAAAGTGCGAATAAAAAAAATCTATGCAAATTGTAAATATATGATAATTTCGAAATAACATATAATGCTTTCAAAATAGAAATACATGAAGAAATGTTTGTTAAATACAAATTACCATTCAAACTAATTTGCGCCAAGTCAATATTTCCTGTGTAATATCAATAATATAAGCACACTTGATAATAATATTAATGCATTATTATATTGAGACATTTTTTAATATAGAATTACTTAGCCGTGTCGCGTAATGCTTTGACAATTTATTTTATTAGGATAAAGGAAACAAAAAATTTGCAGAATAAAGAAAAGAAAATATTTATTCATATTTTCACTTTTTAACATGTTGAATCTATACTACTACGTATCTATTGTTAAACAAACCTATATCAATAAAATATAATACTACAATGTGGGCGTATAGATAAACCAAACACACATAATCCCGCTCAATAAAAAAAAATTTGTTCGACGAGAGGAATTTAGAAAATTGTGTCATATAAATTTTTACTGGACGATAATTTTATATAAGAACTGGTTATTTGAATTTAGCTATAATGTTTCAAAAGAAGCAGACTGATAGGCATACTTTTTACATTGAATAATAAATGAGTTGGAATATCAAAACGTTGTGCTATATAGCGAGCAGATCATTGGTTATTTGCATCAGTTAGAGTCAGTATCTCGACAATGGCGAGAGAACGAGGGAAGGATGATATCGCATACGCAATCATCCCTTTCAAATTGATTACATGGCCTATAGGCGTATGGCCACTTCAAGTTTATGATATTTATTCGCTATTGCGTTGTGTCTTAAGCACTTGTTGTGTGGTAAGTATTTTTTTGGAATTTGAAGATTCGTATTGATATATTCACGAATGTTCAAAGACAACAGAGAATATTTTTTACGTGATATTGCAACGCTTTGAAAAAAACTTCGACATATATACATATATCTAACGATGAAAATATCAAGATTTTATAATGTTAGTTTTTGCTAGTTTTAATAATAATTTAGACGAATTGTAAATCGACATGATTGTAAGTCATTGAAAAATTCTAAAAATAACAAAGTTCTCTGTTTTAAATTTTATGCTTTATATATGCTTTTTTTTAATCATGTGTAGAAATAATATGAGGTTTTAAGAGAAATATACATTGTTTCAATTTCATAATTCCATCATAATAATCGTATGTGAAACGAAATAAGTAAATAAATATGTTACAAAATATCATGTAAATGTTAAATGATATTACATTTTGTTGTAATTTCGTTAAATGTGTAAGTATAGAAATATCTATTCCCGTTAACTTTGATCCTAACATGTATAATTTTGATCTTGTCAAAATCATGACCCAGAATAACATTGAAAAGATTATAATTGTCGTTATTATTTATTAAAATGTCATTAATAACTAATTTTATACAATAAAGACAAATATTAAATAGTCTAAACTTTTTCCAGCATAAGTTTTATATTAATTGAATTTACGTATTTAAGTAAGTGCTTAAGGCGGAAAAAGAACTTTCACTTTGCATTGCTATTCCTTATTTAATCCACTTATTTTTATTTTGTAAATTAGATTTTTTTGAAAGAATGTATAGGTAAATAAACGATACCCCTTTGCTCATGTATTTACTTAAATAATTATAAATATTTATAATTAGTATAAAATTATAGAGATTAATATAAAATTTATAGAGAAATTTGACTTATTGTATTTTAATTTTATTCCTATTGTACAATTTAATTAATCGTTAATAACGCCTTATTAAACAAGTGATAGCTGAAATTTTTAAATATTATATAAGATCATGACCTGAAGAACATATATATTGAAATCAAGGTCACTGAAATTGGATCTCTGTATGTATATCTTGTGTTTCACATTTTTCATTTTTGACGCAGATATATTTTCTCTATTTATGCAAGTTATTTTATTATACATGTATATTATTTAAATAAGACATATATTTACCTTATATTATATATATATATATATATATATATATATATATATATACAGGGTGTTTCATTTTAATCCGACCACCTAAATTTCTCGGAACCTAAGCAAGATAGAGAAAAATGTTTTAGACAAAAGTTGTATGGTTTCAAGGGGGACATAAGATGGTGTCATTAGTTTGATCTTCAAGAGTCACCTGAAGGACACGCGAAGGTCAGCTCCAACTTTTTAAATGGGATACCCTATATGCTTTTGCATATTCTTGTAGCTCATCTCAAAAGCTTTCCAAAACACTATAATTAAGTTAGTTTTCATTAAGTACTTTCCAAGTTATGAGGCTTGAAATCATTTTTTAATTTTACATAAACCGTAAAATATCTTGTAAAATATTCATTTTTCGATTATTTTACCTTAATACTTTTATGTACAAATAATGAGAGG
This sequence comes from Camponotus floridanus, assembly GCF_003227725.1. Lineage (NCBI taxonomy): Eukaryota > Metazoa > Arthropoda > Insecta > Hymenoptera > Formicidae > Camponotus > Camponotus floridanus. Next base: position 1,115,512 of record NW_020229425.1, on the reverse strand, counting down.
AATCAATTGGTGTAAAGAAAACATACAGTTGTTTTTAAGAAAAAATATGGAATTGTTAATTGCAAATTGCATATTTTTTCTTAGAAACAACTATGTGTTTTCTTTACACCAATTGATTCCTCTCATTATTTTGTACATAAAAGTATCAAGGTAAGATAATCGAAAAATGAATGGTTTACTAGATATTTTACGGTTTATGTAAAATTAAAAAATGATTTCAAGTCTCATAACTTGGAAAGTACTTAATGAAAACTAACTTAATTATAGTGTTTTGGAAAGCTCTTGAGATAAGCTACAAGAATATGCAAAAGCATATAGGGTGTCCCATTTAAAAAGTTGGAGCTGACCTTCGCGTGTCCTTCAGGTGGCTCTTCAAGATCAAACTAATGACACCATCTTATGTCCCCCTTGAAACCATACAACTTTTGTCTAAAACATTTTTCTCTATCTTGCTTAGGTTCCGAGAAATTTAGGTGGTCGGATTAAAATGAAACACCCTGTATAAGGATGAACACGATACTTAAGAAAATTTTCCGATTTTTCTTTCGCGAAAATTTTCCTGATTCAACGACTTCGCCCGATATTTTTCTTGCCTATATCTCTTCAGGGAGGTAAAGAGGGTTTTATAGAATTCTCAAAAATGAGAATCTATATCTTGGTATATACACCAAGTAAAATATATGTATATATATATATATATATATATATATATATATATATGCCTTGTGCACGTTAAAATTTTCGCGAACTATTAATGTTTAAGAAATTTACGCACTACCATCCGCGTTTTGCTCTTACTCGCTCGTTTTTTAAGTATCGTATTATTAATTACATAGAGCCGAAATCTTTCTCAATTTATATATAAGGATTATGTAAAATTAAATACAGAAATATATATATGTAGTAAATATACAAAAATATATTTATATATGAACAGTAAGTTTTGCATCTATAAACTAGTTTAAAAAACATTTTTATTGTATCAAATTTTATAGAAGGAAAGGAGAGAGACATATTGAAATAAATTGAATAGTAGGAGAGAAAAGAAGCGTGAAAGTGAGAAAATATGTGAAGCATTCGCAATTAAATAGAAATATTTATTAGTAAAAATTCATTGTGAGTTAGGATTGAAATATATTTTTATTGAGCATGAAACATTATATATGGGAAAATATATCAACAGAGTCTAGTTGTGATCTTACCCTCTATGGAGCTATACATGGGCTGTACTGACGTAGGGCAGAAGATAGACTGTCTAATGTTAATCTGTTGCGGAATTCTCGGTGTGCTGAAGATGACATGGTTCCGTGTTTATCCAAATAGTTTAATTATCAATTACAATTCTGCTCTGAACGATTATCTAACCATTGAGAACACAAAGGAGCGCGATATTATGAGAAGACATGCTTTTATAGGAAGGATTCTTTGCTTTTCCTTATTAGCTGGTGCTTACATTGGTGGTCTAGCATATGCAATAATTCCTTTTGTAAATTATGCCAAAGGAAATCAAATTAATATAACAAATGAAGATGTGATACTAGAATACGCTTTACCATCAAGATGCGCCCTGGAATATTTTAATTTTCCAATAAGCATGTATAAAATCTCCTGTCTGATCCAAATGATTGTACTAATACTAGCGCCTACAACTAATTTTGATAATAGTTCACTATTTTTACGAATGTTTTGTGTCTTATTGAGTATTATATAATCACAAAAATTTTTTTAGTGAAAAAGATATCATTTTATATGTATAATGATTTTTATTAATATTATTTTTAATAATTATTATTAATTTTATTAATATTGTGCACCATTTTATTGATTATGAATAATAATGATAAGGCGTGGAAGTTTGCATAATTTGCTGGGAAACTGTTCGTTTCATTGAGATGATCTGAGATGCTTTAAAAACCAGATCTGTGCAGATGTTTTAGATTTGAATAAAATTTTTTTTGTTAAACAAAAATAATTACACATGATATCTCAATGTATTTCATTATTACTTGATTTAAAAACTTTACGCCTTACGTAATACATTTTATTAATATGTATTAAAAATAATATTTTATATATTATGTAATATATATTTTATTTAACAAAAAAAATTGTTTAAATGTTATAGAATTACAAGTATGATTTTGAATATCAATACAATAAGACAATTTTATGCATCGATATATTTTCAATAGGTAACGACGCATTGTTCCTCAACATTATATTGCATGTTTGTGGTCAAGTAAACATTCTGAGGAACCGTTTCATCAAATTTGATGTCACAAGTTCGCGAATCGACAATCGATTCAACGAGCTAATTCAAAGACATCGTCATGTTATAATGCTGGCCAGGGAACTTGCCGATCTGATCAGTTTTGTATTACTAATAGAACTATTTATTATCAGTATATTATTATGTATAATGGGTAAATATTATGACACATATGATAAGCTCGGTAATATATATAAATTACATATTTATAAGGAATAATTTACATTCAGTAAACAAATATTCTTTTCAGGATTTCAGCTTATATTTGCATTAAAAGTCCATGATACTGTTATGATATCAAGAAGTTCATTTATATTAAGTGTCTTTTTGATACAATTAACATTGTACAGTTTTATTGGAAATTATCTAAAATCTGAAATGGAAGAGATAGGGCACTCTATTTATCAAAGTGTTTGGTACAATTTTCCTAGAAAGTTAATAAAAAGTGTAATCTTTGTTCTTATGCAAACACAATCTCCAGTCGCGTTACAAGCTGGAAATTTCATCGTAATCAATCTGTCAACTTATGTGACCATCTTAAAAACCTCTTTTTCATATTTGTCTCTGCTGCGTATTATGCTTGGAGTGTGAAATGTAAAGTGCGAATAAAAAAAAATTTGTGCAAATTGTAAATATATGATAATTTCGAAATAACATATAATGCTTTCAAAATAGAAATACATGAAGAAGCATCTTAAAATCCTCTTTTTCATATTTATCTGTGTTGCGTATTATGCTCGGTATATGAAATATAAAGTGAGAATAAAAGAGATTTATTGAGAGAGTAAGTTGTAAATATATTATAAATGATAATTTCGAAATAACATGCTATAATACTGTTATAATAGGAAAAAGTAATCTATCAAAGTAAAAATACATGAAGAAGTGTTTGTTAAATGTAAATTACTAACCTAATTTGTTTCCGTTAAATCAATATTTCTTATATAATATCAATAATATACACATAACGCGCGCGCACTCACACACACACACGCGCGCGCGCGCGCGCGCGCACACACACACACACACACACACACACACACATTATTATATTTAAACATTTCCAATATAAAATTATTTAAGACTACTTAATATAGAATTATTTAGCTATATCGCGTAATTCTTTTTGTCAGTAAATTTTATTAGTCTGTAGGACAAAAGAGACAAAAAGTCTGTAGGATAAAGAAAATATTTACTCATATTTTCACTTTTTAACATGTTGAATCTATACTATTGTGCATATCTATTGTTTAACAAACCAATATCAATAAAGTACTACAATGTGCGCGTATACAGGTAAGTCAAACGCACATGATAACGCTCAACAGAAATATTTGCTCGACGATAACAATTTAGAAAATTATCATATAAATTATTACTCGACGATAATAATTTTACGTACCATCGTGGTTATTTGAATGTAGCCATAATGATTCAAAAGAAGCAGACTGAGAAGCATATTTTTCATATTGAATAATAAATGAGTCGGAATACCTGCGTTGCATCGATATAGCAACCATCGATTATTAGCATTAGTTATCTCGAGAATGGCAAGAGAACGATGGAAGGATGATATCACGTACGCGATCACCCCTTTCAAATTGATTACATGGCCTATTGGCGTATGGCCACTTCAAGTTTATGACATTTATTCGCTGTTGCGTTGTGCTTTAGGCATTTGTTGTGCGGTAAGTATCTTTTAGAATTTGAAGATCATTGACACATTCGCGAATATTCAAAGGTAACTATGAATATTTTTTACATTGATATTGCAACGTTTTGGAAAAAACTTCAACGTAATGATGAGAATATCAAGATTTTATATTATTAATTTTCGGTAATGCAATTTTGGGTGAAACGTTTTTGCCAGTTGTGATGACACATTAGATAAATTATAATTTAGCACATTTATAAGTTGAAAAACAACAATAAAATTTTCTGTTTTAAATTTTATGATTTACATGTCTCTTTTTAATCATGCATAGATATAATATGATTTCTTTACGAAAAATATATTAGCACTGCACTCCTTATTTCATAATTTCTTCATAACAATCATATATGAAACAAAATAATTAATACGTTATAAAATGTCACATATACGTTAAATAATTTTAACAATATTCAATTATTAGTAACTTCTTAATAAGCTTTTTAAAAAAACGAGTGACGACTAAAAACTTTAAATATTATACAAAGTCATGTGATCTTGACATATTATATATATGTATTGAGATCAAGGAAGTATAAGAGTTCTAACATTTATTTTCTCATGGATTTCTACATTTATCATATTGTCTTGTGTGTTTACTTTTTAATATAGAGACATTTTTTATCTATGCAAGTTTTATTACACGCATATTAACATAATACATATATTTTTTTCTCCTAGTTTTATATATTGTTGCGCCCGCGGCGAGGACTTCGATTATTATCGAAGTCGCGCACGGAAAGATCGGCCGCTCGCGAGTCGCGCGAAATAAATAAACACTTTTAAAAGAACTAAAAGAACTAAAACTTTAATTCCCAACACAGGGCAACACAAACGATAACACAAAACGATTCAACACAAAATCAGCGGCTCGATGTAAATTCGCGTCCGCGCAGCCAGACAGCTGGAACCGAACTCAGCTGACAGTCGTTGTTTGTAAATAATCTTCTTGCCGACGGGATCCAGACAACGGCAGGGCCGTGACGACTCGGGCGCGCGCGTAACAATATATATATATATATATAAATTTTATATATATATATATAAAATTATAAATATACAAATATATAAATAATAAGCATACAAATGTATAATTAAATAAATACTACTTTGCATCTATAAATTAATATTTATAAAAGTATCTATAAAACACTTGTATTAATCACGTTTTATAAAACAAAAGAGAGAGAAAGAGAGAAACATATTGAAATAAATTGAATGCTAGTAGGAGAAAAAAGTAGCGTAAAAGTGAAAAAATAGGTGAAGCATTCGCAATTAAATAGAAATACGTATTAATAAGTAATTATTGAGTTAGAAGTGAAATATGTATTTTCTGAGCATGAAACATTATATATGGGAAACTGTATCAACAGAGCCTGGTTGTGATCTTGCCTTTCATGGAGATATATATGGGTTGTACTGACGTAGAGCAAAATATAGATTGCCTGATGATAATCTGTTGCGGATTTCTCGGTGCGCTAAAAACGACATGGTTCCGCATTTATGCAAATAGTTTGATTATCAATTACAACTCTGCTCTAAACGATTATCACACGATTGTCAATACAAAAGATCGCGACATTATGAAAAGACACGCTTTCATAGGAAGAACTATTTGTTCTTCCTTATTGACCATTGCTTATATTTGTTGTCTAACATATGGGCTAATTCCTATTTTGGATTACGATATAAGTAATCGGATTAACAAAACAAATGAAGATACGACACTAGAGTACGTTATACCATCAAGATGCACTCTGGAATATTTTAATTTTCCAACATACATGTATACAATTTTCTGTCTGATCGAAACTGTTGTAATGTTGTTGGCAGCTACAACTAATCTTGGTAAAATTTAACTATTTTATATGAGTATTTTGTATCTTATCAAGTATTATTTAAAAACAAAAAATTCTTTTTAGTATAAAAGATATATAACTTCACATATATACAGGGTGTAACTGAAAAAGCGACCACGGAGCAAATAGCGTTATTCTTGATAAGGTTCGCACTTATTGGCGCAATTTTACTCAATAATTACCGTTTTATTAAGCATTATAGAAAAAAATGGTTCAGGGCTTTTCAACTCGATTTTTAATCAGGAATAACGCTATTTGCTCACTTTTTCAATTACATCCTGTATATATAGATTTTTTAATATTATTTTTAATATTATTAATTTTTAATTATATTTTAATAATACATATTTTTATTAATATTATATAATTTTTTATTTTAATTATGAGCAATGATGCTAAGGCGTGGAAGTTTGCATGGTTTCACCGAAATGTTCCATTAAAATCGACCGAGATTCATTAAAAGTCAGTCCTAATCAGACGTAATTTGATAAATATAATTTTTTTATGTTAAACATAAACGACGTAAACAAAAGTAATTAGATATTACAGTCTAAATATGTACTATCACTATTTGATTAAAATAAACTTGTACGCCTTATATTATATGCATAATATGTTTTATAAATACGTATATATTAAATATAAAATCAATATTGTCCGCCATAATTTGTAATACATATTTTTTAACAAATAGTTTAAATGCAAGAAAATTATAAATATGACTTTGTATATCAATAAAATAATACAGTTTCGTATATCGATGTATTTTCCAAAGGTAATGATGCATTGTTCCTCAACATTATATTGCATGTTTGTGGTCAAGCAAACATTCTGAGGATCCGTTTCATCAATTTTGATGTCACAAGTCCGCGAATCCATGATCGATTCAACGAACTAATTCAAAGACATCATTATGTGATAATGCTGGCCAGGAAACTTGCCGATCTAATCAGTTTCGTATTGCTGATAGAATTATTCATTATCAGCATATTATTATGTATAGTGGGTGGATATCATGTAACTTATTGTTCAGTGAAATATATAAATTACGTATTCACAAAAAGATTTCCAATCAGCAAACAAATATTGCTTCCAGGATTTCAGCTTATTTTTGCATTCAAAGTCAATGACACCGTTATGATAGGAAAAAATTTAATTATTCTGAGTGGCGTCCTGACACAACTAACATTGTATAGCTTTATCGGGAATTACATGAAATCTGAAATGGAAGAGATAGGACTTTCTATTTATCAAAGTGCTTGGTACAATTTTCCTAGAAAATTAGTAAAAAGTGTAATCTTTATTCTTATGCAGACAAAATCTCCAGTCGCATTGCAAGCTGGAAATTTCATCGTAGTCAATCTGTCAACTTATGTGAGCATTTTAAAAACCAGTTTTTCATATTTGTCTGTACTTCGTATTATGCTCGAAGTGTGAAATATAAAATATAAATGATAGAATTCTTTGCAAACTGTAAATATTTGATAAGTTCGAAATATGATATAATGTTTTCAAAGTAGAAATACATGAAGTTTTTTAATTATATAAATTATTACCTAAAATATATTGTTTGAGCCAAGTTAATATTTCTTGTGTAAAATCAATAAAATACAAATTAAAATACACATAATTCAAATTATTATTAATGAATTATTATATTTATAGATATTTTCTAACATTACTTAGGATTGCTTAGTGTAAAATTATTCAGCTGTGCCGGTTAATTCTTCATCAGTTGATTTAGTTAGTCTGTACAATAAAGAAAGCAATGTTATTTGTTCATATTTTTGCTTTTAAACGTATTGAACTATATTAAGTATATTTATTGTTAGTCAAGCAAAGAACGAGATAAAATGTAATACAATGTGCCTGCATATAGGTAAGTAAAAACGCATATGATTCCGCTCAACAAAAGAAAGAATTGCTCAATGGACAGTAACAATTTAGAAAATATATCACATAAATTTTTAATCAACGACAATTTTGCGTAAGAGCCTGGTTATATTTCCAATTACTCATAATAATCTCTTTAAGAATATAGAGGCAGACTGATAAGCATATACACAAGAACATTTTATGTTGAATAAAAAATGAATCAGAATTCCTGTGTTTTGTCGATATAGCGAGGGAATTAACGGTTATTGGCATCAGTTAGAATCATTATCTTGACAATGGCAAGTGAACGGTGGAAGGATGATGTCGCATACGCGATGACTCCATTCAAGTTGATTACGTGGCCTATAGGCGTATGGCCACTTCAAGTTTACGACATCTATTCGTTATTGCGTTGTATTTTAGGCACTTTTTGTGCGGTGAGTATCTCTTGGCAGATCATTGATACATTCGCAAACGTTTAAAGATAACTATGATTATTTTCTACATTGATAATGGAACATTCTGGAGAAATCCTTGATTTTACAAGAGAGAATATTAAGGTTTTTATATTATTAATTTTGGTAACAATTTTTGATGAAATAATTTTGCTAGCTGTAATGATATCTTAGATGAATTGTAACTCAGCACGATTGTAAGTCGTTAAAAAATTTTAACAAAATTTTTTTAAAATGGTAAGTTTTTAGAGATTTTAAAATAATATTTTAAAGATTTAAAAAAAATTCTTTACTTGAAATTCTGTTATTATGTATATCTTTTTTTCATCATGTGTAAAAATGATATGATTTTTTACGAAAAATATTATGCACTCCTTATTTCATAATTCTATCTAATATTCTATTTTCGATTACATACGATTGTGTGTGTGTGTATATGAAATAGTACAATTAATGTGTTACAAAGTGTCATATAAATTCGGCTTCATATTTTCATCAAGTTTTTTTAATTAAATTTTTTTTACTTTTTTGTTTTATATTAGTATTCAGTTTTCAATTTTTAAATAAATTTTTAATTTTTTAATATTATTTTTAGAAATTAAAACAATTATTTTATATAACAGAATTTTCAAATAAAATATTTCTATTTAAACTTGTACAAGTAACTTGTAAACTTGTTTTTATACTTAATTGTCGCAATTTTTTATATCATTTTTTTATAAACAATATACACAACAGTTGGGTACAATTAGTGCATGAACTTGGCACTCTTTTTACCTTTTTTAAAAAGGTAAAAAGGTAAATTTTTATGGATTATATCACTCCTTTTTTAGTACTAATTTGCTTCAAGATATTATATTAATATGTACACATATATATATATAATTTTATTATTTATATATATATATATATTATTTTATTATTTTATTATATGTATGTATTTATATTTAATTTGTTAAATTATATTTATTATCACATATTAACTTATCACCAGAGTCCAGATCTTGCCATTATCTTTACTCCAAGTGCATGCTAGCGGCCGATCGCCGCGAAAAGTACCATCTATGCCGGTCTAGTGATGGCAGCAAAGAGGGCACCGTCGCGTAGAAAAAAAAATATAATAAATTTATTATATTATTTTATATTTTATATAATATATATATTTTTTTTATTATATTATTTTATATATTATGTATAATATTAAATAAACATATATTCTATGTTAATATATGTATATATATGTATATATATTTTTTTTTTCTACGTGACGGTGCCTTCTTTGCTACCATCACTAGACCGGCATAGACGATACTGCTTTTCGCGGTGCTCGGCCGCTAGTATGCACTTGGAATGAAAAAAACGGCATCAAGATCCGGATTCTGCTTATCATTATTCAAAATGCAATTAATTACACATGTCATTAATTAATCGCCAGCTTAATCTTCTGTCGAGAATAGGTACTGTATGTTTCCTCTTTCTACGTGTTATGTACAGGGTGTTTCGTCAACATACAGCTCAATACGACGGGTTGCCTGCTCATAGGAGCGGAAGACCGGTGATGCAAGAATAGGTAATACAGATCATTCGCGCACATTTTCGACGAAGTATACTGCCACGCTATCAACGCGTAATAAGCTGTTAGAAGAAAAAATTAAATTGCACAGAATAGTGAACTTGTGACATGAATATTTGAAAATATATATCTAAAAGAATGTTATAATATTATAATATTATTACTATAATATAAATTTAACATTATATATCAATAATCCTCATCTACATATGATTGCAATAATATTAATATTATAATATTATAATATTATTGCAATCATATATATATGAGGATTATTGATTTAATGTTAAGAGTTATATTAAATTTAAGATTATTTTTATTATTTTTCTTGTGCTCCTATGAACAGGCAATCAGCCATCGTATTGAGCTATATGTGATGAATACCCTGTACATGTGCGTTGCTGGCAACTCTCGTATTGACCTGTATGTTGATGAATATCCCTGTATATGTGCGTTGCTGATAATATTGATAATAAAAACGTTTTTGAAAATTTCCATATTTCGATTTTACGTTAATATTATCTCCGTTTATAGATCATACAGTACAAAAATAAAGATTTCTTTATACAATTCAAACTCGCTCTATTGATTAAGCTTAATAAGAATTCAATATGTTCAACTGTTATTCAGATTCGATAATCTGATGTACTTACAATTACCCGACTTGCGTAAACATATACGGAATGCCTCGCTAATGCTTCGCATGAACTTGACGCGAGATACTATCATGTCTCTTAATATTAATGATTGCATAAAATTAATAAATATACATAATACCACAAGTTTGCAAATTAATATTAAATACTATGTGCAATACTATGAGTCTCAAAATTAGTATAAAAAATGCTTCTTTTATTTCGTGGTTTTTTTATAGAATAAAATAGATAGAGACAAAAATTGAAAGTTATAGAGTAAGAGTGAGAGAGAGAAAAGATGAGTGAGAAAATATGCGTAGTATTTACATTTAAATAGAAATATTTATTATTAAATAGAAATATTTATTATTAAATAGAAATATTTATTATTATAGAAATATTTATTATTATATTAATACATTTGAGATAAAAGTATAAAATATATGTTTTCTGAACATGGAACATTATATATGAGGAAATGTCAACAGAGTCTAGTTGTGATCTTGCCTTCCATGGAGATATATATGGGTTGTACTGACGTAGAGCAAAATATAGATTGCCTGATGATAATGTGCTGCGGATTTCTCGGTGTGCTGAAGACGACATGGTTTCGCATTTATGCAAATAGTTTGATTATTAATTACAACTCTGCTATAAATGATTATCTCACGGTTGACAACACAAAAGATCGTGACATTATGAGAAAACACGCTTTTATAGGAAGGACTCTCTGTTCTTCCTCATTGACCATTGCTTACATTTCTTGTCTAACATATGGAATAATTGCTATTTTGAATTACGACATGTTAATCCGTAATCGAATTAACATAACAAACGAAGATACGACACTAGAATACGTTATACCATCAAGATGCACTCTGGAATATTTAAATTTTCCAACATACATGTATCACATTTTTTGTCTGGTCGAAACTGTTCTAATATTGTTGGCGACTACAACTAATCTTGGTAAAATTTAACTATCTTATATGAGTATTTTGTATCTTATCAAGAATTATTTAAAAACAAAAATTTTTTTAGTATATAATTTTATATAGATATATTTATAAAAAGATATATAATTTCATATAGATTTTCAATATTTAATTATTTTAATTATTATAATTATTATTTAATTATTGATATTTAATTTCTTAATATATTATTATTATTAATATATAATTATTTTAATTATTATAATTAGTAATTAATTATTATTAATACGTCTTTTTATTAACTAAAGCAATAATGCTAAGGCGTGGAAGTTTGCATAATTTCACGGCAATCTTCCATTGAGATTGATTCATTAAAAGCCTGTCCTGGTTAAATATAATAGATTTGATGATTACAATTTTTTATATTATATGAAGTAAATAAAAGTTAAAAATTACACATGAAAATCTGAATATGTTTCATTACTATCTGATTAAAAAAAAAGCTTGTACACCTTAAATGAAGGATGCACAACATATTTTATAAATATATATATATTAAATACAAAATCAATATTATCCGCCATAATTTGTAATAGATATTTTTTAACAAAAAATAGTTTTAATGTAATAAAATTATAAGTATGATTTTGTATATCAATAAAATAATACGATTCCATGTATCGATGCATTTTCCAAAAGGTAACGACGCAATGTTTCTCAATATTATATTGCACGTTTGTGGTCAAGTAAATATTCTGAGGAGCCATTTCCTCAATTTCGATGTTACAAGTCCGGGAATCTACGATCGTTTCGGTGTGCTAGTTAAAAGACACTGTTACCTGATAACGCTGGCCAGGGAACTTGCCAATTTAATAAGTTTCGTATTGCTGATAGAACTATTCACTATCAGCATATTATTATCTATAATGGGTGAATATTATATCACTAAATTATTTCACGAAATATATGAATTATAAATTAATAAAAATAGATATTTACATTCAACAAATATTCTTTTCAGGATTTCAGTTTATTTTAGCATTGAAAGTCAATAATACAGTAATGGTAGGAAAGAGTTTTATGGTATTGAGTGCCTTTCTGACACAACTAACATTGTATAGTTTTATTGGGAATTATTTAAACTCTGAAATGGAAGAAATAGGACTCTCTATTTATCAAAGTATTTGGTACAATTTTCCTAGAAAAATGGCAAAAAACGTAATTTTTATTCTTATGCAGACAAAATCTTCAGTCGCATTGCAGGCCGGAAATTTCATCGAAGTCAATCTGTCAACTTATGTAAGCATTTTAAAAACCTCTTTTTCATATTTATCTGTACTTCGTATTATGGTTGGAATGTAAAATGTAAAATGCGAATAAAAGAAATATGTGCAAACTGTAAATATATAATTTCGAAATAACAAATATAATGTTTTCAAAGTAGAAATATTTTGAAGTAAAAGACGTAGAAGAAAAAAGTAGAAATACTAATAAAGAAATAATTTTTTAATTATATAAATTATTATCCAAAGTATTTTATTTAAGCCAAGTCAAGTAGTTCTTGTGTAATATTAATAAAATACACTTCTTATTACTGCATTATTAATGCATTATTATATTTATAGGCATTTTCTAACATAAAGTTACTTAAGACTATATAGCGCGTAGAATTTGCTTAGCTATACCGCGTGTTCATCAGTTAATTTGATTGATTTAGAGAATGAACAAAGCAACCTTACTTGTTCATATTTTCACTTTGAAATGTATTGTACCTGAGCTAGGCATATTTATTGTTAGTCAAGCGAATAACGAGATAAAATATAATACAATGTGCCTGCGTATACGTAAGCAAAATGCATATGATTCCGATCAACAAAAGAAAGAGTTGCTCGATGGACAGTAACAATTTAGAAAATATATCACATAAATTTTTAATCAACGACAATTTTGCGTAAGAGCCTGGTTACATTTCCAATTACTCATAATGCTTTAAGAGTGTAGAGATAAGAACAGACTGATAAGCATGTATACAAGAACGTTTTATGAATAAAAAATGAATCAGAATTCCTGTGTTTTGTCGATATACTGAGGGAATCAACGGTTATTGGTATCAGTTAGAATCATTATCTTGACAATGGCAAGTGAACGGTGGACGAATGATTTCGCATACGCGATGACTCCATTCAAGTTGATTACGTGGCCTATAGGCGTATGGCCACTTCAAGTTTATGACATTTATTCGTTATTGCGTTGTATCTTAGGCACTTTTTGTGCGGTGAGTATCTCTTGAAAGATCATTGACACATTCGCGAATGTTTAAAGACAACCATGATTATTTTCTACATTGGTAATGGAGCAATCTGGAGAAATCCTTGATGTAACGAAAGATAATATCAATCAAGATTTTATATTATTTAATGTTATATTATTTAATTTTTGCTAACTCAATTTTTGATGAAATAATTTTGCCAACTGTAATAACATCTTAAATAAATTGTAACTCAGCACGTAAGTGGTTAAAAAATTTTAACAAGTTCTTTGCTTGAAATTTTATTATTATGTCTTTATTATATCATTATTGTCTTTTTTTAATTATGTGTAAAAATAATGTGATTTTTTATTAAAAATACTACACACTGCATTCCTTGTTTCATAATTCTATCTAACATTCTAACATTTCTTCATAAGATTTGCATGTGAAATTAATATAAATAATATGTTACAAGGTATCACATAAATTCAACTTCATATTTTGATATAAATTTCAAAGAAATAAAGATTTCAAAGAAATTTTCTATTTAAGTTTTGTTACATATATGTTATATAAGTTATACATGTTTGTTATATAAGTTATATATGTTTGTTATATAAATTTTGTTACGTATACATTATTTTAATAATATACATATTTGCGTTACTTTAATATTTAAAGATTGTATAAAATTAAATATATATAGTATCGCAAGTTGATAAATTTATGTTTAATATTATGTATAATACTATGAGTCTAAAATTTAATGTAAAAAAATGCTTCTTTTATTTCGTGTTTTATAGAATGAAATAGACAGAGACAAAAATTGAAAGAAATAGAGCAAAAGTAGGAGAGAAAGAAGACGCGTGAGAGTGAGAAAGTGTGTGTAGTATTTGCATTTAAATAGAAATATTTATTATTAAATTATGTATAATTTATTGAGTTAGGAGTGAAATATATTTTTTCTGAGTATGAAACATTATATGTCGGTAAATGTATCAACAGAGTTTAGTTGTGATCTTGCCTTCCATGGAGATATATATGGGCTGTACTGATGTAGAACAAAACATAGACTGTTTGATGATAATTTGTTGCGGATTTCTCGGTGCGCTGAAGATCACATGGTTCCGCATTTATGCAAATAGTTTAATTATCAATTACAATTCTGCTCTAAACGATTATCTTACGATTGACAACACTAAGGACCGGGACATTATGCGAAAACATGCTTTTGTAGGAAGGATTCTTTGCTCTTCCTTACTGATTCTTACTTATTGTTGTTGTCTAATATATGGGATAATTCCGATTTTGAATTACGATATAAGTAATCGGATTAATATAACAAACGAAGATATGATACTAGAATACGCTTTACCATCAAGATGTGCTCTGAAATATTTTAATTTTCCATCGAGCATGTATAAAATCTTTTGTCTGATCGAAACTGTTGTAATGATATTGGCGTCTACAACTAATCTTGGTAATATGTAATTAATATTTTACATGTATTTTATGTCTTATTCTCTCTCCTAGAATTACTTAAAATAATTTTATTTAATTGGAAGAGACATTATTTTATTTATATAAAAATTTTTAATGATTTTATTAATATTATGGACTTTTCTTTCTTTTT
Source organism: Camponotus floridanus (assembly GCF_003227725.1). Taxonomy (NCBI): domain Eukaryota; kingdom Metazoa; phylum Arthropoda; class Insecta; order Hymenoptera; family Formicidae; genus Camponotus; species Camponotus floridanus. The sequence continues at coordinate 1,100,316 of NW_020229425.1, read as the reverse complement.
TATTTATTTTGCACAAATAATGCAAAGGCGTTACAACTTGCATAGTTTCATGAAAATATATTCCACTGCTTCTGAGATGTATTTAAGAGATACATATATTAAAATCACTAAATTTTCTATCAGGCATATTAAATTAGAATTTTTTATTAAATGACAATATTTATATAAATGACAGTCTCATCATACCTTACTACTATTTCTTTAAAAAAAAATTTTAAATTTTCGAAATTTTTTGCAGCTTATACATGTTATGTTATATATACTTATTAAATATAGGAGCAATGATATTTCCTAAATTTTGTGGTATATATATCTTGATTAATATAATAATAATTTAAATACATAGGAGGAGATACTAACAAGTGTCTTAAATATTAATGCAATAAAATAATTAAATGCATCAATATGTTTCTCAAAGGTAACGATGCGTTGTTTCTCAACATTACATTACATATTTGTGGCCAAGTAAACATCCTGAGGATCCGCTTCATTAACTTCGATGTTATAAGTCCGCGAATCTACGATCGTTTCAATGTGCTAGTTGAAAGACACCGTTACCTGATAACGCTGGCCAGGGAACTTGCCAATTTAATAAGTTTCGTATTGCTGATAGAACTATTCATTATTAGCATATTATTATGCATAATGGGTGAATATCATGTGACTTATTGTTCAGTGAAATACATATGTAAGTTACATATTTATAAGAAAAGATTTACACTCAGCAAACAAATATGTTTTTCAGGATTTCAATTTATTTACGCGTTGAAAATCAATAATACTGTTATGATGGGAAAAAGTTTGGTGGTACAAATGTTATTCCTAACACAACTAACACTGTATAGTTTTATCGGGAATTATCTGAAATCTCAAATGGAAGAGATAGGCCTCTCTATTTATCAAAGTGCTTGGTACAGTTTCCCTAAAAAATTAGCAAGAAACGTAATCTTCATTCTTTTGCAGACAAAATATCCAGTCGCCTTGCAAGCTGGAAATTTCATCATTGTCAATTTGTCAACTTACGTGAGCATTTTAAAAAGCTCTTTTTCATACTTGTCTGTACTTCGTATAATTGTCGGAGTATGAAAAGTAAGCTACAAATAAAAGAAATATATATGCGCAAACTACATATAAATATTGAATACCTTCCAAATATCGTAATATATTAATTTCAAAATAGAATACATGGAGAAAAGTGCTTACTAAGATGTAATTTTAATAAAATTATTATTCACAGCTGTCTATTTGTGAAAAATCAATTTATATATGATATCAATAATATACACATATTTTAAATTATTACTAATGCATCATTATATTTAAACATTTTCTCATATATAGCATTACTTAACCGTATCACGTAATTCTTCATCAGTTAATTTCGTTGATCTGTAGAATAAAGAAAGCAAGTTATTTGCTCATATTTCTACTTTTGCACATATTGTATAATCTGGCATTGCTAGATAGACTTGTAGCTTATTAATCGAATATCGAGATAAATGTACTACAATGTGCGAGTATAAATAAACAAAACGCGCGCACATAATTCCGTTCAATAAAAACAGATGTTCAACAGTTAACAATTTTAGAAAATGTATCGTATGAATTTTTACGCAACGACAATTTTACGTAAGTGCGCAGTTATATTTGCGTTTCCATAATGTTTCAAGAGCACAACGGCAGTCTGATAAGCATGCTTCATGAATAAAGAATGAGTTGGAATTCTTATGTTGTGTCGATATAGCGAACGGATCATCGGTTATCGGCCGTCTATCAGAGAGAACTATTATTTTGATAATGGGGAATGAACGATAAAAGGATGATATCGCATACGCGACGACTCCTTCACTGAGAAAAATGAGAGAAATGTCCGATGAAAAGGTAACGAACGGATATTATACAGATCACTTTAATCGGATATCTGATCGGAAAGTTTCGAATTTTCAACTTTGTGATCAGATATCCGATCGATCAATATTTTCTGATTGGATATCTGATCGGTTTCTTTTCTTTCCGATTAAAGTAATCGGTATAAAATCCATTCGTTACCTTTTCACCGATTTTTTTCTCAGTGTTTCAAGTTGATTACATGGCCTATTGGCGTACGGCCACTTCTAGTTCATGACATTTATTCGTTGTTGCGTTGCGCATTAAGCACTTTTTGTGCGGTAAGTACTTCTTGCAAGATCATTGTCACATTCGCGAATGTGCAAAGACAACTATGAATTCTATGCTAATATTGCAACGATCTTCAAAAACCTTGATTTAACAAAGGAGAATATTAAAATTTTATTATTAATTTTTGGTGGCACGATCTTTGAAAAATGTTTTCATAGCTGTAATAACTCTTTAAATGACGAAAATATTAGATAAATTTAGATAAATCAACAGGATTGTAAGTCGCTAAAAAAAGTAATATAAAAAAAACATATTTTCATAAAAATTATTTTATTAGTTTATATCCCAATTATAGGAAATAAATTTCTCCGATTTTTTAAATTCATAACAACTTAATCCGACTTTATGTCCCTTTATGTAAAATATATTTCTTAATTTCATGTTTTTTTGTATTACAAAAAATTATCACTACTCTCTCTCTCCCTCCCCTTTCATAAAATGTTCACTTAATTCGATACTATATGTTATTTCATATTTAATTTGAAGACATAAATAAACTTATTATCAACTTAGGTCTCAAACTTTTGTTAGCAACATCGATGAACAATATTTGCTTTGCACATTTCGTTTTTTATCTTTTCTTAGACCGTTTTATATTGTAAAAAAATGTTTAGTGTTCTAGATGTATATCTTAAAGTTGTATATCTTAAATTAATTATACGTCATATATTAGCATAGGACATAAAAACGATGGCAGTGCAGTTTCAATTCACAGTTTGCATTAATACATGCGGAAAGCTATTCAGTTTTCTTACTTTTCTTTTCTGTGTATATATTATTAATTTTTTGGTAAAAAGATAAAACAAACAAATAGATTTTGCGTCGTATTAAGATTTCAATAATCTTTTTCTCTAATTGTAAATCTTTTGTTTGAAGTACTGAAAAATTATATAAAATTTAAAATAAAGAAGAAAATTTCTTTAATTAAAAGTGGTTTTAATAGATAAAAATCATAAAAATAATAATTAAAAGGCAAACAAACCGTGTTGATAGACAACACAAATATCAAAAAGAGGTATTTATGCATAAAAGGGGCCTCCGCTCCGATTTGTTTTATTTTTAAATATGTTATAGGGGAGATCTTCCCGAGTAATTTCGTGTATATATAAGGGATTCCAAAACTATTTAATTATATATATATATAAGGGTCGTACTCAAATAGTTTTGGAAATATAGACTGAAAAAGGATAAAAATAGTAAATACGAAAATTCGCGTGGAAAGTTGCAAATGTAGATATTATAATTTTACCATGTAATATTTGTTTAAGGAAATATATTTAATAGAATATATGTATTTGTAAACTTTGTTTTTTTTTGCAAAGTACATACGGGGACACTGCATGTTTCCCCCCCAGCTCTACCCCTACGGGGGGTTTCACTTTCGGAAGATATAACCTAACCCAACCTGTGTCTGAAATGTAGGAAATATTATTTTCGCTTTACATGATTCATATGGTTTATATAAATTTGTAACTTTCTATGCGAAGCCAGATATATTCCACACTTCAGACATGGATTGGGTTAAGTTATATCTTTCAAAAGTGGTGTCCCTCGAAGGGAGGGAGGCGGAACATGCGATGTCTCCGCATGTACTTTGCAAGAGTACAAAGCAAAGTTCACAAATACATATATTCTGTTAAAATTAGTTTTGATTTTATTATTTTTATCCTCTTTTTTAGCTTATATCTCCAAAACTATTTGAGTATGACTCTTATATATATGTATACGAAATTAATCGGAAAGATCTCCCCTATAACATATTTAAAAATAAAAATCGGAGAAGAGGCCCCTTTTATGCATAATCCAAAAGATAATGATTTAATAGTATATTAAATTTCAATTTTTAATTTGATTTAATAGTGCCTCTAAACAATTCAGAAATATTGCCGCTAATTTAAACAAATCTTTGGCATTTGTCGTTTTGAATAAATTAAATCGTTTTATTAAAACTTACAAGGATCCTTTGCCAACAGAAAATCGTTCTAATGTAATTTATAAAATCTGTTGTAAAAATTGCGCAGCTTCTTATGTAGAGCAGACTAATAGACAACTCACTACTACAATAAAAGTACATAAATCGAACATTAATAAGCCCTTTGAATCTCTCTCAGTGATCTCTCAACACAGATTAAAGGGACATGAATTTAAATGGAATGAGAAAATTTTGGATATAGTTTCTTCATATTTAAGAAGAATAATTTTGGAAATGATCCATATTACACGGCAAAAAAATAGTGAACGTTCAGAGTGACACTATTAATTTAGATAAATTAATTTAGATATCTTATCTTTCCATCATAAAATCTTTTCCTTCAGAATAATTATAGGATCACGTTTTATGTTCGTTCCGTTCCTATATTTCAGTCCTCCCTCTCCCTCCCTTTCATTGCTATGCCTAAGCTTCTTTTCGTACGACTCAATCTGTTGCGCCATTTCATCAGCGATATATCGTTCGCTTTTGATGATTAAATTTTGACGATATATATGTTACCAGAGCCGTCCTAAGCGTTAATGCCACCCGTGTGCCAGCAAATAATTGCCACCCCTCTTTTATTAGATTGGACAAGGCAGGAAAGATTTGTTTCTATAGAGTTAATAAACAGCAATTTTATAGAACATTAAGTATTTATTCAAATAGGTAAATAAAACGGTTATATTGAACGTCAATTTCTGAAAATAATGGAAAATTTGGAATTCTTTGCGGATTCGGTATTTTCTAGTAAAAATAAAAATGTATGTGTTAGAGATTAGATGTGTCTGTACGCACATTCAGCCAATGAGCGATCTATCCGTGGCAATGGCATCGAAGCATATAATGTGAAGAAAGCATTCACACACTTTTCAGCCCAACGAATAATTGTTAGAAAACAATCGTGAACTAGAAAAATATGTGGAGTGCAAATGATTGGATAGAGAATCGAGTCTTTCGTTTTCCGGGCAACTGCTCTAGACCACTGAGTTATTCAGATCTCACATCTAATGCCGCTTTTTAACATGGTGATATGCAACTCCAGAACGATGTTGGAATCTCGTTTGATGGATGTAATGCCGATTGCTACGGAAGATCCCTGGAAGGTTGTTGGCTGACTAAATAAGTGTCGGTGGAAATGTTCGCATACACTGCATGCTGACTTCCGACTGGCCTTCTGTGAGAAACGATATCGACGAACATAATGCTATAGAGTGATCATCCCTCAAGATCCTTCTAGTGAATAACAATAGCCTCACTATGTCAATAACAGTGACGGATGAACCCTAAATAAGACCGTGACAAGCCTTCATTAAATTTTGAATTTTCTAAAATGAATTTTTATAACAAAATATTATTTTTCCTTTTCTAGCAAACATCGCTCGAAATAATTGATTGGCAATTTCAGAATAATGGGATCTTTGGAAATGCTATGCGGTATTGTGGCTATATTTCTCGCTATTTATTATTATCTTACATCGATCTATGACTTTTGGAAGTCACGTGACATTCGTGGTCCAAAACCAATACCAATTGTTGGTAATTATAAAGATGTTATGCTTAATAAAAAGTGTGAAGGTGATTATTTCAAAGACATATACGATGAGTATAAAGATGAATCCATGATTGGAATATTCATTGGAGTAACACCCGCTCTTATTGTAAAAGATCCAGATTTAATTAAGGATATTCTTATCAAAGATTTTTCCAAATTTGGCAACAAAACAACTATTGTCAATAAAAATGTATGTAAATATTTTAAAATGTATATTACAATATTCGAATTTTAATATTCCAATAAATGAATTTTTATAAATGTGATAATTTTATATACTACGATTTTTTAATAACATAGGCGAAATTTGAGCATTTGTCAGTTATAAAAAACAGAGTAGGTGAATCTGATAGATTTTGTGAAGCTGAAAACGAATCTAGCCGTATTTCCGCAGCACGTCAGATTTTTGAGTAATTTGTAATTGAATTGCTCAAAAATCGCTATTTTGACTTTCATTTTGAATTTCATGAATTTATTGTGGGGAAACCAAATTTTTTGAAATATTTCTGTCAATAGCATCGTATGGTACTCACTTTCACCTTTCAAATCCACTTTCCATTATCGCTGCACGATTTTCTTTCGCTGAGATATATAAATATGAAGTTATAAGAAAATTTACATAGACATCAATATGATAAATTTATCTTGAAATTTGAAAAGACATATATGAGGTTCGATTGCTTAAAAAAGTATTGTAGAAAAATATCTAATACAGTTGTTACACATTTTGATAAATTTTCCTAAATTTTATATCTTTTAATTGTGATTTTATTCTACATATTGGATGCGCCATTTTTAATTTCAAAAGGTGACAAAAGGTATTTAAAAATGTATGTTTTTACCCTAATTTTGATTCGTAGTAAGATAGAGAGGAGGCATAGTTGACTTAGAATGGCTTATTGGATCTCTATGCTTGACCAGTCTTATAATTTATATCTGAGCGAAAAAAAATCGTGCGGCAGTAATCGAAAGGATTTGAAAGATGAAAATGAGTACTATACGATGCCATTGACAGAAATATTTTAAAAAATTTAGTTTCCTTACAATAAATTCATGAAATTTGCCAAAATAGCGATTTTTAGGCCATTCAACTACAAATTATTCAAAAACTTGACGTGCTGACGATATTCTGCGGCCAGATTCGTTTCCAGCATCACAAAATCTATCAGATTCACCTACTCTGCTTTTTGTAACTGAACCTCGCAGGCCTGTGTGATCAATTAACATTTTCTAATAACCATTATTGAAAAATCATTAGTTTTAAATAGTCTTGAGTTTCTTCAATCAAATTGTTATAATTTAATAAAAATGGAAAATTTATTTGATTATAATTATGTTTTTATTATATTGTAGACTGATCTACTGTCGCGCACTCTTATAGCATTAGAGTATAAAAGATGGCGACCTTTAAGAATAAGGTTGTCGCCCGCTTTTACATCCAGTAAAATAAAAGAAATGTTCCCTTTAATATCGGAATGCGCCGATTATCTTGAACAATATATTGAGAAATTGGTGAGTAAAAACGAACCTATAGATTGCTGTCAGGTAACGGCAAAATATACGACCGATGTAATCGGTAAGTGCGCATTCGGCATCGAGATGAATGCTTTATTAGACAAAGACAGCGAATTTCGAAAAATAGGAAAAGTGATCTTCCTGGCAACTTGGAGTAATACTCTACGATACAGAATAAAAGAAATCTTTCCATGGCTTGGCAGAATGCTCAGTTATATCATACCAAACATCAAACAAATGGAGATCAACCATTTTTTCGTACGTTTTGTCAAAGAAATCATGAATTACAGAGAAACAAATAATGTCATTAGACATAATTTCATTGATATACTGCGCGAGATAAAAAAGAATCCAGATAAAGTAGGAGATATCAGTAAGTAATGACTGTGTACTGTGTAAATACTGTTATGAAAATTTTGTGTGATACAAAAACTTTTCAAAATGATACTTTTTTTAAATTCTTGAAAATGTTTATGAGTTTTTGCATACATAAATTTATAGATTAATTGTATTATACGTTAATATTATACATTAATTGTATCAAATATTAGATTAATCATAATTTGTAATATTCGATGCAATATTTGAAGAATTAAAATTTAAAAAATTGTGAAAAAATATCATATTTCAGAGATGTCCGAAAATTTGATAAGTGCTCAAGCGTTCGCATTTTTTGCTGCCGGTTTTGAAACTTCATCGACAACTATGAGTAATACGCTTTATGAATTGGCATTAAATCAACAAATACAAGATAAGTTGCGTGAAGAAATTAATCAAGAATACACTAAGCACGGTAGCAATTTATCATATGAAAATGTAAAAGAGATGAATTACTTGGATAAAGTTTTTAAAGGTACATCATTCAACAAAAAAATTTAATAATAGAAAGATTTGCTATTAATTTTCAGTATCAATACAATATCAATAGTTTTATTGTTAATAATTTTTAAAACATATATGTACACACACATTCCGATAATTTAAATTTCACAGACAAATTTTGAAATATATAATTCTTCCTGACATTATTCATAATATATGCAGAAACTTTACGGAAATATCCAACAGTGCCATATCTTACAAGGCAATCGACAAAAAGTTATACTTTTGGTGGTAGCACATTTGATATACCAAAAAATCTAAAAGTATTCATTCCGATTTTCGGGATTCATCGAGATCCGGATATTTATCCGAAGCCAGATGTTTTTGATCCAGAAAGATTCAGTGACGAAGCAATACAAACCAGACATCCGATGCATTATCTACCTTTTGGTGATGGGCCAAGAAATTGCATTGGTAAAACATATAAACATATTTAAATACATTTCCTTTAGTTTTGTTTGCTTTGATCACACGTAACATTATTTTGATCGAGAAATTCTTCTCATAATAATAATTATTTTATTTTCAGGTGCGCGCTTTGCTGTTTATCAGACAAAGATTGGTCTTATAAAGATACTACGAAACTATAAAGTTGAAATTTGCGATAAAACGGAAATACCCTACATAAATGATCCTAAATCATTCATTCTATTAACACCAAAGAATGGTATACATTTAAGGATAATTAAAATTAAGCTTTAGTACAATTCTTAAGAAACAAAGGTGGAAAAATATCTATAAATTAGAATAATAATAGCCATATTCCGACAGCATCAATATATATATTTTACTAATATTGTAATATATTTATGGTGTATAAAATAATTAATAATTCGATTTAATTATTTTTAATTTATGTTATTACATGCGTGATAACCTGTTTAATTTTAAGTTTTAATTATACATACATATATATACAGGGTAGGGCAAAAGTTCCAGAACAGCTAAATATCTCAGAAAATATTAATTTTTTGAAAAAATGATTCACACAGAAAAAATGGCTTAAAAAATCTATTAGCTGATATGCTATTTAATCTTGGCATGACCTTAAAAAGCACGGTAAGGTCACCATAAAAATCTTAAATAGCATCCCCTATTTTTTATTACATATTCCTACAGCTGAGATCGAGAGCTTTCCAAAACACTATAATTATGTTAGTTTTCATTAAGTACTTTTCGAGTTATGAGGCTTGAAGTTATTTCTTAATTTTATATAAGCCATAAAATATCTTGTAAAATATTCATTTTTCGATTATGTTACCTTAACACTTTTATGTACAAAATAATGAGAAAAATCAATTGGTGTAAAGAAAACATAGTTGTTTCGAAGAAAAGTATGTAATTGGTAATTGCATGATAAGGACACTATGCATAAAAATTTTTACTAAATTTGTGATTATTATGCACTATTCTATTTTTGGATAACAATACAAAGATGTAAGGCAGTTTACATAGTTTCAAACTGTTTTATTTAGATGCGAGATATATTAAAATTTAGATCTTCTAATTGAGCACATTAGATTTGATACAAAATTTCTTTTATAAAATGATAATATTTAACGAATAAACGATACTAATTACACATTATGGTTTTCTATATATATTTCATTATATCATATCTAAAAAAATTTTTTAAATTTTGAAAACTTTTACAGCTTACGCAATACCTAATGCTAAATATAAAAATTAAAAACCCTGTGAAACCTCGCTTCGCATGAAGAAGTGTATGCGTGGATAGTGGATTCTGCCCTCTTTTTTAAAAGTTTTTAGCAAAAATAGGTAAAAATCTGTTTAAGGACATTCATTTGACATCACTGACAGTGTTTCTACAAAAATTCATGGCAATCGGGCGTGGATCGTTTTCGAAAGTTCAGCCATGCTTTGTTATATTAATGTAATGAGACATTTCTACGCATTAATTTTCCGAAAGTAATGACGCATTGTTTTTCAGTATTACATTACATATTTGTGGTCAAGTAAATATCCTAAGAATCCATTTCATCAACTTTGATGTCACAAGTCCACGAATATATGATCGTTTCAATCGCTCTAATTCAAAGACATCAAGACCTGATATCACTGACCCGGAAACTTGCAGATCTGATCAGTTTGGTATTGTTGATAGAATTATTTATTATCAGTATATTATTATGTATAATAGGTAATTATCATGATCATTAAATAATCACTCATGATTATTTAGAATAAAATATATAATAATAATATATCATTAAATATATAATATAATAATATATGTATAATAATATATATATATATATATATATATATATATAATATATAATAATAATATATCATTAAATAATCACTCATGATTATTTAGAATAAAATGTATAATAATAATATATAATACAAAATATATAAATGACTTATTCATAAAAAAAGATTTACGTTCAGCAAACGAAATTTTTTTTAGGATTGGAGCTTATTTTATCATTGAAAGCCAATAATATTATTATGGTAGGAAACAATTTAGTTGCACTGAGTGGCTTTCTGACACAACTAACATTGTATAGTTTTATCGGAAATCTGAAATAGAAGAAATAGAGCTTTCTATTTATCAAAGTACTTGGTATAGTTTTCCTAAAAAATTAGCAAGAAACGTAATCCTCATTCTTATGCAGACAAAATCTGCAGTTGAATTACAAGCTGAAAATTTTATCGCAATCAATCTGTTAATTTGTGAGCATTTTAAAATCTTCTTTTTCATACTTGTCTGTTCTTCGTATAATTCTCGAGGTGTGAAAAATTAGTTGAGAAAAGGGATCTGTGAAAATTATAAATATTGGATATTTTTAAATAGAAATATGTAATCTATTTAAACTAGATTATATCAAAAGGAAAATGTTAGAGTATAATTTGAATAAACTTATCATGTACAATGTTCTTTTTATGTCAAACCAATTTTTTATATTAATAAAATATTAATAAAAAATACATATATTTTAAATCAGTACTAATTCATTATTATATTTAAACATTTTCTGATAGTAAAATTACTTAACAGCATCGCAGGAAACTTTATTGGCTTGTAGAATAAAGAACAATAATTGTTTGCTCGCATATTTTCACTTTTGAACATATTGAATCTACATTAGATAAATTTGTTGTTAATCATACGTATATCGAAATAAAATGTACAATGAGTGAATATATAAGTAAACAAAATGCGTGCATATGATTCCTCTTGACAACAGAAACATTATAGTTATTCGATGGATGGTAGCAATTTAGAAAATGTATTGTATGAATTTTTAACGACAATTTTACGTAAGTGCGTGGTTACATTTGCATTTGGTCATAATGCTTCAAGAGTATAGAGGCAGTCTGATAAGCATGTTTCATAATGAATAAAAAATGAGTTGAAATTCTTATGTTGTGTCGATATAGCGAACGAATCATCGGTTATCGGTTATCGGTTATCGGCCGTCTATCAGATAGAGCCATTATCTTGATAATGACCAATGAACGATGGAAGGATGATATCGCATACGCGATGACTCCTTTCAAGTTGATTACGTGGCCTATTGGCGTATGGCCACTTCAAGTTTATGACATTTATTCGTTGTTGCGTTGTGCATTAAGCACTTTCTGTGCGGTAAGTACTTCTTGTAAGATCATTCACAAGTCACATTCACGAATGTGCAACGACAATTATGAATTCTATATTGATATTGCAACGGCCATAGAAACCTTAATTTAACAGAGGAGAATATTAAGATTTTATTATTAATTTTTGGTGATACGATCTTTAGGGAAATGTTTTCATAACTGTAATAACTCTTTAAATGACGAAGACATTAGATAAATTTAGATAAATCAGTAGGATTGTGAGTTGCTGAAAAAAATAATCTAACAATGAGAAAGTTTTCTATTTTAAATTTTATTATATATCTATATAATTAATTTTCTTTAATTGGTAAAAATGATAATGATATGCCTCTTTACGCGAAATATTACACTCTACACAGTTTATTTCTATCATAACAATTGTATGTGAAACAAAATAATAATATATTATAAAATGTCACTTCTGTAATGTGAATTCTGAATAATTTTATGATTCTCTTTGATAAATTTTGTTGGATTTTTTGTATGCTTCATATTTTGATACAAGAAATTATCTATCTATAATTTTTGTTACATATATATATTATTTTAAATAATATATATATTTTAAAATAATATACACATTTGTGTAATTTCAATATTTAAGAATTGCATAAAAATAAATGTGTAAATAAATAAAGAATTTTATATATTCACATATTTATGTTTAATACTACGAGTCTAAAATTATATAGTGTTGAAAAAATACTTGTTTTATTTCGCGTTTTATACAATGAAATAGTGACAATTGAGAGGGATTGAGTAAACATAGGAGAAAGAAGCGTGAGAGTGAGAAATGTGTGTAGCTTTTATATTTAAATTGAAATATTTATTAGTAAATATTTATTGAGTTGTGAAATACGTATTTTTTGAGTATGGAACATTATATATGAGGAAATATATCAACAGAGCCTAGTTGTAATCTTGCCTTCCATGGAGATATATATGGGTTGTATTGACTTAAAGCAAAACATTGATTGTCTGATGCTGATCTGTTGCGGATTTCTCGGTGTGCTGAAGATGACGTGGTTTCGCATATATCCAAACAGTTTAATTATCAGTTACAATTCTGCTCTACATGATTATCAGACGATTGACGACATAAAAGAGCGCGATATTATGCGAAAACACGCTTTCATAGGAAGGATCATTTCCTCTTTCTTATTGTCCATGGCTTACTTTTGTTGTCTAACGTATGGGATAATTTCTATTTTGGATTACAACATAAATAATCGCATTAACGTAACAAACGAGGATACGACATTAGAATATGTTATACCATCAAGATGTGTTCTGGAATATTTTAATTTTCCAACAAGTATGTATAAAATCTGCTGTCTCGTCGAAACTGCTATAATAATATTAGTGTCAACAGCTAACATTGGTAATTATTAACTAATATTTTGTGTTAGTTGTTTTATGTTTTATCTCCATCCGTTTCCTAAAATTAAAATAAAAGTTTTTCTTGATAAGGATATTATTAACATACATTAAAATTTTTACTAAAATTTAATTTGCGATTATTATACACTATTCTATTTTTGGATAACATTGCAAAGATATAAGACAAATTGCATTGTTTTAAACTGTTTCACTCAGATGTTGCGAGATACATTAAAATGCAGTTCCTCTGATTAGGCACATTAGATGCAAAATTTCTTTTGTTAAGCGATAATAATTAATGAATAAACAATACTAATTACATTATGATTTTCTATATATGTTTTATTACATCATTTATAAAAAAATTTTTTTAATTTCGAATACTTTTACAGCGCAATATGTAATGTTAAATACAAAATTAAATATTATAAGAACCATGTCATATTTGTACATATTTATACATATTTTTAAATTACAGAAAATAGTTTAAGTACAATAAAATAATAAGTATTGTTTTGTTATATCAATGTAATATAAGACATTTCTATGCATCGATTTCCCGAAGGTAACGACGCATTGTTTTTCAACATTACATTACATATTTGTGGTCAAGTAAATATTCTGAGAATCCATTTTATCAACTTTGATGTCACAAATCCACGAATATATGATCGTTTCAATGCTCTAATTCAAAGACATCAAGACCTGATATCACTGACCAGGGATCTTGCAGATCTGATGAGTTTTGTATTTTTGATAGAACTATTTATTATCAGTATATTATTATGTATAATGGGTAATTATCATGTCACTCATGATTATTCAGAAAAATATATAAATTACTTATTTATAAAAAAAGATATATGTTCAGCAATCAAAAATTTTTTTAGGATTTGAGCTTATTTTAGCATTGAAAGCCAATAACATTATTAGGGCAGGAAACAAATTATTTGGACTGAGTGGCTTTCTGACACAACTAACATTGTATAGTTTTATCGGGAATTATTTGAAATCTGAAATGGAAGAAATAGCGCTTTCTATTTATCAAAGTACTTGGTATAATTTTCCTAAAAAATTAGCAAATGATGTAATCTTTATTCTTATGCAGACAAAATCTGCAGTTGAGTTACAAGCTGGAAATTTCATCGCAATCAATTTGTCAACTTATGTGAGCATTTTAAAAACTTCTTTTTCATACTTGTCTGTACTTCGTATAATTCTCGAAGTATGAAAAGTTAGTTGCAAAATGAGATCTACAAAAACTATAAATATTTTATTTTAAAATGAAATATGTAATGTATTCCAAAAAGATTATATAAAAAGAAAAGTATTCGTTAAAATGTAATATTAATAAACTTATTACTCACAATGTTCTGCTTATGTGTTAAATCAATTTTTTATGCGATATCAATGAAAAATACATATATTTTAAATCAATACTAATTCATTATTATATTTAAACATTTTCTGGTAGTAAAATTACTTAGCAGCATCGCAGAAAACTTCATCAGCTAATTTTGTTGGTTTGTAGAATAAAGAACAATAATTGTTTGCTCACATATTTTCACTTTTGAACATTGAATCTATATTAGATATATTTGTTATTAATCAAACGTATATCGAAATAAAATGTACAATGAGTGAATATATAAGTAAACAAAATGCGCGCACATGATTCCTCTCGACAACAGAAATATTATAGTTGTTCGATGGACGGTAGCAATTTAGAAGATGTATCGTATGAATTTTTAACGACAATTTTACGTAAGTGCGTAGTTATATTTGCATTTGGACATAATGCTTCAAGAGCATAGAGGCAGTCTGATAAGCATGTTTCATAATAAATAAAGAATGAATTGGAATTTTTATGTTGTGTCGATATAGCAAACTTCATCATCAGTTATTGGCATCAGTTAGACTCATTATATCGACAATGGCAAGTGAACGGTGGAAGGATGATATTGCATATGCGATGACTCCTCTCAAGTTGATTACGTGGCCTATCGGCGTATGGCCACTTCAAGTTTATAACATTTATTCGTTATTGCGTTGTGTCTTATGCACTTTTTGTGCGGTAAGTATCTCTTGCAAGATAATTTGATACATTTGCGAATGTTGAAAGACTGTCATGAATATTTTTTTACATTAATATTGCAACGCTCTGAAGAAATCTTCGACATAACGACGAGAATATCAAGATTTTATATTATTAATTTTTTTGATAACGCATTTTTTAGTGAAACATTTTTGATAGCTTTTAATAATACAATTAATGAATTGTAAATCAGCACGATTGTCAGTTAGATTTTAACAAATAAAAAAGTTCCCTGTGTTTTAAATTTTATTATTTATCTATATATCTTTTCTTTACTCGTGTATAAAAATGGTATGATGACATTTTTAAAAAAATAATATAATATAAAATAATACACATAATAATATACATTTGCACATTTCGTTCATAATTTTATTATAATAATCGTATGTGAAATAAAAGAAATTATATCTTATAAAAATCACATAAATTCTAATGACAATATTAAATTTTGTTATGTGTTTTATATTTTGTCACATAATAATTTTCTGTTCATATAAATTTTATATGTGTTTTATATTTTGTCACATAATAATTTTCTGTTCATATAAATTTTGCAACATATTATTCGAAAGTAATATACAATTTTATATTATATATATAAAATGCAAAATTTTATGTGTGTGTGTGTGTGTGTGTGTGTGTGTGTGTGTGTGTGTGTGTGTGTGTGTGTGTGTGTGTGTGTGTGTGTGTGTGTACATATATATATATATATATATTAAATTTTTACGCACTTATGATTAATACTTTATATGTACAATACTTTACATCCTTTGATTACTTTTTGAAAGAAGATACTTTGTTTATATTATGTTTTAATGAAATAGAGACAAATTAAAAAATATTAAGCAAGAACAGGCGAAGAACAAGAGTGAAATAGTGTTTGTAGCATTTATATAGAAATATTCATTAGTGAAAATTCATTAAAGTAAAATATATTTTTTCTGACCACGAAACATAATATGTGGGGAAATATATCAACAGTGCCTAGTTGCGATCTTGCCCTCTTTGGAGATTTACATGGGCTGTACTGACGTGGGGCAGAACATAGATTGCCTAATGTTAATCTGTTGTGGATTTCTCGGTGTGCTAAAGACGACATGGTTCCGCATTTATGCAAATAGTTTAATTATCAATTACAATTCTGCTCTACGTGATTATCAGACGATTGACGATACAAAAGAGCGCGATATTATGCGAAAACATGCTTTTATAGGAAGGACTATTTTCTCCTCCTTACTAATTTTTGCTTACTTTGGTTGTCTAATGTTTGGAATAGTGCCTATTTTGAATTACAACATGAGTAATCAGATTAATATGACAAACGAAGATATGACACTGGAATACGTTATACCATCAAGATGCGCTCTGAAATATTTTCCAACAAGCATGTATACAATCTTTTGTCTGATCGAAACTGTTTTAATAACGTTGGCTTCTACGACTAATTTTGGTAATATGTAACTAATATTAATAGTATTAATATTAGTAGTAATATTTCATAGATATTTTATATCTCACCCCTCCTTCCAGGATTACTTAGAAATAAACATTTTTTTAATTGAAAAGAATATATCATTTTTCATTTATATACAGATTTTTTAAATAATTTTATTAATATTATACACTTTCCTTATTTATTATGGACAAATAATACAAAGGCGTGATGTGGTTTCACGGCAGACTGTGCCGTTGACAGAGTTCGAAAATTAAAACCATCAAATTCTATATCAAGCTTATTAAATTACATGAATTTTATTATATTAAATAATAAATAATAATTGCACGGATTCATCATGTCTCATTACTGTTTGTATAAAAAAAAACTGTAAATTTTCGAAATTTTTTTCGGCTCATACATGTTATGTTACATATATACAAATGCATTAATTTCAAGTATATATCTAATGACTTTAAATTATTACATTTTTAATTAAATGATATGTATCACAAAAAAGTAGATATTTGTTGTATATTAAATATAAGAGCAATAATATTTCCTATATTATGTAATACATATCTTTTTTGATATATATCTATTTTGTCAGTGCAATAAGATGGTTCGGTGCATCAATGTGTTTCCCAAAGGTAACGACGCGTTGTTTCTCAACATTACATTACATGTTTGTGGCCAAATAAAGATTCTGAGGATTCGCTTCATTAACTTTGATGACACAAGTCCGCGAATCTGCGATCGTTTCAACGCACTAATTGAAAGACATCGTTACCTGATAACGCTGACCAGGGAACTTGCCAATTTGATAAGTTTCGTATTGCTGATAGAATTATTCATTATTAGCATATTATTATGTATAATGGGTGAATATCATGTGACTTATTGTTCGGTGAAATACATATGTAAGTTACATATTCATAGGAAAAAATTTCCAAACAGCAAACAAATATTCTTTTCAGGATTTCAATTTATTTATGCGTTGAAAGTCAATGACACCGCTATGATAGGAAAGAGTTTAGTGGTACAGATTTTATTCTTGACACAACTAACATTGTATAGTTTTATCGGGAATTATCTGAAATCTGAAATGGAAGAAATAGGGCTCTCTATTTATCAAAGTACTTGGTATAATTTTCCTAAAAAATTAGCAAGAAACGTAAACTTTATTCTTTTGCAGACAAAATCTCCAATCGCACTGCAAGCTGGAAATTTCATTGTTATTAATCTATCAACTTACGTAAGCATTTTAAAGAGCTCTTTTTCGTATTTGTCTGTACTTCGTATAACTCTCGGAGTGTGAAAAGTAAACTGCGAATAAAAGAAATATGTGCAAACTATAAATATTGAATACATTCCAAATACTAGATTATAAAATCTCAAAATAGAATACATCAAGAGAAATATTAATTAAAATGTAATTTTAATAAACTTATTACCCACAATAATTTATTTGCAAATTAATTTTTATACCCTATCAATAATATACACTTATACTTGAAATTACTACTAATGCACTATTATATTTAGACATTTTCGCACATGCGTAGAATTAGTCGCATAGCGTAATTATTCAGCAGTTATTGTTGTCTGTAAAATAAAAAAAAACACCTTATTTACTGATACTTTCATTGCTGAAGAAATGGAAAAAATCTTTATTTTAGATATATTTAATGTTAGTTAAACACAAATATCGAAATAAAATAAAATACAATGTGCGCAAGTAAAACGCACATAATTCCGCTTAACGAAAGAAATAGTATTCGACGGAAGGTAACAATTTAGAAAATGTATCATATGAATTTTTACTCAAGGATAATTTTATGTAAAAGCATAGTTTTTCCAACTAGTCATAATGTTTTGAAAGTATAGAGACCAACCAACAACAGAATATTTTATATTGAATAAAAAATGAGTTGGAATTATAGTTGCATCGATATAGCAGACGGATCATCGATTACTGGCATCAGTTAGAACCATTATCTCGACAATGGCAAGTGAACGATGGAAGGATGATATCGCATACGCGATGACTCCTTTCAAGTTGATTACGTGGCCTCTAGGCGTATGGCCACTTCAAGTTTATAACATTTATTCGTTATTGCGTTGTGTCTTATGCATCTTTTGTGCGGTAAGTATCTTTTGCAAGATCATTTGATACATTTGCGAACGTTAAAGACAATCATAAATATTTTTTACATTGATATTACAATGCGCTTTGGAGGAATTTTTGATGTAATGATGAAAATATCAAGATTTTATATTATTAACTTTTTCGGTAATGCATTTTTTGGGGACACGTTTTTGATAGCTGTAATAATGATAAATGAGTTTTAAATCAGCACGATTGTCAGTCAAATTGAAAGATTTTAACAATAAAAGGGTTTTCTGTTTTAAATTTTATTATTTATCTATATATCTCCCTCTTTATCCATAAAAATAGTATGATATATTTTATATGATATTATTTTATAAATAAGTATAAAAATATGATATGATTTTTTGCGAGAAATATTATATATTTGCACTATTTCTTTCATAATTTCATCAATAATGATCGTATATATCGTTATAATGATTGTAGGTGAAATATATGTAAAACAAAATAAATTATATCTTATAAAATGTCACATAAACTCTATGAAAATATTAATAAACTTTTTTGTAGTTTGTTGTGTGTTTTATATTTGCTCACATAATAATTTTCTGTTTATATAAATTGTGTAACACATATATTATTTTAATAATATAACATTTTTCGTTATTTTAATATATTTAAGGATTATATAAAATTAAATATAAATATATATATATATATATATATATATCAAATTTACACATTTAATACTTTGTATGTACAATACTTTAGATCCTTAGATTATTTTTTAAAAAAGACATTTTATTTATATCATGTTTTAATCAAGAGATTAATTGAAAGATATTGATCATGAAAAGGAGAAGAGCGAGAGTGAGATAGTATGTGTACCATTCGTATTTATATAGAAATATTCATTGGTGAAAATTCATTGAAGTAAAATATATTTTTTCTGTCCACGAAACATAATAATGTGGGAAAATATATCAACAGTGCCTAGTTGCGATCTTGCCCTCTATGGAGATTTACATGGGCTGTACTGATGTGGGGCAGAATATAGATTGCCTAATGTTAATCTGTTGCGGATTTCTCGGTGTGCTAAAGATGACATGGTTCCGCATTTATGCAAATAGTTTAATTATCAATTACAATTCTGCTCTACGTGATTATCAGATGAATGACGACACAAAAGAGCGCGATATTATGCGAAAACATGCTTTTATAGGAAGAACTATTTTCTCCTCCTTACTAATTTTTGCTTACTTTGGTTGTCTAATGTTTGGAATAGTGCCTATTTTGAATTACAACATAAGTAATCGGATTAATATGACAAATGAAGATATAACACTGGAATACATTATACCATCAAGATGCACTCTGAAATATTTTCCAACAAGCATGTATAAAATCTTCTGTCTGGTCGAAACTGTTTTAGTAATGTTGGCTTCTACGATTAATTTTGGTAATATGTAACTAATATTTCATAGGTATTTTATATCTCACTCTTTCCTCCAGGATTACTTATAAATAAAAATATTTTTATTGAAGAGAATATATCATTTTTTATTTACATAAAGATTTTTAATAATTTCATTAATATTATACACTTTCCTATTTATTATGGACAAATAATACAAAGGTGTAACAGTATCTAGTTTCGCGACAGATTGTGCCACTGAGAGAGTCCAAGAAATTCTCGGACTAAAACCATCGAATTCTCGGTCTAAAACCATCGAATTCTCTATCATGCTTATTAAATTTTATTTTATTAAATAATAGATAATAATAGATAATAATTGCACAGACTCATCATGTCTTATTACTGTTTGTATAAAAAAAATTTTTATTTTTCGAAATTTTTTTCGCCTTATACATGTTATGTAACATATATGTATAAATGCATTAACTTCAAGTACATATCTAATGATTTTAAATTATTATATATTTAATTAAATGATATGTATCATGAAAAAGATAGATATTTATTTATTGTATATTAAATATAAGAACAATAATATTTCCTATATTTTGTGATACATATCTTTTTTGATACATATCTGTTTTGTAATTAGTCCAATAAGATGGTTCGGTGCATCAATGTATTTCCCAAAGGTAACGACGCGTTATTTCTCAACATTACGTTACATGTTTGTGGTCAAATAAAGATTTTGAGGATTCGCTTTATTAACTTTGATGACACTAATCTACGAATCTGTGATCGTTTCAATGCACTAATTGAAAGACATCGTTACTTGATAACGCTGACCAGGGAACTTGCCAATTTGACAAGTTTCGTATTGCTGATAGAATTATTCATTATTAGCATATTATTATGTATAATGGGTGAATATTATGTATAATTTACTTATGGTTCAACGAAATATATGAAGTATAAATTCATACAAAAATTTCAGCAATCAAATATTCATTTTTCAGGATTTCTATTTATCTTCGCATTGAAAGTCAAAAACATCACAATGGTAGGAAAGAGTTTAGTAGCACTGAGTCTCTTTTTGTTACAACTATCGCTATATAGTTTTATTGGAAATTATTTGAAATCTGAAATGGAGGAGATAGGGATTTCTATTTATCAAAGTACTTGGTACAGATTTCCTAGAACATTGACAAAAAACGTAATCTTTATTCTTATGCAGATAAAATCTCCTGTCACGTTACAAGCTGGAAATTTCATTATAATCAATTTATCAACTTATGTAAGCATTTTAAAAACTTCTTTTTCGTACTTATCTGTACTTCGTATTATGCTTGGAGTGTGAAGAATAAAGTGCGAAGAATAAAAGAAATCTGTGCAAATTGTAATTATTTGATAAGTTCGAAGTACAATAATATATAAAGCTTTCAAAATAGAACTGTATGCAGAAATGTTAAATATAATTTATTCGTCAGTAGCCTGTTTACCAAGTTAATTTTTCTTATATAAAATCAAAAATATAATATCAATATCATTAACACAATAATCAATAACAATAATATACACATACATATATCTTGAAACTACTTTATTAATATATTATTATATTTAGATATTTTCTCACATAAAATTACTTAGTCGTGTCGCGAGAGACTTTACTTTAATTTTGTAGGTTTGTAGAATAAAAAAAAAAAAAACAAGTTGTTTGCTCACATATTTTCACTTTTAAACATATTGAATCTATATTATGTATTTTTATTAGAAGTATATTATATCGAAATAAAATGTACAATGAACGAATATATAAGTAAGCAAAACGCGCGCACATAATTCCATTCAATAGAAATAGATGTTCAATAGAACGTTAACAATTTTAGAAAATGTATCGTATGAATTTTTACTCAACGACAATTTTACGTAAGTGCGCAGTTATATTTGCATTTAGTCATAATGCTTCAAGAGTATAGAGATAATCTAATAAATATGTGTACATCTACAAGTGTACATCTACATGTGTACATCTCTTTTATAATGAATAAAGAATGAGTTGGAATTATGGTTGTATCGATATAGCAGGCGGATCATCGGTT
This sequence comes from Camponotus floridanus, assembly GCF_003227725.1. Taxonomy (NCBI): domain Eukaryota; kingdom Metazoa; phylum Arthropoda; class Insecta; order Hymenoptera; family Formicidae; genus Camponotus; species Camponotus floridanus. The sequence goes on along the minus strand of NW_020229425.1, from coordinate 1,078,042 downwards.
ATTGTCATCAGATAAAGCTATTATCTCGATAATGGCGAGAGAACGATGGAAGGATGATATTGCATACGCGATGACTCCTTTTAAATTGATTACATGGCCTATTGGCGTATGGCCACTTCAAGTTTATGACATTTATTCGTTATTGCGCTCTGTTTTAGGCACCTTTTGTGCGGTAAGTACCTCTTGCAAGATCATTGAAACATTCGTGAATGTTCAAAGACAACGATGAATATTTTTTACGTTGATATTGCAATGCCCTGGAAAAAATATTGATATAACGAGAGAAAATCAAGATTTTGTATAATTAATTTTTGGTAAAATGTTTTTGACAACTGTAATAACACTTTAGATAAGTTTTAAATCAGCACAAATGTTTTGTTTTAAATTTTATTATTTATCTGTATAATTTTTTCTTTTATCATAGGAAAAAATGATATGATTCTTTACGAGAAATATTATGCACTGAACTCTATGTATTATAATTCTAGCATAATGATCGCATGTAAAACAAAATAAGTAATATGTTATAAAATGTCATATATATAAATTCTAAATAAAAAGTTTTTTGTATTTTATGTATACTTTATATTATTTGATACAAAGAAATTATCTATTTATATAACTTTTGTCACATATATATTTTAATAGTGCATATACATTTAATAATACATTTTTTTAATTTTAATATTGAAGGCTTGCTTAAAATTGAATGTACGTCTATATAAATAATAATTTCATAAATTAATGTTTAATACTATGTATGTGTTTAATACTATGTGTATTATGAATCAAAAAATTGTCGTTGAAAGAAAACATTTGTTTTATTTCATATTTTATAGAATGAAATAGACAGAGACAATTGAGAGAAATTGAACAAGAGTGGGAGAGAGAAGACGCGTTAGAGTGAGAATTTGTGTGTAGTATTTGTATTTAAACAGAAATATTAATTAGTAAATATTTATTCAAGTTAGAAATGAAATGTGTATTTTCTGAGCATGGGACATTTTATATGGGGAAATGTATCAACAGAGCCTAATTGTGATCTTGCCTTCTATGGAGATATATATGGGCTGCACTGACGTAGAGCAAAACATAGACTGTTTGATGATAATCTGTTGCGGAATTCTCGGTGCACTGAAGATAACATGGTTCCGCATTTATGCAAATAGTTTAATTATCAATTACAACTCCGCTCTAAATGATTATTTAACGATTGACAACACCAAGGACCGGAATATTATGCGAAAACATGCTTTTATAGGAAGGATCCTTTGTTCTTCCTTATTGGCCATTGCTTATTTTTGTTGTCTAACATATGGCATAGTTCCTATTTTGGATTATGATATAAATAATCGGATTAACATAACAAACGAAGATGCGACACTAGAATACGTTATACCATCAAGATGCGCTCTGGAATATTTTAATTTTCCAACAAGCATATATAAAATCTGCTGTCTCGTCGAAACTGTTATTATGATACTAGCGACTACAGCTAATCTTGGTAATTATTAATTATTAATATTTTATAGTTCTTTTATGTTTTATCTCTATCCGTTTTCCAAAATTAAAATAAAAGAATTTTTATTGATAAAGATATTATTCAAATGTGATATAAAGATTTGATTAAATTGTGACTATTACGCACTATTTTATTTTTGGACAACAATGCAAAGATATAAACTAGTTTGCATAATTTCACGACAAACTCTTTTGATCCGATGTTGCTAGATACATTAAAAATCAGTTCTTCTGATTAACCACATTAGATTTGATGGAAAGTTTTTTTATTAAACGATGGTAAACGAGGTAAACGATAATAATCATACATGATAAGTTTTATCACATGTGTAAAAAAATTTTTTTAATTTTTAAAAACTTATGCAATGCATAATATTAAATATATAAATTAAATATAAAAACAATATTAATTTATATTTAATAACTGAGATATATATTTTTAAAAGATACATATTTTTAAGATATAAAAAATAGTTTAAGTACAATAAAATAATAAGTATTATTTTGTATATTAATGCAATAAAACATTTCTGTGCATCAATTTTCCAAAGGTAACGACGTATTGTTCTTGAATATTACATTACATGTTTGTGGTCAAGTAAACATTCTGAAAATCCATTTTATCAACTTTGATGTCACAAGTCCGCGAATATATACTCGTTTTAACGCATTAATTCAAAGGCATCAAGACTTGATAACATTGGCCAGGGAACTTTCAGATCTGATCAGTTTCGTATTGCTGATAGAACTATTTATTATCAGCATATTACTATGCATAATGGGTAAATATCATATGACTTGTAATCGTTCAGAAAAATATATAAATTATGTATTAATAAGAAAAGATTTCCAATCACAAGACAAATATTCTTTTCAGGATTTCAGCTTATTTTAGCGTTGAAGGTCAACAACACAGTCATGATAGGAAAAAGTTTAATGGCACTGAGTGGTGTCCTGACACAACTAACATTGTATAGTTTTATCGGGAATTATTTGAAATCTGAAATGGAGGAAATAGGAATTTCTATTTATCAAAGTGCCTGGTACAGTTTTCCTAGAAAATTGACAAAAAACGTAGTCTTTATTCTTACGCGGATAAAATCTCCTGTCACGTTACAAGCTGGAAATTTCATTATAGTCAATTTGTCAACTTATGTGAGCATTTTAAAGACTTCTTTTTCGTATTTATCTGTACTTCGTATTATGCTTGGAGTGTGAAGTATAAAGTGCGAAGAGTAGAAGAAATCTGTGCAAACTGTAAATATTTGATAAGTTCGCAATACAACAATACATAAAGCTTTCAAAATAGAACTGCACGCAGAAATGTTAAATATAATTTATTCAACCGTAGTCTGTTTACCAATTTAATTTTTCCTATATCATATCAAAAATACAATATCAATAACATTAACACGATGATCAATAACAATAATATACACATATATCTTGAAATTACTCTCTCCATTAATATGTTATTATATTTAGACATTTTCTCACACAAAATTACTTAAAATTACTTAGTGTAGAATTAATTAGCTGTAACGCAAAAGACTTCATAAGCTAATTTTGTTGGCTTGTAGAATAAAGGACACTAATTTAATCACATATTTTAACTTTTGAACTTATTGAATTAATATTAGGTATATTTGTTATTAGTCTATTATATCGAAATAGAATGTACAATGGGCAAATATATAAGTAAGCAAAACGCGTGTACATAATTCCGTTCAATAGAAATAGATGTTCAATAGAACGTTAACAATTTTAGAAAATATATTGTATGAATATTTATTCAACGACAATTTCACGTAAGTGGATAGTTATATTTGCATTTAGTAGTAACTTCAAGAGTATAGAGGTAGTCTGATAAGCATGTATACAAGCATGTTTTATAATGAATAAAGAATGAGTTGGAATTCTTATATTGTATCGATATAGCGAACTGATCATCGGTTATTGGCCGTCTATCACATAGAACCATTATCTTGATAATGGCGAGAGAACGATGGAAGGATGATATCGCATACGCGATGACTCCTTTCAAATTGATTACGTGGCCTATCGGCTATATTTTTTTTTTTTTTTTTTTTTTGTCTTATCGGCATATTGTCACGCTCGCAAAGACAACTATGAATTTTATGTTGATAATGCAACGCCCTGTAGAAAACCTTGATTTAACAGAAGAGAAGAGATTAAGATTTTATTATTATTATTATTAATTTTTGATAATACGATCTTTGGTGAAATGTTTTTATCAACTGTACTAACTTTTTAGATGACGAAAACATTAGATAAATTTAGATAAATCAGCAGGAGTATAAGTCGTTGAAAAAAAAACTTAATAATAAGAAAGTTTTATCTTTTATTATTTATCTATATAACTAGTTTTTTTAATCATAGGTAAAAAATGATATAAATGGTAGTGATTCTATATGCGAAACATTATGCACTCCTTATTTCATAACTTCATCATAACAATCGCATGTGGAAAAAATAATAATACATTGTAAAATGTCACTTCTGTAATGTAAATTCTGAATAATGTTAAATTTTGAATAATGTATTTTTTATATGATTTACATTTCAACATAAAAAAACCATCTATCTAATATAAGTTTTGTTACATATACATTATTTTAAATAATGTACATATTTTAAAATAATATATATATATATATATATATATTTGAAGATTGCATAAAAATAAATAAGTAAATAACTAAAAAATTTTATATATATATATATATATATATATATATATATATATATATATAGAAATGTATCAACAGAGTCTAGTTGTGATCTTGCCTTCCATGGAGATATATATGGGTTGTACTGACGTAGAGCAAAACATTGATTGCCTGATGATAATTTGTTGTGGATTTCTCGGTGTGCTGAAGATGACGTGGTTTCGCATATATCCAAATAGTTTAATTATTAATTACAACTCTGCTCTAAACGATTATCTTACAATTAATAATACAAAGGATCGTGATATTATGAGAAAACACGCTTTTATAGGAAGGATCCTTTTCTCTTCCTTATTCGCCATGGCTTACCTTTGTTGTCTAATATATGGGATAATTCCTATTTTGGACATAAATAATCAAATTAACGTAACAAACGAAGATACGACACTAGAATACGTTATACCATCAAGATGTGCTCTGGAATATTTTAATTTTCCACCAAGTATGTATAAAATCTGGTGTCTCGTCGAAACTGTTGTAATGATATTAGCTACTACAGCTAACATTGGTAACTCTATTAACTAATACTTTGTAGTTATTTTATGTTTTATCTCCATCCGTTCCCCAAAATTAAAATAAAAGTATTTTTATTGATAAGAACATTATTCACATACAAATTTATCACATAAAAATTTTTACTAAATTTGTGATTACTATACATATATTCTATTTTTGGATAACAATGCAAAGATAATATGCATAAGATAATTTGCATAGTTTCACGGCAAACTGTTTTATTCAAATGTTGCGAGATACGTTAAAATTCAGTTCTTTTTAAAATTTTTTTAAATTTCGAAAAATTTTACGGCTTACACAATGCTTAATGATAAATATAAAAATTAAATATAAGAACAATGTTATATTTGGTGTATATATATATATACATAGGATGATTCTGAATGAACATTTATGTTTAAAATATCATATTCTTGAATGAATTTTAGGATTAAATCGAAAGGAATTAGGCTCGTTATATATTCAATAACATGATAAAAAACTAGCGTCTACGAGCCACAGAGAATGGTAAATGCCTGAAAAATTCTTTTTGATTGTACGCGAAATTTTAAACGAAAAACACGGCATATGCATATATTTTACTTGGTGCATTTAACCAAGATATAGATTCTCATTTTTGAGATTCTTCATTTTTCTCGTCTACGTCTCTTCAGGGGGGTAAAGAGGGTTGTATAGAATTTCTCAAAAATGAGAATCTATATCTTGGTTAAATGAAAAAATTTAAACGAAAAACACGGCATATATGCATATGCCGTGTTTTTCGTTTAAAATTTCGGTACAATAAAAAGAATTTTCAGGATTTACATTCTCTTGCTCGTAACGCTAGTTTCTTATCATGTTATTGAATTTTAGGATGATTTTTCCTCTTGCAAAATTTTGTCCGGAGCTTAGTTTTTAAACTATAAAGGAAAATAATTAACTAGTTATGGAACAAGTACGAGAGGTAGGCAGGGACGGCGCGATCTAGGCGATTACGTAGGGTGCTCGCCGCGATCAGCTGATTGCAACACGTGCACATTCTCACACACATACACTAATTGCTACACTCATCGCGTATAGCAATCAACTGATCGCGCCGTCCCTGCCTACTTTTCGTACTCGTTCCATAACTAGTTAACTATTTTCCTTTATAGTTTAAAAATTAAGCTCCGGACAAAATTTTGCAAGAGAAAAAATCGTCTTAGAATTCATTCAACAATTTGATATTTTAAAGACAAATTGTTTGTTTAGAATCATCCTGTATATATATATATATATTAATTACAGTAAATAGTTTGTTTTATTTACAATAAAATAATAAGTATTGTTTTGTTGTTGTCAATGTAATATGAGACATTTTTATGCATCGATTTCCCAAAGGTAACGACGTATTGTTCCTCAACATTATATTGCATGTCTGCGGTCAAGTAAATATTCTGAGAATTCATTTTATCAACTTTGATGTCACAAGTCCACGAATATATGATCGTTTCAACGCTCTAATTCAAAGACATCAAGACCTGATATCGTTGACCAAAGAACTTGCAGATCTGATCAGTTTCGTATTGTTAATAGAACTATTTATTATCAGTATATTATTATGTATAATGGGTAATTATTATGTCACTTATGATTATTCAGAAAAATATATAAATTACTTATTCATAAAAAAAGATTGACGTTCAGCAAACAAATTTTTTTTTAGGATTTGAGCTTATTTTAGCGTTGAAAGCCAATAACACTATCATGGTAGGAAACAATTTAATTGCACTGAGTGGCTTTCTGACACAACTAACATTGTATAGCTTTATCGGGAATTATTTGAAATCTGAAATGGAAGAAATAGGGCTCTCTATTTATCAAAGTACTTGGTATAGTTTTCCTAAAAAATTAGCAAGAAACGTAATCTTCATTCTTATGCAGACAAAATCTCCAGTTGAGTTACAAGCTGGAAATTTCATCGCAATCAATCTATCAACTTATGTAAGCATTTTAAAAACCTCTTTTTCATACTTGTCTGTACTTCGTATAATTCTCGAGGTGTGAAAAGTTTGTTATCAAAAAATTTCTATGAAAACTATAAATATTTGATTTTAAATAGAAATATGTAATGTATTCAAAATAGATTACAAAAAAAGTGTTCGTTAAAATATAAGGTTAATAAACTTATTACCCACAATATTTTGCTTATGCCAAATCAATATTTTTATATGATATTAATAAAATACATAAATTTTAAAAATTAGTACTAATTTATTATTATATTTAAACATTCTCACAGTAAAAATTACTTAGCAGCATCGCAAAACTTCATTAGTTAATTTTGTTGGCTTGTAGAACAAAGAACACTAATTGTTTTACTCACATATTTTCATTTTTGAACATATTGAATTTATATTAGGTATATTTGTTGTTAATCAACGTTGTTAATAAACGTATATCGAAATAAAATGTAGAATGAGCGAATATATATATATATATATATATATATATATATATATACATATATAAGTAAATAAACACGCGTAGTTCAATAGAAATACATGGTCAATAGAATGTTAATAATTTTAGAAAATGTATCGTATGAATTTTTACTCAACGACAATTTTACATAAGTGCGTAGTTATATTTGTCATAATGCTTCAAGAGTATAGAGGTAATCTAATAAGCATGTATATAAGCATGTTTCATAATAAATAAAGAATGAGTTGAAATTACGGTTGTATCGATATAGCAGACGAATCATCAGTTATTGGCATCAGATAGAGCCATTATCTCGATAATGACCAATGAACGATGGAAGGATGATATCGCATACGCGATGACTCCTTTCAAGTTGATTACGTGGCCTATCGGCGTATGGCCACTTCAAGTTTATGACATTTATTCGTTGTTGCGTTGTGCATTAGGCACTTTTTGTGCGGTAAGTATCTTTTGGAAGATCACTGTCACATTCGCGAATGTGCAAAGACAAATATGAATTCTATGTTGATATTGCAACGCCCTTGAAGAAAACCTTAATTTAACGGAAGAGAATATTAAGATTTTATTATTAATTTTTGATAACACCATCTTTGGTGAAATGTTTTTATCAACTGTAATAACTCTTTAGATGAATAATAACCTTCTAGATAACAGAATCATTAGGTAAATTTAGATAAATCAGCAGGATCATAAGTTGCTGAAAAAAACTTAACAATAAGAATGTTTCTATTTTAAATTTTATTATTTATGTATATAATTAGATTCCTTTAATCATAGGTAAAAATGATATAGTGACATGATTCTTCACGCGAAACATTATGCACTGCACTCCTTATTTCATAACAATCGTATATGTGAAAAAAATAATAATGTATTATAAAATGTCACTTCTGTAAAGTAAATTCTGAATAATATTAAATTTTATTGTATTTTTTATATGCTTCAAATTTTTATATAAACAAATTATCTATTTATATAAATTTTGTTGTATATATATATATATATATATATATATATATATATGTTATTTTAAATAATGTACGTATTTTAAAATAATATATACATTTGTGTAATTTAAATATTTATGAATTGCATAAAAATAAATAAGTAAATAAATAAAGAATTTTATATATTCACATATTTATGTTTAATATTATTAGTGTAAAAATTAGTGTCGAAAAAAAATACTTATTTTATTTCGTATTTTATAGAGTGAAATAGTGACAATTGAGAGATTAAAACGTAGGAGGGAGAAGGGTGAGAGTGAGAAAGTGTGTGTAGTTTTTGTATTTGAATTGAAATATTTATTAGTAAATATTTATTGAGTTGTGTAATATATATTTTTTGAATATGAAACTTTATATATGGGGAAATGTCAACAGAGTCTAATTGTGATCTTGCCTTCTATGGAAATGTACTTGGGTTGTACTGACGTAAACCAAAATGTAGACTGTCTGATGATGATCTGTGCCGGAATGCTCTGTGTACTGAAGATAACATGGTTTCGCATATATCCAAATAGTTTAATCATCAATTACAACTCTGCTCTAAACGATTATCTTACGATTGACAATACAAAGGATCGTGACATTATGAGAAGACACGCTTTTATATCAAGGGCCCTTTTCTCTTCCTTATTCGCCATGGATTACTTTTGTTGTCTAATATATGGGATAATTCCTATTTTGGATTATGACATAAATAATCGAAGTAACATAACAAACGAAGATGCGACACTAGAATACGTTATACCATCAAGATGTGCTCTGGAATATTTTAATTTTCCAACAAGTATGTATAAAATGTGCTGTCTCGTCGAAACTGCTGTAATGATATTAGCGACTACAGCTAACATTGGTAATTGTTATTAACTAATATTTTGTAGTTATGTCTCATCTCCATCCTCCACAATTAAAATAAAAGTAGTTTAGTTTAATTTTAATTTTATTTAATTCTACCTTTAATTTATGTTATTTATTTAAATTATTTTAATTTGTGTTCTTAATTTTTTTAATCTAATTTATTCATTGACGAATTTTGAAATGATTTTATTACAGACTTCGTCAAAATGTGACACCGAATCATTCAATTTTAACTTAATTTTGACTCCGATTATGTAAAGCCTTTGTTATTTCCTTATTTGATTTTTATATTTGCGCTGAAGATGGCCTAAAAATAGGGTCAAAAACTTTTTACTGTATCTATTATTTTCATATTTGTTTTTATACAATAAATAACTGTGTAATCGACATTTGACTCGCATTAAACCAACTTATCGTATATGTTTAATTTGAATATTTTCGAATCTGACATTTTTAATATTTTTAAAATAAAAGTATTTTTATTGATAAGAATATTATACAGACTGAGTTTTATTTCGTGTGTCACTCTTTTTATCATACAGATTATCGATTGCATAATAAATTGATCGGTATAGTACATAAATGTCAATTATTTGGATCGATCGTTTCAAAGACTCGAATATAATGTGTAAAATTAAAGCAAATTAAGAGCTGAACTTATGTAATATGGATTTATTATTATTATTATTCTTAAAACTACGTATTTATTATTATTATTATTATTATTATTATTATTATTATTATTGTACACATTAGATTCGAACTTTCGATACGAAATTAGCTCGATCAAAAAAATTGACATTTATGTACCGATCAATTTATTATGCAATCGATAATCTACATGATAAAAAGATTGATACACGAAATAAAACTCATCCTGTAAATACATACAAATTTTTAATAAATTTGTGATTATTATACACTATTCTATTTTTTTATAACAATGCAAAGATATAAGGCAGTTTGTATAGTTTTATGATAAACTGTTTCATTCAAATGTTGCGATACATTAAAGATTACATTAAAATTCAGTTCTTTTTTAGATTAGATACAAAATTCATTTATTAGTTTCTTTTATTAAACGATAATAATTAACGAATAAATAATAATTTAACATTATGGTTTCCTATATGTTTCACATATCATTTATAAAAAAATTTTTTAATTTTCAAAACTTTTTCCGTTTACGCAATACTTATTGTTAAATATAAAAATTAAATATAAGAACAATGCTATATTTGATATATATTTGTATATATTTTTAAATTACAAAAAATAATTTAAATACAATAAAATAATAAATATTGTTTTGTTATATCAATGTAGTATAAAATATTTCTATGCATCGATTTCCCGAAGGTAACGACGCATTGTTTCTCAACATTACATTACATGTTTGTGGTCAAGTAAATATTCTGAGAATTCATTTTATCAACTTTGATGTCACAAGCCCACAAATATGTGATCGTTTCAACGCTCTAATTCAAAGACATCAAGATCTGATATCGCTGACAAGGGAACTTGCAGATCTGATCAGTTTCGTATTGTTGATAGAACTATTTATTATCAGTATATTATTATGTATAATGGGTAATTATTGTGTCACTCATGATTATTCAGAAAAATATATAAATTACTTATTCATAAAAAAAGATTTACGTTCAGCAAACGAAATTTTTTTAGGATTTGAACTTATTTTAGCGTTGAAAGCCAATAACACTATTATGGTAGGAAACAAATTATTTGCACTGAGTGGCTTTCTGACACAACTAGCATTGTATAGTTTTATCGGGAATTATCTGAAATCTGAAATGGAAGAAATAGGGCTCTCTATTTATCAAAGTACATGGTATAATTTTCCTAAAAAATTAGCAAGGAACGTAATCTTCATTCTTATGCAGACAAAATCTCCTGTTGCATTGCAAGCTGGAAATTTTATCGTAATTAATCTGTCAACTTATGTGAGCATTTTAAAAACTTCTTTTTCATACTTGTCTGTACTTCGTATAATTCTTGAAGTGTAAATAATTAGTTGCAAAAAGAAATCTATGAAAACTATAAATATTTAATTTTAAATGAAAATATGTAATGTATTCAAAATAGATTACAAAAAGTAAAATGTTCGTTAAAAAAAATATAATGTTAATAAACTTTATACTCAAAATATTCTGCTTATGTTAAATTAATATTTTTATACGATATTAATAAAATACATATATTTTAAATTAGTATTAATTCATTATTATATTTAAACATTTTCTCACAATAAAATTACTTAGCAGCATCGCAGAAAATTATCAGCTTTTGTTGGTTTATAGAATAAAGGACAATAATTATTTGCTCATATATTTTCACTTTTCAACATATTGGATTTATATTAGGTATATTTGTTTATTTATATTAGGTACATTTATATTAGGTGTATTTGTTTTTAGTCAAACGTATATAGAAATAAAATGTGCAATGAACGAATATAAAAGTAAACAAAATGTGTGCACATGTTTCCTCTCAAAATAGAAATATTATAATTGTTCATTAGACGGTAGAAATTTAGAAGATGTATCATATGAATTTTTACTCAACGACAATTTTACGTAAGTGCGTAGTTATATTTGCATTTAGTTATGATGCTTTAAGATTATACAGGCAGACTGATAAGCATCTATGCAAGAACGTTTTATGTTGAATAAAAAATGAATTGGAATTATAGTTGTATCGATATAGCGAGGGAATCATCAGTTATTGGCATCAGTTAGGACCATTATCTTGACAATGGAAACGATGGAAGGATGATGTCGCATACGCGATGACTCCTTTCAAGTTGATTACGTTACTTATCCGCGTATGGCCGCTTCAAATTTATGACATTTATTCGTTATTATGTTGTATCTTAGGCACTGTTTGTGCGGTAAGCATCTTTTGGAGATCATTGACACATTCGGGAATATGACCATAATGAATACTTTTAACAATGATATTGTAATGCTTTTGAAGAAAAAACTTAGACGTAACACTGAGAATATTAAGATTTCATTTTATTAATTTTTGGTAACGCAATATTTGGTGAAGCATTTTTTGCCAGTTGTAATGATACATTAGGTGAATAAATCAGTACAATTATTAGTCGTTGAAATATTTTAGCAATAAAGAAGTCCTCTCAAATTTTATTATTTATTTATATATCTTTCTTTTTATTCATGTAAAAATGACATGATCTTTTACGAGAAATATCATACATTTTTGCATTATTTCTTTTATTGCATAATTTCATTATAATGATATATGAAATAAAATAAATTATATCTTATAAAAATTATATAAACTCTAATAATAATATTAAATTTTATTGTATATTTTGTTGTGTTGTTATTTTGTCACACTAATTTTCTGTTCATATAAATTTTATGTAACATATATATTATTCTAAAATAATATACAATTTTATTATTTTAATATATTTAAAAATTATATAAAATTAAATATATGCATATGTGTGTGTGTGTGTGTGTGTGTGTGTGTGTGTGTGTGTGTGTGTGTGTGTGTGTGTGTATTGAATCTTTACAATTATGATGAATATTTTGAATGTACAATACTTTACATCCTCAGTTTTGAAAAAAAAGAATACCTTTTTTATACTATATCTTGATAAAATTGAGACAAATTGAAAGAAATTGAGCAAGAAAGGGAGAAAACAAGAGCGAAAATAAAATAATATATACATGTGTAATATTCACATATTTATATAGAAATATTCATCAATAAAAAATTCATTGGATTAGGAGTAAAATATATTTTTTCTTACGAAACACATGATATGCGGGGAAATGTACATATTAACAGAGCCTAATTGTGATTTTGCCGTCTATGGAGTTATACATGAGCTGTACTGACGTAGAGCAAAACACAGATTGTTTGATGTTAATCTGTTGTGGATTGCTCAGTGTGTTGAAGACAACATGGTTCCGCATTTATGCAAATAGTTTAATTATTAATTATAATTCTATTAATTATAATTCTGCTCTACGTGATTATCTGATGATTGACAACACAAAAGAGCGCGACATTATGCAAAAACATGCTTTTATAGGAAAAATTTTGTGCTCTTCTTTACTAGTGTTTGCTTATTTTAGTTGTCTAATATGGGATAATTCCTTTTTTAAATTACAATCAATCGTGGTCACAATCAATCAGTAATCGCATTATAACGAATAGAAATACGATATTGAAGTATACAGTTCCATCTAGATGCGCTCTGGAATATTTCAATTTTCCAACAAGCATGTACAGATTCTCCTGTCTCGTCGAAACTGTTAATGCTGACGGCTTCAACTAATCTTGGTAATATTTATCTAATTGTTTTGACATTTTGCGTCTTACTTGCGAAGGATATTTTTATTGAAATCATATTATGTCATATATATAAAGATTTTTTATTCATTTTATTAGCATTATATTATTAGCATTATGTTTCTTTTTATCGATTATAAATAATAATACAAAAGCGCGGAAATTTGAATGATTTTACGGCAAACTATTCTATTGAAATAGCTCGAGATATTTTTAAATTTAGTTTCCCTTATCGAGAATATTATATTTAATACAGAATTCTTTATTATAAAATTTAAACGAAAATAATTGAATATAATACGATATTTAACATTTTAAAAATTTTGCGCCTTATGCAATGTATGGTATATAATTGATATCTCATATATATATATATATATATATATATATATATATATATATGTTAAATATAAAAGTAATATTATTCTATACATTTTGAGATAATAATTTTTTAACAAAAATAGTTTTAGTATAGTTAAAATAATAAATACCATTTTGTAAATCAATGTAATAAGGCAATTCCAAATCAATGCATTTCCCAAAAGGTAACGATGCAATGTTTCTCAATTTTACGTTGCATGTTTGTGGTCAAGTAAATATTCTGAAGACCCATTTCCTCAACTTTGATGACACAAGTCCGCGAATCCATGATCGTTTCAACGTGCTAATTCAGAGACATCGTTACCTGATAATGCTAATAAGGAAACTTGTCGATCTGATCAGTTTCGTATTGGTGATAGAGCTATTTCTTATCAGCATATTATTATGTATAATGGGTGAATATTATACCATTAAATTGTTCCGCGAAATTATAAATGTATAAAATAATATTTACATTCAGCAAATATTCTTTTCAGGATTCCAGCTTATTTTAGCATTGAAAGTCAATAATACAGTAATGGTAGGAAAGAGTTTTATGGTACTGAGTGGCATCCTGACGCAAATAACACTGTATAAGTTTTATCGGGAATTATCTGAAAACCGAAATGGAAGAAATAGGACTCTCCATTTATCAAAGTGCTTGGTACAATTTTCCTAGGAAATTGGCAAGAAACGTAATCTTTATTCTTATGCAGACAAAAGCTCCGATCGCGTTGCAGGCTGGAAATTTCATCGTAATCAATCTGTCAACTTATGTGAACATTTTAAAAACCTCTTTCTCATATTTGTCTGTACTTCGTATAATGCTCGAAGTATAAAATATAAAGTGCGAATGAAAATCTCTGTGCAAACTGTAAATATTTTTTATTATACATTCCAAAAAGCACAATATATTGCTTTCAAAGTGAAACACATGAGGAAAGTTTATTAAAATTTCATAAACTTATTACCCACAATAATCTATTTTTTATAAATCGATTTTTACTGTAATATCAATAATATGTACATACTTGATACTACTTCTAATGCATTATTATATTTATGTTAGACATTATTTGGCACGCAGAATTACTTACCCGTATAACTGTCTCAATCAATTAATTTTTATAGCATAAATAGAATAAAAAAGCAAGTTATATATTTGCTACATATTTTCACTTTTGGTCGGATTGAATTTATATTATTTAGCTGGAAAGAAATCAAGGTAAAGTAATAAAATATAGTGTCGATATATAATATAATATAAAAAAATAAAATATAATATCGGCGCGTACGTGAACGAAACGTGCACAGTATTTTCCAAACATTTTGCACAATAAGAAAAAAAACAATTTCTCGTCGGACGACGACTTAGAGAATATAATCGTGTACATTCTTATTCAGCAACGCAATTTTACGTAAAAATATAATTCTCTATATTTTATCGTAATGCGTTAAGAGCGTAAGGATAGGCTGATAAACGGGTATATATGTCTCAGACTGAATAAAAAATGAGTCGGAATATCATCGGTCTATCAAACATATCTTGGTTATTGGCGTCAGTTATAGTCATTACCTCGATCCAATGGCAAACGAACGATGGAAGAACGATATCGCATACGCGATGACCCCCTTCAAATTATTAACGTGGCCCATCGGTGTCTGGCCGCTTCAAGTTTATAACGTCTATTCGCTTATACGATGCGTCTTAGCCACTTGTTGCATGGTACACATCTTTTGAATATTGTTTCAACGATTTCCATCGCGCATAATTGCATTTGAAGGGATAGATAGAACAACGTCACTATGATACTTCAATACTAAAAATTTTGCTCTCGCGATAATAACGTCAAATGCTCAAATTTCTGAATCGAGAGTTTCCTTATTCAAACATCGTCAAATATTTTTTCTCTACTAACAACGGATGAGTAAATGAATACAGTCGTAAGATGTTGGGAATTAATTATTAGAAATGTTTCTTTTACATTTTCTGATTTTTTAAACGTTCTTATTTTTTAACTTTTTAAACGTTCTTATTTCTCCTTTATGTTTAGTATATGATATATTATTTACTTCATGATTCTTTTATTAATGTCGCAATGGTATGACATTTTTTGACAATATATAAAGATTAAACTAGATCAAAAATGCAAAATATTAAATTTTTATTAATGTCAATTTTTTAATTATTTAATTCTTAAGATCTAATTTCTCAGTTTAAATCTCTTCTTGTCTAATTTAATTTTATATTTTGAAGAAAAAAGAAAAAGAATTTATTTCCATAATTTTTATCATTTATATTAAACATAACATTTTCACATCTTTTCATATTTATATTCGAATTATATAAAAACTCTTTAAAATTTAAAATATGATTTTCTAATATTTTTGAAGTCCTTAACTAATTCTAATAATTTCTTCTACGTTATAATAAATGTCTAACACATAAAAATATTACCAGATTTTAAAAAGAATAATTATTTATAATTAAATAATCATTTCAATATTAATATTTGCAAAAGTCTGGCCATTTGAAATTGGGGCATATCCTTATAGACGTAAAAAAAGTTAATTCAATAAGAAAATATATCATATCAACAGAGCATAATAGTGATCTTACCCACCATGGAAATTCAAATGGGCTGCACCGATGCTGAGCAGAATATTGATAGCATTATGTTGATCTTTTGCGGTGTACTAGGAGTGCTGAAGACAATATGTTTTCGCATTTATGCGGAAAATTTAACTAATAATTACGGCTCAGCCCGAAATGATTATTTGACAATTAAAAACACAGAGCATCGTGTCATCATGCGAAGACACGCCTTTATCGGAAGGGTTCTTTCCTGTTTCATGGTGTGCTTCTCTTACTTTAGCGTCACGCTATATTCGTTAATTCCTCTTTTGGGTGATGAAGAAGATAAACAGATCAACATAACAGAGGACGTTGTGCTTGAATATCCAATGCCATCAAGATGCGCGTTGGAATATTTCAGTGTCCCGGAAAGCTTATACAGAATTATCTGTCTCTTCGAATTTATTGTGCTAGTACTTACGTGTACTTGTAATCACGGTAACATATCTATTATTTTATTTATTATTTTATGTTTTTTCTTGTATTTTTCGTGTTACAATGCTTAGAGAATATAAAGTTAAAGAATTATCTTCATTAAATAATACTTTGTAATAATTTCTTTAATAAGAAATATTATTTGAAATAATTATTTAATGATCTATTCGTTGATTGTGTGGTATTACATATATAATGTAATCGTATATAATATAAAACTAAAAATATTTACATAAAAATTTATACAAAAATGAGATTAGAGACATAGTTATGAAATTATATTTAATAAGAGATAAAACATATTTTTATAAAAATATAAAATATTACAATGAAAATAATATAAAAACCAAAACTCTGAATGATAAACTTCAGAATCTGTACATGACTAAATCCGCACAAAACTATATAAAAATTTAGTTCTCACAAAACTAATATGAAAAATATGTGAGGCACAATATTATATTTTTTTTATTACAGTGTTATAAGGTAAGTAGCCTCAGTACCTTTTTCAGTAAATTTTCTTTTTGTAAAGGTAACGATTCTCTGTTTCTCAACATTACATTACACGTTTGTGGTCAAGTGAAAATTTTGAAAGCTAGTTTCATCGACTTTGATGTGTCAAGTTCCCAAGTCTATGATCGTTTTAACGCTTTAATTCAAAGAAATAGCTATCTGATAGAAATGGCTAAAGAACTAGCCGATGCGATCAGTTTGGTTTTAGTGATACAGTTATTTCTTAGCAGCATCCTTTTATGTATAATGGGTGAATATTTTATACCACATTCATAATAGAGATTTATAAAATATATAACTTATGTAACAAAGAGAAAAAGAGAGAAAAATTTATACAAGGGAGAGAAATTTATATAATTATTAAAATTTATTAAACGTAAATACTTTTTTTCAGGGTTTCAATTTATCTTAGCATTAAAAATGAATGATGTCGTCATGATGGGGAAAAGCTTCATGGTATTGTGTACTTTCTTGACGCAACTTACGGTATATAGTTTCGTCGGAGATTATCTGAAATCTCAAATGGAAGAAGTTGGACTTTTTATTTATCAAAGCGTTTGGTATGATCTTCCCGGAAAATTGTCGAAAAATTTGATCTTTATCATTATGCGAGCACAATCTCCAGTCAAGTTGCAAGCTGGAAATTTTATCGTGGTAAACCTAGCAACTTATATGAGCATCTTAAAAACCTCCATTTCCTATTTATCCGTACTCCGCGTAATGGTAGAAACTTGAGATATAAAATAATGCGTTTCATGAAAAGAAATTTTACGAAAATTACAAATTGACGTTTTGGAAAGTACGTTCAAAAATATAGGAATCTATAGTAGCAAAAATTTACCTCCAATTTGATTTTAATAAAATAGTTAATCATAATCACTATCCATTTGTGCCAAATCATCAATTTCTTCTCTCTCATGTAATCAAAAATTATATATACATTTGAAAAAAACATGTTGCCTTTGTTACAATTATATATATATAACATGATTTAAATATATATCAGCCAGTTTGTAAGAGATATTTCATTTTCACTTAGTGCTCATTTTCTTATATTTTTATATAAATAACAACTTATTTTCCATTTTAAAACTATCGTTAGATGATGATCATTGTAATATATTACTGTATTTTGTTAATACAGTCTAAATATATCGATAATTATCACTTACTTCAACTTTTCTGCGTAGTATCGATGTCGCTTTGCTCATGACACGTAATCATGAAATGTATTCCAAACGACTCCACCAGAAATCACAGAAATAAATATTTCCAATTTGAATATTAATCACATTTGAATATTAATCACATTAAGACAGTTGTTTAATCTGTCAACAATTCGCAATTTTTTTCATTGCTACGATACACATTCGCTGTCATACTGCTCGCGCGGTCTTCTCTCTACTGTAACGTAGTTTACTATGTTCGTGACTGTAGGAGAAAGGAAAATATACAACAATGTATAGACGAATACATTATTCTCTTACTTCACATGGTAAATATTCACCTTTACTTGTCCCCCATCAATGATTTTGACATATGTTGTGGGGGACCGTGGCCCGCAGTTAATACGATGTCTATTATTGTATGGCTCCATATGGACTTGCAACTTTCCACGCAAAGCGAGTCTCATGCTATTATGTTTATTGTTATACAAACTTTTATAAAAATCATATCCTTACATGTCAGGAAAGGAAAGTATTCAATATATCGAAAATCATTAAATAATTAAGCTGTTGACTTCACGAATTTCTACTAGATACGTACAAAAATCAATTATTGGGTTATTTACTCAATCATAATATAATTCGTCGAAAAATAACATGTCCTCGGTGCAAAACACATCTTTTTGTGCGATATGAAATAACTTCATTTATTTTCTATTGCACAAATAATTACTATTTTAAATATTTAAATAAAAACTATTTTAAATATTTAAATAAACGCATTCCCGATAGGGAAGGGACCCCTCTCGAATTTACATATTCAATTTACGACATGTAAATAAAATATGTAATGTAAATAATGAGCGGCAGTTATTATTTTTTGCATGTTATTGCATGTTTAGGAATATGATCCTGACAACATATGTCAAGATCGAAGTCATGGAGGGTAAGTAAAGATGAATTTTTACCGTTTTATTATCGCGGTTGATTACTAATAAAAAGATGATATTCACAAATTAAACATAAAATTTGAAAAATTGAATCTTTACTCATAACGATCAGGTAAGTAGTTTTAGAATTATTCGTTCAATTATTGGAATTACCATAATATCTTCGCGTGTTCTTTAGAGCGGTAATATCATATTATCATATATGTCTTCTCCACTCATACAGTCCTCATGAAAATAATCTATATAGGACCGCTCCAAAAAAAACAGTGTTCACGATCATGCAATGGAGTTTAATGTCATTTATGATGATATGTTAGGAGCAAAAAAAAAGAAATTATAGAAGCATATTGCAGTAAATAGATATGATGATACTTAATTTTGCAAGAATTAATGTATACGAAAGAATTATAAAATATTTTTATAAACAGCTGTTTTTTTTAATTTCTTAAATGTATATATATATATATATATATATATATATATATATATATATATATTTACAAATACAATATGTATGTATCATTTTAGAAATTTTTTTGGTAAATACATTCAATAAGAGAGAGAGAGAGAGATGTGTTTGTTACTTTCGAACTCTATCATGGAATGTTCAGATATTAGAAGACTTTCTACAAATGCGTTTTATTGTTTCTTTCTACTCACTTATTGTATATGTATTAACCGTACTTCTTAAAGCATTTTTAAAGAATCATTATTAGTTGATTAGGCAAAGGATCATTATTAATATTTAGCTTCCATTCATGGCATTCACTGAGACTCATTGTAACGCCAATACAAGAAATATAAAACGTATATATAAAAATTTTTATATTATTGTCCCTCAACGAAAGCTTGCTAGAGATATTGATTGTATAAAGATTGTTGAGGAATGATGAGGAATCTTATAAAATCATGCAGGAATATGCATTTAAATCCAAAATGTTTACTTAGATTATAATCATTCATAACATTCACATGCACTGCTATTTATATATTGACTGTCATATTCATAAATGTAAAATAAAGATTTTGTAAGATACATATATATCGAGTAAGATAATTCGTGATTAACATTTGTCGAATTAGTATTAAAAAGTATCTCAAGATATTAATTCACAAGAGTAATAATAATTATAATATAGCTTTTTTTCTTGTCTAATATTTATATAAAACATCTCATTTTAAAAAGCATAATATTACTTTTTTGAATTTTTCCTAAAATTACTAAGAATAAATCTGTTTTATATTATTATATATTAATTTATATGTTACTATTTGAAGTACTTTACATATATTGAGGAATAAAAATAATACCATATGTTCATATAAATCATTATCATAATTTTTAAAATATATGCGATCTTTTAATATATAAAATTCAAAATCATCAAAATTTAGAACTATTTATTATATTACTATATTTATGGCATTATTTGCTGTTATGTGTTGTTTATTATATTATTTTGTATCTTTTAACTTTTTTGTGCTCTATTTTAATTTATATTTATAAAATAGCTACATATTATTTTATTATTATTAATATATATTTATATTATTATTATTTTTATGATTTGTTATTTTTATTGCGTATAGGTACATGATGAAATGGATGTTTCTAATCCCATTTGATTAGTGATTGAATAAAATAATAATCAGCTTATGGTGCTTGATACTCATCATATTTCAAAATTTTCTATTGCTCACATTATATACATATAATGCAATGTGTTTCAAACAGTTTTCACATTATTGTTATGCTACATTTCACTGGTCAACATAAAAAAATTCTTAAATTTTCGAAATTCAAAATTTTCCAAAATTTAATTTACCAAATTGGACATATATATATATATATATATATATATATATATATATATATATATATATTTATATATTATTTTAAAATAAATATATATATATATATATATATTTTTTAAAATAATATTTTTATATATGTCAGAATTACGCATAACATTCAGTTTATAAAATAGTACATTACATCGAATTAGCGAAAAAGTACTCTAGTCTTGAATTTCGTATTTATGGAAGCGCTTGTATATTATTACGGTGACTTTTTATACATAGAGAAGAAACGAAGATACATATTCCGTGTAATATTCATGATTTCCTGATTCACACTTCCTGCCACGTTGATGAAAAATCTGCGCTTTGCGATGATGAGATTACTATCCGTTTCATCCCACCGGGGGAAAATCTTTCTACGTAAGACAATAATATACGTTCTCAAAACGGAATCGTACCTCTTGGTTTTGCGAATAACACTTAGAAATTAATATAAATCAATAAAGAGAGAATCTTCAGAAGATATATCATATATAAAAATTATTAATACTATTTAAAATATATATACAAATATTAAAATATTTTTATGTGCGCATTTTTATTTTCTTTACAATTACTAAGATAATTTTTCAATTATTAATCGCTAAAGAAATCAAACATTTTCTCAAATAAATACTGAAATCATATTGTTGAATGTTTTGATCTTCTACATCACTTCTCTTTTTTTTTTTTTTATTACAAACAAATATAATTTCACTGTTTTTTCTACAATATTTTGTTGGTTGTTGGATTTGCTTAATATGATGAAAGACGCATAAAAAAGGAGTTTTTTACTCGTAAAAAACAAGAACTGTTATACTTGATGTCATCATATAATTCGTAAATTGATCGTAAGCATCTCCTCGCTGACATAATAATATTATATGCAGAAAATTGTGCGCATTATCGAATGTTCCACAGAGATGCGCGGTAAATAAATTCATGTCACTTATCTTACCACCCTAAAGATCGGTCAGTGTGCGGAAGGGATATGTGCGTATAGACAATAACAATTTTTCTTGAAGGGTAAAAGTAATCTATTGACTTAACTGAATAATATTCAGCACAACTATAATCTTCCGTTTTCGAGATCCAAACTAACAATCGCCGAATATGAAGAATTGGAACAGTGGTATAGGTTATGGCTTTTCTGCCATAAGATCGATGATGTGGATCCTTGGTGTATGGCCTTTGCAAAATGGTGTAATTTACACTGTTCAATGGCTTGTAATGTTCACGGCAACGGTAAGAAAACGTAATATAAAATAATGTAACACACAACATACAAGTTATTAAATGGTAAGAACAAAAAACATTTATGCACAAATTTCCTAATAAAAATTAGTAGAGCAAAAATTGAAAAATTTAAGAATCTATTTAAATATTTAAAAAATGATCCTAAAATTCAATTAAATAAATAATATTATTATATAAATATTATATATATATTTATTTATTTATATAAATAATATTATATAAATATTTAGATAAATAAAAAGAGTTGAACGTCTGTAAATAAAGTAAAATTTTATATAACTTATATAAAATCTTGATACTCTTATAATTTTTACATTTTTACAAATTTTATAATAGAAAATAAATATATATATATATATATATATATATATATATATATATGATACTTAAAATAAAGCATAAGAAGAATTGAAACAGTGCATTTTTGTATTTATTATAGTCTCTCACAATGATGAACGTGCTGATAGAACCTCTCAAGAACTGCGACGTTCCTAGAGACGGTTTGGAAATTCTTCGTCTAATAGAAAGCTGCATACATGGTTGGATAAATATTGTTTTTTCGCGAATTTACATGAGAAAACTCGCCATTAATATCAATTCCGCGATTGACGATTGGTTGATTTCGTTCACGAAAAAAGAGTTCCGTGTGATAATGATGGCGTATGCTCGTACGGGAAGACTGGTCAGCCTGACTCACGTGAGCGTTGCATCTATTGGGAGCATCCTATGGTTCGCATCTGTCTTCCTCAGTAATAAAGAGAAGGTTGTCTTAAATCGTTATTAGATTATATAATTGAATAAGATTCACTAAAACATCTTTAGTTAGTAATAAAAAGAATATCTCATTTTTTTCGAAAGAGAATTAGAATATGTGTTATATTTCTATTTCTGGATATATATTTCGATAGGTCTCGACTATAGATAACAACACTGCATGGAATTTTGTCCTTCCATCAACGTGTATGTACAAAGGAGTTTCATATTCCACGTACAAGGCACTCTATGTTATGCAGATTGTACAAGGATTTCTAATATTAATATCCGAATGCGCATGTGACAACTTTTTTTTCAGCATCACTATGCATCTCTGTGGTCAATTGGAGCTTCTTAGAATACAATTCATAGAGATCTGCGGGAAGCGCGATGGTGAGAAACATCGTTGGAATATTCTCGGACCACTGGTCAAAAGGCATTGTCAGCTGATAGAACTGACTAGGAATATTGAAGACGCTTTCAATATCAATATTTTGATACGCCTTTCAATAATTAGTGTTGTTATTGCAGCTTCAGGTATATATTCAACATAGTAATTTTAAAACAAATTCGTTGATTTAATCCATTTGAGATCTTATATAAACACAAACTATATATACACAGTAAAAATAAAATGTTAATTATAACATTTTTCACATGTCTCAGAAAGTCCAAATTTTAAGCTAAAATAACTCATTCGTCATATGTTACTTATTGACAAACTAAAAATGTTAAATAATTGACATATTACTTTACATTTATTCTTGTTACTGTGACTTTAAGTATAATGTAAAAATAACATACAAAATAATTAAAAATTACATGAAAAAAAGTTATAATAACTCGTAAGAAATGTTGAGGACATTAATATATAATAGTAATTATTTTAACTTAAATTATTTGTAATAGAAACATTTGATTTTAGTAAATTTAAAATTTTTAGTAAATATTTTAGTAAATTAAATTATTTTTGTATGTCAAAATTCAAGATTATTCAAGATACACTTTAATTTTTCTTAAAATGTTAAACTGACTTTGAGACATGTTAATTGTTTAAAATTATTTTGTTAAAAATACTCAAAATAATATTCCATTTCTAAGAGACATATACAAAGTGTTAAGTTATGAAGTTGACATAAATGTAGCACATGAAAACGTTATAAAAATAACATATAGATTGTGTGTATGTTAATTTTATATTGAAGTACTAATTGAAACGTGGTAACAAAAAAAGTTTTAACATGAACGCACAATTTTTTACTGTGTACATTAGACGACACAAAATCTTGTATAAAAATAATAAAAATTACAAAAAAAAATTTACAATATATACACATTTATAATTAAAATTTTCTTTAATTAATTTAAGATTCATTAACTGAATCTTTTATATTTATAAATTTTAAAATTAATTAATGAAAAACTTAATTTTATTATACGTGTGTATACATGTATGCAATTTTTTTTATTTTTATCATTCTCAAGATTATTATTATTTATATAAAATATATTATTATATAGTATATTATGTAAATCATAATATAATAATCTTGAGAATGATGTATATATACATATATGCCTTACATATAATTTTCAGGGATAGGAATTATCCTGTCATTCAATAGTCACGATTACAAAGAAATGATAAAAATGGTGATGTCTGTTCAGTTTTATCTAGTACAGACCTTTTTATACACGTACGCCGGTGATATCTTGCAGGATAGAAGTGAATCGATCATTTACGCCATATATAGCTCTACGTGGCATGAAATGTCACCTATCATGGTGAAGGATCTGATATTCATTATGATGAGAATGAAAATCCCTCTTCGAATCAGTGCCGGAAAATTTTTCTATCTCGCACGAACCACTATGACAGATCTCCTAAAAACCACTTTATCATATATATCGTTCTTACAGGTGACACTTAATAAATAAAAAAATTTTGCTATTTTCTGCAAATATAGATACAAGGGAATATATGTAAATACGTAAAATAGAATATAATTATATTATTAGTAAATATATATTATTGTCTAATATTTTCAGTTAATACGTTTTTACTGATTATATATATTTTAAATAAGATTAGATTAGTTGATTTAATTTAACTTATTTTATAAAAATTATAAAAGAAGTGTTTAAATTCTTAATTTGAAAATCATTAACTTAAAAACTGTGAATCGTATTTTATGTTAAATCGTATTTTATATGAAATCTATAACGAAATATGCAATTTTGGAAAGAAACTACAGCAAGTCAGTGGCAACTGAAAAAGCGAAAGAAAAATAAAACTGACTTTTTTTCTTTTCGTTCTTTTTTCATAAAAAAAGTCTTCTCATCTGTTGTTGAAACAACTGTACTTGAGAAAATAATATAGCATTTTGATAATATGTTAAGCATTTAAATTGCATCACAATTTCAATAAGATATGAACCGCGAATTGCAACTTCCACCGCAATGGATCGATTTGATTATGAATAAAGGCCAGCATTAGGTAGTAACTGTCGTTCCAATTGATTGCAACCATGGGATGGAAAGATGAAGTGGCGTACGCTATGACCCCTCTCAAAATCTTAACTGTGCCTATAGGTGGTTGGCCCTTGCAAGAATACAATAAATTTGCTTTAGCTCGACATATCTTGTCTATTTGCGGGTTGGTAAGTTTCTCAATTTTACAACAAAAATCAAGATTTCTCCTCTATTTTCAATATAGAATAAAACGGTATAATACATTTGTTTAAATTTTTATAAAATACACTTATAAAGATTATTGGTAGTTGAAATTTACAAAATTTATTAATATTACAATTAATAATTGTACTAACTTTTGATTAATTAAAATATTCTAATTATGAAGTCAACTTTTTGAAAATAAAAAGGGCGTTCCCTCCCTCTTCCCCCTGTCGATGAAAAATAAAAGCCACAGATAAATATAATCAACAAAAATAATTTTTTTTAAATTAAAAAATTTTATAAAACAAAAATTCATATTTTACTTTTATAAAAATATTGATTGAATATTTATAAGAATAACATCTCTTTTTATTTTTTTTTTTAAATATTAACATTTATTTGTAATGCCTTAACCTTCATCATTGCTTCTAGCGATGCTTCTTCATTTTATTTCGCCCTTATAGTTTTATACATTTTACTCGTGATTTGAAAAAATAATAAAAAATAATTTTAAAAAAATATTATATAATATAATATTATATAATAGAATTAAGATATATTATCTCTAGTGTGGAGCTTTTTGCATCTTTTTGCATCCTCATACATTGAATAGAAAAACATTTGTATATGACTGTCATTATATTTATATTTTATAAATTGTATGTGCCTTAGAAATACAATAAGAACATGTATAAAAATGATGATTTTTATTGAATAGAAAATAATTAAAAATATTTAACAAATTTTACATTTTTTCCTTAAAAATTATTAATTTTATAATTTTTTTAATGTAAAATCACATTCACGGAGCAATTCTGTGCGGTTTTCTGATTGACTATGAATTATCCAATGCCGTTTTAATAACATTTATTAAAAAATCTCATGTCTGAACAATGAGTAAAGCATTGGCCAGGACATTATACCGTTTTATCCTAAAATTAATAAGCATATATATTATATGTTTTTATATGATTTTATTTTATACATCATATGATATTTTATGATTTTTCCGAGGTTGAATGTTGAAAATAATATTGATATAAAAAGCGAATATAAAGCAACTTTGCAATAAATAGATCGATTCTTGCTTCCTAATGCAGAGCGTGGTAGTGATCGTACAAGCTCTCGAGCTCTATTACAATTGTACCGGCGCGAATGCGAATCTCGATGCTCTGACGCTCTTGGCATGTGGCATTCTCGCTTTGTTAAAAATAATATGGTTTCGTATATACGCCGATAATTTGATTTGCAATTACTCCTCTGCCATGAACGATTATCTTGCAATCGACACCGAGCAGAAGCGCGCCGTTATACAAAAGCACGCTTCTTGGGGAAGGATGATTTCAATTATCGCGCTGTTGATTACTTATGTCGATTCACTCATCTTCATCGTGGGACATGCATCAGTGAGTAGCGAGGAGGGTAAAATTAATATAACCATTCTAGGTCATCAGGCGGGATATGCTGTTCCGTCAACATGTACTTTGGCACACTTTCACATCTCGAAGAGCACGTATTTAGTGATTTTCATGCTTGAATATATCTATCTGATGATCATGTGCACCAGTAATCATGGTAAATCATTTGGCAATAATGTCATATATATATAAATATATACAAGATAAATAAAAAATTATTACGTAAATAATTAGATAAATATATATATATATATATATATATATATATATATAAATTTATATAATAATTATATAAATAATTATTAAATACTAATAAATATTGTTTACATTTATCTATAGAAATATAATTTTATATAAATTTATATAATTATATAATAATTATATATATATATATATATATATATATATATATAAAATATTAATTTATCTCAGATATTATTTCAGATATTTTTTAAAATATTTTTGAAATATTTATCAGACGTCTTGTAATGAATTTTCTAAATTCTGCGTTTCTATTTTGAATGTATTACTTTAATCACTATAAAATATGAAGTAAACTTTTTATTTTGAGTTAAATGAAATATCTAGAGGAGTTGTGTAAAAAATATTAAACATTTTTTTTACTGATATCAAAAATTTTTTTTTGTAATATGAGTTGTTCTTTGATATATATATATATATATATATATATATATATATATATATATATGTATGTTCCCAATAACACATCAACGAATGTGGAAAATATTATTAATAATTTTTTAAGGTAGCGATTCTTTGTTCCTTCACATTACATTACACATTTGTGGCCAATTGAAAATTTTAAAGACCAGTTTCATCAATTTTGATGTTACGAGCCCGGATGTTTACAAACGTTTCAAGCAACTGATTCTGAGACACGATCATTTGATAAGAATGGCTAGGAAGCTCGCTGAGATAGTCAGTTTTGTTTTAGTGGTACAATTGTTTATCAGCAGTATGCTTATATGTATAGTAGGTGAATATGCTGTTTTGGTGCATTCGTGCATCGGCAAAAAGGTGAGGTGACAGAAAAATTTATATTAGACGGATATATATGTCTTTACAGGATTTCAATTTATCGTTGCATTAACAACTAGCGATTTTAGTATGATGTCGAAAAGTTTTATGGTACTTAGCGCTTTTTTGGCACAATTAACGGTATATAGTATCGTGGGGGATTATTTAAAAACGCAAATGGAAGAAGTCGCGCAGTCGGTTTATCAATGCGCTTGGTACAATCTTCCTGTGAAATTGACAAGAAACATAGCGTTTATCATGATGTGGAACCAGTTTCCGATTAAGCTGCAAGCCGGCAATTTTATTGTGGTAGATCTCGAAAGTTACATGAGTATCTTAAAAACTTCTGCTTCGTATTTGTCTGTTTTACATGTAATGATGAACACATAAAGCATTTGATATGAATCATATTTCTCACCGATTAATCATTTAGAGAAACATTATAACAGAATTTTAATAAAATTGCTAATTATGATCAGTATATTCAGCTGTTTATGCCAAATCAAAAGAATCTCTCACTCGTATAATCTCTCACTCGTATAATAATAAAATACACATCAAAAACTTTTTTATTATTTATTGTCTTAGGAATTGCATTAAAACTTCCAAATTAAATTACATATTCTCTATAAAAATAAGTCGTTCTAAGATAAAAGATATTATATCATTGTGATAAATATTATGTTATTTAAAAAACGACATAACGGAATAAAAATAAAATTTCCTCTTTTTCTATTCATTTTTTGATTTTCTGTTTTCACAATAAAAAGATTGTTTTTCTTTCAATTTTTTAAATAACAATATTTTTTAAATATTAGATCACATGTTAAGTATTAAAATTGTGTAATTTTAATAAGATATAAATATATAATAATAAATATCGAATATGATCAACATATCATGTTATAGACAAAGATATTAATAAATATCATATTCGACTTATGTTTCTATACTTATTGCGATTATGTCATATAATGATAATCTGACTTTCTTTTGTGTGTGTGAGAGAGAGAGACTCCTTTTTTTAAACTCTTAACTATTATTATATAGGCTCTTGGTCTTTGTAAAAATATATATGTAATGAAATATATAATGAATTTTATATAATGAAGTATATAATAATGTATTTTTAGTTTGTCATTTAGTGCATATTTAATTTTCTTACAAATGTTAATAACATTTTTTCTTTCCATTTTTTTGCTTTTGATTATATCAAGCAAAACATTCAATTTGTTACAGATATAGTGTAACCAAAAAAAGAATAAAATTATTTTATTAATAAGCAGTCCTGTTTATCTATGTATAATAGATCATACCAATCATCTTGCATCTCGAAATCTAGGGGGAATTACAATCTCTATAATAGAATATCCTTCTCTTATTTTATTGCTCTTACAAAATATTTTATTTATTTTATCATTATTTATTTTATCATTATTTTATTTATTTTATCATATCATTTGTAAGGCAAAAATATATAAACTATGTAGATTGTTCTATTTTAAACTCCTCAAAGATTTTAGAATATAATTTTTGGTTTTGCCAGAGAGAAGAATGAGGAGTGTCACAATCGTTGTTTACAATTGTGCAATAGTCCGATCGTTTTTTAGACGCGCATGTCATTTAGTCATCAGAAATCGCAAAATATATACTACTCATGCATGTATAGAATATAATTAGCATGCATTTTAACTCTCGATCGGCAGATTATTAAAAATCTATATCTTTAAAATTGTTTTAAAGCTCATATACAATGGAATTAAACATCTCATGTATGTTTATCATAAAATTACAATAAAGATATCATCTTTATTTTAGAAATATTTTTCTTTCTACTTTAATTTTGACACACAATTAATATTTCTTTTTATCAAAGTTTAAAAATATAAAATTACAATTTATCCTTTTCATGAAAGTTTAAAAATATAAATTTATAATTTAGTATAAAATTTTATTTTAGAAATATAGAAAAAAAATACATATAAAAGAAATTTTTTTATGATTTAAAATTGATTAAAATTCGTACATACATCCCGCCGTCCGAGAGTTAAAAGCAACGGACTTATCTACATCTGCATTTATAAATCCATTGCTTCAAAATAAAAATTCACTCACCAGCACTGATGCGCAACAGCGGAGTTGATATTGGAGCTACGTTGTCTGTAACATACAAATATAAAATTCAAATTTAGTAGCGCTTAAAATAATTAATATTTTAAGAAATTATTATTGTACGCATTGAATTTTATATCCGAATTATAAATAAATGTATAAATATGAAATAATTTTATAAATAATTTCAATTTTTAAGTGGAAACTTTTATAGAAAAAATTTTTATAAACATTTTCCTCATTTTTTCTTGTTTAAATCATTCAAATAAATAAATCTAGTTAATATGTGTACGCGATTTAATATATAATTAATATATAATAATTAATAATAAAATAATAATAATAATATTATAATAATAATATAATAAGACATAATAATTAATATAAATAATAATACTTACCATCAGGTTGTTCCGCTGATGCAGGATGCCTCTCCTAGGCCTCCTCCTCCCCTCAGATCATCGGAGTTGTTGCGTCGATCTATAACACACACACACACATACCGATAAAAAATCCAAATTATAATAGCGTTCATAATAATTAATATTTCAAAAAGTTGTTATTGTACCCATTGAATTTTATTCCATGCACGTAATAATAAGCAAATTAATAAAATAATTCTACAAATTCTGTGAAAAAAGAACATTATTAATAATTTTCTTTTATTATAGTTATTTATTAATAACTTTATATAAAAGCTTTACAAAATTATAGTTTTTGTAAAAATCTCCAATCCTTTTCTTTAATTCTCTCTTATTTAAATCATGTAAATAAAAAATTAAGTTATGCAATTAATTGTTCAATTTAAATTGCGCGTATGCAATTATAATAAATATTTAATATATAATTACAAATAAATAAATTAGCTTACCAGAAGATTGCTCTGCCGGCGCCCGATGCCTTTCCTAGGCCTCCTCCTCCTCTCAGTTTTAGACGCGCGATACTTTTATCGGCATTCCCGCACTCACGAGCGATATTTTTATCGCTATTTTCGCACTTTTACGCGCGATACTGAACGGCATTCCCGCACTATTTCGATACGATGAAAAATTTTTTATTTGGTCGCGCGATGTATATACTTAATATGTATATACTTTAAACGGCACTCCCGGTTTCGGTAAATCCCATTTCATTAACGAGAAGATTGCGAGAAGGTCCAACGCGAAAATGCGATGACGCGAAAAAGCTAAACGCGAAAATGCGATAACGAAACACTGTCATCCGCGACACGTTGATGACACCGACGACGGAAAAACGACGACGGAAAAACGGCGACGCAATGTGCGTCTAACGCATCAAATGCATGTGCTACACATGAACCATTGCGACTCGTTGTAATGTCGTGCAAATGGGTACTTAGCTTCCCCTTCAGGCTCCTTAAGATTTATCTTAAATAAAAAAATTTAAGATAAATCTCAAGGCACCATCCAAGTACTGAGCCACCCCACCGCGTCAAGGTGTACCCATGGGGGGGTATTATATGTATATATATATTTATAAAATAATATATAATTTCAAATTTATTGTATTCAAATTTATTGTAATAATTGAAAAATTATCTATATAGTATCTCTCTTTATTCTTGATTAAAAGAGAAAGATATATAAAATTATATAATATACATATCACAATTTAAATTTATTAAAAATATTGTATTAGAAATTAATTATTGTTATTTGCGATCTATTATTATTCGCGAGATTATATTTGAATATAAGAAATATACATAAGAATCATAATAAAAATAATAATTATTTGTAAATATATTACAATGATATTAGTTAATAATTATTTATTTTCGTCGCTTTGATTTCTACTTTGAGAATAAATAAATTGTGCGAAATATTTAGTTCAGTAAATAACTATCACTTTGAAAGAGACACATTTATAAATTTTTAAGTAAAGTTAATTAATTCGAACTATTTGCTAGCGTTAATTGTTTGTGAATAATGACAAGAAACATCACACAGAGCATCTCGATCAGCATAATCAAAGAACTTTGCTTATCAAGAATGTATACTAATCGATTTGTTATAATTATAATTTTATAGTATTACTATTATATAGTATACTATTTTATAGTATTATAATTTTATAGTATTACAAACATATATTTTTCTCATTTTTTATAATATATAATTTTACACAGAATATTTTATTCTGTACATTTCTAATTAATTATTATCAATAAATAGTACATCTGCTTTTAACAGTAGCTTTACAATTAATGCTTTTAATATCTATGCTTTATATTTAATTATTATTTATTACCTAAAATAGCTGTTATTGAATATTCTTAATTGCAATAAATTATAATTATATTTTTTCCTTTTTTACACTGGAAGTAGAAAATAATTATAAGATTAATCGATCCATTTTTATCTTTGAGATAATGATACTTTTTAATTATTTATATGCATTATATTATATGATATATGTATTTTATTTTTAAAAACTCTTGAAATATATATTTAATAAAATATTTGTAATATTTAATAAAAAAATATTTTCTCTCTCTCTCTCTCTCTCTCTCTCTCTCTCTCTTTCTCTCTCTCTTTCTCTTGGCATATATATGATGTTTCATAGAAGAAAATATTATTACATATAGTGTATAAATTTAAATTCACAAATATAAATGACAAAATGAATATAAAAGATAACAAAATATCTATTCTAATATATCTATAATCTTAATTCGTTGAAAGAATACGTAGAAATTAAGTTTTAAATATATATTTATAATTATTTTCTTAAAAATGATGTATAAATTATATATAACTAGTAATACTAATTTTTGCTATGATATAAATGATGGTAATTTTTTTCAATTAAAGAAAAATTGAAATTTAATTCACAGAAATGTTAATAAATGATAATGAAAGAAATACTGATATATAATTATTATTAATAAAATTACTACTAATCTCAGTTTCCTAACAACGTTAATATTAGTACATATGACTGTTATTAACTCTTTTTTCCATTATTTATTTTCACTCTTGGATGCACGTGAAATAAAAATAAAAACTGACCGAAAGATAAGAAATATGTCGAAATATAAAATATGCTGTGTTAAACTGAATCAGTGAAAATATTGATATTAAGACAGTGACACAAGATTTCAGATATTATTGGCTATTGATCGCGAGTCCGCGTAGAATATTTAGCTCACAATTAGCAGTCCACGCGGATTGTTTAGGTTCGGAAATTCGGAAATGCCATCGATATTGTGAGACGAGTTACACGGATGACTATTCTTTTATCACACGTTCCCAATTTGAATTGTATTTAGTATTGTTAAAAAGTTGAATGAGAGAGATAAAACGAATCGAATAAAATACACTTAATCTTTAAGTATCATTAAAGAAATAATTACTCTTATAAAGATCATGATAAAACGATAATTTACAATTTTAATTCGTGTCACACACTTCTATTTTTAAATCAATACGTCAAAAATTAAATACAAATATAATCAATTAATACTCTTATAGTTCTATTCTTTATAAAACTCAAAATAATTCATTTTACAAAAATTATTATTACGCGCAATCAATTTTTTAAGAGAGATTTATCTCTGATATTAATTAATATTTTAAATATAAAACTAGCAAAAAAATGTTTTTCTTTTATTTTAAATTTTTGAAAAATATATTAAAGAGAGTATTATTAATAAAGAGAGTATGTTAATTTTTATATATGAAATATTTAAATTATATTATTTTAAAAATATTTTATAAAATATTAAAATATTATGAAAGTATTAATTAATAATATTACAAAAATATTATAGATGCTTTATTATGCTTTAAATATACTTAAAATAAAACCTGGAATATTTTATACATGCATTATATTATGTGATTTTTAGAACAAATTATGTATATCGAGAAAATGAAACAATAATAATATAATATATCTGTTTTGAAAATAATATATAAATAAATAATTTTTATAAATTACTCACATCATATCTCTCTGGCTGCTTCAGGCTCTCTCACTACTTTCTGACTGTCCGAAACTTTTTCAGGTCCTTCTCCTTTCTTCTTCATCCTTCGCTGTTTCCTCGTAACACTTATATTCACTCACGAACAAACAATTAATTATATTTAGTTATATATAGAAACGATCGCGAGATACTTTGCACGGAATTCTCGATCGCAAAATAATCATACGAGATACGTATTTTATTATATTGTTTATGAGAGAGGAACACGAAAAATATTACAATTCACTCGACATTTAAACGAAGCAAAATCACGCACCATTCGATCTTTATACTAATGACATTTCTATTTATAGATGTATAATATATGCACAATAACGCGAATCATAAGATTGAAATATTAAAGTAATTAATTGTTAATTGTAATAGCGAATTATATTTCGATAATACTAATCACGATCGCACTTTTAGGAAAAGAATTCAATAATACGAAACGTTTTGTATCACTACTTTACTGTTGGAATGTCGCCGTGTGAATGATACAAGGTCGTTATGTATTTCTAATTTTTGCCCCTTTTGCTCCAATTTTTATTTACAATAATGAAGAATCGCGTTTCAATGAATTTATTTATTTATCATCGCCATACAGTTTCATGTCATTTATTAAGTTACAGTAATTAATTGTTAATTGTAATAATCGTTAGGAAAAGAATTTAATAATATATATACGAAGCGTTCCGTATCACTACCTCACCGCTGAAATGTCGCTGTGCGAATGATACAAGATCATCGCCTATGTAAACAATAGCGCGCTACGTCATCAAGGTTGAGCGTCGTGTTACAGTTCGCTGCCGAAATATTTTACGTGTACTATGACGTACACGCATTTTACGTGTACTATGACATACACGCAGAAATGGTGTCTCGATATGTATATGTGACGGTCGACGTCATACGCACACACAGCGCGCACGTACGTGAGCCAAGAATTTATTCTTCATTAAATTTTATTTTTTATATAATTTAATTATTATTTAATTTAATAGAATGAATGCCGGCCTTTAAGGCACGCGATTAAGTCGCATATCTTAAAGAAAGAAAAGAAAGCAAAAGAGACGGCTATCGACGCTTTTAACTCGGTGTCGCGTCTTATAGTGCTTTCTCTCTCGCTCTTGTGCCGTGCGCGAACGACGCAACATCGGATACCCTCCCCACCCTCCCCACTATTCTACGGCCCGCGTACATGCGTGCTTCATTTGTGTGAGTATGACGTCATGAGCGTCACACACATACCGGGACACCAGTCCTGCGTGTATATATACATATATGAGAAATTTATATACAAGTATATTTTTTTAATTCACACAGATTAATTATTTATTAAGCGATACTTCACAAGGCTTCCGTTATGTTAATTATTCGATCGTTTTTACTGCGCGTTCTTAATCGAATTATATATTGAGATCGTCAAATAATTATACGATAAAGCATCGGACGAAATATTTTTAATTCTAAGTATTATTAGAAGAATAATTATTTCTCGTAAGGATTGCAACAAAATAATAATTATTATTATTTTGATAATTTATAATTTTGATTTGATCCTGTCACACATCCATTATTCTTAATTGTTTAATTAAATGAACGCGAAATATGTGCTTCGAAATTATACTCCAAT
The DNA here is from genome assembly GCF_003227725.1 of Camponotus floridanus. NCBI lineage: Eukaryota > Metazoa > Arthropoda > Insecta > Hymenoptera > Formicidae > Camponotus > Camponotus floridanus. Next base: position 1,041,807 of record NW_020229425.1, on the reverse strand, counting down.
CGTATAACCGAGTATTTCGAATAATGGAAAGAGCAATGATCAAATCAACTATTTATTAATAATAAAATTGTAACTTACGAATGTATTCCATTTATTTCGTTAATATCGTGACAACAATAAATAAACTATTAAAATAAATAATCAGTATACTGAAACAGTTTTACCAATTACTGATACAAAAACTGCTCCATTAACCAGTTGGTGAAACTGTTTCAATATTTTGGTTATTTTCTGAAAAGAACTCATATGACCAATCGTGACGTCTGACATTTTTCTCCTTGAGTTTGTTCTTTTTAGTTACACTGCTGCACTAGTGCAGTAAGTTGGAAAGAGACAAATATACTTTCTTTCACTCTAATTGCACTAGTGCAATAGTGCAGCTAAAAGGAACGGGTGGCACCCGATTGACCACGTCGCCAATTGGCCAATTCAAAATAGAACTCTCTGATTGGTTAATCGTTGCTGGTTACCCTAGGCACAGGTCGATATAATTGGCTGTAGTCAATCGCAACGTGGTCAAACGGGACGCTCCCAAAGGAACAAGTCCATTCTCAGGTTCGCCTCTGTGTAGTTTATTTACATATTTTTATCTTCATTTGAAATGTTTCAACAGTGATTTATTATAATTAAAGAATAAGAATGATGATTTTCATAAAATTGTACTACCTACATTTGTGATGTTGCAATCTATACATTTAATAAAAATTATTAATTTTAATTTAACTTAATTGTTATTTATTAGATAACAATCACGTGAGTTCTGGCTTGTTAGATATTTCAATAAAATTGAAATTTATATTCGCACATATATTGATTGGATTAGGATAATTTTTACAAGTTTGATTAAATGTTTCAGATGCTAAGATGGCACAACGATTAAGCAACAAGGCAAAACTTAAATCGCTTTTCACTGTGACAAGCAGTGCCATTGCTTTGTTCAGTGGTATTTCACTCTATCAGGGTAACGAAAGGTTCTACAGTGAAGTTGTCATACCTCTAGCTCAACTGATAGATGCGGAAACTGCCCACAATCTTGCAGTGAAATCTCTGAAATGGGGTTTTGTGTCGAAACAGAAAACAGAAGACCCCAGTTTACTTCAAACTACTGTGCTGGGTTTGCAATTTAAGAATCCAATTGGCATAGCTGCAGGATTCGATAAACAAGGAGAGGCAGTAGAAGGGTTGCACAAGATTGGCTTTAGTTTCGTAGAAATAGGTAAAATCTGTGTATAATTGTAAATAATAAAATTAATAATAAATTAAAGTTATAAGTAATAAAATAATCTGATAATAAAATATCTTATAACTATTGCAGGATCTGTGACACCTAAACCGCAATCTGGTAATCCAAAACCAAGAGTGTTTAGGCTGCCGGAAGATAATGCAATTATAAATAGATATGGATTTAATAGTGATGGTCATGACGTTGTATGGGAACACCTTAAGAAGCTGAAAGAGAATAAGAATTTTAATGGTATTCTTGGTGTGAATTTAGGGAAAAACAAAGAGACAAACGATGCAGTTCAAGATTATATCGATGGCATAAAAAGATTCATGGATGTGGCGGATTACTTTGTGATAAATGTGTCTAGTCCTAATACTCCAGATTTAAGATCCTGGCAAAACAAGAAGAACTTAGAACAATTATTGACCAGAATAAATGTAGCAAGAGAATTGCTCAATAGTAAACAGCCATTGCTTCTGAAGCTAGCGCCAGATTTATCAGATTCTGAACGACAAGATGTAGCAGATGTAATTTTAAAGAAGAAATCTAAAGTTGATGGTTTAGTTTTGTGCAATACAACAATCATGCGACCGAATTTAATTAATTCGAATAAGGAAGAAAGTGGCGGTCTTAGCGGTGCACCTCTTGCTGATATTTCTACCGCTATCATTTCCGATATGTATAAACGAACACATGGCAGCATTCCAATTATTGGTGTAGGTGGTATTTTTTCTGGTGCTGATGCTTATATCAAGATAAAAGCTGGTGCTTCCTTAATACAACTTTATACTTCATTTGTATATAATGGACCACCAATAGTAGACAAAATCAAACGGGAATTATGTGAAATACTTGAAACTAATGGTTTTTCTTCTGTGACTGATGTAGTTGGCAAGGATACCAAGAATAGATGAATATATTTTATTGTACATAATTCTAGTGCCTTTACTATACGTGAATATATTATCCCATGCAATGTACATAAAGAATATATTATGTAATAGATAAAAAATATTATATACAGTTGATTATATTATAATTGAAGAAGATTTATTATATTTGTATTAAAGCCAATTAAAGTTATATGTTGTCAACATCAATCTATTTATATTATATTGTGGTATATCTAATCATTGTTACATAAACATTATTTTTTTTATTTTTATAACATCATATATATATATATATATATATATATATTATTTTGTATTATTATATATATTATTTATAACATTATTATATATTTTTTATAATATTTTTATAACATTATTTTTTTATATACAGGTTGTTTTAAATTTTATAATTTATGATTTATTGCAATAGTTCTTTTATACTTAATTGGACTTAATATACACATACCATTATAATTATTACAATGCATATAAGTAATAATCCACCAATATGAGAGAGAGAAAAAGAGAGAAATATCTCTTAATACAAATATAAATATGTATACATATTCGCGCGCATCAGTTCCATCATTTTGAATTTTTTGGAGACATAATGTCGATTGTCGCCGTTAGATACGGCGCTGCCGAGGCGCGTCCCGAATCACGATTGCGCGTGGCCATCTCGGTTGATCTCCTTTACCGTGCAATACCGTCGCAAACGGGACAGTCAGCTGTTGTGTCAAGCGAACATTCTTAACCAACAAATTGCACGGATATTCGTCCAGTCCTGCGCGATCCAGGCATCCTACGACGTATCGCGGTGCCGCGTACATCCCGACTGTCCAGCTAACTAGATTCGATAGCGATTGCGACAAAGGTACGTGTCCTTTTTCTCGCCCCGGTCGACGCACAAATTGTCCGTCTCGAGAAAAGACTGGTCGTGAGTCACCCGATTCCTCGGCTCGTTCGCCTTCGCACCTGTGCACGAATGCAAATTATCAACGCGTTAAAGGTCAGATAAAACACAGATGAATCTGACGCGCTTTATCTCTCGCCTTTATCGAACTCTTTACTCCTGTCGCCGGGATCGGAGGGAGAGATCGTTCGTCCTTGACAGGCGACTCGCTCGCTGACGCAGAGAACGACGTAATGCGCGTCCCGCCTGGTAAACAGAATCCTCGACGCGTATTATTCTCGGAGCACGCCGCACTTGCCCTTACCTTACCTTACCCACCTGTCAAGAGCGCATTTGTTGTGTGTACGAGCAACGACGATTGTTCGATATCCGCGACAACGAGATTTTTGACGTTTCTGTGACAGTTAAACTTTCGTCGCGACGATCCATCGTCTTCGACGATGGACGATGCCACGTTTCCAATCGAATACGCGGAATGAGGAACATTTAATCGACTTATGCCATCTCAAATTTCGATACGAACCGTGTCATTTATTAATTATAGCTGTTTATGAATTTATCGGAAGAATGCAACGCGTCTTTCCGAGTCGATTGATTTTTATGACACCTGATTTAAAGAGCTCGATATAGAAATATGTATATCAGTGTATTTTTGACGAGGAGATAACAATTCCAACTTATCTATGTAAAAAGGATATTAAAAGATTATTATAACATATAAGAATGACATTACCGTTTATTTTTGGATGCACATTTTTTTTGTGTATGTGAGAGAACTCTCTTATTTTATTATATTTTATTCCATATATTTTACTCTACAATATATTTAAATTTATAATTCCATATATATATATATATATATATATATATATATATATTTATTTATTTATTTTTTAATTTATTTATTGTTATATACTTTATATTATTTATATTCTATATTAAATGAAGCTTACATAAATTATTTGTTCAAAGTATTACAGAAGCTTTAATAAATTAATAATTTAATAAATTAATAATTTAATAAATTAATAAATTAAATTATAAATTATATTTAATAAATTAAATTATAAATTATATGCATATTTTAGTGGCAATAAAATCTTATTTTTATAATGATATTTTTAATCGGACGTTGCTTGAACAAATATTTTTTTTTTTTATTATCGATCGTCAATTATGATACAATACAATTTGTATTTAGCATAAAGCAATGCATTTCTTATTACCGGAACTGATTTAAATTCGACAATAAATGAGTGACATAATATTGATGATACCTTATTGAAAGTACCTTACGCGAAGATGACACGATCTCTCTTCCTCGAATCGAGTCGTGTCTCAACTTTATGCGCATTACGTGACTTTTAAGATTTTGCAACACACGTTGATTATTCATACGTCCTATAGACGCGGAGAAATCGCCAATGATCATCGTGCGTTTTGCGACTTGCGTATGTCATTCCTCCGTCAGAGAGAAAGCAGGGAATTCGCTTTGACGAAAAACTGTTAAAGTTATAAACGTATGCGCGGCTGACGTGCGATGTCTCATGACTAAAATAAAACTCTGCCGCCGTTATTCTAAAAGTGTCAAATGTGCATTATAAAAACAGGTGAGACGAGGATATAGTAGCTATAAATCTGATAACGCGTTAAAACGGGATACCTTGAAAGCGATACTTTCAAACGTTTCATTTTTCCATAAAAAAAAACTCTCGGCTGTGCATGTATATCACATATTTTCATATTAATTACATATTTCATTAATTATCGTGTATACATATTTTATATTATTTTTATTTTATATATATTACATATTTTATATTAAATATTTTTATGTATTTTTTTCGAATATTATTATGTGTATCTCCTGAAATTCCTATCAGAGAATGTGTGATTTTAAATGAAATATTTTTTTCGTTCAATTTATATGCGCTTTATTTGAATTTATCGTATCTTTTTTTGAATTTATCGTATCTTTTTTTTTCCTCTCGAGAGTTGCTCTTATTTTTGTAACACCTTGGGACATACTTAAATATAACGCAGCATGAATATGAATTTTTCCGACATTTCTTGGTAAAAACATAATTTTATATATATATATATGCTATCGTCTCTCAAGTTTTTCAATTATCTTTATAATGAGTTACTGAATTGACAGTGGATGAGGTAGCAGCGAGAATATTAATGCGGTTACGTATGTAATTTACAAGTTTGCCGGAGTTGTTTTTATTATTTGATTGATATTCGCAATATTTTGCTCATATCATGTATTATATAACTATATCAATTCACAAATTTATAAAAAATACATAAAATGTATATAAAAAAAGCAGAATGATGTATTCTCTAATTAATATCTAATTATAATATCTTAATCTAAAGTTCTGTTTAATCAGCTGCACATTTATTGTAGAAATTTTGTATACATTTTAATTCAAATCAGTTTTTAATTGAATTATTTTCACCAATTTATGTTTTGATAATATGTAACAACAGTGAAATACAGTTAAAAAAAGTGTAATATTTTTTAAGTGTAATATTTATTATCAAATAATTTAAGTGTAACATTTATTATTAAAAATTTCTTTAATAAATCGTGATTGACAAAAATTTCAAGAGCTTTATTTATTTCTTATAATTGTACAATTTGATGTATTATTTTAAATATTACGAATGTGATCTTATAACAACGCCATGTAATTTTTCTCGATATTTTTTCAGGATGTTTAAAGAAGGCGATAATGGGCCGGGAGGTTGTAACGGGGGTCCACCTCGTCCTCGGAGGATATTTCCCCGATTTTCCCTGCGAAGATTATTGTATTCCAGCCCGCTTATCGGCCGTCGTATCGCAAGGACGCCTAGCGCAAGCAATAAGAATGCAAAAGGTACCTTTTGAATTCTATTAGGCTGCAATGATAATTGTAAAAATGAACTTAATTTTTCAAGATAGAACATATTTTTTGCGCAGCTAAAGATCAAGCAAGTGGCAGAATGTCGGACGTCGAAAAGGGAGAGGCCAGAGTAAGCAATGGCTCGAGCCATTTTCAATTTCACAACATTGATCTACAACGTGCTTCCAGCAAGGGCTCTGTACTTTCCTCTGCAGGAAAGGTATTAGCAAAATCGTATTATAATTTAATATATTTTAATCGTGTTAATATATATTGGGAAATAGAAGTATTTCAATAAATTTATCTTTGACAAATATTTATCTTTATCTTTGACAATTTATTGTTAAATCTTTTTTACATAATGTGTTATTTCAGAGTAATGAAAATGGGCTAATGGAATGCCCGTTATGCTTGGCTGAACTGCCTATAGAATTTTTTCCTATTATCCAATCTTGCCACCATCGCAGTTGTTACGACTGTTTTCAACAATATTTGAAAGTAGAAATCTCCGAGTCGAGAGTCAATATTGCTTGCCCTGAATGTTCAGAGCCGTTGCATCCAAATGGTGAGTGTGCATTGTTCTAATTATACTTGTACAAATCTCGTGTTTATTTTTATAAACTCTTGATATTCACAATTTTCTGTCTTATGTTTTTGTTTGACAGATATTCGGATGATTCTAAATGATCAAACACAATTAGAGAAGTATGAGGATTTTATGGTTCGAAGAGTCCTCGCTGTAGAACCCGACGCAAGATGGTGTCCTGCTCCAGATTGCAGTTTTGCTGTAATCGCCAGCGGTTGCGCCTCGTGCCCAAAATTACGTTGCGAGCGACCTGGTTGCGATTCATACTTTTGCTATCATTGCAAAGCGCGCTGGCATCCTAATCAAACGTGTGATGCTGCAAGAGCGCAACGTTCTCAATATTACGAGCGTAGCTCTTCTTTAAGTTTCAGTCAAAGTGATTCACAACATAGTGAGTAAAAGTTGCACATTACAAAACGTAATATCGATTTATTGAATTTTGATGTCATGTTATAATTTATGACCTGTTTAGGAGATGACATAAAACCGTGTCCTAGATGTCAGGTTCTGATTGTCAAAATGGACGATGGAAGCTGCAATCATATGACGTGCGCAGTTTGTGGCGCAGAATTTTGTTGGCTTTGCATGAAAGAAATAAGCGATCTTCATTATCTTAGGTATTGTATTTTGAATGAGCTACGAATATATAACAACCAAACAAACGTGTTTAAACATTCTTCTGTTCTGTTTGCAGTCCTTCTGGCTGCACTTTTTGGGGTAAAAAGCCGTGGTCTAGAAAGAAGAAGATTCTTTGGCAACTTGGAACTCTGGTGGGAGCGCCAATTGGAATCGGTCTTGTAGCTGGTATAGCATTTCCGGCCATGATTATAGGTTGGTTATTATATTTTAAAAAGTGAATATATACATATATAGAAATCACACCAAAAAAAAGAAAAATATGTTATTACAATATCATATATTTTATATTCAAGGTATACCAGTGTGGGTGGGACAAAAATTGTACACAAGATATGAGAAGGCTAACAAACACAAGAGAAATGCTTTTATTGCCGGAGGAGTTACTGCATCGGTAAGTTTATTAAATACTTCTTAATAATTGAAGAAAAAGAAAGAGAGAGAGAGAGAGAGAGAGAAGGAGAAAGAAAGAGAGAGTAAGTGTGTGTGTGTGTGTGTGTGTGTGTTAATATTAGTTTTAATGTTTGCCAAATATTAATTAATCATGTGTCTAGATATCATGTGATTTTCATAATATTTTAATAAGCATTGGATTCTAAATATTATAACGCTTTACTTATTCTTTGAAAAATCTTTAAAAGCTTAGTAAAAATTAATGAATAATTCCTCGCGTAAATTTTATTTTCTTTTGTTGAAAAACGAAAAACAGAAATTGTTTGTTGATTTGTCTGTATTAATTGAAGGAACTCGGTTTGTTATTCATGATAACATCAAGGTATATTTTATCCATATAGTTTATACAGAGGAAATGGATAATACAATAATTGTATATAGCGTTAACAAAACAGCGCATTTTCGCTGGAATAATTGTCGGAAGAAGTTTATCACGGGACGCGTATTCGGGCAGATGGAACATAATTGTTTTATGTTTCATGTACATCTCGAAAATACTCTATAACTGTGATGTATGTCCTATAGCATTATAATCACGAATCTAATTGATTTCATCTTAGTAATTGTATCACAACTACTTGCCTAAATCTTTAATGATTTGGCACAGCGTAGACGTTCATCAACAATTTCTGTATAAGCAGAAAACTGGGTTGAAAATTTACAATGGAAAAACCGATAGCATTGTTAATAAGAAATCAATATTTTTATGTGATAGTTTTTCTTAGAAAGTTTGCCTCCGATTTTATCTTACTTTCATTGAATTGCAAGTGAAGCTTGCATTAGTAGTCATTAAAATATCATTATAGTTTTCAAAGAGTAATAGTTGACAAAGCTTACACTAATGTATAATCGAGACATTATGGTTAAGCATTTTTGATCTTGATCAATTAGTCCCGCTCGTTTATAGTAGTCTCGTCGCAAAGAGAAAGAAACTGAGAGAGAGTAGCGCAAGTTTCTAACGTCCATTATATTCTTCCGACGTGCTTTTTTGCAACTACCTTCTTCGTCGCCCGCATTCGTGTTATTGCTGGCTTAAGCCTCCTTTGGGTTGGAAACACAAAGATTGCATCTTTAAGCTACGTATGGGCTATTGAAGTACCTATTGCTTCACGTGAAACTCTTCGCTTCGAGTCACAGCCCTGATAGAAATATTAATTCTTCGGTGCATACGCTAATGTGTGTTAACGGTGGCAGCAGTGATTATGGATCGGCTATGTTTGTCGCGACGACAGCTTCGTCCGTCAGTACGCCATCGTTATATAGATCTTCGAGGACGTCGATCAGTCGTTGCTCTGTGAGGGGATCACCGAGCGCGACGTCCACCGATCCGATACAAAGTAAAAGCGCCAGCAATTGGGACTTTCTATAATCCTTGTCAAGATCTTCTCTGGTGTAACCCAAGTCCTTGGGAATATTTAGGCCGAGACGCGAGCATGTCCAGTTCAGCTTGTCCCAGTACGTGTTTAGAAGTGATTCGGTATGTTTGCGACGTAACTCGGTGGGCACTGAACTCACCAACAACAATGCGACATCGTTCGTCGGTCGACTGTAAGTAACCATCTGCCAATCGAGAATGTAGCATTCCGCACTTCCGCAGGTGTCTCTGAAGAGTAGATTATTGCTCCAGAAGTCGGTGTGAGTTATCAACGCCAATGGGCCCTCCGGGGCGAGAAGAGCCGAAATTATGTCTTTAGTGCGGGGTCGTAGAATTAACAGAGTCTCGAGAACCGCTTCCAGACCCGGTCTGCTCTCTAGAAAGTGCGCCAACTGCGGTAAACCGCGCTCCACCAGTTGTTGATATGAATCTGTCGCTTTGGCCGTTTGGAAGAGAAACGGGTAACGCTCGGATAGAGATTCCCCGTCCACGACCTTTATCGATAGGGAATGAGCGTGTATGCGAGCGATGGCATCCAACGCGACCGTCGCTTGGTCCAACGTTAGTCCCTCCGAGAATTTGACGCTCTCGAAACGCGAAGCGCCCAGATCGTCCAAGACTAGTATCGATTCCGGCAGCACCGGGCTGTCGTCAGTTCCGCCTGCAGGACTGTAATGAGCGTGGTAACATTCCGGAACCGGTAGTATAATCGGTTCCTCCGGGCTCGGTCCCAGCTGTCTTCGATTGAACTCCTTCAAATCTGGCATCACCTGACGTACACATACAAGTGCGCGGTATCAGGAACACATCAAACGGATAAAGATCACTTTATCATCTTATCACTTACCTGTGTATAAAACTTAATCTCTCGGAGATCGAATTGACCTTCCGTTACGAAGAAGCGGCTAAACGGATCTCTAGGGAGTTGCTTTATGATAATGGACAATCTGCGCTTATCCGACGGTTTATCCGTTGGATCTGTCGTCGGGGCCAACAAATAGTTCCCTGTAACGCTGGTGATTGCGCTCAGCACGCTCTCGCTGGTCGTGCATCCGGGGCTTACGTTGAACTTCAGGACTTCGACCTGAAGAAATCGTTATCAGGTAATCAGCAGTGCTCGAATTGAACGCATCAGGTACATCTAAGACTTATCGAAATTATATCTAAACTTTGCATCATTACGTATATCGTATATCTATCATGACTAACCGCTCTGCCGTCGTGATACTTCGACAATATGCTCTCGAGCCACTCCTTCTGGACTTCCCAGTCCGAGACAATTTGCTCCTCCCCGCACGAAGTATCGGTCTCGTCATCCAGGTCCGACATAGTTCCCTCGTTGTCCCTTAGTAGGTTTCCCTTCCTATTTCTCTTTTGCAATCTCCTCTGCAGTCAGGTCGGGCGTTTTTTTTTTTTTTCTTTTTTTTTTCACTCAGCCAACTGGTCTGGCCTCTCAGCCAGTATTAACAGTAAGGCATGTATGCTGCCGAATGACGATACCCCACCGATGTGCAGCGGACTATATTATACCCACATCTACTCAATTACCATACGTACACATACATGTACACGGTATGTCTGCCACACCGTGAAATCAGCGTCGCTGAATGAAACCCTCCTCGTTACGTGTCGCTGCCTCTTCCCGGTTACGTCCGTCGTCGCCGATCCTGCGCCGATTCGCGACGGACTGGCGTAGTTCGACGACCCGACATGGGAGAGGAGCGCGGCTACCTCGACACGCCCTCCGGAGCCGCCGACCGACCGCTTCTTCCACGACCTAGGCGCCCTGAGCGCGCGTTACCCTTGATTGACGCGGCGCCGACGTGGACCCCGAGGTACTGGCCGATGTGGGCGACGCATGTTCCATTGTCGCTCACCTCAGGGCTCGTCGCCGCAAGAGTGGGACGAGGAAGAGGTAACGACATGCGCGCACATGCCTACTCCCGATCAATATCCTCTTCCTTCTGCCCCTCCCTGGTGACTCTCCTCTCCACCACCTCTTCCCCCACGTTCTCTATGTCGCTCCGTTCCGGAATCTGTCAGGAAATCTGAAAATCGGCGCGCCTTTGCCTGCATTCGCGCCATCATCGGCTACGTCGATGACTGGCAACCATTGCCTTTGTTCTATTTCTATCCAATTATGAGAGACACGACAAGGGAAAAATGCATGGAAATGCATACAATGACGATTTAGTTTCCTGCTCTGCAGTTTCCTCCTCAGATAAATGAAACTCTAAAATTATAAACCGATGAACTAAGATACCTCGAAGTTGAGATTTGATTTAGATATTATTATCTTTATATAATGATAAGATTATAATTATCGTCCCGTAGATGAAAGAGACCGGATGTTAGGTCATAAGTGATCTGTTTAAATTGATTACATATTTTTCGGTTGATGATAAGCAACATTAAATGTTGGACTTTTATCATCGAATTTCCTTACGTCGTTAAATTATATCGGTGGCCTTCGATGTATCTGCTTCTATTTATATTACTTAACAGGCTCTATTATTTACAAGAGAGAAGGAAGCCTTAAAGACACGCTAACTATATTATCCCTATAAAGACACACTACACTTTGATCATAATTTTTTCTTGTCCTGACAAGCGATGCGTTAAGAGAGATAAAAATTTCTCAACAAGAAGAGACACATTTATAATTGATTTTAACTCCTTTGTTTTAACTCTCCGCAGGTTTTAGTGTCACCAGTATTGGCAGGATTGGCTGTGGGTATCGGTGTACCCATTTTATTGTTCTATGTCTACGGTGTGGTTCCGGTGTCGCTCTGTCGAAGCGGAGGTTGTGGAGTTTCCACAAGTGGTACCGGAGTACGTTTCGATTTTGACGACGAAAACGAGCTCATGGGGGCTTTAGGCGTGCGCAATGGCGGAGGTAAACATTTATCCACACGTGTCATCCGATTAAATCCTTTTTAATTACAATACCTTTTTAATTACAATACTGTTTGTATCTCGTGTCGAAAGTTGAATGATTGGATTTACAAATTGCTGTAATGTTGCAGATGCAGCATCGATAGACGTCGCGAGTCACCGCGGTGGTAATCCTTCGATAGGGGAGGCTTCGCTTTCGTTGGGTAGTGGTAGTCAATTGGAGAAATTGGGTCGGGAAAATGATCGTGAAAGTGCCAGCAACGTGGCCCTGGCTGGCACTAGTCTTGCGGGAAGTATAGCTTCCAGCGTACTTCCTGGAGGTCAAAGGTATATTATTCTCGTGCGATTTTGATAGCGCTCCCTCTTCTCTCTGTAATATATTATACATAGCATATCTTTATTACATATACAGGTTGGAAGTCCAGGCTGACGTTACGTCTACGCAACGCTTCAGTTCATGCAGCGAGACCGCTTCCGCAGCTACTAGTTTATCAGAAAAATCCGTAAATGCTTCCATCGCTTTAGATGATGGCGCAGCTTCCACAAGAGCTTTGGCTGGTTCAGTTCTTAATTTTAAGGTTTACTTCGTATACTTATATCATATATTAAATTCGATTAAAAGAAATTAACGTAATTTCTAACTAGTATTATTATCGTCTTTTATATGCATGTATAGATCGATGGCAGCTCGATTAGCGGTGGCAGAAGCACAGAAGGAGAACAGGCGGCTAGCTCTACTAATGGCGGTCACATGGACTCTGCTGGACAAGCCACTTCTTTAAGTTCGTTAGAAGAAATGGCACCTGGCTTAGCAAAACGCACTCGTCGTAAGCTCACATTTGATCGTCAATGCAGTGATTCGAGTAACTGGACTACGTGCGGGGAGGACGGCGGTTCGGAACGAGTCCGTTTCGATGATCACGTCAGTGTGATCGAAGCGGATCAAGAGAGGGTGGTAGGTAGCAAATTGGAAGGCTGCGGAATAAATAATCGCTCAACAGGAGGCCGTAAGCGAAACAAAGATTCAGAACCAGAAATGGACTCACAAAAGATATCCAAGTACGAATCACGAGACTAACAACAAATACCAAAACTCGTGAAATTACTGCGTTTGTTAATGAACGTGTTTGTAGGAATTTGAACGGTGAATTGAGCGTCGAGAGTCCTGTAGAAGACATTTCGCGGGAACGCGTCAACGTGGCCACTTTAAGGAACGTATTTTTTCACACTTCAGCGGTATCTACGGATCGCGAGAAACGATTGTCTGTTATAGAGGAGCCAATACCAACCGTGTCGCAGATCTCTAGTAATCGAATGTTCACGCCTTGTGATGAAAGACAAAGCCTTACTAGTACAGACGAAAGCTTGCATTGCTAAAAAAATTAAGACTGAACTTGTGGGTGTCAAGATATACACGTGTTTCGATAAAACGTCACGACGTATGTAGATGCGTATATACATTGTTGAGTGTGTATATATGTATTAAATTACATAATACTATATAATGCGCTGATTGTACATAAAAACATACGCAATATGCATATACTTTGAATATTACAAGGGAAGAAATAAAAGTACGGTAAAATAATTTTAGTAACTGTGCATTTGCGCTGTGATTATACATATACCGGAAACTTACTGAGCGTATTATATATATATATATATATATATATATATATATATATGTATATATATATATATATATATATATAAATAAATATGTATACGTACTGACCTCCAATTCGTTATAAACAATGGAAGAAAAGGTCGATTATACAAAAAATTTTGTTCTCGTAAATATTTTGTTGACAATTATTTTATAAACACAATTTAAATTCTCCGGACTATTAAAAGTTAGATAGCAGATGATAATGCGTAAGTTTCATCGAAAATTAACTTTTCTGAAATTAAATGATAGTACAAGGCATAAATTTTACTAAGTGCAATACTAAATTGCTTAAATTAATCTCGATGCTTAAATTAATCTCGAATCTAAGATTCATTTTTAAAATCCCTTGTAACCCACTAAAGAAGCAGACTAGACTAAAAAAATGTCAAGGAATCGCTGAATCGGAAATTCGGATATCAACAAAATTTGTGCTCTACATACAATTTTTCATTTAGTTCAGAAAAGTAATTTTCCTTGAAACTTTCATCATCCACATCTGATTCTTAAGAAACCGAGGATCTTAAATCCTGTTTTTAACTTGAGAATCTTATCATTCTTTTACTTGATATTTTATATATGAATATTACTATTATACAATAGATGAAATGATTCTATTATTTATATCTAGATTATTTCCAAATATTATCAAAATCTGATTTGTAACGGGTGGGCGGTCAATATAAGCTAAGAAAAGAATATACAAAGATGAAAGTTAATGTCGCGAATTATCGCTGCATTTTATAAATCGAATACTGCTCATTATGTCTTTAAGTATTACGCGTTCTTGTTTAATCTATCGGCCAATATATATATATAAGAATATTTGAATATGCATATTTCACAGAAAACCTATCTGTCCTTGCTGTATAAAAATATATGTACTATGACAAATAGCCTTATTTCTATCAAACATCCTATCACATAAATGTCAATTTTATATATTTTATTCTTATAAATTAAAAATAATCAAATCAAAAAGCTTCACAAAATCAAAAGCTTCACAAAAGAAATTCTGAATACACTAGAAACTCAGATTTTAAATTGACACAAATTGCTGTATTTTCTTAACACATGCAAATTTTATTAGTTACATTTAAACAAAATTTATATTATAAATATATTTGAAATCAGTAATGCATTTATATATATGTATATAAATACAATATAATTGTAATATGTAATATTATATTAATTGCACACATTGATTTCAAAAAATTGCATAATTAAATCCTTGTTTCTCCAAAAGCTATAATTAAAAATATTTTTACAAAATTATATATGTAATATCTGTACGAATGTATCGTGATTTAATAATATTAAATCATGCAGAAAGAGATAACTGTTTTCAAATATAATTTTATTTGTTTCTTCCTTTCTTAGCAAATATATATTGCAAATATATAATTTTTCTCTCTATATATATATTCTAGTATAATTTGTTAAATATTTTTATTAGAAATAATCTTGTGTGTTTTTTTCATAAAAATGGTTAAAGTATATGCAACAAAATTTATAATATTAAATATATATATTAAAAAATAATTTAGTTTTAATTACAATATTATTTAAGATACTTAAACACTTTATGAATGATGTTTAAATATGATTCTCAAATATCTATTATGTTTATTGCATATAAAACAAATATTAATTAGAATTATTATCTAATATATTTAGAATAATACTCGCATTTATTATATAATCTATAATTATATAAGAGATTATATAATTTTATTTGCCTGTATTTGCTTATTATTAATATTGTACAATACAAAAATATTTTTTAAACACGCCTTATTATTATTTTACATATTACATATTGTAACATACATTGTATATATTTCTTTAAAAGTCACAATAAACTACAAAAGATTAAAAATGAAAACAAAACAAAATTTCTCTCTTATAGAATTATGAAAAATTCAAAAAATATCTAACTTTAACTTAAAATATAATGCATATTTTTGAGATTTATTTCATTTCAATTTTATATTATTATATATACTTATAAATGACATATATAACTAGCTCAAGTAATCCAGAGTAACACAGAAGTTATTCAATGTTCTCATTTTATCTTAAAACTGTCAATTTTCAATTTCACTTCTTTCATAAACTATGCGAATGCTTAACCTGTATCATTATTGCTACATATTAGATAATATTTGATACTTAATCAGTCTGTTATTAAAAAATACTCAGCTCCTTTTGTATATATATGTATATAAAGAATTTATTTTTTATTATTTATAATGATCGACTTAAAAATAGAGGAGATTTTTTAAATAATTCATCTACTTTTATTTTAAATAATTCACTTTGTATAGGTTCATTTAATTGGCATAGTGGATTTTTTACTACATATTCCAAATATACCTAAAATGAAAAATATACAGATAATATATAGATATATATAGATAAATTTGTATTTCCACTAGAAACAGGTATAAAATCTTACTTCTCTGTACAATTGTTGCAATAATTCTCTGGCATTCTGACTCGCGTTATCGGTATTCAAGACAAACTTAAGTCCTGATGGTGTTTCAAAATAATGAAGTGTATATTTGCTTGTCTTGTAATACAAAAATCCTTCCTTAGGATCCAACGGTGAGATTTTACTTACAAACGATTTTATAGAAAATAACATTCCATACATCAATTTTGCTTCCTAAATTTTATAAATATATCTGTGATAAAATTGTTAAGGATTGTTCATAATTGTTATAGGATTACCATATTTATTAAATTTTGCAACATTTAGCATTGACAAATTGATACTTAAGTACTTAACAATTTAACAAATTAACAAATTAATATTTATTTAATTACTTAACAATTTAACAAATTAATACTTGAAACATAAATGCAATATTATCTTTTACATTCATGTATGTATATCTCTCTCTATCATTGTATAATGTTTGCGTGTTTCAAAATTTAAGATTTCTGATATATAATAATAACGAATATGAGTTACTTATATGTTATAACAATTATAATTTATCATCATTAAATGTCTGTAATGCATCAAAAATAAGACTTTAACCGAGAGAATAATGATTATATTCTCGATTACATTACCTCCTCCTTTGTTATCCCCGATTTATTTAACCTATTCCACTCAGCATAATACAATAATATTCCAGTTTTCGAAAAAATATACAAGTTATGAATCGTCATGGTTATTCTCTTTTTATGCCAGAATCCATCAATAACCGTTGTTTTGACGTTTCGACAAAAATGTCTTCTCCGATTTTAGCGCAGTCAGAGCGCTATCAGAGAGAAGACTGAGACGTGGACATGAACTACGAAGCCAGTGTCCACGAATGTTCTCAGAGAGTAACATAGTGTGCACAATTTCTGGTTTTGTTCCATGCTATGTGCACGAAATGTCGGTAGCACTAGTGTTGTATAGCAAGACGCTTATGTATGTACAGAGTGTTTCTTAATAAGTACGAAAAATTTTAGAAAATGATTATCGAAAATTAAGGAGGCCTTTTTAATAAACATATACTTCTACATCTCTCCCTGTGGAGTTACACTCCTCTAAAAATGATAGTAAAAAGGTTTTCCTTTGATAATCAAAATATATTTGGATTATGAAAGAATAAAACAATAAAACAATTGAATTATATACGCAAATAATTAGCATAAAGGCTCTGATAAATTGTTTAATAAATAATCAATTTAATCAATAAATTAAAACACTTCTATAATTTAATATTCCGCGTTAGTGTATATTTTATAATATAAATAAATAAAATATTTTGGCAACAAATTATCAATAACATTACGTTCGATTTTGGCGACGTAAACAGTAGCATGCTATTGTTTGTATGTATGATTTTGCTCGGTGACACTCGAGCAGTAAAGTAATGCGAAATGCTTCGTATGTTAATTAATTATTTAATAAATAATCGATTAACTAATTTATAAATTAAAAAACTTCTGCAATTTAATATTTTCATGTATAACAATATATGTTATAGTACGTAAAATATTTCGGCAACGAATTATTAATAACATGGTGTTCGACTTTGGTAATATAAAATATAAACAGTAGCGCTGTTATGGCTTTATCATCATTCGCACGATGACACTTGAGTAATAAAGTAGTGATGCAAAACGTTTCGTAAATTGTAATTATTTTATTAAACACGATTACCATTAGTATCGAAACATAATTTTCTATAAATATTAATAATTAAAAATTAATTAACTTTTGATGAACGACATGAAACTGTATCGCAACGATAAATCTTTAGTGAATCGCAATCATTCATTACTGCGAATAAAAATTAAAGAGGAATCATCTAAAAGCGGGACACCTTTCAATCTTCTTTCTGTATATATTGTATTTTAAATTCATAATTATAAATAATGAAGAATATAAAAGATAAAAGAAAATATATTCTTTATGAAGCAAAATATGTTAAAAATAATTGATTTTGTAAAATTAATTATCATGCGCAAGTTGTTTCTTAAATTGTTATTTAAATAGTGTAAAAATTATATAATTAACAAAAATTTCTTTTTGGAGATAAAATTTTGAAAGATATAAGTAAAAAAAATCTAATTTTTATACATAATATGTTTCTAAATAATTATATTATTAAGAAATATTTTAAATATTAAAATATTTAAAAAAGTATATATATATATATATATATATATATATATAAAAATTAAATAATACAAAAATATTTTGTTATAGACATTTTAAGTATTTAAAATTAAAATTTGAAATGTTGAAGTGGAGGGACACTCTGCACGAAACTCTCAGTCGTGACATAATCATACGAAATACACACTTTATTATATCGTACTATATCGTAACACGACATTTACACGAAATCAGAATCGTGCTTTACTTGCTAAGATCAAAAGATTTAAAAAATGAATGAAGTTGTGATATAGCAATTATTTAATTAAAAATTAATTTATGTTCATATTTTAGAAAAATTTAAAATATATATATGATTCTTAAGTATCGTTAAATAAATAATTATTATTCATAAGAGTCTATAATGAGTCTATAATGAGTCTATAATGAAAGTTTATATTTTTTTGTTTCAATTTTTACTTTCAATAATGAATGATTACGCTTCCATAAAGATTTATCGTTGCGATACAATTTTATGTTGTTTATCGAAAATTAATCAATTATTAATTATACATTGAAAATGTGACGATACATCAATTAAGTGACCATAATTTTACTACTTTCACGATGGTAATTTTTTAAATTAAATTTACCGCCATGCAGAAATCGCGATTTAACATTTCATGATGAAACGTGACAGTTAAATAAATCGACGATACTCGGAATATTCGATTGATACGCGTAATTACTGTAATAATCTATAACACACACGAAGCCTATAACACACACGCAGGCGATTATTATTATCACACTTTACGCGAAGATATTTCGACAAACATTTGAGATTTATAATATGAAATGTTTGCGAATATAGAATTCATTGTCCGATTTATTTTTCAATACACGATTTTATACGAATGCCGCGATTAAGAATAAGATACACATCTCGCGGATAATTAGCTAAATAGGATAACAAATGGATTTTATACGCCTTAAAATATCATTATAAAAAATTGCGTTATTATTACGTTTTATAGAAAATGACAGATTTATCAAGTTTCGCCGGTGGGGATAACATGTTGGTTGATATTTGACAAAAATCAGAAGAACAATCTTAAAGATGGAGAATGATCAACGCCTTTTTTTTACATCAGATCCCACCGACCGGAAGAGTTAAATGACCTGTTGAATATTAAAAATCTAGCTGAAGAAGGAATAAAACCTAGATTTTTCGGACTGTTCTCTAATAATTTTCCGATATTAATAAATTGAATTACTTCGGTAATAAATTAATAAGAGTTACCCTTCTCCCCATCGTCAATTATCTTAAATTATTCAATAATTATTATTATATATGAAGAAAGACTGCTATATCATTAATAATACAGAATTCTTTGAAATATATAAAATAATATAAGTTAAAACCGGTTTAGAAGATCGAACGTTGCGTAGGGTACATTGGCGTAAGCAACTTTTTTTCTATACTAAAGAAACTTAGTTATATTTTTTGATTACGAAAAAATGGATATTGTTTTAGTCAATTGCTTTGGATATTATTTTAGTCAATTATTTTCAATATTCAATAGAATATTCAATATAAAATATCTCTGAAAAATAAATTGTCAAAAAATAATACAACAATTATTAATTTTATAGCATTTCTACTTGAGTATTATATGTAAAAAAATCTTCCCGTATGCTTATTTGTAAATAAATAAAAATATAATGTCTTATGTAAGATTTTTTGTACATATATATATATATATATAGAAATCGTTATTTCACATTTTTTTAAATAGTTTTCTTGATAAAAAACCTACAAAAATTTGACTTAAAGATAAAAAAGAGACAATAGTAATTTACAATCATTATTATGTCTGTTCTTGAGATCACTATAAGAAATTCTAGAGGACCAGATGCAAAAAATAGTTATTTTTACATCTTATTCAGAGATGAGTGATTGATCAAATAGGCAATGTGAGCATAGGCGAGATCCTGTTATAAGATATGCCTGCAGAAAGGATCATCATGTAAATTAGCAGAAATTACGAAGTGAATTTGTGTGTGCGACGCGGCGCAAAAAAAAATAATAGCATGAAAAATAAGATGATATCTGAACGATACGTTCCATGAAATCTTCTGCGATTTATTTGGCTAAATTTATGCATTACTAATGCTTCCTGGTACCACATAAATTATCCTTTTATTCAGACAGATATTTTTCTTTGAATCTGCTGATTTGAAGTTTATCTTTTCTTAGCAAGACTAGGAAATTATTTATTGCATTTATTTTTAAATTTTTTATACCAGATATCTTTGTAACTAGAACTTAAATTAAAATTCTCTGTTAAAGTAAAGTTGAAATTAACTGAAAGTAGTTTCGTTATGTTATCTCATTCCTTGGAATTTAATTTCAAACAAAATTCTTTTTATTCAATCATTTATTTTATTAATCTATAGTTTATTAATTTTCGTTAAAAAAATTGAAATCTCTAAATTGATCAAAAAATCAGGATTAAACGATTCACGGCTTATGCCCGATTTCATCAACCGCTTTTAACTTTAATCTTAGTTTAACTCACTTTTTGTCTCTTTCTAAAGGAAGAGTTAGAAGGAGATAAAAAGTGAGTTAAACTAAGATTAAAATTAAACGCAGTTGATGGAATCAGGCATTAATAGTAACGATGCGTAATCCACGCCGATAATTGTTGGAAACGGAAAGATTATATATAACAAGAAATATATAACCATAAGTGTATCCAAAAAAATTGTGCAATTTAGACAGAACCTCTATAAATTTTTTATATTGTGCATTAGCAATATACAGGTCTTAATACAAATCATGACTCATCATAATTAACTTCAATCAATTGATACATGCTAACTTTATGAACATTCCGTTTCTCTGCACATTTAATTCTTTTAACAAACTTGTATATCGTTAAAAATAAATTAAATTTTAGTTAGCAAACAGATATCTATATATCTAGTAATTATCTATATATCATTTGCTAACATTTATAACATATATATTTATTAATAATTAATAATAAATAAACAGTAGATAATAATTTTTATTTTTGCTAGAAATAAGTTGAAAAATTCATTAAACATATCTATGTCTATCCCTGATTTACGCCGATAATTTTCTTCGAAATATACATGTCTCTATAGTACATATGTAGTCTATAGTATATATATCTATAGTATTCAAAAAGATTAAGAGTATAGTCAGTTTTAGACTAGCCTATGTATTTCTGGAATAAAAAGAATATCAAACTAAATAATTTTGGGAAGTTTCTTATAATGATTCGTTATGAATCTAGACATATATTAAATATAAGGTTTATTCGAAATAAGAAAGAAATTATAAACTTTGATAAATTGTAATCATTACTAAATCGAAATGTTAAAAATAAATTAAATTATTTCGCATAATCTTGATTTTATCTGATTTTATCTTATGTAACAAGAATTTCTAAAATCTAATTTTTTGTAGCTTACTCGATCGACTGAATTTCTAATTAATATATTCTGTCGATATAAGAATATAGTCAAAAGTTTTCAAAAAATACAGATTAATATTTCAATACTCTAGAATACGAATGATTTAATTATAAACTGTTCATTATTATGCAAAAATGTAACGAAAAGCGCGCGAAATACATATATATATATATATATATATATATATATATATAATTGTATTTCGCGCGCTTTTCGTTACATTTATATATATATATATATATATATATATATATATATATATAGAATTAAAAATATATCTAGATTCAGCCAATTCTATCGAGAATGGATCTTGTAAAATGTTACTTAAATTATATAAGTGCTTACTATAAATTTTATTGATTATTGAGATTATTGAGACAGAATTTGATATTTGTTTAATGTTGATAGAAATATAGTAAAATTTAAAAACAAAATATAATCATAAATTAATGGTAGAAATCAAATAAACCTTGGCATACTTTCAATATTTTGAGAGAAATTGGAATCTGTATTTAATTCGAGAGTTCTCTTATTCGGTTTTTACTGCTAATGTCAACAGAATGTAAGCTTAATGCGAATTGATAATACAGCCTGTACTTCTGCTCAAATCTGTTGACAAACTGTAGCTAATATTTTTCTCGTTAGGACAGCAAAATATTAAATGTTGACTACGTAGTCTTTATGATGCGAAAGATACCTATCTCAATTATCAGGCTCTATCACATGAAACGAAATTATATAAAATTAACTAGGATGATGTATAATTACACCTATTATAAACGATTCGCAGAATAAGCATATTTTGGTCCACGTAATCATAATATTCTAAGAATACATAATAATTCTAAGAATATCTGTTTATATTATATACATAGTGATTTCCGCAATAGATAGTATTATCATTAGTGAAATATTTATTCCGAATAATTACAATACAAAATATGATACTTATTTATTATCAAGAAAGAAATATTACGTATATATACATTTAATTTACAGGAAAGAAATTTTGCTTAATAATTTATCTCTGAAAGATTACATATGTAATTCTACATCTAAGAAAACTAATCATCATAACAGTGCACATAATTGAAATAATAAGACAAAATTAGTGCTCAAGCACCTGACATTTTGTCATGGATGTCATTAAATGATGTTAGATTTGGATTCTTCATTACCGCTACATCACGTCATCGTTACGTGACTATAATAATTAATGGTCATTGCATTGAACATTTTTCACTTTAGTGACTTTTTAACGACTTGCTCGTCTATGCTTCTTCTAATTAAAATTTATGTAATTCTGTTCGTTTTTATTATTCCTCGTTATGTAAAGCTTAGAAAATACAATGTATCTAGAAAAAATATTAATATCATATATGATAACGGTCAATACAATGGAAAACAGAAACGGAATATTAAAAATGTTGAATTTTTGTTTCAATTGTGCGTGGCTTAATAAAAAATAACTTAATGTTTTATCCCAAAAAAGAAACTAATTATTTCTCACGTAGATATTTTCATATTTTATATATATATATGAAAGAGAGAGAAAGAGAGAGATTCCGGTCTCTTAATTTAAATTAAATTTTTTTTATATTATGTTACAATTTTGAATAACTTGATAAATTAAAATCATAAGAAAAGTTATTTTAATGTGTACTTTATATATATCATGCTATGACATATAGAAAAATTTTATTCTATTCAAAATTAAATACAATGCTATAATTTTTTTCCGTTTCATATAAGCAAAGTATCGCGAAGATTAAAATTAATAAGATTTTCGTAATCGGATATATAAATATGTTTCATTGCAGATTTATTATAATTTGAGCAATTGATGTTTATGACAATCTATCAAGTTTTTTCAATATTTTATTCATTTTATTTCATTTTTTCAATATATTATTTATTTTTGAATGCCTTTGAAATTGCTAAACACGAAAATCTGATCAAAATTGTAAATAATACGATACATCAATACACAATAGCACATATCCAGACACAAAAGGTTGAAAGATTCCTTAAAAACGTCTAGAGAATTTTAAGATATCTTTAAGTCATCTTTTGGATACATATGCTATCTGGGTATCTAATATAGCGATCATAAATTAAATAATTATTCAATTGCAATAATAGATCTAATATTTAATTTTTAATTTCTAATAATTTCTAATAATTTTAATAATTTTAATTTATAGAACATGAATTTCTTTTTAGAGTAATCAAAATTTTATAACAATATAATTAATTTTAAAAATTCTAACTGTATATAATTTCTTCCTCTTGGATTTCTTCAAGTTTTAAGCTGTATTTTAATCAATGATTAACGAACTTTTTCAAATAATTTTGCAAAGTGAAAAATTAATAGCTTATTATACAATTGTTAGTTAATAATAAATCAGCATTCTGATTAATTAAAAATTAATAACAAAATTTGAAGACCTAAAAACATGCATCTGTTTCTATTGTGTTAAACAAAAAATGCAATTTATTACGAAATTATATAATAATATACATTTTGGAGGGGTATAACGAATGTGTGTGTGCTCTCGAATATTTTTCCATTTTGTGATGCGCACGAAAAGAAATATTGAATGGAATATATGTACATATCTATATCTCTCCATATCTACACATATATATCTGTTGCGTCATGGCGTCATCTCAACCTATAAAAACTCAGAACATCTCGGGAATATTCAGTAACTACTTGATCGTAAACCTAGTCTTCATCGCGAAGGAGAAACAAAACTCGAATATGAAGGCAGTTATTGTTGTATTTGCCGTTACCATTGTTGCTGTCTTGGTAAGATTATTTTTTTATTAAAAATATTAAACAATTTATATTTTATATTTTATAATATATATATCTAGATAGTCAATTGTTTCTGAAATCGCTGTCATGTTACCACAATTGTTGACAACATAATCACACTATAATTAATCATATTAATTAATATGACAGTAATATGATATTAATCAATATGATTAATGACGCTTGTTACTTAAAGATTAGATTATCTGAGTGTACATATAGGATGGCATCGTATATTCCAATCAGACAGCCAGAAAATTTTATTTTCTTACATTGTTTAAACAAATCTTAGCATAAGAAGGATTAAAAAAAATACAAAAAGTGAAAAAAAACTAATAAATTTCTTCGAAAAAATAAATAAATAAAGATAAAGATACTTTTATTTTTATAAAAATAAAATAATTTCTTGTAAATTAAAATAACACTTTATAATAAAAAATAAATGAAAACATAAAAAATTTTTCATCATCTTATGATAAGATTTGTTGAAGCAATGCAGAAAAATATAAAATTTTTTTAGTGGAATAAAGCAAGAAACTAACTAAGCATAAATAAAAAACATTTTTCAAAAGTTCTATTATCAATCCCGAAAAACACTTTTTTATGCGTTTCACAACTTGTTTTTATTATCTCAAAATCTAAAGTCTAGTAAAAATATTTTAGTCTCATTCGAAAGATAATTTATTTTTCTATAACTTTTGTTTTGATACTTTTTATTAAAATAGGAATATTTTCTCAAATATTTGAAAAAATATACAAAACAACGTCAGATTTTTGGACGTTAAATTTTTAAGGAAGCATTTTTCAGCTTATGTTTATAGGAAACATTTCGTTCAGAATTATATTTTCTATTAAATCATAAAGTCTGATTAGAAGTCTTTTTAGAATGTTCAATGCTATCTTATATATAATGTACGTGCACAAGATGTTACCAAGATTACTGTATTACATTTTCGCTGAGAAAAATCGTCTTCAAATGATCTCAAAAACCTACTATCTATCTATTAGCAGTACTTTATCCTGGGATATCTCATATATATGACTTTATTATATTTTATTTATTTTATAAAATATATTTAAAATTTATATATGCTTTTAATATTGTTACTTTATAAAATATATTTAAAATTTATATATGCTTTTAATATTGTTATAAAAATGAGTTCGTAAGAATAATTATTTATTTGGGTGTGGCTCCATCGATAAATCGCTCTTTTATATTTTTTAGGATCATAAGTTCAGTTTGTGATAAACAATATTTTATCTTTATGTATGCTCACAGAAAAGTAATTTTACTGTTAAATCTGTGACACGGTTGTCAATTTATTGATTTATATTTAATATATGTCCAATTCATGAACTATAATTTTTATCTGTTTTTGTGTAATTAAATATTCATTTTGACGTATTAAAAAATTAATTTTATCAGAAAGAAATAATAGCTTTTTTCGAAAATATATACACTTTATTTAATAGATCGTTAAAAAAGTATGGTGTGATATAATTATATCATTCTATTATATAATTCAGATATGAGTCTTTTCTAAAGTTTAAACTTTTTAATAATTTACATGTTTTATCCAATGTATTTCTTTTCAATAGACTCATTGTAACATTACTGTTGCATTTAAAAGTCGCTTTATTGTGAACTTTGTTGAAAAAGTACATACATTTCTTGACTGATTCATTTACACAAGAAAATAAATAAAGTCAATAAGGTATATAATACAGATCATGATTCTTATCCATATCAGTTTTTCCTTTTATGTAATTTTGGATTTGCATTAAAATTCTTTCGAAATTATTTGTTAAATTTGATTTTTTCTATAGTTTCTATAGTTCTACAGTTTTATAGTTCTATATATTAAAAAATTTATATATATATATATATATATATATATATATAAAATGTTCCATTTAAAAAATAGAAAATATAATTTTAGAAAATATAAACAAAAGTATCTTCCATTATTTATAAGTGTTTTATCGCTACTTTTAGGTCATTATCTCCAGATTTGAGATAAAAAGTATTTATGAAGAGAATCTTTATCTGTTATGTTTTGCCTTGTATTTTTTATTATTAACGATACTTACTTACATTTTAAATTAATTGATTTTTAAATTAATTTAATTTTAAATTAATTAGTTTTACTGTTTATTGCAATCGCATATGATTATATATATATATATATATATATATATATATATAATTATATATATATATATATATATATATATATATATAATTATATATATAATCTTGAAATTATTTGTTCTCTAATTTTCATTTTGCTGATTCTTTTTAATTTAATTTCTAGCATTTCTTATTAAAACAATTTCATTTAAAATACAGCTTATAAAAAATGTGTGTATATGTGAGCAAATATTAAAATGCTTACTTAATTTTAGGGTGGAATCACAGATGAACAAAAAGCAAAACTGAAGCAATACAAAGAATCTTGTATCATAGAATCTGGCGTTGATCCAAGTAAGCGTAGAATAATATAAACATAAACATTAACATAAACATATATATATATATATATATATATATATATATATATATAATAAATTATATATATATATATATATATATATGAAATATATAATTATATATATATATATATATATATATATGAAATAAATTTGTATGATAATGTATAATAAAAAATCTATATATAATAAATCTGTTTAGTTGTCGTAGAAAATGCGAAAAATGGACAAGTAGCTGAAGGAGATGAAAAACTCGCCTGCTTCGGTAATTGCATCTTAAAGAAACTTGGAATTGTAAGTGCAAAAGCGAGTTGCATTATATATCGAAATGCATTAATTAATAGATAAATAATAAATTTACTTTTACACATATTCTAGATAAATGCGAATGGAGACATTGACTGGGAAGTAGCTCGTTCAAAAGTACCTCCCGGTATATCACAAGAACAAATCGATCACGTATACAATAAATGTCAAAACGTTGGTAAGTGCAATTATCTGAAGAAATAAAATCAGTATTTAATTGTTTGCAAAATTGATGTCAGTGCAATCTTGCAATATTGTAAGTACTCATTTCAAATGGAATTAGAATAAAACAAATATTGTTTTAGCTGGAAGTGGTTGCGAAAAAGGAGCCAATCTGTTGAAATGTTTCAAGGAGAACAAAAATTTTGCTGTTTTATCATAAACGGATGAAATTAAACATTGCGAGATTTAATCTGATCTATAATTAAATTTATCTTTATTTTAGATGATATAATAAAAATGTTATCTTTTATAGCATTTATATTGATGTAAACTTGTTAGGGAAGAAATAAATGAATAATTTTAGTTCAACTTAAAAAACAGCATTTTCTTATTTCTTTATTCTTTTCTATAAACATAAATTTTTTATTTGCATGTCATAAATATCGAGCCAAAATGGTCTAGAATTATCTACTATTACGATAAATATAATTTACATTTATATTACGAGAAAAAAATAAATTGTAAATCTGAAAGCAATATGGTTCTTGTTTGATATGGTTCTTATTTGATTATACATATATTGAGACTTTATTCTGCTTGAAAATTAAAGTTACAATCATTGATAACTTTGAAATTTATTTACATGATATTTATAACGTTGGAATATCAGTTGGAATCGTCAGTTTTCAGTGATCTTTGAAAAAAGTAAGGTAAGAAAGCTGCAGTTCTTTTCTTTTATATACTTTTCAAATAAAATCTATTTTTATCGGAAATTATTTTAAGAAAAATAATACTCTGCATTTTGTTTTGTTCTTTTAACGAAAAATAATTCATTGATTTAATCGTGCACATTTTATATGCAAGATGTCTGATATAAGATATAAAGTTGATCGCGCATGTTTCGACTCTTGTCTTTTCGTTGCCGTACAACACTTGTCTTTAGCACATCTATAGCGCACATCTTATAGTATCTATACACGCGAATCACGTTTATTAGAGAATCTTCTTTAATTAATATTTCGAAATTTTATATAGTTATTTACAAAATGATAAAGGACATTTTAGTTCAGTTTAACGAGATCTACTTATATTTTTGATGAGACACCTTATATTAGACACCCTGTATATATTTTTTAAATATAAACAATCTATATTGAATTTATATGAATTTTTGTTGTCAAGCAATGTTTTGTTTTTCATTTTTATATTGCTTCATTAAATAAGACGCAGAGAAACATTAGTTTTATTAACTTTGTAGATGTATATTTTTTGAATATATGTTTTTATTGCGATTGCAAATAACAATAGCAAATTCTTACACACGATAAATTTGGATATATCAGGATCTGACTTATAAGATATCTTGTGTGGATTTTTACACGATTACGTTATATTTTTATTAAATATAACGTTTATATATACAACTTTTTTTCATAAAAATAAAATAAAAATAAAATAAAATAAAATAAAAATAAAATAATGTTGAATATATAATATGCATAATGGTTTTCTTCGGTTTTTGTAATGCATCAATTTGTTACATTCATGTAATATCCGTGTTAAACTATTTACATGTGATTGGGATGAATTTCATATGAATCGGATGAGAAGGACGAATTATCATATCTGTTTTCAACCGGACATCCTTTAAATGCTCAACGGGCTCCAGATAAAAATTATGTACTAAAGGAGCTATCATGGCTTTCATCTCCAGCAGACCGAATCGTTGACCTGCAACTCGAAGTTTATGACAAACTATCGACACGAAGAGAAACGCGATCAACCTATTTACCTATGCAATTTCTCGGTCCTGCGCTGAACGGTAGGTAACAATAAGGATGGCGATTCTGCATCCTCTCGGGTAAGAATCTATCGGGATCAAATACTTCTGGATTTGGCCAAAAATTGGGATCTCTGTGAACTGCGTAGATATGAAGATATAAGATCGTTCTAGCGGGGACGGTGTATGATTCTGAAAAGCATATTATAAAATTAAAAAATATTAAAATATTACGAAAATAAGTATTATATTGAAAAAAATAAAATACATAATATTGCATTCTTAAAATATTAAATAATATTAAATATTAAATAATTATAATTCTTAAAATATTAAAAAATATTAAAATATTAATGTATTAATCCTATTTTATATTCGATAATATATAACCTGTAACATATTCAAAGATATATATGTAAGAAAAAAGTGACTAATTACGTAATTTTACATCATCTGCAGCGTATCGTGATATTACAAACACGCTGGGATACAAACGTAGTGATTCCTTTAAACATCTATCTAAATATGATAAATTTTGCAGTGATTTCATATCAAGTTTTTCTCCATTCTCTTGCATCACGTTATTGATTTCATTCCTAACACGTTCCTGCGTGATATATGTGGATAATAATTAAAATATAAAATAATTAAAATATTTCTTAATATTATAACATCTATGTGCATTGATATAAATAAATTCTTCATAAATGAAAATAAATTATTCATTTATTATTTACAGATGTTTTTTTGAATATTTGTACATATATTTTACATACTAATATATATAGGAAAAATATATCACAACAAAAACTTAATATCTATACTACTTTGAATGAACATCGTAATTTAAATCAAATTATATCAAATTATATATCGCAATATATTGAGAAAAGGTACCTGAATATTCTTGTGTTCAGCTAATAGTAATAAAGCAAACATTATGCCCATCGCTGTGGTATCATGACCCTATAATCATCATCATATTACCATATTATATGTGTTTAGATAATGTATACAAAAAAAATTAATAAATAGAAATTACAGGTGCGTACTTCGAACATAAAAGTATCTACTTCTTCTCTGATGTCCAAATCAGTTAGAGAATTTTCTAGAGATGTTGCTATTAAAAGGTCCAACATGGCTATCCGCTTTTTTTTAACTAGGAACAAAGAATATTAGTAGTCTCATTTTTGCGTGTCACGCTTTATTATTTATTAAACATTATTTATTAAATATTATTTTTGTTTCCAAACTCTGTTATAAATAATAATGATTTATTGAATTTTATAGTATTTTATATATATTGCACTATTACGTGTAATTATGTGTTTAGTATAATATAAATACTATAATTTGTAATATTAGATTGCTCAATCAAATTTAAATTAGAAGCTCTAATCTCTTACGTACTTCCGAATATTTCGACATCATTTATTTCTGCCTCTTTATCACTTTCAAAGTTTTTTAAATATTGACCATTGGTACGTTGATGATAAAGTCTTCTTTCCGCGATAATCTACATACGAACACAAATTTTCAAAATGATTTTTTTGTATTAATAATAGTGTGATTTTACATATAAATATTTGAAGGATTTAAATTAAGGTTCTTTACATTACATACCTTTTCCGTAAATCCATGCAATATTTTTAAGATTTTCTTTTGCTTTCTTCCTTGTGGTAACAATGAGAATATCATATCACTGTAAAGCCAAGGCCTGAATGCTCTAAATTATAATTCAATAAAGTTAACATAATTTCAATAATACATAATTTCAATAATACATAATTTCAATAATAATGTAATTTTGTAAAAATATATTATTTTTAATGTGTTAGTAAAAGTCATCCTAAATTCTCAAAGTAATCTTTAAATAATCATATGTTATACACAAGAGATTTTAAACTGTGTGTTACAAAAAAGATATACAATTATACAATTAAGATATACAATATACAGACAATAGAAACATCTAAACGTTATACTTTTGTTTTAGTTATTAATTAGATTTTTTTATTAAAGATAATTTCTCTTTAAATCTTATTATACAATTCATTTTTTTTTTAATTTTGCAATATGTTCTAATCATTTCCAATCTTTTTAACTGAAATAAAATCGTCCAATCTTTTTTTAATTGAAAATAATTTTTATTTTATAATGAAACATTTAGCAGAGCACGAGCAATACATTTTTATTGCAGCTTGTTCGATTAAACGGATTGATTTTTATTAATTAATTATCTTCTTATATTCATTAATTATTTCCCATTAACTCTCTGCCAACTATTTTCCACACACACACACATATAATTTATATGGATATAATTTTTATGGATACAGTAAATACATAATTGTATAATATATCTATGATCTTTTAAAATATAATAATATATTTTGATATATTATACAATTATGTATTTATTGTATCCATATAAATTACCTATAGAATAACAGTTCGATTAAGTCGTGAATCGCATTTCGATATTGTTGCTGGAATTCGCCGAGTTTTTGTAAAGAGACACCCATGGCAGTTTCTACAAATACATTTATTATATAGTGTATCTGAAATAATGCATTAAACTTTAATAAATGAATTTTAAGAATTAACATGGTATTCATTTATAATCTCGATTCAGAGATACTCAGAGGAAGTTTGTCTTGAGATGCAGCTTAAGCCGAGTTCATTGCATTTCAATTATCGCTACGTGAGAAAAAATCACACGTGTACATCGTAATAGTCTTTAGATTTCGTATCAGCTAAGATTTGAGTGAGGAAAAATTGCGAATGAGTGCAGTTCGAAGCTAACTTCAGGAAAAGTTGACAGAATTAATAGGATAATTTACACAGATTAATCATCAATTGATACATAGAAGTACGTTTATATTGCAATTTAATAATATATACGTCTACTTAATAATAAAAAAAGTAATAAATAATATAATATAAATAATAAGTAGTATAATTAATATAATATAAATAATATAATATAATTAATTAATATATAATTAATATAAGTAATATAAATAATAATTTTACTTCATAGTAAAAAAGTATTATACTTAATAGTGAAAATATTTTTATATAAAATTTTTGACAATGTACAGGTTAATTAAAATGAATTAGATTAAAAATTATAAACAATATGATATTTATGAAAATTATGATCAATATGATATATATAATATATATGACATATGTAAAATTTTTCTTTTTTTGTGTCGATAACATTCTGTCACTTTTGTATACAGTGTGTATCTGAAATGATGCACTAAACTTTAGCAGCTTATTTTAGAGGTCAAAATAAGACTTTTTTTTCTTATGAACATGAGTCCGCAAATGAACCCCTCTCCGAGCTAAAATTCGAAAATGTGTGAAATTGACCAAACACCTGCAATGCAAATTTATTTATCTCTCGAGAGAGGGTGTGTGTGATAGATAACGTCAAAACATTTTTTTTCTAAAATACAGCCAATTTTCAATTTTTTCCCCAAACTTTAGGGGCCTCTAGCTCGGAGAGGGGTTTATTTGCGGACCCTTGTTCATAGAAAAAAAGTCTTATTTTGACCTTCAGAATACTCTCCTAAAGTTTAGTGCATCATTTCAGATACACCCTGTATAAAACAGATATCACTATCAAAGATAATTATAGCTAAATATTTGATGAGTAGTTTTGTATATAAAAAAATTGGATATTATCTATCTCCATTGTATCGATGTTATATAAAAAGAATTGTATAGGAAGAAATTATCTTCTTACCTTAAAAAATGATCATTTAAAATGAAATTCTTGTACATAACGTACAATGAGAATTTTACAAAAGCCTTACCGCATATCGCGTTTAGCGTATGTTCACTAATAAATGGCAATAAATCCTTTACTACTGTCCCTCCAACATCCATCAAAGATTTTGTCATGCAATCGCCTTCCTTGATCAAGATGTCAACAAACTGATTTAATATATTAAAATGGAATGTAGGTATTAGTATTTTTCGCCGTGTTTGCCACTTAACACCTATAACAAAAACAATATAATATGCTAAAATATAGATAATATTATATAAGATTACTATCTCTTATTTTAATGTTTGTTGATCAATATTTTTAAATAATATAATTCTACATCTATTTTTCTTACATCGGACAATTTCTTTATAATATTTTAAATCTTCTTCTTATATAGAATTACGCGAGGAATTGCAAGTATAAACGTAGATTTAATTATTATTATTTTAATAATTATTATTATAATTTGTAATTCAATCTGTATGAATTAGATGGAAATAAATAGAAATA
Organism: Camponotus floridanus; assembly: GCF_003227725.1. Taxonomy (NCBI): domain Eukaryota; kingdom Metazoa; phylum Arthropoda; class Insecta; order Hymenoptera; family Formicidae; genus Camponotus; species Camponotus floridanus. Next base: position 1,008,305 of record NW_020229425.1, on the reverse strand, counting down.
AATTAAAATTAATTTATAAAACAGAAATTAAGATTAATTAAGATAAATTAAGATTAATTAATAAGTCTATTATGTGACGGTGTTTGATTTAACTTAAAATATCTCTGCAATACTTTATTTAATTAAATACATGTATTACGGCGAAATTATCGCCCAATATGAACACAATTGCAATTTTGTTTTAATTTATTAGTTTTTATAATAAAAATGTTTTATACGTTCGTTTAAAATAATATTCAATTTTAATTGTAATCTCATTTTGTTTAATTTTTTGTGATGAAGATAGGTCGATGACAAATAGCAGAAAAGTATGCATATTTATGTAACATCAATATATTACCTGTGCTGGTGAGAAGACCTGTGCCGAACCAAGGATGTAATACGTTATATATAATACCTTTTTCAATATGATTGGTGCTGTTTAGTATCGTCTAAAATCATTGAAAATATGTTAAGAGAGAAACACCATTTCATTATATCTGACTCAATCTTAGATATACAAATTAGATAACAATTTATTTATTGTATATCTTAGATCACAATTTATTAATTGTGTGTTTTAAATTATTATCTAGTCTCATCTACTAGAGATATTTAATCTTTCCATCTTTTCAAGAAACATTTTTGATAAGCAAAAATCATCTTGTGAATCACTAGATTCTTATAAATCTAGTTAAATCATAATGTTTATAAAGAATTGAATTTCTTTTGTTACCTTCAAATCGTCTGGATGACGGATCACTACCGCAAATAAGAAGCAACCCCAAATATTAAAAATGGGATAATATTTATCAAGTAATGTACAGATTATCTTCCATTGTTCTTCTGTGAAAATTATATTATAATTATTGGTACACAAAAATTTTGATGGGATTAATTTTATTTTCAATATTAGTGTACCTTTATTCAAATACATTGACAAAATATAAATAATAATATAGAAAATGGTATTTTATAATTAAACAAATTATTGCGAAGAGAAGCACTCATATAAGGAATCTATATGCAATCTTGATAAGTATATGTTTCAAGATAAATAATTTATGAATTTATCTTATGTAAATGCTAGATTGTTTGTTAACGTAATTTCATTAATGTAATTAGATTAAAAGTTTTGTACTTACCTGCTGAAACAAGGAATTGGAGCAAATTGCCAATAATCGGATATCCCGGTGGTCCGGGTATAAGATTAATGAGTCGCCAGTTTCTTTTATAATTCATGTAATATTTATATATCAATAAAATAAACGTACATAATATCAATATAATGAATATCATTTCTTAACTGTCTTCTTGATGTTCTTGATTGTCTAATTAAGCTTAACCTCCTTTTAATGTTTTTATTCTTGGGTCGCTCGTGTTACAAAATAAATGATATTGGATTTTCAATAAAATTAATCTTGATATCTCTCTCCTAAAAATATTAATAATAAATAATTGTTATTATGTATAATAAATAATTGTTATAATAATTGTTAAATAATAAATAATTGTTCCTAAACGGAAAAGAAGAGTGAGAGAGAGGAAGAAAGATTGAGAGGATGATCATTATAATATATTATCGTATATCTTTTTGTAGTTAAAAATTTTAACAAACTATAACAAATATAATAATGTTCATTGTAATGGAAAAAAATATTACATATTAAATTTGGCAACCAAATAAAAAAATTTTTAATGCTATTTCTTGCAATTATTTCTTTATTTTTATTGTATAATATAAAATTTCATGAGATTCTACATTTCACTGCATTTAATAGTATTATAATTAGAACAAGTGTGTGTGTATTATTTTATTATATCAAATATTTAACATAAATTGTTTTATTGTTAGAATTTTATTTATAACTGTAAAAAAATACTTTTAAGCAACAATATTATATTATATCATTTAATAACATGTGCAGGTCAGTGATACAGAATTATTCTGTAATAAACGGAAGCTATTTAATTAAATATTTGCTCTTTCATAAACAAAGAAATATTTTAGAACCTTTTCCTGTTATTTGCGAAATTATTATCCTTATATTAAAATATGTTTCGTATAATATATAAATATAAATTAATAATAATATATAATCAATAATGATATATAACTATCGCGTATTATGTTTTTCGCGTTTTTATGTTCTTCGTTTATATTTTCTTATACCTTTTTATATTTTTTAAAATATTTTTTTATTTTTTTTTGTTTATTTGTTTAATCGCATATCGATTTTTTAATATCTAATTATTACCCGCAAATTAATATAATACATATTTAATAAGATAAAATATGAAATATTATAATATACTATAATAATTTAATAAAATTATAGCAATCAAAACAACTTATGGTATGTGAAAAAGTTTCTATTAAAACTATACCACTTATACTAATTATGATATTATTAACATTGAATTACGGTATTATTAACATTGAAATTTTGGAAAAGAATGTTACAAATTTTTTTTATATAAATATTATAAAAATTACCTGATAGATTCTATATGATACGATGATCAAACGAAACACAACTCAAATGATTAAAATAACATTGTAATTCGCGTTAAACAGATACGTAATTCAGCACAAATCTGCGCGAACTGATAATAAAAATCACAAGTTTATATTTATAGCTGTCTTTCGGCTCAAGAGCGTATTTAATCAGACTTTCATATCTTAAGAGTTGAAGAAGACTACTTTAATTAAAGACTAAATGACATATTCATTTGCATATTTATTTACATTTCATTTACATATTTATCTGATAATATAAAAATAATTATGAAATTATTTAAAAATCAGTAAAATTCTATGATTGAAAGCATTGATTTGAAATAAGGATTGTTTCCGTTTAAAACGAATCTATTTCAAAATTGTGAGAAATATCAATATATAAATATCAATATAAATAATACATAAGGAAAAAGATTTTATATTTCTTTATCAATTTTCATCAAATCTTCTAACGCTTCATCAATTCGCTACATTAATAAAGAAAAGAAAGAGAGATTCGAATTAAGATATAAATTATTTAGTAATTTATCGCTTTGAATTATTTCTAATAAAGTCAATGACGTTAATTGCTATAGTGTTATTGAAGTATGTTTCATTGTTTATTGTCTATAAAATATAATCACTGATAGAATCACTGATGTATTTATTAAATATAAAGAATAAAGAATAAAGAATATATAGAATAAAAAATAGAATAAAAATAGAATAAATAAAATAAATAGATAAAATAGATAAAATAGATAAATAGATAAAATAGAATAAATATATTATAGAATAAAGAATAAAAAATATAAAGACTAAAGAATAAGGAATATAAAGAATCAGGAATATAAAGAATAAAGAATATAAAGAATAAGGAATATAAAGAATCAAGAAAATCAACAATCAAAAATATCAAGAATAAAGAATATAAAGAATAAGGAATATAAAGAATATAAAAAATAAGAAATATAAAGAATAAAGAATAAGAAATAAAGCTTATTTGTTCAGCGACAGGAGTCTTCCGTGACAATTAACATTGCATCCGTCAAACGAGATCCGTCCAACATTGCTCTGCAGTCGCATATCACTGTGTTAATAGCTCGTGTTAGTAATTTAGAGCAGTTGCACGGAAAGAAAAAGACTCGACAGGTTCGATTCCCATAACATATACAGGGTGTCCCGAAACTCATAATCAATCTTTCAAAGACAGATTCCTGGGATCATCTGAAGACGATTTTTCCTCAACAAAAATGTCGAGGCACTAATAATTTTCGAATTATAAGTGAATTGGAAATAAAGGGTTTTTCGTAAACTAAGCTTTGTAGAAATAAAATATTAACAAAACCATTTTTTTATCTCTTGCATGTTTCTTAATAATATTATGAAATAATTAAGATAATCATTGTTTTGCATTTTTCCATGATCTTTTAGTTCATCTAATATAATATTTATCTATTATATAATATAATATTTATCTTAATATTTATCTATTAAATTTTATGTTTTAATAATTTAATTATAGCAGAATCTTGCGAATAACTTTTACTATTTCTTCATTAGGAAGAGATTTGTACATTTCGCACTATCCACTGCTTTATTTGCGCACAACATTTCGACATTCCCGATTGCCTACATGTATTATTGCATACACGAAAAAAAGAAAAATACGAAAGTACAATTTCATACATGACATTATTGCTTACATGTATAATACATTGCACACATGATATTATTGCATACAAAATAAGAAAATTATATTAATACTTTCCACACACGACTTTATTGCACACATACTTATTGCACACATGAAATTATTGCATACATATAGATTGCACATATAATATTATTGCTTACATGTAGATTGCATACATGATATTATTGAGCACATACACGTTTCATACATGATGTTATACACAAGCAGTTGGCAAACGAGAATGTAGGCAATTGAATCTTTTCCTATTCTTAGGAAACAGATAGTTGAATAATCCTACCTTCATTAAAAAATAAATGATATATTTTCATTAACATTTATCTAAGAGTGTAAAAATAATTATGAAATTATTTGAAAGTCAGACGTAAGATTAAGAACATCAATTTAAAACAGCGATTGTTTCCATTTAAAATGAATCTTTTTCAAAGTAGAGATATCAACATCTTAATATTAACAACATATAAAAAAATGTATGTAAGACAATATATAAGGACAAAATTTTATTTTTTTTATCAATTTTCACATCGAATCTTCTAACGCTTTATCAATTCAACAAATCAATAAATAAGAAAGAAATAGAGGAAGAGAGAGACTCGCATTAGGTGATTATTTAGTAATTTATCACTTCAAATTATCTCTAATAACGTCAACAAATGATGCTAGTTGTTATTCTTGAATTTTATTCTATTTTTTATAATTGCTTTTATTATCGTTTTCTAGATACGTATTATATTTCGAGAGATTATACTTATAAGAAAGAGGACACAAATATGATTGCTTATGACACCAACGAAATAATATTAAAGACCGATAGCCTTGGGTAAATTTTTGTGACCACCAAGTAAACTCGGATGTAGTAGAAGATTGATGATATTATTAGTTTAATAATATTGAAGACAATTATAAGAGTTATTTAAATCATGCGAGTATTTCAGATCAGCTATTGTTTTATTATCGAAAATGTATAAATGTATTTTTTATGTACCTTCTTTTATGTACCATTTTTTAAACTGTTGTTTTTAAACTGTTTCAAGAATAACAAAATAAACACAAATAAATAACAAAATTTATTGTATCAAATCACTATTTTATTATCGACAATGCAAACATTTTGTTATCTATAGTAGCATTTAACACGTTTTTTTCTGGTCATGCTAAATCTCATATGGCCATTGGTCTTTAATAGTATCTTGTCGATGCTTACAATTTCTATATGATTTGATATTGTAAAAGTCAATTATCTTTAATGGGGTATTTCACTGTAAAAGAATAAATTTAATCTAAGAGAACATATTAAAAAAAATATATCTCCTTTAATTTAATCTAGGTAACAAAGCTCATCAAAATCGCAAAAGGATACTTGTGCTTTTTTGTAAGATTTTTGAGTTTTTTGTAAGATCATCTCTCTCTCTCTCTCTCTCTCTCTCTCTCTCTCTCTCTCTCACTCCTTATTTAATAACTTATAAACTTTTATTTATTAGAATTCATATTCGATACAATATAATTCCAAAGAACAATAAAATCTCGGTGTAGCTCTGTATAATCAACAAATTTTGTCTATTGCCTTATGTCATTTCAATCAGAGTAAGTGCATTAGTATCGATATTAAGCTTATATTTGCAATGAAACGATAATAGAATATCAAAGATCATACAAACATCTTAGTTTGCTAAATATTTCGCTAATTTCGCATTTATATATTAATCTAATTAGTTAAGTTGCATCATTATATTGATATTAAAAACAACATGATAATAAAACAAGATATCAAGTTCATGAAAAAATTGTTCAAAAAATTATTGTGCAAAAAAATGTTGTTGAATTTTATTGCTTAAGTATCCTTTTTTGTTTACAAATGTTATCTCCTTTGGAATATGCTCTTTTGGAATTTATTATAATATAATAAGCAGAGAGAGATGAGAAAACTATATAAAATTGTATTTTTTTTTAACTATTACAAATGTTATATATTAAGGACAAGATCTAAAACTGTTAAAATATGAGATACAGATATCATAAAAATAATTAAAGAATTAATTAAGAGTAGTATGTATTTAATATTACAAAACCTGTTACAAAAATAATTTTGCAAAATTTGAATTTCTTTGAGTGTGAAACTTGGATCCCCAAACTTTTTCCTTAATATGTATATCTCTGTTCATGTGCAAACGAAAATTCAATTTGTTTGTAAATGTACAAACAAAAATCTATAGATTAAGCCTATTACGAAAAGAATTTTGCAAAATGTATTTACTTTCTGAAATATGCCATTGGAACACATTGCCAGCAATTGTTAAACCCATTGGTCCCGATATAAATTTAATGAGTCGCCAGTTTCTTTTATAATTCATATAATGTTTATTATACAAATAATATATCAATAAAATAAACATACATAATACCATAATATAGTAAACATCGTTTTTTAATCGTTCTGTTATTTTTGATCGTCTAAATAATCTGAACCTTTTTCCGTTTATTGTTTTTTTATTTTTAGATCATATGTATTACATAATAAATATTTTTTGATATAAAAGTAGATATTTGATTTTCGATAAACTTGGCAACTATCTTGATATTCTAAAGAATATTAATCCTAAAGAAAGTGAGAAAGAGAGAGAGAATAAAAGATCATTGTAATACATTAATTTCATATCTTTTATAGTTAATAATTTAATCAAGCTATAAAAAATATGATAAATTTACTCATTCTATAAATTTATTCATTTAGGAAAAAATATTACGTATGTAAGGGAGACCGGGGACAAAAATAACAACGTCATGAAAAATAACAAGCCTCGTAATAAACTACACAATACGAGTATGTTGAATAATTTGTACTATATAGTTAAACGCGTATGCCTCGATTCTCTTCCTTTTCAGTTAATTGTTGTAAAATGACGCACCAATTGCACATGCAGGAGTGAAATTAGTGTATTTGCATTATTCACCTAAGTATTTCTTGTTTTAGTTTTTTTGTATTTATACCTAATTAAAGTGTATATATTCACGTAATTATTGGTGTATTCTTCTAAAATGTATTCATAAGTTTTTATAGTTGATTTGGCTAAGTCTTGCATCATATCTAGATTATAATGCTTTTATTCTAAAAAATGTGTTTGGGAACAAAAGTAACACGACACTCTGTGGACAAAAGTAACATGTTTCAATCCTTAAAATATGGCTGGTCCCATAATAACTGTACCAAAGACGATTCTTATTACGTATGCCATAATTGTGATTCGGAATAAATAACAATCTCTTTTGTATAAGTAATTATCATGCAATTTTTACACTATTATTTAGACTTAAAAGAGTACAAAATTGGTGTGATATTAAGTATAATTATTTTGCTTAACGAAGATTATTTTTTTTTAATTTTTCAAAGATGATAAAAATAAATATTAAATATTAATTATATAATTATTTTATTTTTCTATTTTAATATAATATAATACAAATTTATAAAAAAAAGTTATCATGCTTAATAAAAGATTATAATAAAAGTTGCCTTAAATTGAAAAAAGTCATATTTATTTTATTTTTACGAAAATAAGAACTCGTACTTTTATCCCCAGACTATGTTACTTTCGTCCTCGGCCCCCAGGATAAAAGTAACAATCAACGTACTTGCGAAAAACTATAGTAACTCTTTAAATATCTATCAATTGAGATTGAAACATAGTTATAATAATAGAGCAATAAATGGAGTTTCTTAACATATAATCTTTTTTTTAAATCTCTAACGATTAATTAATTAGTGACTTATAATACAAAAAATGTTACTTTTGTCCCCGGTTTCCCCCTACTAAATTTATTAATCAAGTAAAAAATTTTTAATCTTCTAATTTCTTGCAATTGTTTCTCTATTGTATAATATAAAATTTCGCAAGATTCTATTGCAACATCTTAACTGCATTTAATAGTATTATAATATTAGGGCGAGTTAACGTCATACATCTATTATATGTCAAATTTTTAATATAAATTGTTTCTAATATTGTTATAATTTTATTTATTCTATAACTGTAAAAAATGTACTTAAGCGTCATATCACAATGTCCGATTACAGTTCATTTTTGTGTTTATTTAGAAATATCTTAAATCAATGAAAATACTTTTATTGATATGCAATGATACAAAATTGTAATAAACCGAAGTTATAAAGTATTTAAAGTATTTGCAAACTCTATCATAAACAAATAAATATTTTGAAAATTTTTTCTGTTTAAATATTATTATATATTAATATTATAATATTATTAATAATTAATATATAATATTATTTAATAAAATTTTAGCAATATCAGACAAAACTCAAAGACTCATGGTATTTGAAATAATTTCTGTTAACAAATTAATAAATAGAAAAATTTCTGTTAAAATCACTATGTTTACGTTAATTAACCAGTATTAAACACTGAAATTTTGCAAAAGGATGTTATAAAATTTTATTTTGTACAAATATTATAAAACGTACTTGATAGATTATATGATGCGACGATCATTCGAAACACAACTCAAATCATTAAAATGAAATTACAAATTTCGTTATGGAAATATATAATTCAGTATAAATCTGCGCGAACTACGCGCGAACTAATAAGATAAATGTGAGGCTTATATTTATAAGCCTCACATTATACCATTCTTCAGCTCAAAAATATATTAATAATCAGATATTATTCTTAATGTCATTGTCTACATTTCCTATTGCCAACTGCTTCATTTGCATAATATTTTGCCGATAGCTTCTTTTGCTTATATCCCGATTACCTATATCTCAATTGTCTACAAGTATTAGTGCACACACACAAAAAATAAAAATACGAAAGTACGATTGCACATAAGATATTGTTGCTTACATGCACATTGTACACATGAAATTATTGCATACATGCAGATTGCACACATGATATTATTGAGCACATACACATTGCACACATGATATTATAATATATGTCAAGGTTAAGCTTCGATTCGAAGTGACTCCCTAGCTAAATAATTACAATCAGTTTTGCATTTACATATATCATTAATCTAATGAGTCAATTACATTGCGTAATAATGATTGACATTGAAAGTAATGTGAGAATAAGATATCATGAAAAAATTCGATATAAAAAATAAGATATCTATTTATGAAAAAATTGTTTAAAAAAATTGTTGTGCAAGAGAATATTGTTGAAGTATACCTTTAAGTCTTGTTTAAGTCTGTTTTTTGTGTATAAAACTAATCATTTGAATCATTTTGAATATATTAAAATTAAAAACATGTTACAAACGAATAAAGTTATATAATGTATATAAATGTATTTATTTCCAATCGACATAATTTTCTTACATATATACGACGTATTGCCTACGATGAACAATTTCAGATAAGAGTAGACCATCAAAATTCATTTATATCAAGAGACAAAGTTGTTCTCTGTAAAATTTTCATAGTGCATATCAAAGTGTATATTGTCTATTAAGACATATTGTTTTTATATTATATTAAATAATCGCACAGGTAACAATAGTATTTTCTTATAATATAAATTTTTAGAAAAATTTTTATTATAAAACAAATAAATATTTTTAAAATATCGATAAAATATATTGTATACTTTGCTACAACTGTTACAATAGTTATAGAAAATATAATTATATTAAAATTTTCACAGATTAATTATTATTTTTATGACATTATTTCTATAAAATACATTACATTAATACTATTACATCAATTTCTCATAATATATCATTTTTATTATGCGTTTTTTCTTTGGATACATAGTTTGATCATATTTGATTATAATTTTTTATTATTATCTACGGCCTCTCACCTTAAGTTTATGTGTATCACCCTATAATTTAATCTGTAACGATTTATTTAGTTTCTTTCTCATATTGTATCATTGATAAAGATCCACAAAAGGATTGAGACATTTAGTCAGATTAATTACATAACTCGATAATAAATACAATTTAATATTACGCACCGTTTATTACCTTTAGATTTAAAGTGGCTCTTTTTTATTCTATTATTAATTATTAATTTGAATCCTTATTTCCTTTTTATTATTCGTTTATTTTAAAAAAAATAAAAATAATTACATTAATTGCAAACATGAATAAACTAAATTATTGTACATTTAAATGGAATTATAGGGATCTGACTTATATAGGACATTCTGAGTGAATATTTTTTGACAATTAAATATAATACATATATATAATAAATACATATATAATAAATATATACATATATATATATTATTTTAATCATATAATTGAACATGTAATATGCTTATCGATTTTTTTCAATGTTTGCAATGCATCAACTTGTTACACTCATATAGCATCTGCGTTAGTTTCAAATGATTTTTATTTGCATATGATTGGAACGAATTTTACATGAACCGGATGAGAAGGACGAATAAATATATCCGCTTTTAACTGGATATTTTTTAAATACTCAACGGGTTCCAAATAAAAATTATGCACCAAAGGAGCTATCATAGCTTTCATTTCCAGCAGACCGAATCGTTGACCTACAATTCGAAGCTTATGACAAACTATCGACACGAGGAAAAACAAAACTCGCGATTAATTTACCTATACAATTTCTCGGTCCTGCGCTGAACGTTAGATAACAATAAGGATGACGATTCTCTATCCTCTCGGGCAAAAATCTATCTGGCTCAAATACTTCTGGATTTGGCCAAAAATTGGGATCTCTGTGAACTGCATAGATATTAAGATATATCATCATTCCAGCGGGTACGACATATGATTCTGAAAAGCATATTATAAAATTAAAGAATAAAATTGACATAAGCAAGTTTTGAGATAAAATAAAATGTACATAAAGTTGTATTTTTAAAATATTAATGCATTAATCTTATTTTACATTTGATAACATATATTCTGCACTTTGTAACATATTCAAAGATACGTATATAAAAAAGAAGTGATCAATTACGTAATTTTATATCATCTCCAGTGTAGCGTGATATTAAAAATACGCTGGGATACAAACGTAATGCTTCCTTTAAACATCTTTCTAAATATGATAAATTTTGCAGTGATTTCATGTTAAGTTTCCCTCAATTTTCTTGCATCACGTTTTTGATTTCAAATCTTACACGTTCCTGCATCATGTGGATAATAATTAAAATATATTCTTAATATTGTGGTATTTATGTATATTAATATAAATAAATTCTTAATAAATTCTTAATAAATTAATATAAATTGTCCATAATTACTTTACAGATATATTAAATATTTCGATACATATATACATATATACATATATATATAGAAAAAATAGAAGAACTTGATATCTATATTACTTTGAATAAACATCGCAATTTAAATAATATTGTATTATATAAACAATATATAGAGAAATAGATACCTGAATATCTTTGTGTTCAGCTAATAGTAATAAAGTAAACATTATAGCCGTCGCTGTGGTATCATGACCCTGAAATTATAGTCATATCATCATTATAAATGACGTATATAAAAAAATTAAAAAAAATTTATAGATATATACTTCGAACATAAAAGTATCGACTTCCTCTCTGATGTCCAAATCAGTTAAAGAATTTTCTCGAGATGCCGCTATTAGAAGATCCAACATGGCTAGTCGCTTTTTTTTAACTAGAAAAACGCATATTAATAACGATTCCATTTTTGCGTGTCGTGCTTTAAATAAACATTGTTCTTATTTAAATTTCAAACTCTATTATAAATACAATAGTGGTTTATTGAATTTATAGCAGATGTTGCACCATTACGTGTGATTATGTGTTTAATATAAATACTATAAATATAATTTATAATATTAGAATACGTATTTAAATTAGAACCTCTAATCTTTTACATACTTCCAAACACTTCGATATCTTCTGTCTCCTTGTTACTTTCAAGATTTTTTAAGTACCGATCGTTAGTACGTTCGTGATAAAGCTTCCTTTCCGTAATAATCTACATATGAATACAATATTTAATTTTTAATGATTTTTCATATTAATAACAATGCAATTTTACATATAAATGCCTGAAGGATTTAAATTGAAGTGTTTTATTACGTACTTTTTCTGTAAATCCATGCAATATTTTCAAGATTTTCTTTTGCTTTCTTCCTTCGGGCAACAATGAGAACAACATATCATTGTACAACCAAGGCCTGAATGCCCTAAATCGTGATAAGTTATATAATTCCAATAATAATGTAATATTGTAAAATTCTTATTTTTAATATGTTATTTGTAAAAGTCATCCTAAAATCTCAAAGTAATCTTTAAATAATTGTACGTTATACGTAAGAGATAAAAAATTTTAAATGTGCATTACGAAAAAGATAGAAACTTCTAACGTTGTACTTCTGTTATAGTCATTGATTAATTTAGTTTTTTGATTAATATAATTTTTCATTAATCCATTTTCTAAAATGTATATATATATCACATAATCATAACTTAAAAGATCATAGATATATTACACAATTATATATTTATTGTATCCATATAAATTACCTATAAACTAACAGTTCGATTATGTCGTGAATCGCATTTCGATATTGTTGCTGAAATTCACCGAGTTTTTGTAAAGAAACACCCATGGCAGTTTCTACAAATACATTTATTATATAAAACAGATATAACTATCACAGATAATTATAGGTAAATATTTGATGAGTAGTACTGTATATAAAAAAAACCAGATATTATTTATCTTCATTGTAGCAATATTGTATAGAAAGTATATAAAAAAATTATCTTCTTATCTTAAAAAATGATCATTTAAAATGAAATTCCTGCACATAACGTACAATGAGAATTTTACAAAAACCTTACCGCATATCGCGTTTAGCGTATGTTCACTAATAAATGGTAACAAATCCTTTACTACTGTCCCTCCAACATCAATCAAAGATTTTGTCATGCAATCGCCTTCCTTGATCAAGATGTCAACAAACTGATTTAATATATTAAAATGGAATGTAGGTGTTAGTATTTTTCGCCGTGTTTGCCACTTAACACCTATAACAAAAACAATATAATATGCTAAAATATAGATAATATTATATAAGATTACTATCTCTTATTTTAATGTTTGTTGATCAATATTTTTAAATAATATAATTCTACATCTATTTTTCTTACATCGGACAATTTCTTTATAATATTTTAAATCTTCTTCTTATATAGAATTACGCGAGGAATTGTAAGTATGAACGTAGATTTAATTATTATTATTTTAATAATTATTATTATAATTTGTAATTTAATCTGTATGAATTAGATGGAAATAAATAGAAATAAATTAAAATTAATTTATAAGACAGAAATAAATTAAGATTAATTAATAAGTCTATTATGTGACGGTGTTTGATTTAACTTAAAATATCTCTGCAATACTTTATTTAATTGAAAATACATGTATTACGGCGAAATTATCGCCCAATATGAACACAATTGCAATTTTGTTTTAATTTATTAGTTTTTATAATAAAGATGTTTTATACGTTCGTTTAAAATAATATTCAATTTTAATTGTAATCTCATTTTGTTTAATTTTTTGTGATGAAGATAGGTCGATGACAAATAGCAGAAAAGTATGCACATTTATGTAACATCAATATATTACCTGTGCTGGTGAGAAGACCTGTGCCGAACCAAGGATGTAATACGTCATATATAAGACCTTTTTCAATGTGATTGGTGTTGCTTAGTATCGTCTAAAATTGTCGAAAACATTAAGAGAGAAACACCATTATATCTCACTCAATCTTATACAAATAATTTATTAATTGTATTTTATATTATTATCTAGTCTCATCTACTATATAGAGAGAGATATTTCCTCTTCCCATCTTTTTAAGAAACATTTTTGAACAAAATTTACCTGTAAATCGCAAGATTTTTAAATCCAGTTAAATCACACACATAATGTCTATAAAGAATTGAATTTTTTTTATTACCTCTAAATCATCTGGATGACGAATAAATACCGCAAGTAAGAAAAAACCCCAGGTTTTAAAAATAGGGTAATAATATAATGTCATTATATAATGTATAGACGAGCTTCCATTGTTCTTCTGAAAATTATATTATAAATATCGATATACAACAATTTTGATAATATTAATTTTTTTAATCTTTACTCAAATGCGTTAAAAAAAATAATAATGAAGAAAAGGATATTTTATAATTAAACAAATATTTATTATAAAAAAAAGAAGAAGCTCATAAGGAATCTATATACAATCTTAATAAGTTCCAAAGTAGATGATTGATAAATTTAATGTATAAATGGCAGATCATTTGCTAGTTAATGTAAGTAGACTAGATATATTTTGTACTTAACCTGCTGATACATAGAATTGGAGGAAAGTGCCAACAAACGGAATTCCTGGTGGTCCCGGTATTAGATTAATAAGTCGCCAGTTTCTTTCATAATGCACATAATAATTATATACCAATAAAATAAATATAGATAATACCAATATAATAATAAACATCGTTTTTTAACCGTCCTGATGTTCTTGATTGTTTAATTAAGTTAATCTTTTTTTGTCTATTGTTTTTTTATTCTTGGATCACTCCTGAAAAAATAAGTACTCTTTTTGATAAATATAAAAAAGATATTTGATTTTTGACAAAATTGACAATCACTTTGATATCCTAAACACAAAAAGAGAATGAAAGAGAGTGAATGAGAGAAGGATTATTATGTAATGCATTAATCGTATTTTTTTATAATTAATTTTTTTTTAATTATAAAATATGATAAATTTGTTGTCATTGTAATTGGGAAGAATGTTGTTTATGTATTTTTGTGAATCAAATAAAAAAATTTTTAATCGCGGATTGCTTACAATTGTTTCTCTATTTATTGTGCAAGATAAAATTTCGTGAGTTTATTGCAAAATCTTAACAGTAATTAATAGTATAATAATTAATAGTATTATAAAGAGTTATTCCTCATCTATTATGTCAAACATTTAATATAAGTTGTTTATAACATTATAATAATTTTATTTATTATATAACTGAAAAAAAAAATTTGTTTAAGCGTATTTAAAAATATTTGTCTAAGCATATCATAATGTCCATTTATAATCTATTTCCGTGTTTTTAAATACTTTAAATCAATAAATATACTTTTTTTGGTATGCAATGTTGATACAAAGTTATTTGTTATTTTGTAACAAACCAGAGCTATTTCATTAAACAATTGTCGTAAATAAAGAATTACTTTGAAAATCATTTTCTGTTTTTTATCAAAATTGTTTCTCTATCATGATACGTTTTATATAATATGTAAATTATATAATTATTGCGATTGTAAGCTTAAAAAGGATTATTTACTTTTTTCTTTGTTTAATCATCGCGTATCATCTTTATGTAATTATTATATTAAACATTTCCATAAAATTAATATATTATACATTTAATAAAATAATAATATAAAATATTGTAATATATAATATATTGTAATATATATAATTTAATAAAATTATAGCAATTATAGTAATCAACAAAGTTAACTTGTGTTATTTTAAAAATCTATAAAAATACTTCAAACTATTTACACTAATTATTGTATTAAACATTGGAATTTTGCAAAATAATGTTACAAAATTTTATTTTATACAAATATTATAAAAATTACCTGATAAGTTCTATATATGCGATCAAATGAAACACAGTTTAAATGATTAAAATAAAATTACAATTTGCGCAATTAAACAAATGCATAATCTAGTACAACAAATCTGCATGAACTGATAATAAATATCTGAAGCTTACATTTATATATACTAGACACTACAAAGTACGCTACGCGCGCCACTACAATTTTTCACTTCTCTCAACAACTATCAAATTATTAATCTTTGCGATCCACGATGACAGTTGGTCTATGTTCCGAATATAATATACAATGCAAATCGGGACAATCAATTAGCATCGCGAAAAAGCGGCAACAATATTCGCGAGAATCGATTTAACCTTTTTTAAAAGCGAAGTTCCATATCCTAGAAACAGATAAAGAACGTTAAAAGCATACATAAGAAGCAGATAGTTCAATAATCCCACCTTAATTAAAGACTAAATGATATATTCTCATTTACATCTATCTAAATGTGAAAATGATTGATAATGATGACGATGATGATGAAATTATTTAAAAGTCAGACGTCAGATTAAAAACATTAATTTAAAATTAATTTAAAATAGCGATTGTTTTCGTCTAAAATCTTTTTTAAAATCGAGATATCAACATCTTGATATCAACAATATATAAGGAAATATATGTAAGACAATATATAAGGACAAGATTTTATTTCTTTTACCAATTTTTACATTGAATCTTCTAACACTTCATCAATTCGACAAATCAATAAATAAGAAAGAAATAGGAGAAGAGAGAGACTCGCATTAGGCGATTATTTAGTAATTTATCACTTCAAATTACCTTTAATAACGTCAACAAATGATGCTAGTTACTATTCTTGAATTTTATTCTATTTTTTATAATTGCTTATTATCATTTTCTAGACACGTATTATATTTCGAGAGAAATTATACTCATAAAAAACAGAATACAAATATGATGATATATATTATATTATAATATAATATGACACCAACGAGATAATATTAAAGACCGATAGCCTTGGGTAAATTTTTTGTGACCATCAAGTGAACTCATTGTCAGATGTAGTAGAAGATTGATGATACTACTAGTTTAATAATATTGAAGACAATTACAAGGATTATTTAAATCGAGTATATCAGATCATTCAGCTATTGTTTTATTATCGAAAATGTATAAATGTATCTTTTATGTACCTTTTTTATGTACCATCTTTTATGTCTCAAGAATAACAAAATAAACAATTTATTATTGTATTAAATCACTATTTTATTATCGACAATGTAAACATTTTGTTATCTACGGTAGCATTTAGCATGTTTTTTTCTGGTCGTGCTAAATCTCATAAAGCCATTGGTCTTTAATAATATCTCGTCGGTGCTTACGATTTCTGCGATTTGATATTGTAAAAGTCAATTATCTTTAATGGGATATTTCACTGTAAGAGAATAAATTTAATCTAAGAGAACATATAAAAAAAAATACACCTTCCTTAATTCAATCTAGGTAACAAAGCTCATCAAAATCGCAGAAGAATACTTGCTTTTTTGTAAGATTTTTGAGTTTTTTGTAAGCTCATCTCTCTCTCTCTCTCTCTCTCTCTCTGAACTTTTATTTATTAGAATTCATATTCGATGCAATATAATTCCGAAGAACAATAAAATCTCGATGTAACTCTGTCTAATCAATAAATTTTGTCCATTGTCTTATGCCATTTCAGCCAGAGTAAGTGCATTAGTATCGATAATATTAATCTTATATTTGCAATGAAACGATAATAGAGTATCAAAGATCATACAAAGATCTTAGTTTGCTAAATATTTCGCTAGCTTCGCATTTATATATTAATTTAATTAGTTAATTAAGTTGCATTATTATGTTGATATTAAAAACAACATGATAATAAAACAAGATATCAAGTTCATGAAAAAATTGTTCAAAAAATTATTGTACAAAAAAATGTTGTTGAATTTTGCTTAAGTATCCTTTTTTGTTTACAAATGTTATCTCCTTTTGAATATGCTCTTTTTGAATTTATTAAGAATAAGCAGAGAGAGAAAACTATATATACTATATATACTAAAGTTGTATTTTTTATTAACATGTTTTTGAAATATTACAAATGTTATATAATAAGGACAAGATCCAAAACTGTTAAAATATGAGATACAGATATCATAAAAATAATAAAAGAATTAAAAGTAGTATGTACTTAATTTTACAAAGCCTGGTATGAAAAGAATTTTGCAAAATTAAAATTTTTTTGAATATGAAACTTGGATCCCTAAACTTTTTTCTTAATATCCTTATTTCTGTTCATGTCCAAACGAAAAACTAAAGAATAAATCCGTTGCGAAAAGAATTTTGTAAAATTTCAACTTATTTGAATATTTTTTTCCGTTTCAGTCGCAACTATATAACAGCAAACAAAGAAATAGAAAAGATAAGTAAAAATACAAGAGCAAATAAAAAAATAGAGATAATGAGTTCAACTGCAGAAGCAGGCAAATAAATACAAAAGTAGAAAAATAGAATTTGATAAAAGAATCTATTAAGCTGTCACAAACCACTCGATCGAATCATGTCGATTTTTTTAAGGCAACCGTGAAGCAATAAAATCAGATTCGTTAAAAATGACGAGCAACAAAATTATTGAAACATTATCGATCCAGATATCTGATTAATTCTCATAATTTTATAATAATTTTTTAATGGGAGATAACTTTGTGAGTGGTTTTCGGAGTTTGAAAGTGAAGCAAAAAAATCAGGAATAGAGCAACAATTACCAACAAATTAGAACTAAAGAAATATATCGGTTGTTTTTGTTTTTTAAATTTCTATAAATCTAATCTAAAGTTAGCATAGCCACTATTTTCTCTGAATCGATTGGAGCAACAAAGTCGGGAATAAAGCAACAAAAGAGCACTAAATTTATATATAAATTTTATTCGATTGTACAGAAGTGACTGTGCCAGCTTAATAAACGTCATTATAAGCGCGTTCTACGCCATTTATATTTTATATTTTATTTGTTATTTTTTTTATGTATATATAGCTTAAATATATCTACAGCAAAAGTGATTATAATCTATTTAAGATGCATGTTCAATATGCATGTAAATATAAATAAAATTTTTAATTTTATGCAAGATAGATATAATCTAATATTACTGATTAAAGATCATAAAGTAACAAAAAATAAGCGTTTTTACAGGAAATCAATGAAATATTGATTCTTAGTGATCTTATTCATAGATTTATAAATAGAAATTAATATAGTTTTCGTAATAATTTTATATATATATATATATATATATATATATATATATATAATTAATTATATATAATTATATATAATTAATTAATATAAATTGTACAAAAATATGTATATTTTATATTGTATTATTTATTGTATTATAAGAGGTTCTTCATCATAAAATTTATATATATTTTCTTAAAGTAAATAATAAAAATTAATAAAAATAAAATTGGCAAATAAGAGCGCAGCGCGATTGTTCAAGCGCAGAGAAGAAACAACACTCCTTTCTTTCCTTCGTATTATTCATTTAAAAAACATAAAAATAATTACATTAATAGCAAACATGAATAAACTAAATTATTGTATATTTTTGGATGAAATTATAGGGATCTGAATTATAGGACATTCTGCGTGAATATTTTTTGACGATTAAATATAATATCTATATATATAATATAATATTTTAATCATATAATTGAACGTGTAATATACTGAACGATTTTTTTCGATGTTTATAATGCATTAACTTGTTACACTCGTGTAACATCTGCATTAGTTTTAAACGATTTCTGTTTGCATGTGATTGGAATGAATTTCACATGAATCGGATGAGAAGGACGAATAACCATATCCAATTTTACTCGGATATCTTTCAAATATTCAATGGGTTCCAAATAAAAATTATGCACCAAAGGAGCTATCATAGCTTTCATCTCCAAGAGACCGAATCGTTGACCTACAATGCGAAATTTATTAAAAATGATCGACATGAGGAGAAATAAAAATTGCAGCCAATTTACCTATGCAATTCCATGGCCCTGCACTGAAAGGTAGATAGGAGTGAAAGTAGAAGGATGACGATTCTCTATTTTCTCAGGCAAAAATCTATCCGGATCAAATACTTCTGGATTTGGCCAAAAATTGGGATCTCTGTGAACTGCGTAAATGTTAAGACGTATGATCGTTCCAGCGGGTACAACGTATGATTCTGTGAACAACATATTATAAAATTATAAAGTATTAAAATTTACAAAAAACAAGTTATTTTGACAAAAATAAAATATACATAATGATATTCTTAAAATATTAATGCATTAATTTTATTGTATATTTGATAACATATACTTAGTATTATGCAACACATTTAAAGATATATGTAGTAAAAAAAGTGATTAATTACGTAATTTTACATCATCCGTAAGCTTCCGTTCTATTAAATGCACGCTGGGATACAAACGTAATGCTTCCTTTAAACATCTATCCAAATATGATAAATTTTGCAGTGATCTCATGTTAAGTTTCCCTCCATTATCTTGCATAACGTTATCGATTTCAAGCCTCACACGTTCCTATGTCATTTATAATAATTAAAATGTATTTCTTAATATTGTACTTTCTATTTACATACATATAAATAAATTATTAAAAATCAAAATAAAAAAATTAAATCATATACATATTTACTAATATTGAAAAAATGTATTGTAACAAAAAAGAACTTGACATTTAAAAATTGTAATTTAAATAATGTATCGCAATATATTCAGAAATAGATACCTGAATATTCTTATGTTCAGCTAATAGTAATAAAGTAAACATTATACCGGTCGCTGTGGTATCATGACCCTGTAATCACCATCATATTATCATATATTTAATGTGTATAAAAAAGATTAATAAAAAAAGATTACAGATACGTACTTCGAACATAAAGGTATCAACTTCCTCTCTGATGTCCAAATCAGTTAAAGAATATTCTTGAGATGCCGCTATTAAAAGGTCCAACATAGCTAACCGCTTTTTTTTAACTAGAAAAAAAGCATATTAAGAACGACTTATTTTTGCGCGTCACGCTTTAATTTTTAAACATTTTTTTATTAAAATTCAAATTCTATTACAAATATGATTTAATTTTACAGCAAATGTATGTTGCACCTTTACATGTGATTATATTTAGTATAAATACTATAAATATAATTTAGTATAAATACTATAAATATAATTTATAATATTAGATTGCGCAATCAAAAAATTAGGAACTCCGATCGTACGTACCTCCAAACGATTCGACATCATTTGTCGCCCCTTCTTTATCACTTTCAAGGTTTTTTAAGTATTGATCATTGGTACGTTCGTGATAAAATTTTCTTTCCGCAATAATCTACGTACATGGATTAACGTACAAAATTTTACAGTGATTTTTTTATACTAATAGTAGTGTAATTTTAAATGTAAATATTTGAAGGATTTAATTTAAGATTCTTTATATTACCCACTTTTTCCGTAAATCCATGTAATATTTTTAGGATTTTTTTTTGCTTTCTTCCTTGTGATGACAATAAGAATATCATATCGTTGTGCAACCAAGGCCTGAATATTCTAAATAGTTAAATTCAATAAAGCTATATAATTATAATATAACTATATAGCTATATAATTATATATCTATATAATTATATATCTATATAATTATATAGCTATATATTATATAGCTATATAATTATAATAATAATGTAATTTTATAAAAGTTTTATTTTTAAAATGTTATTTAAAAACCATCCTGAAATATTAAAGTAATCTTTAAATAATTATGCATAAAAGATTAAAAATTTTAAATTATATTTGTTACGAAAAAGATGTGATGAGGATGTCAGACCAAGACCCGGCCAGAAGAGCCTTGTTAGAGAGAATATATGGATATTGCGAACGAGGGAGACTACGAGCGAGATTTTTGGATGGAGTGGAGAGTAATTTGCGTGGGATTGGCGTGAGAGGATGGAAGCGTAGGGCGCTGGACAGAGATGACTGGGAGAATGTTCTTGAGAAGGCTAAAACCCACCGAGAACTGTGATGCCAAGATAATAATGTTGATAACGAAAAAGATAGAAACTTCTAAAAACATTGTACTTTTATTTTAGTTATAGATTTTTTGATTAAAAATAAATTCTTCTTTAATTCTTACTATACAATTCAATTTTTTCTTAATTTTACAACATTTATAACATTTCCTATCTTTTTAACATTTCAAAATAATTTTTAGTTTAACGAAACATAAACAGTACATTTTCATTATAGTTCGTCCATTTAAACGAATTGATATCCTTTATTAATCATTTATTTTTTTATAATTAATGTGTACTATATCTATGAGAAATCTTTTAAGATGTTATTAAGATCTTTTAAGATAATTTTGATATAGACAAGGACATATATTTTTTCTTTAAAATAATTATGTGTTTTCTTTACATCAATTGATTCCTCTCATTATTTTCTAGATAGACATCTACTCGAATGAAAAAGCATTTTAGTAAATATAAAATTGCATGAAACGAACCATTCCGTTATAAGTAAACATAAATTAGAATCTGCACACGAATTTGACTGGACGAAACGTAATATATTACACAATGAGAAACACGTGCAAAAGAGAGAAATTACTGAAATGTTTTATATTAAAAAATTCAATAATTCAATCAACCTACAGAAGGATACGGATAGCTTAAATAACATCTACGACAAAATAATAAAGGTCGTTTGTTATTTTTTGACTTATTCAGTTTTTTGACAAAGTCTCACACTGACATAAGACGTTTCATCTCTTTTTCAAATGTCAAGACGTAATAATCTTGCAATTGTGATATATGGAGCACAAAATTAAGATTTACATAAGATTTACATTATTATACTCTATTATTTGAACTGTATGTACTCAAATTGTTCACAATTAATCTATGTGGTGCTGTCTATTCAAACCGTTAAAAATCTAATTATCAATTTCATTATTCCACTGTCTACTTGAAAAGGACCACAACCATATTCCACTGTCTACTTGAAAAGGACCGTATGGTCGAAACGTCGTAAAAAAATTTTTTTAAATAAATAAACAAAAAATTTGGCTAGTTTGGGCGATTATATTATTTTCCAATAATCCTTTGATTATTTTACTAACGATATTAAGATATATACCTATATATATATATATATATATATATATATATATATATATATAATATTAAAATCATATCTTGACCGATCATAGACATACTACACAATTATGTATTTACTGTATCCATATAAATTACCTATAAATTATCAATTCGATCATATCGTGAATCGCATTTCGATATTGTTGCTGAAATTCACCGAGTTTTTGTAAAGAGACACCCATCGCAGTTTCTACAAATACATTTATTATATAAGATATAAATAACAGTCAAAGATTATAATAGCTGACTATTTGATGAGCAATTTTTAGTGTAAAAAACCAAATATTATTTATCTCCATTGAGGAGATACATTATATAGAAAGAAATTATTTTCTTACCTTAAAAAATGATCATTTAAAATGAAATTCCTATACATAACATAAAATGAGAATTTTACAGAAGCCTTACCGCATATCGCGTTTAGCGTATATTCACTAATAAATGGCAATAAATCCTTTACTACTGTCCCTTCAATATCCATCAAAGATTTTGTCATGCAATCGCCTTCCTTGATCAAGATGTCAACAAATTGATTCAATATGTAAAAATGGAACGTAGATGTTAATATCTTTCGCCGCGTTTGCCATTTAACTCCTATAAGAAAACAAGATTGCGATAAAATACAAATAATATCCCAGATAGCCAAGCTTGATATGACATATTCAGCAAACAAATGCATCGCATGTATTATTATATATTTGCAGTAAACTTGCTGACATCGAGATAGAATACGTTACGAATGCAGTTATATGTCTGCTTCTATATGCAAATAATTAACGAAGCAAATGGTCTGCAATATTGGTATATTACGTTGTCTACAACATGTCAGCAATATGTTGACACGTTGCAATTAATTTGTTGTTATTAGCACATGAATTCATGTAAGTTCCACGTAACAGACATAATGCTGTCTCACCTTGTCTCTAGTTTGTTAAAATTAGTTGCTTCAATAATTATTGGCAACATGACAGCAACCTCATTGCATTTGGCTATCTGGGTATGTAAGATTATTATCTTTATAGTTTAATGTTTATTCATCAATATTTAAATAATATTATTATCCTATTTATTTTTCTTATCGCACAAAATGATTTTATAATTTGTTAAACCTTCTTCTAATCTAATTTTTACGGTAATTGCAAGTATTAACGTAGATTTAATAATTATTTTATAGTTAAATCTTTATAAATTAGTAGATAAGAATAAACTAAAATTAATTAATAATTCCATTATGTAATGGTATTTGATTTGACTTAAATATCTATATATTTTTTGACTAAAATATGAAAATACATGGATTATGACGAAATTATCCCAATATGATTAAAAATTGCATTTTTTGGAATTTATGTTTTATAATGGAGAAAAAAAGGAATAAATTTATCGTTTAAAATAATATTCAATTTTAATTGTAATCTCATTTTGTTTGATTTTTTAGTGATAGAGATAGGTCGAAGACAAATAGCAGAAAAGTATGCACATTTATGTAACATCAATATGTTACCTGTGCTGGTGAGAAGACCTGTGCCGAACCAAGGATGTAATATGTCATATGTAACAGTTTTTTCAATGCGCTTTATATTGGTGTTGCTTAATATCGTCTAAAATCATCGAAAACATATTAAGAGAAAAGTGATTCATTATATCACATTCAATTTTAAATAATTTGTAAATAATTTGTTAATGACATCTTAATAAATTTCTATCTAATCTCATCAATTAGGGATATTTTTTCTTATTATCTCTTTAAGAAACATTTTTTCTGTGCAAAAATCTTCTTATAAATCGCAAGATTTTCTAAATCTAATAATACCTATAGAGAATTAAATTTCTTTTATTACCTCTAAATCATCTGGATGACGGATAGACACCACAAAAATGGAAAAACTCCAAACTTTAAAGATGGGATAATATTCATTATGTAATGTATAAAAGAGCTTCCATAATTCTTCTGAAAAGTATATTATAAATATTAATACACAAAAATTTTTATGTGATTAATTTTATTTTCAATATTAATGCATCTTTATTTAAATACATTGGAAAAAGATAAATAATAATAAAAAAATGGTATTTAAACAATTATAATTAAACAAATGATTATTGTGAAGTGTTCAGATAAGGAATCTATATGTAATCTTGATAAGTATGTTTTAAAGTGAAACTGATTTATGAATTTAACTTGTACAAATTTAGCTTGTATAAATAACTTATATAAATAGATCATTTGTTAGTTAATATAAATAGATTAAAAATTTTGTACTTACCTGCTGAAACATGGAATTGGAACACATTGCCAACAATCGGTAAACCCGGTGGTCCCGGTATAAGTTTAATGAGACGCCAATTTCTTTCATAATTTATATAATATTTATTATACAAATAATACATCAATAAAATAAACATACATAATATCAATATAGTAAACATCGTTTCTCAATATGATATTCTTGACCGTCTAAGTAATTTGAACCTTCTTCCGTTTATTGTTTCTTTATTCTTGGATCATATTACACAAATATTTTTTGATACATATAAAAGTAGATATTTAATTTTCGACAAACTTGGCATCTATTTTAATATTCTAAAGAATATTAATCCTAAAAAAAGTAAAAGAGAAAGAATAAAAGATCATTGTAATATATTAATCGCATATTTTTTGTAGTTAATAATTTAATCGAGCTATAAAAAATAAGATAAATTTATTCATTCTAGGAAAAAATATTACATATGTACTAAATTCGTCAATAAAATAAAAAATTTTTTAATCAGCCAATTTCTTGGAATTGTTTCTCTATTATATAATATAAAATTTTGTAAGATTCTATTGCGTCATATTAACTGCATTTAATAGTATTATAATATAATAAGCAAATGTTAACATTATAGATCTATTATATGTCAAATCTTTAACATAAATTGTTTCTAGTATTTTTATAATTTTATTTATTCTATAACTATAAAAAATGTAGTTAAGATCATGTCACAATCCGATTACAGCTCATTTCTGTGCTTATTTATAAATATTTTGTAGATATTTATAAATATCTACAAGATTCTTATTTATAATTTTAATATCTACAAAATTAAAATTAATATCTACAAGATATATATATATATATATATATATATATATATGTATATATATATATATATATATATATATATTTATAAATATCTACAAGATTCTTATTTATAAATATCTTGTAGATATTTATAAATATCTCCGAATCAATAAAAATATTTTTATTGGTATGCAATGATACAAAGTCACTTTGTAATAAACCGAAGATATTTAATCAAGTATTTGCAACTCATAAACAAATTTTGAAAAGTTATTTCTAATTATTTTAAAAACTTTTTCTGTTTTTTTTTTCATTTTAATTTTTTCCTGTTATAATATGTTTCCTATGATATATAAATTATATAAATCGCGATTTCTTAAAAGCATTTATAAGTTTACAAAACTAACGACTTAAAAAGCTATTTTTCAACTCAAGAACGTATTAATCAGTGTTTCATATCTTAAGAAGCACACAGTTGAATATTTTAATTAAAGATCACTTTAATTAAATACTAAATAACATATTTTCATTTACATTTATCTGAGAATGTAAAAATAATTATGAAATATTTTTTAAAAGCCAGACGTGAGATCAAGAGCATTGATTTAAAACAGCGCAATTGGTTGAGTTTAAAATGAATCTTCTTTAAAATAGAGATAATATCAAAAAATCAACATCTTCATATTAACAATATATAAGAAAAAAAATTTTTTTTTTACAATTTTCACATCAAATTTTTTAACACTTCATCAATAGATCAATAAATAAAAAAGAAATAGAGAACGAAAGATTCGCATTAGGCGATTATTTAGTAATTTATCGTTTTAAATTATCTCTAACAAAGTCAATAAATGACGCTGTTGATATTCTTAAGCTTTATTTAATAACATTTATCTTACATTTGCAATAAATCAATAATAGAATATCAAAGAGTACCAAGATCTTAGTTTATTAAATACAAGTTTTACATTTACATATCAATAAAGTAAAATATCAAAGAGTATCAAGATCTTAGTTCGCTAAATACAAGTTTTACATTTACATATCAATAATGAATCGATTAACTTGTGTGATTAGAATGATTAAAAGCTTATGCTAATGCTTTGAAAACATTATGATAATAAAATAAGATATCAAGTTCATGAAAAAATTCTTCAAAAAAATTGTTGTGCAAGAGAATGTTATTGAAGTAAATTTGCTTAAGTTTACTTTTAACCAATAAAAATAATGTTATCTTTTTTAGAAATTCTGTTTATTAAAAAGAACAATTTAAACATTTTAAACAAAGATATGAGCACTATAAAATTGTACTTTTTTTATTCAACACGTTTTTAAAATGTTAAAAAGTTATATAATAAAAATAAAACTCTAAGCTGATAAAATACGAGAAACAGATATAAAAGGATTAATTAATAGTAGAATATATTTAACGTAAAACACATTCATATTATTTATTTATTATAATAATATTTTTTATAATAATTTATTTTATAGATATAACATTTTAAATACATTAAAATGTACTAAAAATATGCTGCAAACAAATAAAATTATACAACGTATGTAAATTATTTATTTCCAATCGGCATAATTTTTTTATATATCACGTCTTTTATATCACACAATTTTTTATATATTTCATATACGATATATATGATGTTGCCTACGATAAACAATTCCAGAAGAGACTAGGCTATCAGAATTATATCCATTTATATCAAAAAACAAAAAGTTACTGTAAAATATTAAAATGTATATTTTCTATTAAGGTATGTATATTGTTTTCGTATTATTATATTGAATAACCGCATAGGCAACGATATTGCTTCCTTATAATATAAATTTTGAAGAAAAAATTTTTATACATATTACGTATCATTTTTATCGCGTTTTTTCTTTGAATACATAATTGAATCATATTTAATTATAATTTTTTATTATCACTTGCAATAATACAGAGTTATTTTGTAATAAATTGAAACTATTTAATTAAATATTTGCAAACTTTCATAAACAAAAACTATCATAAACAAAAAACAAATTACTTTAAAAATCTTTTCCTGCTTTTTTATCAAAATTGTTATTCTATTATATAATATGTTTCATATAATATATAAATTATATAACTATCGCTATTGCTTAAATCGCGTTTATATGTTCATTTTTCTGATTTATCTAATAGTCGCATATCGATTTTTTGTATCTATTATTGTATCAAAAATCTCTGCAAAGTATAATAATATATTATACATTTAATAAGATAAAAATATGAAATGTTATAATATATAATAATAATTTAATAAAATTATAACAAACAAAATTAATCACTAGTTCTTGAAAAAATTTCTGTTAAAAACTACATGCTTATAGTAATTACTGTATTAAACATTGAGATTTTGCAATAAAATGTTACAAAATTTTATTTTATACAAATATAAAGATTACCTGATAGATTCTATATGCGGCCATCGAACGAAACACAACTTAAATGATTAAAATGAAATTGTAAACTTCGCGTTAAGCAGATACAATAATCCAGCACAACAAATCTGCACAAACTGCTCATAATAATCTGAAGCTTAAATTTATATATGTATACTAGATACATAGAAGTGGGGAGCACTTCTTCTCATCTCCTTGCCCCTCCATGACGAACCGGCGCGAGGAGATGTGGAGAAGTGCTCCTCACTTCTCCGGCATTGAAAAGAGAAAGAAATTCATCTTACATCTTTTGTCTTTCTTTTCGTATGCTTAACGCTTATACAATGGATGCTCGGTCTATACTTACTATGTCTATGACTAGATACAAAGTGCGCTACGTGATTCATTTATTATGCGATATGTGTATATATATATATATATATATATATATATATTTATATACACATAATAAATACCTAAAGGAAGATAAAAATTTATATACACATAATAAATACCTAAAGGGAGATAAAAAAATTAATTTTGTTATAATCTGTCGATTATTCATGCTTATTATAATAATTTCTCTAATGATACTTATTAGAATTAAATAAATTTTTTGCGCCATAATCAATGCCTTAATCTTAAATTTTCTTAATCGGCCTAATCCTTATTAATTAAACAATAGTTATATTGTATATCACAACATATCATTACTTTAATTTTTTAATCTTACGTTACATTAATATGTTAGATATATGAGATACATATTAATGTGTTAAAATATTTCATAATAATAATATATTATTTAATTATTCTCTTATTTTAATTAAAATATAATTATTATGTTAATATATAAAATAAAGTAAATATTTATTTAATTTCGACAAAAATATTTAATAAATATTAAAAAATTATTTAATAAATATTTGATAAATATTTTACTATGTATAAGAAAGATTAAATGTTTCATTTATTAAATATATTTCACACATATATAAATATCTTAATTACAATTCTCTCTGTATGTGTGTCATTTTTTAAAATACACATTTAAATAATAAATAAATTTGTTGCTAGTCAATTGTAATAGTGTAATTTACTTACCTTTATTATTAATAAAATTATATTAATAAAATTATAAATTTAATAAAACTTTAAATTGAATAGTTTTTATTTTCAGAAGAATAAAATATTGATGCCAAATAACAGTTACATAATTGTTAGTTATAATTTCCCAACAACTCAACTCAACTCAACAATATAATATATGTAACAGTTACATAACATGTAACAGTTATATTGTTGAGTGGGAGATTACAACTAACAGTTATATTCATCAATATTATTGTACTTGGTGTTTGCTGGGTCGATTGCATAGCACGGAACAAAACCAAAAATTCCATTATGTTACCCTCTGAAAACATTTGTGGACTTTAGCTTCGTAGTTCACGTCCACGTTTTTAATGTTCATAGAGGGCGCACTTTCAGGAGCCATGACATGACATCTCTCAGCCTCTCAATCTTCTCTCTGCTCTCGTGTTCGTGGCTCCACGTTGACACACGTATATATGGAGGAGGATCTCTGACAGAGAGAGACATGGCTTCGAAAGAAAATAACCTTCTCATGCTGTATACGGAATTAAACAAATTAGGGCAGAACGGGGAATACGAAAGGGCCTTGAAAACCGCGAACAGAAGTAAGCTTATGAGTTATTTATCGAACACCAAACTGACAATCGCAAGGTGCAAGTAGTTTTACTCGTTGATGTTGATGTTTTCACACATATTTTCATTTTAAAATTATATATCGTGAAATTATATTTGCGTGAAATAATTTGCGTTCGGTAAAGATTCTCCAAAAACATGTCGTTCGAAGCTATGAAATAATTCACACTCTGACGTTCAGTTTTAGGCATTTCCCAAGATGAGGAAGCGGCGTTTCACTACAAGATTGTTTGTTACATCCAGCTGTCCAAGTTCAACGACGCGTTACAAGCCATCGTTAAAACTCCGAAATTAGCGACGTATGGCGATATTTTTAGTTTAGTAACATTTACACGATATTAAAGTAGATGTAATATTTTTCTATGAACTTTATTTCTAACTCAGGAATCTGGATTTTGAAAAAGGATACTGTCTTTATCGTTTAAACCAAATTTCTGAGGCGTTGAAAGTAATAGAGAATGTGCAGAATCCTTCCTTGAAGATCAAGGAATTAAAAGCTCAGGTGTTGTATCGTTTAGAGAAATATGAGGAATGTTTTGCGGTATATCGAGACATTATTAAGAATTCGCACGATGACTATGAAGAAGAAAGAGAAACAAATCTTGCAGCCGTTCTTGGAAACTTAGCGATTGAGGGTTCTGTAAGTTCTGTAATGCATTTAAATAAATTAATTTAAATAAATTATTAATAGTTTTTGTCATAAATATTTCTAAAGATATATTGTAAATAATTTTTAGGATTTAGAGGTTCCTTCGTTACATGAACACACTTATGAATTAACATACAATGCGGCGTGTCGTTTACTCGCACAAAGAAACAGGGATGATAGAACTGCTTTAATAGAAGCAGAAAAGAAATTAAGAGCTGCTGAGAAACTATGCAAGGAGGGCTTGGAAGAAGACGGAGCATCCGAAGAGGAAATTGAAAATGAATTGGGTATAATTCGTGTACAGCTCGGGTATTGCCTGCAATTGCAAGGTCGAGAGAAGGAGGCGCAAGCATTATATACCACTGTTCTAAAAGCCAAGCCAGATGACATCGCATTGGTTGCTGTAGCCAACAATAATTTAGTATGTCTGAATAAAGATCAAAATGTGTTTGACAGTAAAAAGAGAATGAAAAGTGCCACTCATGAAAATCTAGAGCACAAATTAACTTCCAGGCAAAGAAGGAACATTGCATACAATCAGTGTTTATTAGCGTTTTACACAGATCAAGTAAGTTTTATAATATTATAGTATTAAAATATCAATCTTTTGGTCTTTACAAAGATAACATATTTATTACATATTTTCAGGGAGAGCAATGCCATCAGTTATGTAATAATCTTGCGAAAGATCACCCTACACTGGCAGCAGACGCGATGTTCGTAAAAGCTGTACAACTTAGCAAAGAAGGTAAAGCGAAAGAAACGGCGAGATTATTAATCGAACATGCGGTCGATGAGAAGGAATTGTCTATGAAATTAGCTAGTGTGCAAGTTCTTCTGAGTCATGATGAAAGAAAAGATGCGATTGCTATTCTTGAAAATATAAACGAAAAGGATAGATCTCTTCCTGGAATAGTCAGTGCACTCGTTACACTCCACATGGCTGACAACGATCGTGAGAGAGCATCGGCTGTTCTAAAGAATGCAGTCGCTTATTATAAAAAACATAAAGTATGTGCATTCAAAATGTATAAATGTTATGAGATGTTTTTTTTTTTTAAGTTTCATATAAAACATTGTATAAAAAATGTTTTGGACAAAATTAATAGAGTTTTAAGGAAAACAAAAAATGACAATCTTGAATTTTAACTGTCATTTTTCAAGAAACATGTAAAGATAAACTTAGTTTTTTAAATTCATCCAAATTTTTCTATACAAATGAATGATTCCTCGCAATATTCGATATTAGAATGTTAGAATAGGAAATAGCTAAAAATTAAATAATTTGCAAAATATTTTATATTTTATTTGACATAATTATGAAATATTTCGAAAAATAATCAATTTTTGGCTAACTTTTTATGCTGAATATTACGAGGAATCAATTTATATAAAAAAAATTAGAGTAATTCCATTTTACAAAATTAGGTTGATCTTCACAAGATCTTAGAAAATGTCCTTAAAAAGAAAATCCAAGATTCTCAATTTTTCCTCCTAAAACCCTGTCAATTTTGAAATATTTTTTATAACATCAAGTTTCATAAGAAACACTTTATAACACTTTATATAAAACATATTATATGTATGGTCAATCTCTTGCCCAACATTTTTTACAGGAAAGATTTCTTTTCAGGAAACTACTAAAAATTTGGGAGAATTATGGCGACAGGCAGCCAATTTCTACTTACGTGGTGGCGAGCTACAAATCGCTGCCGATATCCTGCAAGAAATTGTAGACGCTTCGCCATCCGATACTAAGACTTTAGCTCAATTAGTGGTCGCATATGTACAGTTTTGTCCTACTAAAGCGCAGTCGTTATCTAAAAGATTACCTCCGCTTCACGATCTTGCTGAAACTACCGATGTTGATGCATTAGAAAGTAGCAATTGGGTTATTGGAACTAAAGTAGTGAAGAAGAAGATTGAACCTTCTCCTGGGTAAATATAAATTATTTCAGTTATTACATCAAAATCGTATATATTTGAAAATCATTGTGTTTTGATTCTTTATTCCAGTAAACCAGTATCAGATGTGATACAAAAGAAGCACAAAAAACGCAAACGTAGGGGTAAAATGCCCAAGAACTATGATCCAGACGTTCCTCCTGATCCAGAGCGATGGTTACCGAGACACGAACGCAGCGGATTCCGTAAGAAACGAGACAGAAGGAACAGAGATGCCGCCATGAAAGGGACACAAGGAGCCGCTACAGGAGCCAGCGACCTTTAGTACGTACATGCGAGCACAATATACTCTTATTGCCATAAACTATTTGTTGAAAAAAACTAATGTACTTTACATCACAGCGACATCACGAAAATGCCTGCAAACGCCAAGCCTTCTCCGAATCCTCGTCATAGTCCTGCAGTTGAAACGTCCGGACCACGGCAGCAACAACGCAAAGTCCAGCAGAAGAAAAAGAAGAAAGGTAGCAAGTGGTAATAACGATTTCATTCCTAAATTGATTTCTCATGTTTTGCTGTGTAAACTAGATTACATGGCGTTTTAAAGAAAAGAAAGAAAAACGTTTCTTAAAAATATGAAGTGAAATGGATTTGCTACCATGTAGCTGTATTTTATAAAACGGAAGTTGTAATACTGCCATTATATAAAAAGAAACGAAAAAGATACCATCTACCCAAAACATGTAAAAGAAGTATAATTTATTGCATATAATTTTTTATGTATATATAAATTTATCAATGGATCTTTAAATGCAGTTAAAATTTTATCGTCATATATATATATATATATATATATATATATATATATATATATTATTATTAACATATTTTTTTCTTTTGTACGTTGCAAATGTTGCTTTTCGAGGAAACTCGATCAAGTACGTATCTATATATTGACAATATGTAAATATATATAGAGAAAAT
This sequence comes from Camponotus floridanus, assembly GCF_003227725.1. Lineage (NCBI taxonomy): Eukaryota > Metazoa > Arthropoda > Insecta > Hymenoptera > Formicidae > Camponotus > Camponotus floridanus. The sequence goes on along the minus strand of NW_020229425.1, from coordinate 974,457 downwards.
TGGACTATGCCATAGAAAATATCTTTATTTTTCTTTTCCAAGAGAAACCCTCTCATTCAACTCGATGACATAATTATCAATCAACACACATAGGTAACATTTTTCAGTGTACATATGTTGACTAGGGCTAGGCAAAAACACATTTTTATTTCATATCGGTAACAACTGTGTATAAAAATACAATCAGCAAGTTTTCGTTATACTCAGCAACTCTGTAATATGAATAGATAACGTGATTGTGCGTCGATTTGTAACATTTGTATTATGTAACAGATATATAAGTGGCCTAAGTCAGAATTATAAAATGTTTTATTCTGCAATATATAATTTATATATACATGCTACGATTATCTTCAATAAATATATTGTGTCGTCGGTCTCTATAAAACTTTGTAAAGATATATTTTGATATATCACTATGATGAGTCGATGTATGCGCGAAAGAATTCTATTGCCACTTATTGTCTCGCGATTAATCTACACTATATTATCGCATATGTTGCTGCGTATAAACTAATAACAATACATGACGAATATTAAGATAATATAAAAAGGTTGTCAATTTTTAATGTATATGTTGCTACGTGTATAATTTTGATATTTTGTGGTTTTAATTTTCTGTAAAAGATCGTAACTACTATAAAAGAAAGTTAAATTCTTGCATGATAAAGATACAAGATAGTGCATAGCTGGTTTTTTCATTACAGTTCTTTTTTTACGGCATTAAAACGATATATTGTCGCGACAATTTTCTTAAGAGATAAACAGATATTTACTAACCACATAATATTTGCATGCCAAACTCATCTAGTGATAAAATAGCGCGTGTTCTTTATTCAATTCACAAACAGAAAAATATATGTATTTGTCTAATTTCCTCTGTTTATCAATATAAAGAGGATAGATGAGTAAGGCACAAATATACGCAGACGCGTCACAAATTTCTTACGATAAAATCAAACGTTCGTTGATTGAGTATACGTTAACGCGAGGATTTTCGGGTATTTTCCAGCAAAGTACACAGATGATATAATATAACATTGTATGCTTCAATTGCGACACAGTGATATTGCTCAACACTATAAAAAATTAAATACAGATGTGTGATATATTTATATTATCATTTTCAAGAAATTTTATATTTAATATTAAACAAGATAATTTTATGATTTATCGTCTGTAAAATTTACATACAAATAAAATTAAAACAAAATTTAAATTTTAATGAAAATATTTTCATTAAAATTTGGTTTAATCTTATAAAAATTATTAATTATTAGTAATCAATAGATTATTCTATTAATATTCTATTAATATTTAATGTTGCAATAATGATCTGTTATATAATTCTCTTCTTTCTGTATCTTTATTGTTTTATTAAAAAAATAAAAATATCCAATAGGATAAGACGTAGCAATAACACCTGTGTTATATTCGTAATAACAAACGTGGAAAATTGTAATGCACTCTCTGATGATTCTCTTAGAAACTAAATTTAGGATTTCAACTATTCCAGCAAGTACCTTACATATGAACACAATGTAATGTAGTGTATTCTTGCTTGGAAAAGACCCAACGTTATACGAGCCTTGTGAGCTACACAAACTATGCAATATAATACATAGTAATACGACGAGGTATAAACGATCCCTGTAAATACGCATTAGCAATGCGTAATGTTACTTCGCAGGTATTATGCCTTCCCAGACATCCTCACGTTGCTTATTAGCCAATCGTCTTTTCTCTGTAATGCAAGAATCTCTCTCATAGTAACTTATTTTGAATATTACACTGATATACAAAAAAACTCTTTCCTTTATAAAATTAGTCAATTTTTACTAAAAATACAAGAAAAAAGAATATAACACTATAATATTTTTATTAGCTCTATGTTTTGAGAAATAATATTTAAACAAAATAAAATACTTAATTTAATAAGTTTTGTGAAAGAATTTAATATAACACAAAATCTGCTTTGTAATTATGTATGTTCTAATTAATATGTTGAGAAAAACACAAATAAAATATAATAGAATGAATTATGAAGTTATATTTTTTATCAAAAGTATATAAATATTTTGATCTATTTGCTTGAACATTTTCTTTTCGTTTGTATTCTACATTTGGAGCATCTCTTGTCACATTTCAATAGTAGTCCAATAGCAAGCAAAATTAAATGTTTCTCTCAAATCTTAAAAGAAAATATATTATGAAAGAGTTAAGCAAAAATTTTAAATATCATATTATTTTTTTTTATATTGAAATTAATTAATAACGATTATTAATTTTTTTATGGACGAAAATATTTTTTTGTGCTTATCAGTGTTACTTCTTTTTATTATATTGTTTACAGAATTAACATAATTTACCTTTTGCTTCGCGCAATATATTCTTCTCGTGCTCACGTTCTTGTCTGGCTGTAGCGAGTTTCACGCCTAACGCGCCTGTAACTAATCTTCTGGCCAGAGCGGCGCATGTTTCGGGCCGATTTCTATAAGGTTGCAGAAATTCTGCGGTTCTTTTGGCTTTCGTTTTACTCAAGGCGGTGGCTTCGCTAAGCGGCCTTGTTTTCACAAACGGATGATTCGACGCTAATACTTCAGCAGCTTAAAAAAAGTATTGAAAGAAACAAAAAAGGAAATATAATTAATTGCATATACAATATATCTAATTATAATTTGAAACTTTTTAAAAATATCATCAATGATAAATCTATATATTATGCCAATATTATTAAATATTAATAATAAAATTTCTTGAATAAATAATTTTCTCATTAATATTTGTTTTCAAACTAATTCAACTTGTTAATAAAATTATTATAAATTATACATTACATCATTTTTCAGTACAATCAAACATTTCTATTATCAAACTTTCTATTTTTTTAGTACTTTTCTTAAATTTTAAATAAATTTTAATGACACATATGCAAAATAAAAATATCTTTTAAACATCTGTATTTAATATTTTTAGTATTTACATATATGAGGAGTAAAAACAGAAAAAATAGAAAATATCGAATAAAAAAAAATATCAAGCATATGAAGATATCAAGAATAGAGAGATTTGACTATTAAAAATATAAATTATCAAATATATGTATACCAACGAGAGGACTGCTGAAAACTCCTAAGCAGTGAGTATCGTCCACCCACTTTAATTCGAAGCCACCGTTTTTGAAAGAACTGAAGACAGCCGCCAAGTCGCTAGTTTTGAACTCTGAGGGGAAATTGTAAATTTCTACAACGTGCGCAAACTCGTCACTAGACACTTCGACCTGTTTGCTGTACGTTTTGTAATCATTCTTTGGTTGTTCTATCGTCACTTCGCCCACCGCTGATGTAAGCTGGATAAAAAGACAGTGCGACAATAAACAAATTAATTAGAATTACAATATTATAAATAATAAAATAAATAAACGCTATTAAAAATTCATGTAAACGCATGAGACATACTGACCTCTTCTATCAACGTTGGGTCCAGACAATCACCATTATCGTCGAACAAACTGTCCCAATCGCATTCGTCTCGGTTTATCTTCATAGGTGGAGACGGCGATGGGACCGGTTTGCTCTTTTGTCTCTCTATCTTTTTTACTTTCTTTTCAGGTGGTATTACAAGAATCGGAGATGTTTGTTCGAGTCGTTCTACTTTCTTTCGCATATTATCAGAAATTACTAGAACATCCGATACTACATTCTGTTCAACTAGTTGCGTACTTTCATTATCTACCGTATCGTTATAATCTAAATGTTGCATTAAGGACCGGTTTTCTTCTTCGACGATTACTTGCGTCGTTTTTACCGATTCGTCGTTAATCTCCACTTTGTCGGCTGATTTTGATAGATTAAAATTAGCGCTATTTTCATCAGGATTATCAGCCACAGTTTTCGTCTCTTCCAATAAAGTTTGCACATCCTCTTTCAGTTCTTCCAATAGTTTATGCGTATACTCAGTATTATCATGTGTGTCAGAGATTTTCCTACAATCCAAAATAATTCCATCCTCCAAAATTTCTCGCGAAATATGGCTATTTTCAATCTCCATGTCGCGATTCTCGGAAATTTGATTGTCCAAACTCGAATCGCCGTTTGTACTCTGTCGAATACAACATGTATCTTGCAGTCTAGAATTATTATTCGTATTCGGATCTTCGTTTAATGTCGTATGATTTGCGGGAGAAGCTTTAAGACTCCGCGATCTCCTCTCCTCCAGGCTTCTTCGATGTCTAGGTACATAAACCGCTCGATCAGGTCGCTTTTGCCGCACATTCCTGAAAATGCACATGTCCACAATGTACTTTAGAATTCTGCTGATTAATTACAATCAGTATAATTTATTAATAGACATAGAATTTCATAAAAATAGCGGAGAATTTATTTATACATCTAATAATTTAATAAGCCTTACTTGACTGAAGAAGATTCTGTATTATTTGATTGCATCTGCGTCTGCGTCCCGCTCATTTGCGAGCAATTGCTAGCTCTTCTAGCTGCCGGTGGCCTATAAATCTCGACCGTTGGTGCCGATTTAGCTAAAAATATATAAATGCACATCTCACATTATTATAATGTATTATTCGAGGGCCTGTTATATTGCCCATCATTGTTTATCTACACAGAGAAAAATATCATTCTACTGCCAAGCGATTACTCAGTTTATTTTTCTTTTTTTAAATAATAGTTTTCTTCAACAAACAATATATTCTTGATAATAATCTTAAAATATAATAATCTTAAAATATACTCATCATAAGTGTTAGAAAATCTCATTGTCATGTACTCAAAAGAATTTATTTTCTCTTCAAGAATATTGTAAAGTTGTATCAAAGAAAAATCAACTTTACTTTACGTCAATTCTTGTAGTAAGCAAACCAAATTTTTGTTTTAATTTAATATTCTTGACTAAAATACTGCACTTACTAAAATTCAGAATATATTCAATTAACTTTAATGCTTGTGGTAAACTTATGATATATTTGTGGATATACAAACTTATGATATACTTAAAATAAATAATATTTACTTGAATACAGTATACATTTTTCTCTGTATATCATTTATGTATTACTTATTCTGAGAATCACCTTGTCGCTGTAGTTGCTTGCATTCCGGAGACACTGAAGGCGATTGTCGACCTTCCATCCCGCGAATCGTATCCCTTCGTTTCGTCACAAGGCTTGTTCCACACTCAGGAGCATTCGGCTTTGGGTCCCAATCTCTTTGCAAATAAAACAACGTTACTGACAATTCTCATGGAATCATACTGGTCGAAAAAAATCGCGACTACAATTATGATCCTGATCGTGACTATCTCGAATACACTATACAGGATGATCTCGCAATCGCACCAATAGTTTCACTCTCGTTCGCGGTTTACATGCTCGATATACATTATTTAAGATATTACACTGAAAAAAAAGTAAAATGTTGAATAAACAACATCAGTGTAATTGGAATTTATTTTATTAATTCAATAATATCATTAATCAAATCAATACATGGTATATTAATTTGATTAAAAATGTTATTGAATTAATAAAATAAATTCCAATTACACTGATGTTGTTAATTCAACATTACTTTTTTTCAGTGTAGACATCAAGACCAAAATCATTGCACTATCGATGAGGGACGAGACGTAGTAATAAAGGCCGGGATGAGTGCGATCTTCTGCGATACCTTCTCACGTCGCTCTTGTAGCACACGACGGTACGTCTGGCCGAGCCCTGGCCGATCGAGAACGTGTGCAACAGGTCCGGGAAACGATCCTGCACCAGCTGGTGTATTATGAAACGGCGATAGTTGTTGACTGGCGGGAAGACGAGCGCTCTGCAAAAGTGAAAAGACCGCTGAAAGTGAGCTCGAACGTCGACCAGCCGCTTTTGGTGAACGTAACGCCTTACGTGAGAGGGAGAAAGAGAGGGAGAGGGGGGAACATATGTAAGAGGATATAAAGGCCGGCTAACTTTTACGTAACCCGCGCGTTCACTTTCTCCCTCGTTGGTTTATCCGACTTCGCTCGGTCCAGACGTTTAAGGTTTAAGGTCGACTCGTCATCTCTCTTCTCTCTCTTACTTTATTAGTTGCACGAATACGGTTCATTCAGTATTGTAAATAGGTAAATTTGTTAAATAAACGCGACGCTTTTAGCAGTAAAGCAATTTCCCGAACGAAGTCTGAGAAAGTAGTTGCTTCGGTTATACTATCGTGCTTCGAATTACAAGAGATTAGAATACACGTTGCTTTGTGTGTAATATACGTGCGATTACGAGATTACTGAATGTGCGTAACCGCACGTGTGACTGACCTGTCACGGACGCGCGACCACGTGCAACAAGCCGCAATAATGACGTTTCGATATGGACTGCCAGTAGATGTCCCTTTCAGCTGAACTGGCCGCGCTAGATCGAGATTTATTCTTTTTTCACTTCATATTGGAAAGAAGTAGATAAACTTTGAACTAGAGTGCAGCCGATTCGGATCAAAAGAACAGACCTAGTATTGACCATAATTGACGTAAATATGTATCCTATGGTTTTAGTTACACCATACGATATTGGCGGTAGAAAAGTCACATTCGTGTCATCAAAAAATTATCACGTAATCGAAATTATCCCTTAAATTTCAAATCATTTCTACGCCGAAGTGATACATATTATTTCGCGATATTATTTAAAAAAATACATAATATTTCTGTAAATAATTCTGGTATCTTGGAATTGTTTTTTCATGTTTGCTTCTTTTCAATGTGAATAATGCAAGTGAAAAACTTGCAAAAAACCATTCTCGATCGATTTATTACCCCCTCTCTCCTTCCCTCCCTCTCTCTCATTTTATATATATATAATATTTAATAATATTAATATTTGTGTGTAAATATATATATATATATATGTATATATATATATATATTTATATAACATATATATATAACATATATAACAAATATAATATATATAATATATATAACATATATAATATATATAACATATATATATATATATATATATATATATATATTATACAAGGAGAATCGCGTACCTTAGATGTTCGTAGCTCTTTAGCGAAGATGGCTTATCGACGTATTAACTTGCTTGCTACTTGCTATTTATAAAATCTATATTAAGCCACTCGCAGATGGATAATTTCGCTCCGAGGACACACGATATGCACACAAACGTATTCGTTAATTTGCCGGTACATGCATGTATATTCAATTTATTTATATACACACTATATATATATATATATATATATATATATATATATATATATATGCACGTCTAAATAAAATAACGCAGACCAAAGTCACGCAAGACCTCGAATTAAGATCACGTTCACATAACTGCTGATGGATATCATTAAGAAGCTAACCTTCAAAGTTCTCATCGACCTCGACGTCGATAAGAACCTTGTCTCTGTCTGCATATGCGCTATAGAATCATTCAACCTTGTACGTACCTTTTGCGCGTCCTGTCCCTCGCGAAGAAGGTTACGTCGTACTCGACATCCTCGGAAAACAGACTATCTTGCAGGCTCATTTATCGCAGCGATTGTCACGTAATTGGCATTCACGAAGGTACACCGAGGTCGCGAGTATCATCGGCATCCACCTACCCAGGGTACTCGCGATTATCTGTCAGACAAACTTGACGTTTTCCCTCGGAATCATCGTATCTTGCCACAAATTGCGTAGCACGAGGTAATAAGCGAGATTCGCTCGAATATTATGTTACATTCTTGTGAAAAAAATGGATTGAAGCGAATTTTCGACGGACCAATCACGGAGGAGCTCCTCGACTTCCATAGGCTCGTTCCAGACGAGCCGTCGCGCGATTGGCCGATCTTTCTACTCCTTAAGCCTGTATCAGATTGCATTAAAAAGCGAAAGTTAAAATTTGAAATCGGTCGAAAACTAGAAATTTTAATCAAAATTTCCAATCTTTAATCTTCATTCGGTGGACAGACCAAGTTATCGCAGCCGCGATATTTATACAAATATAATAATTCGATAAACAGAAAAATATATGTTCTAGAACATATATTTTTCTGTTTATCGAATTATTATATTTCTATATATTTCTATATATTATTCTATATATTTTTCTGTTTATCGAATTATTATAATATATAAAAAAATATAGAAAATATATAGAAATATATAGAAAAATCAATTAAGTACTTCTGTACTTTTTTTTTCCTTTTTGACAATTGCTCGCAATGTCAACGCGAGAAATCGATCAGTCAAAATTCAAGGGCACATGTGTACCCGGCTTAAGGGTCGCGATTGAAATAATCTCGCGACTGAAGGCGTTGAGAGTCGCTGTGAATGGCACGAACGTGAAAAACATAATAATCTCATTGGGAAACGACCGCCCTCTCTTACGTCAATTGCTCACAGTAGGGTAAAATTCAGAATACATACGTATATATATTCACATAGAAACGCACATAGTAGTAGACTTCGGGATATATCCGCGCGCGCGGCTACGCTTTGACAGATTGGCCTTCGCGTATCCTATTTATCAGCTGTTCGCTCGACCTCGAACCTGAACGAGGATTCGAATTTTTTTTTCTAATTTCCAGCACATTGCATCGCATAAAATGACTACCAGATTTACGGGGATCAAATTGGGACCGCCCATCGAGGTTTTCGCGCTGCAAAAGACGTTCGTCGACGACGCTCATGACAATAAAGTCAGTTTAATTATAGGAGGTATGTGGCTGTCTTTTTTATTCCTAAATTTGTCATCATTTTTTTAGACGCTTATTAAGACTGATTTACTTGTCTTGTTTCTTTTTTTTTCTTCTTTTTTAGCCCGTCGCTAATTTCATGCCTGTAGATTTTTCATAGCAACGCTTTGCGCTTTGAAAAATGATGTCTCTTCTTCTTTTAGAGATTAGCATATTTTAATAATAAATATAAGTCACAATATGTATATACGTGGAATATATATTTTCTACGTCTCTACTTCTACTCCTCTTGCTCTTGGGTCACCTCCAAAATGATTACATAATACTCACATTATTATACACTTATCACATATATGTACACACATACATGTGTACACGTACTCACACATATGTACAGATAATATGGAAAAGTAGAGAAGATAAGCTCTTCACCTAATTTTTTTTTAAAAGCAAAGATAAAAATTAATCTGCTCTATCACTTGATATTAAATCTAATAATATCATCTGTTACATTTTTATATCTTTTGCAAACATCAATAATCAACTTCTAAAGCAGATATCATACATTATAAAAATAAAAAATGTCATATTTGAAAACATATAAATTTTTTTAGCTTTACTAATAAAACAAAAAATTAAAAAAATGATTTAAAAAAATAATTTATAAATATTGCATGATTTTGCATGAACAAATAATCGTGCAATAATTAATGGGACTTATACAATTTATTTCAAAGTATGCTCATGCAAATTCATTTCAGCTTATCGCACTAGTGAGGGCAAACCATGGGTCCTGCCAGTTGTAAGGAAGGTAGAGAAGTTACTCGCCGCTGATGAGCTACAGAATCATGAATATTTACCAGTTCTTGGTTTAGATGCGTTTAGCGCAGCTGCTACAAGTATGTTATTAGGCCCAAATTCTCCTGTCATTGCCCAAGGCCGTGCTTTCGGCATCCAGTCGCTCTCTGGTACTGGTGCATTGCGGGTTGCTGCTGAATTTTTGAGTCGTATTTTGCATTATGATACTTTTTACTACAGCATACCTTCCTGGGGTAAGCGAAAATTTCAAGATACAATATATTAGCCATGTTAACACATTTATCAGTAAAATGGTAACTATGTATATCGTGTTCAAGTAGAAAACCATAAGCTGGTGTTTATTAATGGAGGATTTAAGCACGCACGCGAATATAGATATTGGGACGAGAAGACCCGTGGTGTCAATCTAGAAGGAATGCTCGATGACTTGAGAGATGCTCCGGAAAACGCTATAATTATTTTGCATTCGTGCGCGCACAATCCCACTGGATGCGATCCAACTCCGGAACAATGGACTAAAATAGCAGACGTGATACAGGAGAAACGACTCTTCCCATTATTCGACAGTGCATATCAGGTCACTATCAAATCAATCAGATAATGTATTTAATTTTCTCATAATCATCTCCATAGTACATTCAAGTAATCCATGTGGTCCCTTAATAGGGCTTCGCAAGCGGAGATTTAGATAAGGACGCGTACGCCGTACGAATGTTCGCCGAACGTGGGATTGAATTCATTTGCACGCAGAGCTTCGCGAAAAATTTTGGACTGTACAACGAAAGAATTGGAAATATAGTCTTTGTGTTGGCTGACACGAAGGAACTAGTCGAAGTCAAGTCCCAATTGACGTTAATTATTCGAGGGATGTACAGCAATCCTCCTAATCATGGTGCTCGAATTGTTGCGACAGTATTGAAGAATCCAGAACTCTATGAAGAATGGTATTGCACATTCCATATGTATTTTCTCTATAAGATATATGTAAAATATAATTATATACTTAAGCAACACAATTGGATATCTTAGGAAAGACCATATTAGAACAATGTCCAATAGAATTAAAGATATGAGAAAAGGCTTGCATCAGAGATTGCTGAAACTAGGCACTCCAGGTACTTGGGATCATATTGTCCAGCAAATTGGAATGTTCTCATATACAGGACTTAATGGTTGGTTATAGAAATTATGTTTCTCTAGTTTCATAATGCGGTTGAATAAGAATTTTTCCGTTAAAAAAATTTCTTTTTTCAGAAAAACATGTGCAGCATCTGAGAGAACATTATCACATCTATATGTTACGCAGCGGTCGTATAAATATGTGCGGACTTAACGAATCCAATCTAGATTATGTGGCAAACGCGATCAATGAAACGCTAAAGCTCTTCCCAGAAGGACAGAACGATTGTACGTGTTAAATTAAGACTTCATGGTACTCAAAGTACAAATTAACAGTCAAACCTTTCAACATTGAAAATACGGCAATAATTTGTACATAACAAAATTCGATCCGTTTAGTTCGAAGACGTGATTATTTTCGAGTAATATCGAAATTTATTACATGCAATTATGCATTTTCTGTCTTCATATTCTATTTTGAGACCGAACTGTTTAAGATACAGTTATCCTTCCTGTGGTAAATTATTTTTCTTTGTTTTTTTTTTCTTATTTTCCCTTTTTTCATTGAAAAATTTTACAAGACAAAAGTACAAAACTCAAAATATTGCAAAGTATTACATAATGCCAAATTTTGTATTTATATTATGTCATGTCACATCACAACATGAGACTTCTTTTATATATATATTTAATATATATATAGTTTGTTATTAAAACTAAAAGTTACCTAGCAACTTAGGAAAATTGTGAAATGTGAAAATTGTGTTGAGTGCTTTTTAAACTGATAAATGTAGGTATAGCTTATATTTACTATTAGAAATTTTAGCTAGAAATTTTCTATTTTAATCTATTACATACTTTTGTAGCATGAGATTTCACTAAAGTTGTTGAATAGTAAAAGAAATGTATAGATAGCTTATAAAAAAAGATGTTTGTCATCAAAGACAAAATGTGAGATACACTATACTTTACATTTGCGTGATAAATTTGATCTATTTTAACAATTACATCATTTAAAGGGATTTATTTAGATCAAATTTGAAGAAGCTTTGTTATAATGGCAATATAATATTGCTACAAGAAGGATAGCATAATGATATTATCAATTCACAATAATATTATTTCATAATGATGTTATTGTAATTGATAATATCTTAAATTTTTCTCTTTACATATGTTTGAAGATAATTATACTCTTTTACTTATTATTGAGTTTTGAAGAAAAAAAATAGAAAGAAAGTAAGTTTATAGATATTAAATTTTGTTGGCGTTATAGAATGTAGGAAAATAATTTGTAAGAAAATAATTTTTTCAGCTGTAGATCAGTGATATTGTTCTCCAACATAGAGTGGGCTTCCTTGTCTGTTGAAAATATATATATGAGTTAGAATTATACATATCATATTGAAGTTTTATCACAACACAAACATGTTGATAAAAAGCTTACATATGAAAAGCTTTTATATGTATGGCAGAGAACAGTTAATAATATGAATATATTTTTATGGTAATTATTTTGTTTACAAGAATCAGGACCAACTTCTATATTAAATCCAACTATTAATCATAGAAGTCAGATACATGATGCAAATACGAAAGGAAATATCTTGTACTGCCAATTATGCCAATGTTTGCAGCAGAATTTGTATAAATTTATATAAAACAACAGCTATAGATTGATATCTCGTAAAAAAATATCTAGAATTATATAAAGGAGAGTATTTACAAATGAGATCTGGTCAGCAATTAAAAAAAAATCAATAAAAAGAAAAAAAATTTAATGATGGCTAACGATACCTACATATATACATTATTTTTCTGCATAATGTATACGATTGAGTCAATTTTTTTAAATTGTATCAGAAAAAATCTGTCAGTATCTAGCTAATTGTTATTCAGCAAATTAGCTCTATTTGTTGGTACAAATAATATATCAAATATGTAGTCAATAATGATTACGGAAAAATTACGTATAATGTAGATATTATTAGCCACTATCAAAATTTTTTTCTTTTATTTTTTTAATTTATTAACTAGACTTTATTTTGTGAATGCATCTCGTATATTATATAAATCCATAAATGCATTAATCTGTAATTGTTATAGAAGTTAAGAATCTTTACAACAATGTTATGTAGAATGCAAATAATGATACATAATAATTGCAACTTTTTATTATAAAAATTATATGATTATCATTGGATATGATGGAAATGTAAATTTTGCATACAAATTTTATTACATAAAAGTTCTTGTAAAATTGTAAGATATTTTAACAATTATAGATTAATGGTATATTGTAGAAAAAAAAATTAAACTGTAGAATGCATTTAGTTATAAAAGCATTTTTAAAATATGAAAAGTAAATCAAATTTTTTTATTGATATGTAATTGTTGTTGATAATAAATATTAAATAATATATGAGTTGTATTAGAATATTTATAATAGTATTATAATAATGTTTCATGCAAAGCATTAGAGGCAATAACATGGAATGTTTGAATAAATTTTTACAGGAAAAGAGCTGGTAAAGATAATCAAAAAAATTCAATGGATTCTTGTTTTGCAATAATTTAATTAAATTCTTATAAGAGTTTTGATTGGTATCGTAAATTTTCAATAAAGTAAAGAGGATTCGCTTGGATGTTTCTTGTGTGATTTGTTATACTATTGTTCCAAGCTCTTAATAAATCTACATAAACTTAATAAATCTGTATAATGTATATACATATTCGATAATATATATCGTTAAAAATTGAGTAAATTATATATATAATTAAACTACAAAGAATATCATGTATGTCTTATATTCTTATTCAGTCGGTCCATTTGGAAGTTTTTCTCACTAATACTACTGTATCGTCCGGTTTCATCATAGCCTGATAATCGTTCTTTCTCTGAGAATTCATGTAAAATATGTACCCCGAACAACCCAACATTGCTAGGACGCCGAGAACCATAACTGTTTTGTTCTACAAAGCAAACGAGAAATTTTTTTTAAAGACAACCGATTAAAGAGAGACATCCTGTAATCTTACCGGCTTGACGTACAACTCGAAATTGACGGCGCGGAATAAAGAAGTGCTTCGTAAAGATCGTAAGCCATCACCTGGCCCTGGCGTTGTTTGGCGAGCATCTTTGTTATTCATGTCCTATAATATTTTGCTTTCAACATTCATGTGTTATCTTTCGTCTACGATACTGCGCATTTGTCAAACACGCGCGTTTTTATCTAAATATGTGACATGTCGAATAATAAAATCCTGCTTCTTTAGGATCTGTCAATGTACGTATTGGTTAGTTTTCCTCTATCGAATTTTTTTTTATATTTGGAGCATGTTTTTCACCTTTTTTTCTTGCGCATGCGCAGCACAATAAGCGCGAAAATCAATCTTTCAAACTTTAAACAATTGCAATTAATTGTTGATCGTTTGCTGGCTATTGGCCTGATTTTGACGTTTGCTGATTGTTAATTTAATTATTATTCATCAAATAAATATCAGTGCAAAGTTGGCAAAAATAGGAATTTTTAATTTTTTTCAATTATTTTGTCAAATATTTTGATAAAAAAATCGTTCGATAGAAACTAGACTATTGAGCGCTTATCGAACAGCTGTTCCTGATTGACATATGACTCTTGCATCTATCTGATAATTCCAATTAAATTATTCCAATCTAGCAATTTCAATTAAACTATTCGAAATTTTCGCAACATTTTTAAATGTATCTTGTGTTTATTTTTGAAACGCTTTAAAGGCGTTTGATTAAATATTAATGAAGACAAAAATTTCTTTAGCTTAATCAATCAATTAAAGAGAAATATTGATATAATTCCAGCAAACATCAAGTAACAGTATAATTAACAGTTATATAACTGTTAATTATAATTTCCTATTCAACAATATAACTGTTATATAATAATATACATGTTATATAACTGTTATGTATTAATAACAATTATATTATTGAGTGGCAAATTATAACTAACGATTATATAACTGTCACTTGATGTTTGCTGGGAATCTTTGTTAATCGATACATCTAATAAAGTAAAATATAAAAATTAAATTAAATATAATTTAATTGTATTAAATTAAATTATATTAAATTAAATTAAAATATAATAGTTTCACAATATATATTTTATTTTTATCACATTATATATATTTAATTTATATATAATTTAATACACTTGTAGTGTCAATGCAAACGCGGCTTTAATATATTTTATTTATTTAATATACTTTAATTTAATTATATATTTTAATTTAATTAATTTATAACATATTTATAATTATATATTTCAATTTAATTTAATTTTTGCAGCTTATCTCATTATTTGTCGTCTCGTCGGTTATGAGAAAATCAAATAAATCGCGCTCGAAATCTTATTGGTCGCTGGACACACAAGCACGAAATGCATCGCAGCCATGTTACGACGTGTGCATAGAATCGTGAGCTGTTCCAATATACTGGGGGAGGCATAAAAGCAGATATTGGACAATACAAAAATTAACCTTCGCGAATTGTCGGGGATTTAATGACACGAAGGTCTACGGAATGTTATTCCCAGTCTGATTGACAGATATATAATATTTACGCGACGCGTTTAACTCGGGAATAGAATTGGAATATCAAAGAAAAGGTGAGTGGATTTTGGACCTTTTTTGCGACGTTTTTATCGAACGGTCGAAATTTCTTAAAGTCAAGTTCTTGAAGAAGATGTGTGAAAAGTGTATAATAATTATGAGCCTGTTTGTTTCAGCTATACCCTTTACATTTATCATGAAGTAAATTTGTTTTTGTGCTTTGGAAAGAGAGAAAGAGAGAGAGAGAGAAAGAGAGAAGGAAGGAGGCGATAAAGAGTGCAAAATTAAAACAAATTTCGTATACGTTTGAAGAACAGTATTTTTCGAAAGTAATCTACTTATGTCATTTTCTGAAATTTAATTGACCACTGTTTTATGTGTATTATATACTTTGCTGTTATTTTTAATTTGCAGATTGCTGTTTCCTACGTTTGGTCGGATTAAGATGCCAGGTTGTGCAGCTATTGGTTGCAACAATCGCAGCGAGAAGGGATATATCATGAAATGTTTTCCTCGGGATCCAAAGTTAAGGAAGATATGGCAGGAACGTGTTGCTAGGGCCGATTGGGAGCCATCCAACAATTCCTTTCTTTGTCATGTACATTTTGAACCTGAAGAATGGTCCATACTGCCAAACGGCAGAATCAGACTGAGAAAGAATGCTGTGCCATCTATTTTTACTATAACATCGACTAGAAAATCCCCTAAAAAGCGTGGAAAGTTAATGATCAGAAATATGAAGAAACAAAATGAATGCGAGGACGATAATACGATGGAATATTTAGAGAATGACACTGAACATTCATCAATTGTGGAAGAAAAGGATTCCGATTCACAGGATATTGATGATCCATCCATACAGTCGCTTATATATCAGCGAGTAAATCATTCTCCACAAACAATGGAAAATAAACAAGTATCTTACAGACAATACAGAGATATTATGAACAATCTTGAACAGGACAGTATTATTCTAATCTCAGATGATAATATAGAGATGGAAGATAATAGCAAAGAATGCAACAATGAAACACAAGCTAACGCAGAGAGTAAAAAATCTATCGGTAATTGTGTAGCGGATGAGAATTTGATCAATAACCAGAATGAAAGTTTTGTGAAAACAGAAGTAAAGCGAGAAAATGATCAAACTTCGTTTGACAGTTACGATGAAATAGAGGAGAAGTTGAAACAAATTTGCGACGGTGATCGTGAGGAAAGTATATCTAGTAAAACGAAGAGACTAAACTCAACTTCTAATAACGGGGAAGAAATTATAGAAAAATCAGTAACACAAGTCCCAATATTGCACAGAAGTATAAATTATAAATATTCATCGAAGGACGAAATTGGAAGTCTACTTACTGATGATACAGAGAATATTGAAATAATTTTCGGCAGCGAGAGCGGAGAGGAATGTGCCAGGGTTCCTAAGTGCACGTCTGACGATAACAATGAAGCAACCGAAGTTGATAAGACGGATCGATGTGTCGCAAATCCTATTAGTGTTACTGATAATCAAGAGACTAATAAAAATTTTCCTGAATCTATAGAGACAGCTTTTCAAGGGGAGACTATACACGTGATACCAAACATGAGAGCCGCCATAAAACGTAAACGGAGAACTCGTGAGGAAATTATGGAATCTATAAAAAAATCAATTCGAAATCCGTCCTCCCGGGATACAAATTCGAGCGATAGCGATATTTCCGATCACATCGCGAAGAGAGAAAAGACGGAAGAAGAGCTGAACGCATCTGAAAATATTGCTGGACCAGCTACGACAAAATTTACGGTCAAAGTGTCTGGTGATCGTGAAGATATATTTGATATTATGCAAGATTTATCTAAGGATACAAAAGAGTTCACCATCCAAGAATGCAAAGATAATTATGTGCACGAAGGAAATAATACTTTCGTTACGTCTATTATAACGATAGATGATTCTCCAGAAGAAATATTTGTTAAAGAAGAACACATTAACATTAAAGATGAATATATTACATCAAAAGACCAGGTCTCATCCAACTTAAAATATGATGAATGTTCGAGATTATTGTCGCCGCATTTTGAGGCGGAGAACGATTTGCGTGTAAATAGCTCTGCAATGCTGGACATTAACAGCGTAAATGACCAACCAAATTATACCAAGTACGAATGTCGAAAGTTACAACAAAAGGTAAAAGTACAAGAGGACGTTATCAAGGAATTAACCAACCAGCTCATTTTGTACAAGAACTTGGAGAAGAAGCTGCAGAACAAAAATATGGCGCTCGAGGCAAAGACGAAGAAGATGGAAAACATGATGTGCGAATTTAACACGAAAACGGATGGCGGGACGCCTTCAACGTCTGCAGCGAAGAAGAACATGGAGCGAAAATTGCTCGACGATTTAACGAACAGAGTGAATTATTTGGAAGAGGTAAATAAGAAACTAATGAAAACCGTAACTGTGGAGGGCCAGTATAAGAGAAAGCTGGAGGGGCAGATCAAGCAGAAGGACAACCGAATAAAGGAGCTCAATTGGAAATTGGAGAAGGCTTCAAAGTTCCTCGATCGTGCGGAGAAGAATACAAACACGTACAGAAGGAAGATGCTGAACATGCAAACCTTCATGAGAAGGAAGAAGCTCATGGACGAGAAAATGAGTAGGTTCAACGAGATGTTGATGGACAACGTGAAGGATGGCTACACTGACAAGGCTGTAGCGATGGCGATGGAGCTCAAGGAGATTTGCGGCTCCAGGGGATACGACAAGTTGTTGAACTTTGGATTTCCGCTTCCATCATTGTCATCTCTGCGAACCTCTCAGCGCAACAATTCTCTGGATTCTAACGAGACCGGTAACGCGACTCTGCAAGCTGGTCCTTCAGAATGTAACGTGAATGAAGAGACTCATGTACAGGTTGCGAATGATGAGGAAGCAGAATCGGAAATGAGGAATCAAGTTCTAGAATCGATTTGCGAAGGAATCGATGCGACGAACGAGGAGGATACGGAGGAGACGATAATGGGCACTGTCCAGGACATCTTTGAGGAGAATAACGACGTCGATGATTTCAGTACAAATGAACTGAGAGAACATTTTATGCTGCAATTGAATGCAGTTATGTAGCCGTGGATTAATAGCGCGTGTCTCAAATTACAACGCATATGTAATTAACATCTTTTAATTAATATTAAAGTTATGATTTTATTATATCATTGTGTAAAATAATCATAAACTCTTGTACAATATGTCGTCTCGCACATCGTGACTCGGAATCTTGTTTCACTGGAATAATTTTTAGCCGTATTGTATAATATTTACATATCCGGGAAGATAGTCCAAAAGTAATTATGTATAAATATATATAATTATATGTATGTGTGTGTGTGTAATGAATATATGTAATGAATATATATATATATATATATATATATATATATATTCTTTTTCTCTTATACATTATCTATCAGTTTCAGCAAAAAAAATAATCATAAAAAAGAGAAAAATAATTTGTTTTCTTTCTAGAAAAAGAAAATATTGCGATGAAAGTGTATACGCGATACTGTATAATTACATACATAATTGTATATATATTATACATTTTTTTATTTGATTATGGAATAGAGGCAAAATTATTTCTTAATTATTTTTGTTATTTTTCCTGTATATAAGAGAAGAAGAACATTGATATATAGTGTATATAATTACATATATTTATACTTTATTATACATATATGGACTTTTTTGTACCTCCGGATACGCGCGCATACACACACACACACACACACACACACACACACATATGAAATGTTATATATAGAACATTTTTGACCAATGATAGAGATAAATATAAATTGTAATATTTTTCTAGAAAAAATATTACAATTAAACATAAAAGAAATATTAAAATTGAATATAAATTGTAATATAAAAATCTCATGTAAAAAAAAATGATAAACTCGAATATTAAGTTATGTTATTTACAAACCGCGTGTGTGTGTGTGTGTGTGTGTGTGTGTGTGTGTGTGTGTGTGTGTGTGTGTAACATGTATGTATTTCCATTTTTGTTCCATTTTTTTGGGCAAATCTGCATAAAGGAGATAGCATCTATCTAAAGGAGCTTACGTCTCTCCGATTGACATTTCTTTCAATCTTGTATTATATATCTCTTTGTAGATAGATAAAATATATACTTTATTTACGATTTTAATTAGAATATTTACACGCTAATAAAACCATTCCGCAAAATATCTAATAGAACGATCAAGCGATATATATCGTTGTGTATCCATGGTGATGCTTCTTCAATCGTCGTCCTTTGTACAAACAAGGATCTTCGTGTGCCTCAGTCTCTTGGAATTGTTAGTACTCGTATAAAGTGTTCAATGCATATATAATTACTATTTAAATTATAATTACTATTAAAATACATATTCTATATACGTATTCAAATCGTAAATTTAAAAAAAAATGGCAACGGCAATTAAAGAACGCACAATTCCTGCCATGGATACACTAGTTAAATACGATACCCCAGTTTTAATTACGACCCATCCAGAGAAGGTGTGGTATAAATAGTAATTGAATTATGTTCCCATTTTTGCATAAGAATTGCGATCCCGAAAAATGATTATTTATTGCAATAAAAATAATAGAAGATTATTCATCCTAATCTTTTATTATTTTTTATCTTTTATAATAAATATAAAATTTAATAAATAATAATAAAAGATAGAATAAAAGATATCTATATAATAAATGATAATAAAAGATAAAAAAATAATAGAGAATTATTTATTATAATGTTTTGATAATTAATTTATTATTAATTTTTTTATTATAATTTCTTTTTTTTATCTTTTATTTCTCATTTATATTTGTATGTTTATATTTATTTATATATGTTATATTTTATGTAATAAAAGGTACGTAAAGATATATCGCTACCGAAAATCGGTGCCGCTGTTTGTAAAGTTCAAACGACTTCAACGTCAGCTGATGCACGACGAGAAACTATGGAAATTTTGAATAGAATCCTGCCGCCGAAGGAATGGGAAGAGGATGGCCAGATATGGACGCAACGTGTAAAAAATTAAAAATTGAAGAAAAAATTAAATTTATATAAAAAAATCAAATTTTTAATTATATACGATAGTATATAATTAAAAATTCTATATATTATGAGTCTATATATAAGAGAAAAGTCTATATATTATGTATAAGAGCAATGAGAGATATGTAAGCTACACGTTATTTAGGTTTCAAGTACTCCTGCGACAAGATTGGATGTGATAAATTTACAAGAGCAACTTGACATGCGATTACAACAAAGACAGGCTCGAGAAACCGGCATTTGTCCCGTTCGCAGACAACTCTATACGCAATGTTTCGGTATACAAGAAACATATGTTTAATTTTACAAAATGGCCAATTTTAATCAGCAGAATCCAATATCTTAGGAAAACTAAACTAAGTTAAATCTAATATTTTTTTTCATGATTTTTTATGTATTACTTTTGATAGAAAATAATAGTTTTAGGAGAAAATTTGATGAATAATCTTTAGTTTAATAGAAGCACCAAAGTGATATCAAAATTATTTCTAATTTTTTAAATAGGGGAAAATCATATTATTTCTCTTATATATAAATTCTTATATACGCATTCTTTTACAAAAATATTACAATATAAAATCAGCAAAAAATGTTTTTTTTTTTTTGAGATTTTACTTTAATTTTTATCTCTCGTGAGAATTTTTTTATTTTGATATATAATATAAAAATATGAGATATTTCATAAGGATCTTTGAATTAAATTTATTTGAATATTTTTAAAGACAAAATGATGAGCTGAATTGATGAAAAAAAATAAAAATGATTTTGAGAAATCGTTAATATATTCATTTAGATAAAAATTATTTTGATTTAATCGTCGAATCTAATTTAGATTTGACAATTAAATCAAAATAATTTTTATCTAAATGAATATATGACAACGATTTCTTAAAATCATAGAGGAAATTTGACTCTATTGATTATAATATAGCACATTCTACATGTAAAATAAAATACTTAAATATGTATCCTCTACGTATTAATAATCACGTTTCAGACGAGCTAATAAGGCAAGTAACTGTAAATTGCGCCGAACGTGGATTACTCTTATTGAGAGTAAGAGACGAGATTAAAATGACATTGGCCGCGTATCAAACGTTATATCAAAGCAGCATTGCTTTCGGAATACGTAAAGCACTGCAAGTATATATCTTTGTTATATTTACAATATTTGATGAGCTTTGATGGCGAATGTAATCTGTAAAATTCAACGTAGATATGAATTGACAAAAGATTTATTTTTATCTTTATTTTATTATATTTTTATATAGGCCGAACAAGGCAAGGAAAATTTGATTAATACAGCCGAGGAATTACGATTGCAAAAAATCGAATTGGAAAAAATGGTTGCGGAATTAAGGCTCAAGTTCGATCAGGCTGAGAAAAGGTCGGCCGAATTAAGGGAAGCAGAAGAAAAGAAACACATGGAAGAAGTGCAGTTTCTTAAAAAAACAAATATGCAACTAAAGGTGAGAATAGAAGTAAAAAATGTATGTTTCATTTTTAAACCCAACTGAGAAATTATCTTTATTTGTTATTTATGAACTTATATCAAGCCTATTATTAACTATTATTTTGTAGACTACTCGAATATTGTCATGTAGGAAAATTGTAATTTTCAGACTCAGTTGGAAGGTATTATTGCACCGAAAAAATAAAAAAAAATTCAGATATAAGAGAAAAAAAGTTCCATCGAGAACGTGTGTAAAATGTAGCTATATTAAACAGGAATGAAAGGTTTTTATGAAATTCTAATAAATGTACATCCTGCGTTTGTGAATAAACTAATAATGATTTATTGCAGGTAGACACAAATTATTTTATTTTTTATATAATATTCTTATTATTTTTTGACCTAAAACTTGGCAAAATCTTAAAAAATACATTATTGTTCCTTACCGCACTTAGATTTATAAAATTTCAGTGATGCAGAAAATGAATACAAAGTATAGACATGCAAAGTACAGACATACAAATCATATGTAATTACAAGATCACATACATAACAATAATTATAAAGAAGCTAAATAAGCAAAGTATAATCCTTCATCTATGAAAGAACAATATATTTTTTTTATATAGACCTCCAAATAAATATTTAAAGAGGCGAATTATTTATAAAAATTAAAAATTTTTATACTAAATTATATTTATACTTTAAAGAAATATTTCAATACCAAAATATCCCTAATATTTTTGAACTTTGACAGATAAGAATAATCATATTTCACACGATTGTAATAAGTCAAAAAAATAAGCTATACAGATTAAGTATTCGAAGCTTCTTGAATGTTTTACAGTTTTTGCCGTTGATGCAAAAACCAAGTTAAGGAAAGAAGCAGCGAAATAAGAAACGAAATGCATGTAACTCATTTTGTATGAGATAATAGATATTTTAACAAGATAATTCTTATGTGAAACAGTTAACATTGGCACTTTTAAAATATTTTCATACATTGATAATATATTGTTATTGATATTAATAAGTTTGGATGCTGAGTGATTAAAGTGACAGGACAATCAAACATTAATGAAATGGAGTTTTAATTTTTTTCTCTCCATTCAATTACACTCATATCTGACGCTTACTAGCACTTATTAAAGAAAATTTTGAGAGATTTCTATCCCCAACATCCAAATCTTATTGATAATATAATGTCTTTCAAGTGCCTCTGCTGTGGACAGCAAAGTTATGATGAACTCACTTAATTTCATTTATTGGTCCCTCGTTTTTAATCGCACTTTAAACCGCGGCTAATCGCAATTTTATTTAATTTCGTTCTTATTTACATTTATTGGAAAAAATCCATTTGCATTACCTATCGAATAAATATATATCTTAATCGCATATTTTATTTTAATTTTTTTTAATAATTAAAAAATAATGTAAATACTCGGTATAAAATAATACTCTTAAATCTAAAGTAATATTAATATTACAAATATTGTGTGGTTGACAAATTATATATAAATATGAAAAGTGTGATGTCAATAGTGTCTTATATTCTTTATAGTCTCGTATATATAATATGTATACTAATGAAAATACTTTCCAAAATAATAAAAATATGTGTATTACATATATGCAAAATCTGTTCTGATTTATACCTTAAAACCACTAAACTATAATTGTAAAAAATCTACATTTGCTCCTGATGTTTTAGTGACTTCTCATTGATAATTCACATTATATGAAACAAATCGAGATTTGATACTTTACTTTTGAATACTTTTGATATGATTTACCTTTTTTTACAATATAACGTATATTACAGATCAGAATATCTTCTTATCTTCATTCAGAACATATATTAAAGTCAAATAAATAAAATATTTTACAAACGCAAGACAGATTCTCGATCAACTTAAAATCTATAAGATTATCTTAATATTATAATTTATTTTACATGATATTTCTGAAATATAGAAATTATAATTTTAATATACGCGTAATTTTCTTTAGCACATTGCAATGAATATAAATAATTGATAAGAGAATGCACGTTATATAAGATATTATAATGCACGTAATTATATAAAGTAGAGCCTTATGGTATATAACATTATAATTGCATAATTTTATCACATCTCTCTCTCTCTTTCTCTCTCCTCTCTTTTTCTCTCTCTCATTCGTATATCTCTTGAAAAAATCATTATATAATATTCTCGAGGAGAGTTGAATGAGAGAAAACGGAAGTGCATGATTTTCAGAATGCATATAAAAATGCAATTATGCTCGATTATGTCATCAATACAAAATAGCTTTCCTGTGTCTTTTGCTTTAACAGTACCATGTGTTTCTAATGAAAAAAATCATATTTCTGGACATATCTTACATATTAAAATGAAATTAGATTATATGAACGGTCCAGGAAATAATAATATGGAATTTTCCATATTATTTTTATTACTAGGATATTAATTATCTTTTATCTTTTCAAGCTTTCATTTTTTCCCTTAAACTTTATTTTTAACTTTACACCTCGTGAATCTCAAATTAGCAAAATTTTAAGTATACTGAAAATTTTAAGTATACTGAACGTGAGATATGTATAAATTATTTGTAAAATATATCGATAATGTATAATGGAAATGCAATAGTTTTGTTCCACATTAAAATAAACCAATTTGTAATTATACTTGTTAGATTTGTAAAACTACGTCTATACGCATATAAATAAACATGCTAATTATAAATTTGTACAAACGATCTTACTAAACCAATCATGAACTTTTGTGTATAAATATCTATATTTTTCACCGAATATGTCGATGCAAAAAGTCAGGCTACTCTTTTTTTTGTTTATATATGTATAATTTATTATATTAATCTGTGAAAAAAGGAAAGATATAAAACGTCCGCAGATACATATATCGCAATAATATGTACCCATGTAATGGAAACTTATAAGTGGTCGATTTCGTTTTTTCGAAATATACACATATGTGCACGTACATGCATACACAATTCATTTATGTAGTATAAATGTTAATTTAATTGTAGAGTAATATTTAAACATATAATTTGCGTGTGATAGTCGAATATTAAAGTTAACAAAGATCTCGCAGATTTTTATTCAGTTATATCTAACATCAATGTTCCATACCTATTCATTAAAATGCACATTTTTTGTCAGTGGCGACCTTTCTTCGATCGCTTTCGTTTCTTTTTCTTGGTGGAAACAACGGTGACATTCGCCTCAGTCTTAGCACTGGGGACTTCTTCAGTCGTGTCGGTTGTGACATGAGAATCTGGTTTTCCCACCGCGGTACTATCGGCGATATTTTGTCCCATTGCAGTGTCTTCGCTCTCGCTGCCGGCATCGCTCGCACTTTCCACATCGTCCTCCGCGTTACTTAATTCCAAAGATATAATCTTCTCCCTCAGAGTCTCCACCTAATTTTGAAAATGTGTACATTGTGATTAATGTGATCTTATCTAATTTTTCATATTGTGTGTTTGACGTTTATAAAGGATATGTGTATTTGAGAGAGTGCGAATAAAGTTCTTTTACAAGCCTTAACATCAATCTAAAAATTGCGATATCTAAAAGCATGTATTAAAATAGAAGAATACATAGGCTAAATAACGTAGGTTTCGTTGTACATATTCTAGAATATATATAATAAATTAATAATTATATTTATATATTTAATTATAATTAAATTAATAATTTTTTACAATACACATATTAAAACTTAATAATAATATATAATATTTAATTAGTTTTAATGTAAATTTTAATTTTTAGCAAAAATATAAATACTTATTTTAAAATTTCATTATAAAAAATGTTTAATTTCTTTTTTTTAAATTTTTAGTCATCATTTATTTCTTAATAAATATAAAAATAACGTAATTTATATTTTTTATACATTTAAATTTATATTGATTTTGACTTATTTTATATTATTTTACTCCGGAATGTTTATAAAACAAGAGTTCAACTTCAGAAACTTTAATGAAAAAAAATACATTATTCGTCCTAGCTCTTCTGCCTTATTTTAAATAATTATGTTGCTGCCTTATTTTTAATAATTTTGTTGCGTCTCTACATGCTACGAAAAGCACATCTAGAGTGTAAGACATGCGAGTAGTGTTAATCTGTGTACATACACGATACATACAGATGTGTAGCCATGAGCTTAAAACATATAGGCATAAGATATAAAAACCAAATTACCAATAAAATTCAGGTAAAGGTTGTTAGTTAGATCAGTAGAAGTGACATTCGTAGTTCAAGGTGGTGCGTAACGTACCATCGATGTAAGCGATGGACTCTTGAAACAATAAACACAATAATGATTCAACAAATAACAAACATGACGTTTGTATGGATGCATGAAAGCGTAAAACAAAAGAAAAAAAACTTCTTAACATTTCTATCAAAATGTATGTCTTTCTATGAAGCCTACTGAACTTAATCGCTCGTTGCTTTCTAACATTGCGACCAACGATTCCATATTCTGTGTTAAATCGACAACAATTTTCAATGAATCCGGATAATAAGATAAAGAGTTAATAATGTATCATAAGCTTGCAACAAGCCTCCCAAGATGTGTGCGATCTGGCATAGAATGAGACCCATATTTTTGCACCATAAAAAAGATGAAAAAAAACAAAAAGAAACAAGGAGTACGTATTTTCGAGTAAATGCGGTGCACTTTAGAAATAGTGATGATCTATAATCGTGCTTTCTCTCTATCCCTTTCTTCTTCCTCCATCGAAATACGTGTATGTGATACTTTGATCGCTGATGCGAAGTCTTTAGAAGGTATGCAATACCTGACGCTCAATGAGCTTCTCGACGTACTCGACAGTTCGTACACGACGTTCACCCGTCACCTCGTCTAGATATTCCTCGGTACGCCGAGTGACCTTCTCGTCCACGACTTTCTCAGATTCGCGTATCTCTTTAGGGGGACCCACTTTACTGCGCACGGCGAGTTTAGGAAAATCCGCGCTAGAAGGCCGTAATGTAGCGAACTAAGATGGGAAAAGACAGACAAATGGGAACCGTTGTAATAACAATGAATCTTCTCTTTCTGATGAACGCTGGGTTAATTAAAGGCGAGCAAGGATAGCGATTAGTGTACGCGATCGGGAGTTAAACACACACAACTTTGAAACGATTTCAAGCTTGTTTGTTACATATATGTTAGATTATCAAAAAAGTTAATTCCTTCTTGCAAGGGAGAGTGAAGGAATACTCTTTCTAAGATGCTTACTTCGACAGTCTTCTCTTGATCGGAAGCAGGATCAATTATATCAGTCGCATCGCGTGTATCTTCGCTTTTATTAGAGTCCATTATTTCACTCATTTTTTTTATCACCATCTGTGCCTGGAGCGCATCCTATAAATAGAAAAAGAATTGTACAGATATTTAACAATAAAGTGTTCCATTTTGACATTAAATTGGACTTCCAATTTTACCTGCTCGAGAGATTTAAGGCGAGCTTGTCGCCAAGCGGCACGTTTCTCAGCTCTAAGCGCTCGTTGTTCTGCGGGGCTCAGAAGATGTTCCTCGTCCTCGTCCGAGATAAGGCCCTGGTGGAGAAAAAAAAATTTTCGAATATAACAGATATTTTGCGAATAGAATGATTATAATAATTTGTCTGATCCAGTAGGTCAAGAGTGCTCTGAGAGTCTCTCTCTCAAAAGTCTCTTCTCAAATATATTAATATTTTTTTTTTCATAATTTTAATCAAAACATTTTGATAAAAAACTAATAAGCTATGAATATATGTATTTTTTTATCAAGATAATAGTTAAATAGATAAGTGTTAATCGTGGGAGATATAATACCTCTTGAATTAATCGTTCTTTCAAACGACGTTCCGCTTTTGCTGTCCTCACGCTGCTGGGAACATTCTGGATAAGAGGGATCGAAGTTCGCGAGCTCAGTCGGCTACTGGAAGGTAACGAGCATGCATACTGACGAATGATGTACATACATATGTTACAAATATCGTGTTTATTCGAAAAAAAAATACAGAGGCAACACATTATAATTAGTACTAGTCGGATCATTCACATTGTTGATGGAAGTTCACCAGGGTGTCTACTCAAATCTTATAAAAAAATTCTCTTATCCGTAATTCTCTTTATTCAAAATTTCCTATAAAGAGAATATTTTGAAGATTCTTTTGGTACAACTTTTTAAAGTAAGATTTTTTTATCATATAAGTTTTTAATGCTCTTTATTCATACAAATGAAAAACACAAAGTTACATCAGTTTCAAGTGCTACATGCCAATGTATCGAAAAAAAAACTAAATAGCTTTCGTAAGATAAAATAATTTTTCATTTACGTAACATTTTTATTCTTTTATCATTAAGTATTAAAATAAAGAATATGTATTGCATATATTTTTAATATATTTTAAGCACAATTTACAACTTGACTTACTGGCAACTATATTACAGACAATCGGCAATCCGCAAGGATTGCCGATTGTCTGTAATATAATTATCAAAGAGAAAGAAAGCAAAATTATCAAAGAGAATTTTTTTAAAAATTCTCCAAGTTTCATAAAAATTTCATGAAAATTGATTTCTCCAGGTATGAAAGAAATTCCTCAAAACTTCAGATTTTCCATGTTTTTTCAAGGAGCAGACACCTTGCTTGCAATGTAAGCGTATGTGAAAATGCATTTTTTACGTGAATGAGATTATGATTATTGAGATATAATGAGATTTTTTTCATATTTGAATATTATTTCCGCATATTAATAAGCAATATAATGCTTTTGTCGCCATCAATTATAAACCTTTTAGGTATAAAAAATACCTCTATTACAATTAATATTCTAGAAAAATAAAAAGAAATATTTCAAAATTCTAATAAGAATCTAAAAAGAAAAATTACATTATTATCAGCATATCATTTCATATATTTATTATCGAATTTATCACCAAAATTGTGCATAAAAACATATTTTCTTTGTTTTACATAATAAAACTGAGAGAGAGAAAGAGATTTATCAAAATCAAAATATTTAGACATAATATTGACACGATATATACAACAAATAAGAGCATAAAAGCAAATTCAAAATTTATCAAAAAGTAAAGTGAAAATAAACATATGTGTATAATTAAGTATAAATATTGCATGTTTGCATGGCATGCAAAACATAATTATATAGCGATCACATATCGGATTTTTGTAAGATTTGAGGACAAGTCTTTTTAGCGAGATAATTCCAGATTTGCATCGCTTCAGAAAACGATTCGAAAATCTCACTAATCATCGAATTAGTACATTTGCAATATCACGAAGGCTATCAGATTCTAATAATCTGATAAAAATCTCTAAAAACCAACTATCGTATAGAGTGTCTACTTAAATCTTGTAAAAAAAAATTCCCTCATCTTTCGGATATTTTTGTCAAAATTCCAGATAAATAGAATATTTCAAAGATTTTTAATGCAGTTTTCTAAAATAAAATTTTTTATTGTATTTTTCACTCAAGGAAAAACACAGTCACTTAAATTTCAAATACTAAATTTGAAAATGTACTGAAAAAAAAAGTAAAATGATTAAAGAGAGAATTCTTTTAACAAATTTCTAATAAAAGAATCCCAATAAAATTCCATGAGACTCCCTGATTTTTTCAGATATAGAAAAAATTCAGGTTTTCCACATGTTTAATTGAAAGTAGACATCCTGTCATGCATCATGGAATGATTGTCCACGATTTATGCGCAACTTTCGGAAGTTGTATTGCGATATTGAAAAATAAATAATATTTATTTAATATAGCAAATATGTATATATTAATTCAATATAGCAATACTGCATAATATTAAACAATAATGCAATTGTTAAAGTATTCAAATATTAAATTCAAATACGAAATATAAATATAAAACAAATAAATTCAAATTTTGAACAAGAAATGATGCTTATTGGTACTCAAACGATAACGAAAGCATACAAATATCCAGTACTGTGAAGACATGCGCGCATAATCGCAAATTATATTGTAGAGTTAGAAACGGAACACATTGCGCTAAAAAAATACTAATTACTAAATGTATTGTACTTATATTCAAAAACATTATTTTTCTATATAAAAATCTTCTTTATATAAAGTGTATAAATCTCAGTCAACATATATAGTCAATATAAATATAATATACTAACATAACAATAAATTTTTTCTTTATTTTAAAAGCTGCTTGCATATTATTATATTACGTTTTATTTATGCAAATAACTGAATCGTTCCTTGTCTTATTCCCTTATAATACTCGTGTACTAAATTCAGCATTTCGAAAACTCGATAATTACTTGAAAATTAACCGTCATAAACGCTCCCATACACAGGCAAAAGTTGTATTATTTTCAAAATACGAAATAATTTAAACGTGATAGTTAAAGCTTACTTAGGTCGTCCATTATTCTGATCGTCCGTCGTGAGATCCAGATCTTCGAGGCCTTCATTTTCATCAAGTTGTGCCCATGATTTCAATTCGTCTCGCGTTAAAGTTGCAATCTTTTTCTCTATAAAAATGTAAATATAATATCGTTAATTTCAATTAAGACAAATTGTGTAACGTAAAAAATCATAATACCCTAAATTCTTACCTTCTTCTTGTCTCATTTTTTCTACCTCGTCCTGACTTAAAAAACTGAATATTTTATCTGTAACATATGTATATATATAAATATATATAATTATTTATATGTATGTGTGTGTGTATGTTTGCATGTGTTTATTTATGTGCATGTATATTAATTAAAACTAATATATATTTTACAAATATAAATTATGTAATACATAAAATATACACAATATACTCGCGCGCAAGAAACACGCAAATATTCTCACCTGGTTTAGGTGATGGTTTCAAGTGTTCTTCCATGGCACTTTCAAAGAGCTTCTTTTTATCGCTGACTGACATTTTTGTCAATGGTGGCGTCGGAGAAGAAGTTGGAGATTGCTGTATTTATAATATTTATATATAAATAACTATTGGCTCAAGCAACTTTTATAAAGAACATGTAATTGTGTTACAGATAATAATAAGTTGAAATATACACGAAAGCATATATTATATCCCTTTTTTACATAGATAAATAATATGTAAAAATATAAATAATCTATTAAATTTAGTAAAATTACACAATTTGAATTTATTAAAATTTAATGTATATAAAATATAAGTAAAACAGAAAAGCTCGAATTTTACGACGTCTTCGAATTTAATAAAATTAATTTTTTTAAGTTGCAGCGATTTTGTACGTGTATTTCTCAGTTCACATTTTTTTCAGATAAAATTGTTTCTTTTTTATTTTAAGTCTATGAAAACACATCCCTCGCAAAGTATTCGCTTAAAGTGATATGCACATCGTGTAATTTCAACAAATTGATCACTATGATACAAATTTGGGGAAAGCTTGGCTCAAAAACAAAAAAATCATAACATTTCGCATCTTTTTAATCTTAAAATATCAGGAAGACGTTAATACGTTAAATTAAAGTGTTAGACATGCTTCTGAGAAACCCACCTCAACCTGAAAATTCCCATCAACAGAACGTGCTATCTGTCGCTTGCTAAGAGAAGCCGAGGTGTCAAGATCTCCCCAGCATTCGGGGGCGGTTAGAGGTGTCGGGGGAAGCCGGAAACGTGCGTGCTGTACATGGGGTGTTTCGTAGGATGTGATGGTTCGCGGAGAAAGGGTGGACGTAGGATGCCGAACTGGATGCTCGACAACGTTGATTGCGGACAACGTGGGTTTGACATGGGATGGCTTAAGATTCGAGCTCTTTTTTGAGATCGGCGGCAGATCGGCAAACGTGATGCTACGTTTAGACAGTGATTTTTTTTTCGTCGGAGAGGGTAAAGTGTGCATAGAAGTAGAGCGTTCGAAACTGGCTGCCTTAGGAAGGGTGGCTGATTTCGACGAAGACGGAGAGTCCGTTGACATTCCAGAGATCTCATTCGTTCTTGACTGGATAAATAATACGGAAAACTCTGTATTAATCATTAATTATTAATTAATACGTGCGGATACACGCGATGCAAAGTGGGAAATAAATAATCGTAAGAGTAACTCATCATAAGATTGAATAATTAAGTACATGCGAAGCTTATTTGATATAAATCGTGATGTGAAAAATATATATAAGGTAAAAACAGTGTAATACGTCCCAGTAGGAGAATAGCTGTTCAAAAATAATGAATTTACCAATAAACATTATTGAAACAGAAATCATTGAGATTTTATAATTTTTTGAAATTTTTACATTTCAAAAAAAAAATTATAAAATCTCAATAATTAAAAAAAAATGTCAAATTTGTTAATCAGATTTTTAATTATTTTTGCATTCCATAAAAGTAACTGTCATTATGTTTATATATATTCTCGCTATATTTTTCTAAAAGATATAATTTATAAAATATAACCAGTGATATAAATATTTTGTATATAAATATTTTTTCCATTTGACATGTATTTATGAAGATACAATTTTCTTTAAAAATACTCCACGTTATAATCCTAGATTTATTTTTTATTTTTTTTTTTGACAGTCGGGCAAAACGTATAAAAGAAAAACTATAATGACAGAATGGAGGGAAGAAGTATTTATAAGAAGTATTTATAAGAATTGCATTTTTTTCTCAATTTCTTTCAAAAATTATTGGCACTTATTTATAGTGTCTTGATTTTCACTAAAAACTTTTTGCTAAAAGCAATCAAGACACTATAAATAAGTGCCAATAATTTTTGAAAGAAATTGAGAAAAAAATGTAATTCTTATAAATTCCAATTAATATTTTTATTGAGCTTAAATATGAATTTTTCATCGAATTTTATAATTTAAAAAAATTATTTTTGTTGATTATAATTATTCAAGGTATTTTTTAGCAAAATTCAAAGAAACGTCTCTTTTAATATTTTCTAAAAGTTTATTTCATAATTAGAATATTTCAATTAATCAAAAATTAGCAAAAATTGCAATTATTAATTGTAATTAATTAATAAATTTTTGTAAATATCAACCATCAATAAAATTCTTCGATCTTAAATATATTTTATATTATTTTAAGCAAATATGGAACGTATTACTTCGTTTTATCCTATATATGTACGAAGTGTGTGTCATCACATTATTTTATACATACATACATATATAAATATATATGAAATTTATAAAGCTACATATTGCATATAATTTATAAAAATAATTTTTTAACAAATTTCAATGAATGCGTTATTGATGTTCAATATAGTGATGACACACTATATTTCGTAATATTTAAAAATAACGAGATAGATTGAATAAAAGAACGATTAATAAACGTTGAAACAATAATATGCCGCTAATTGGATAACTGAATATTAACTATCCGTTCATATAAAGTTTGATAATCGTACTTTAAAACAGATTTATTTCCGCCGAGTGCTACATGTCATACAAAATCTATACGTTAGGATTTAAAGAAGAATTTTTGTCCGATCAGTTCCCTTTACGATCGTTCGATAGCATCTCTCAATTGTACTATTATTGCAGTAAATCATGCAACAAGTTGCGCATAATTTAATCTGTGTAAACATATGTGTAATCATCGGTACATGTTAAACACACGCGTTCGCTCATTTTATATAAAGCTATTCTATATTATTTGTACCCTATCCATCGTGTATCGATGTAGTAGTGGAGACTGTGCGTGCATCACGATAATATCCCTTAAGGGACACTTAAGTAAGGATTTTTTTCTTTTTTTTGGAGTAAATCTCATGTGTTTGCTATTCTATCCTGGACTGTATATTACCCTGTAGAATAATTCAGTACGAATGTGTCCAGGATGTCCAGGATGTTTAAATTTTATAAAAAGATTCTGAAACTTTTTTTATCTTTTAGGTATTTTCATTCAAAATTCCAGGTAAAGAGAATATTTTAAAGATTTTTTGATACAAATTTCTAAAACATTTAAAAAATTTTTTTTATTGCATGCACACAAAGATAGATATATATTTTTAATATATTTTAAACATATAATTTAATTAGCTTGACTCTATTTATAATATAAGAAAATTATGAAAGAGAATTTTTGAAAAAATTACTCGAGTCTCAAATTCTCTAATTTTTCTAGATATAATACGAACAAATTCCTGAGAAATCCAGATTTTTCATGGAATAGACATCCTGTATATTTCATTTTTTATTTCTTGTAAATATTTCTTGTATATTTCTCAATAAAAAAAAATAACATTTATTTTTATAAGAAAATTTCGAATGTGTTTATTTATATATTTTATTACTGTACATCTTGATCAAGATTTAATCTAAATTAATTTAATCGAATCTAAATAAGGAAAGGCATTTGTAGTCAGAAACATAAACACTTCAGAAAAAGCCTTTGCAAAAAAACTACGACAATAACTAGCGAGTAAGAATTATTGCGCACATAAATATAATCTCGTTCGAAATAAGCTTGTACAGGATTATTTTGTTTCGTTAGTTTGCTTTTAATTTAAAGTTTGCATTGGATTTAAAAAGGGAAACGAGAAAGATTCGATTCCACGAAAATTATTGTTCACGGGGAACAGTCTCCTCTACTGTAGGATATTTTACGAAACAATATAGTAAATTGATTTTTAAATGAGACTACGTGTGTTTTTATGTGTGTGAATACAATAAAATAATATATCCTGCAATTATATCTTCTCTTATCTAAACGATTATGAAAAAGTATCTTCATCTTAATATACATCTCACAACAGGGATAACTATTAACCACTTTCAGAAAACCTCTGTGCGCATAGGCAGATTATCTTAAAAACGTTCAAGAATTTCACTCCTATGCCGATTAACTGGAACTTTAACATTAACATCTCTTTCAGATACTTAAGTAAATATCATATTATTATATGGCTTATCCAATAATTCTGTGTAGTAATATATAAACATCTGGTCCATTAGAGTTATGCAAACATATAATGGTCATAGAAAATATATAGATACATTCATTCGAATTTCAATAATGATATGATTCAATTGCAGTATTGAATGTACCAAGTATTAAAACTGCATTAATAGAGAAACAAAGACCAATATATTTTTAAGATACGCTCACAACACGCCTTGTAACTCTTAACAGATCGAAATATTATTTTTATTCTTCTTGCAAGATAATGCAGAAATGGTAACAGCGTTTTATAAAATAAATTCATGCATGTTTATTTTTTCTTGTCTCCTATAAGAACGGTAGTAATTAGTGATGTAACATTTTAATTCCTTTGTCAATTTTTTCTAAACAATCTTAAAAATTATAAACTTTTAATATAATCAATATATATTGATTAATCAAATTATAAATGTAATTGATTGCTGACTGATTAGAAATTATAATCGTGATTATTAATTGTAAATAAGTTCGAATAAAAAAATTGTGTTTCTGACGAATTTAAAATTTATAAATAACATAAATAAACAATTCGAAAACCATGCAATTAAGAGATATTTATTTCTGAAATAAATAACTCAATATCGGGAATTAAAATAAAAATCGCTTAAAGATAAGATTTAAAGAAGTTCTTGTTAAAAAAATTAAGATATTCAAAAATTAGGAAAAAATAAGGCCTGTAAAAAACGTTCCAACATTATGTGTTAAAAATCAAATTAAAGGACATTTTTTTATTCAAATTAAAGAAGATTTGATTATCAGGGCATCAAAATTTTTTGAATAGATTAAAAAGGATAATGTGTCGAAAAATACAGTGCTGATAAAAATTTTTTGATGAAAAAAAGTGTGAAATGCCATATATAACACTTGCTTTAAATACTAGTAATTATGAATAAATAATTACATAATTTAATAAAACATAAGAAAGAAAATAATTATTTTCACGTTAAATACGATTCAAGCCTCATAATTATATCATCACATCACACTTTTCATAAATTTGCTAATTTAATGCGTTTTAATTATTAAACGTTGAAATTATTAAACATAATAAATATGATGTGTTGGACAAGTTTTGTTTCAATTAATATTAAGTATATTGTTGGGATTTTGAAACTTTTATTTTCTCAAAAGGATTTGTGATTACGATTAATGAAATTAAGTGTTGAGAATTAAATATTCATTTGTGATTAGAATTAACGAAATTAAACATTCATTAGGGCAAAGTATTAATTAGGAGTCAAGTATTTTTTAATATATGTAGCCAAAGTTTTCTAGATTGTTAAATACGAATATGCGATGTCAAAATTGACAATTTTTTTAAATTAACAAAATTAATATAGCAAATCCCAAATTTATGAAAACTCAGATTTTCTATCGATTTTAAACTTGAATAAATATTGAACAATATGTGATACATCCTCAATAGCTTAATTTGCAACTCACAATAGATTTATGAATATTTTATTAACCATTATCAACACAACTTTTTTTAGAAATTTTAATAACATACTTAATTTTGATTGTAATAAAATTTCTCTAATACGTCAGTTGCAACACGAAAGTTCATTGAAATAATTCTTTTTTGTAACGTTAATCGCAAATTTCTCGAAATTGTGACGTGATAAAGCAATTCAAAGGCTGAAATAATATTTAAATACTCAGAGAATTATTATTTTCTTTCTCCTGTTGGAAAAAAAATTATTTCTTTGCTGAACAACGTTATCAATGAAATTGTGTGCAAACATAAGTAACAAGACACAGGTTACGCGTTTCTATAAAATTAACAATACTATGTAGATAATATATATATATATATATATATATATATATATATATATATATAAAAGTCTCAACCAGGAAATATATATATGTATATATTTTATATCTATATAAATTCTATTTTTGGAATTTTATTCTAATCCTCTTTTTTAACGCGATATAATACAACGCATTGCTTGAATCAATTTAATATCCGCTCAGATATTTTATATATATATATATATATATATATATATATATATATATATAACAGCGAGGTATAAAACAATTACCGACAACTTTTTTTTATAGACGTATCGTGAAGAGTATCACTTATGTCTGGTTATAAAATAGTCGGAATATTATTTTTTTTTTTTTTTACAAATACGACATTATTAATAGAATCTCATGTAGAAAATATTGTATGCTCTTTCAAATCATTTGATAAAATGTGAGTACGGAACAATACTTCTTGTGCTTTAACTAGAACATTCATAATATCTCTCTCTTGCGATGAAATGACGATAAACTTTAAATAAAATGTAACTATTTTCCCTCAGTATTCCATTACATATTTAATTAAGAGAACATAAATATGATATGTAACGCTTAAAAATACGTAATTCAATCTTATTTGAATGATCAAAATATGTTCATTTACGATTATATAATAGACTAACAAAGATTTTTAGAAACTTGTACACAAGCAGACCTTTGCTGTGTCAAAAAATTGTCAACTCGTATATCACAAATCACCTTCCATCTTTATAATAATCATTCATTCGATAGCTGAAAAGAATCACGATTAATCGAGATTAACTGCAGCGATCATATTTTACAACATGTATCGCACATATTACTAAATTCACATACGCAAACAAGTCTAAAGATTAATATACAAATCTTGCTAAAAAGATTCCGTCAAGTATATATATAATATATATATATATATATATATATATATATATATATATATATACTTAAGAGAAATTCTTTACACTACAACTTGCGTCTTTATCTATCACAGAAATATTTTCCCTTGTTATCCGACATTTATATAATCGCGAATGAGAGAATTATATATATATTATATAATATAGATATTATATATAATACTATAAATTATATATAAAATTATATAACTTTAATAATATACATTAATGCTATGTAATATTAATATAGCTTAAATATTAATATTATATAACATTATATTACATATATATATATATAATATTATATATATAATTTATATATATAATACGTATAATACACACATATATATTTCTATATCCGTATTGCGTGTATGTATTGTGTATATGCGTATGTATAGATGTAGCGATGACAATTTCTAATAGGGCGAGATATCACAATTATGTGTCATGATTCGAAATTCCTGTCCTGCTATGTTTTGTCGAAGCAAAAAACTAATTACAGACATTCAACCCAACTGTCAGCGTATTTCTCGATACTTAATGTCGTTAATGGCAGTATCAGTAACAAATGGAGTAACAAGTGCCATATAATATTTGGCGGACATATAGAAAAACGCAATGATAAACCATCGTGGATGTCATATATATGCCACTCTTTTAATGATTAAACTCTTAGAGAATTTTTTTCTTTTTTTTTTGTTACGACACGCAATCCTGCGGAATCGGAGGCATGGACGCAGACACACGGGGAAAATGAGTAGAAAGACGAACGACTCACTCCTGTTAGAGGGCAGCCAAAGTAGCACTATCATCTTCCACTGTCTGTAAACATGTGAAATATCTCTCTCTTTTTGGCGCTCAGATGAGCATGCGATGACAGCTAAAGACACCGAGACAACTGTACATTTCATGCGCCATTTAAATGTTTCACCTAATGATCACGTATGAAGACGAATAAATTCCATGAAATTGCTTGATTTCTTAATGCGAAAATAAATGTAAATATAAAAATGCAGATAACTCTGTTAATAACAGATCTAACTTGAAGAAATTATATCAATTTTGATAAAAGAGCGAAGATAATTCAATTTAATGTTTTTTAATTGGAAATATTGAAACATCTAACTAGAGTGGACACATTTATGTGGATGTACTATTTCAACAGAAGAATTGAGATTACTTTTCGTAAGGACAACAGCGTTCCTTAAAAGGAAATAATTTAGATAATTTAAAAAAAATTATCCAGAAGAATTATTAAAATAACTACTTTAAATATTAGAAAATTATCTCTTTCTCTCTTGCTTTTTCTCTTTCTGTATTTTCACATTTCACATATACATAATTGTATTGTATAGTTATATAAATGTGTGTCTTGCATAGTGATTAACTAATTAATCGGATTATTTCGGATTATTTATATAAAAAAAATCAGTTGACAGTTGATTTATCTCCAGATCAAAACTCTTGACTTGGCAGATAATCACTTTATAGCAGTACAAATTTTACACATTAATTTATGCTCCCTCTCTTTCTAAGGAACTTTTAAAATTTTAATCTAATGACGAATAAATGTATCGTATATTTATATTTTCTTTTGTAGATTTTAACAATATTGGATAAAGCAAAAAGGAAAAATACAAAATATATAATTCATGCTGTGAAAAAAGCCATGCTAAGCAAATAAAAAGAGGACAATGTCGATGTAAAAATGCATGGTATTACTAAATATTATTAAATATTAACAGGTTATTAAAAAATCAAAATATAGAGTATGCAACATTTTATGAAATTAAATATTATTACAAATATTTCTAGTTCATATGCAAACAGGATGATATAATAATTCTCTCCTCTATTAAATTAAGATATATTTTCCCTCCAAATAATAAAATAGTAAAAACGCAAGTTATCAAAACAAATTCTTCTTCGTTGAGGAAGCATCGAGCTTAAATTGATCAGAGGATTCAGAGATAGTAACAATTTTGAAATATTTTGTTATATTCTACATATAGAGATGACATATGAGATGTTATACTCTACACATGCATATATTTTCAAATTTATATGTTAAAATTTGAAAAATATAAAATACATAACGAATAATAAAAGAGAAATACAAATTATATATTAAATGCATTATATTACTTACATTATTAGGATTCTGAGGTGCTAGTGTGTGTTTACTCATAACAATCGTCGTGGTTTTGAGATCTTTGGTACCTCCGGGTGATTTTGGTGGTACCATGTCGACAGGGCTATTCGATTTGCTTACTAATGATTCTGCTGCTCGTACAACATCCATTACCTGTGAAAATCGGAAAGTGCAAATAGAGAAATTGAATTATTATATACTAATTAAATTTATTTTCGAAAAATATTTTCGAAAAATATTATCATATACTAATTAAATTTATTTTCGAAAAATATTTGGAATTTGAAAATTATATACTCCTTCTATCTCAAAGATTACAAAAAAATCAATAATTTTTTATGTGCAATACATATATATATATATATATATAGCTTTTACTATATATTTAAATTAGCTAAATGAAAAATATTCCGAAATTTTTTTTTATTCAAAAATTATAAGAACTCGTTGCTAAGAATGTATCGTCCTACTTTTTCGGGTGTAGATTTTTCTCTCTGTTCTACAAGCGCTCGCTCTCGTTCCTCTTGTTCCCAAGCGACGAGTTCAGCTTTCATTTCTTGCTCTTGCCTAAGAATCGCAGCTTCCTCATCGTCTCGATCTAAACTGGATACACTTTGCGACAACGATTTAGTACCGTCCGCGGGTGGATCCCTCGATTCGTTAGACACTTTAGCTTCCTTAGAACCTCCATTGTCAGATGATAATGTTAATATCGGTTCCATGTCACTTTTGTCATAACCCTTACACACAACCAATGTGATCGTATTCCCTGAACACCGAAGGATGTTTACAGCTTCTTGATGAGTCGCACCTAATAACGATGTGCCATTGACTTCCAGTAACCTCATTCCAACCTATCGTAAAATACAAGTAGGGCTTCAGTATAAATCGAATATTAAAGTTAGATAAAAAATAACAGAATAAATATATAAGAAGGTAAGTATGTACTTACCTTCAATCGTCCGTCTCTCTTGGCTGCACCGCCTGAATTAATTTTTGATATAA
This sequence comes from Camponotus floridanus, assembly GCF_003227725.1. NCBI lineage: Eukaryota > Metazoa > Arthropoda > Insecta > Hymenoptera > Formicidae > Camponotus > Camponotus floridanus. The sequence continues at coordinate 933,858 of NW_020229425.1, read as the reverse complement.
AAACGCCTTCGTCGGTGTGATCGAGAGGATTGCCCTTCTGTCCTCTTCGACCTCCCTTAATGTGCATACCAAGCTTTTCACCTGCTTCCTTCGTTATCACTAGTTCCTAGAACAGATTATATCGATCCACTCTATAAACCGGATTATATTATTTCTCTTTATTTCAAATAATTATATAAAAATAAAAGATATGATTACAGAACTATAAACTATTTTGATTTTATTTAATTATAAATAATTATTTCAGAATGTATTATTGATATGGTAAATTGTAATTATGATTAATATTTATTTATGCACTTTAGTGATATTTAAATGGACGAAATGTAGAGAAATTTTTAATATTAAAAATTAAAAAATTAAAGTAAAGAATGAAGATGTTGATGTTTGAAAAAGTGCAAGAACAAATTGATTAAATTTTTGTAGAGTAAAAACCATTTTACTCTGATACCATATGTTGAGTATAATTACATGATGCAAAGCACAAAAAAGCACTCAATATAAAATAAATTTCTGTGTAAATAATAGCATAAGCAAAAGCGAGTCATACATAAGTAGTGAGATTTCGTGTGCAGCCTTTTCGTGTGAGACTAAGCATATAAATGAGGACATAAAGTTATATGGGTCAAACGCATCGAGTACTTACTGTCACAGGGATGTACTCTATTTCGACCAGCTTGTGGGGCAAATTATAAAGAAAAGTTGCATTAGGTGAGGAAATAAAGCATCGCGAATGCCGTTGTTTGCGCCTAACAAGCATTCCTCCGAGGTGTTAATAAAACGTGGGAAAAAAACGTTTTCAAAAAAGCTATTCATTTATGAAATAGAGTGCCTGTGTATAATTCTAATTGTAAGCATAAAAAGATATACACAGAGAGTGTGATTCTTTCCTTAAGAAACAATCTCTTTAAAGGTGCGTATCTAATTTATAAAATAACTGTGATTAACAATCTAGAGATTGTAAGAAGTCACACGCATTTCACTAATCACGTGTTGCATTCAGTCAATTTGTTAAAAGTGAAAGAGAACGCCCAATGTAATTTTGTGATATGTAACTGTGCATAAAGTTATATACTTAATCCGTAGATTTACTTGTACAGCTCTATAAGCATCGCTAATCTAAACAGCTATTTGAAAAAAAAAAAATAAATAATGGCGCATAATTGTGTTTACCTGCAAAGTGCACTCGCTACAATTTACCTGATAATTTTCCGGAAGCGGATCATGTTGGATAGTGAGCACAATCTGGTCCCCGGGTCTTAAAAGTTCCATCACCGCTTCCTGATGCGTGGCCTTTGTCACATCCGTACCATTCACCTTTAATATCCTATCACCCATCCTCAGTTTACCCGACTTGGCAGCTATGCCGCCAGGAACAACCTAATAAATAAATTTACATAAATATAGATACATATAAAAAATTATACATATATATAATAAATTTATAAAATATAAGATGTGTATAAAAAATAAATAGATATGGTTGAAAAGAACGTAAGAGTAAGAAACTTACATGAGATATAAAAATCCCTGGTTCTTTTGTACCAAATGGCGTACACGAGTGATCGGTTCCTCCTATGATGCTGAAGCCCAGTGAGCCTTCTTTCACAAGGATAACGTCCTGAACAACGCGATTATTAAATTAGCCATGTATTAGGATATATAGAAATTTTAATTTCTAATAAGATATCGAATTAAAATAAAAGCTTATAGTGTGAAAGAGATAATCCAAGCTATGGTATTTGATATAGATTTTATGGAAATAAAACCGTGACAAAGATGTGCTCCTCTGTTTGTCCCATTTTATTACGAGTGATGATACGACAGAAAAACAAATCTACACTACTTACCTATTTCCATGCCAGAGGATAAGCAAACTCTCTGTTTATTATAGTCCATCGTTAGTTACCAAATTGATTCTAAGGTCATCATTAACATATTTCTTTAAATAATTTTACAAAAATGTATATAAAATATGTATATAAAATTGAACATATAAGAGAAATATAATTCAGCAAAACTTCACGTGTATATAAAAAAATTAGCTAAAAAAACGCATGTATCCAAATGCGCAAAATAATGCAATCTATAATTTATGCTCTGATACAATAATTCTTTCATAATCATTCCTTTAAAATTACACTTTTGCGTGAATATTTGCTTAATTATATCGCAATTATGTATTTAATTTTATGAAAGAAAAAGCTATATATGAATTGAACGAGATTGCAAGACAGGATGATAATGTACAGAAGCAATGAAGATTAGCGCTCATTCTTTAATTTCTTGCATTTTTTTGAACTTTTCTATGCTTAAAACAAAATAAAGTCAAAATGTTGGAAAAAGAAGGTTCAAGAAGATCTACAGATGTGCATGTGTGTATTTTTTAAATTAATTATGAAATTGATTTTTGCTTCGAGAAAATGAATTTCATAATTAATTTTAAAACACATTTATACGATTATGAATCTTTTGAAATTTTCTTTTTTTGATATTTTGACTTTATTTCACTTTTAACATTTTACAATTATAATTATCGTCACAGCATGGAAATAAGCTTCATATTAAAAATTAAAATATTTAACAAATATGAAAGAACGAATTATTAATAACCACTTTATCATTGGACCTGTTTCTGAATATATGTGTACGCGTATATATATAACAAAAAATGTTTATTTCAGAAAAAATTATAGATATATGAAAACTAAAATTAATAAACGAAAAATTAAATTGATTAAATTAATTAAAACGAAAAATTATAGATATATACAAACATAAAATTATTGTGTGTAACAAAATTTACAAAAGAATTTTCATAAATATAAATTTGTAAACTAATAGAAACTAACTTTTTTAAAGGTATTCACTTTTTTTTAATTAATTTAAATCGATAGTTCTTTAACAACAATTATCACAGATTAACCAATATTTCGAAAATTCAATAAGTGATAGATGACCTTGGAATAGATATGTTATTAACGAGTATTCAAATTGTATTAATTGCTCATTTCAATAAAAGCTTTAGTATAATTTCTCTTGCATAAATAAATGCATGCATTCAAAGATTCTTGAAATTTTTCATAGCCTTCAATAATATTCATTCAAGTTGCCGATCTCGCCTTATTATTTACAGGTCCATGTATAAAATGGATATCTGCTATTGTAAAATTAAAATAAATATGTGCAACGCTAGTTTAAATTAACAAGCATGAAGAATAAAATAATAAAAATGATGAATTCACGTTTATCGAAGTGCTACAATGTAAATATAAACAAAATTAATCCATAATAATTCCACAGAATCACTCCTAAATTGACTTTGGGATATTTATTATTTGATTATTCAAATCAGTCAATCTCTACAGTATCGTGCAAAGAGATCCGTTTTTTATATTGATTCAATGATTCTTTGTACATGTAAAGAATCATTGGCAAATAAAAAAAACAGATCTCTAAAAACGTTTACTTTATTTATCTTGTCTATGTTCATTAAGACTTTATTTCTTTTCGCAAGTTCTATTATGCAATTAAGTCTATATCTATAGTTTTAAAACGTCTCTAGTTGTAAATACTCTGTAATAATTGAGACAATTATTCGAACATCTGCGCACATTACAAATGTTGAGTAAGAATGAGAATAAAACATATACTCGGAAAAATATCAATAAAATAAACTCAAAGCAAAACTGATGAAACGACATACAAAAAAAATTCCATACATAATAAATTCAAAATAAAATTGATGAAACGACATAGATGCACATGACACATGTGTAAAGTAACGAGATAAAAGAAAGATGAAGATAATGAGCCTTCATAATGCTTTTAGCATGCGAGGCTTTATTGACAGCTATACTACACATGTGCAATCTATTTGATGCTTCGATCTAACAAGGCACATGCACATACCTCGATAATGAGCGGTTGTACCAACTGGTTGTCAGTCACCCTAGTTACGACGGTCTCGGTGAGCGTACTCTTTGTGATGGTCTCAGTAACTTTACCGAGTGTAGTGGGAGCTGGAGGGAAGCTAACATCCCCGGGCAATGTATCAGGCTGCTTTATCGTCACCGTCACAATGGGGCCTTGATGGGAGTCTGGCGAAGGCGAGGATGTTGGAGGACGAAGGAAATGAGCGGGGATCATAGCTTGAAATTCCTCGTTGGTGATAGGCTTCGGTACCTGTATATCCTCTTGGGCAGTCTCATCCGGTCTAGGCTCTACATGAGAGGCGGGAGTAGTCGTAGTCGCGGAACCGGTGATATTATTCACGGTAGGTGACGTCATCTGCGTGACGCTATGCCTCGGAGCCGGTTGCGGATACGATGCTTGATTAATCGGGCCATAGGACGTTGGCGAAACGTTCTTCCCCGAATCACTCACGCCGTTCATCTTAGGCATTTCTTCGACGACTTGATCGGACTTGGCAGGTAATGTCGGCGGGGGCGTCTTCGAAGTGGGACTTGGCGACAGTGCCTTATCGGCGTCCATGGAACGACGATATCCGGCGTATCCAGATCTATTCGCCATGTAACTATTGGCATTGTACAGGCCTGTGTAAGGTTTCGGCGCACCTATAACACGCGGCGATTTTTCCGATGGAGTTACCACGGTGGAGGCGGGATTTGCTTGAGAAAGCGGTATTTCCCTTTCGACCACTAGTCGAACAAATCTTTCCAAACCGGTGAGTAGAGCCACAGCTTGTTCATGTTTAGCTCCCCTCATATCTACTCCATTAATCTGCATTTTTTTTTAAGAAAATGACTTAATTTCCATCGAAAGATTACGTGTTTCATGAACTTATACTTGAACTCGATGAAAATATACTTACAGATATTACTTTGTCTCCGACTAATAATTTGCCATCCTTTTGGGCAACTCCACCGTCCGTTATTCTCGAGATAAATATGGCCTAGAAGCGATTATGATAGTAATTAATTAAAATGATCTTAAGGAATAGAAAAGTTTTATTGTAAAATTAATAATTAGGAATTTGGCTCAAATAAATAAATAAAAATTAAATTAAAATTGAATTTCAATTTTGATTTAATTTTTACTGAAAATACTTACATCACTATTATCTTTAAATGGCGGTGAACCTTCCCCACCGGCAATACTAAATCCAAGTCCATTCTGGTCTCGTATCAGTGTTGTATGAAAGAGAACAGACACCATAGGTTCACTACTCGACTTCAGAGAATTTATAGGTTCGGGAATCCTTTTTGTCTACGATATATTAAATGCAAATCCATTAATCATATAAATATTATCGCCGACAGATTATTATTATCGAAAATATTTAGACACGAACGTGTTACCTTCGCAGTTTCATGGGTCACGGATGCGTCGCCATTTTCTAATGTATGCGATAACGCTGTGGATGACACGTAAGACGTCGCACTTGGTGCTCTACTTGTGCTTAAACTAGAGCAGACGGAATCTTTTCTCGTCGGTGCCTAAAGAAAAGATTAACAATCACAAGCTATCATCACAAATACTGATTTTGCGCTTGTATTTAAAATAACGATCAATTTAATCAAGTAATTAGATGATAAAATATAATTATTCAATACCTGTTCGTAGGGTGGAACTATCCTCGTAACTTCCCTTATAATATTTAATATAAGGACACGTCCGCACGCTTTTAACACTTCTACGGCATCGTAATGGTCTACATTCACTACCGATACTCCATTTACGGATATCACTTTATCACCTACTCTCAAACCAGCCAAGTCCGCAGGTCCACCTGAAAATGAATAGAGTGAGTTATCATTTTACACACATTACAAATACTAAATAACTTTAAATGTTTAATCAAAAAAATGTTTGTGTGCAATAATGCAATAAAGTTTTTTTATAAAAAAGAATATTAAATGTGTATATATAATTATGAATCGAAAAATAGATCAAAAGACATTAACTAGAGAATAGTATAGACTTGTCATCAAACAGATTTGTCATCCCATTACTTTTGATAAAATTATTTATTCGTAAATAAATATTTACCTTCAGTAACTCTTGAAATGAAAATGCCTTCGTCTTCACCTTTGAAAGGCGTCGATCCGATACCACCAGCTATTGACAGACCTAATCCGCCTGTCGTTCTTTCTATATGAATCTCATATTGCTCCTCCCGTATCTCCAGTGCTGGTTCAATGTCAGACGTCGCATCTAAAGGTACAAATTTTTCATTATTTAACCGTGTATTGTTAATACAATTAATAAATACATTTATGTCATATGTCAAGTTTGTTTACCTCTTTTAATTCTTTTATTTTTAATAAAACATTTATATTTTTTAGGCATTATATTCAGTAATTTATCTTTATTTTATTTACGTAAAAAATATTATTTTGTATGTATACTCCACGCGAATATTCTCAATTATAATTGTTCTATAACACTTCTTAACTACTGAGAGACACACTGATAACTAGATTAGAGATAAGATGATAGGTAGGTTGAGTACAAGATATATCTTATCTGTCCCCCCTTCTTTTTTACGTGATAAATTCAAATGATTCATGCATAACAAATTTTTTAAATTCCTTATCATTATTTTTCAATGAAAATTTTATTGATGCATAACTGATAAAAACTTACTCCAAAAGAGTAAATGTATTATTATCATAACAGACGTAGTAAAAATTGTGATAAAAACGTAAATAATGAAATTTAAATAAATTATTAATTAATAACTATTAAAATTATATTTTAATTAAGTAGAAGTAAATAATTTTATGCAAATAATTATACTTTAATGTAATAGTTTTTAACTTAATTCTTAAATTTACCTTGATTATGCGCATCAAAGGTTTCTGTGGACTCTATTTGTGAAGGTAAAGATGTAGAAGTTTCATCAGATTTTTTCAAAAGTGCCTATAAATATGAGACGAATTACATAGTTATGATGAATCAACTATATAAAATACATTGTTGATTAAACATATCGGCAAATAAGAACATTGCATATATCTTTTACAAGTTATTTGTTAATACAAAATATTTCCATGTCACAAGTAAATATTTGCATATTGTAAATAAATATAATTTTTTTTTACTCATCGAGAAACGAATAAAATATTAACCTGTGCTATAATGGAAGCAACTTTTTCCTTGTCAATTGCCGTATGAATGCGTTTATTTTTCAGATGATGTGGAGTGTCTCTACGTTGAAGTTTATTGGGCTTATTTGACTCACTAATATCCTCGTTATTAGCGTCTTCTGCAATACTAAATTCGACGTGTCTTTGCACATCTTCGTTTTCAGATTCCTCCTCATACTCTTCTCTTTCTTTTGATTCTGGGATGGAATTTTCAGCTTTTGCATTCTGTACAGAAAATAAAATTTTTAATTTATTTAATAGTAAAAGATAGAGAAATTCTTAAAAATATAAGTAATTATATATATTTAATGTAAATAAAACAAATAAAAATTAATAATTAATATATTTATTATCATGTTGTGTATAAATGCTTATGAAGATATTTTACTTAATATCAATAACTGCTTTTATAAAATCGACACATTATAAAAGATGTAAAAGATAATTGTAACTGACAATTGTATTTGTAATAATTATTCGTGTAATCGTTATTAAAATAAAAATATTTTTCTAAATTTTATTTACCGAATGAGATTCTGTAGCATACTGAATAGGAGGCTCATCTATTTCTTTATTAATTTGAATATCTGTACTCTCTGATTCGGTACCAGGTGTTAGTGGTAATTTATGATTATTTTGTACAGTATCTGCCACAGGTTCTTCTTGTTCAGAAACACTTTGCGGCATATCTACAGTGTTGGTCAGTGTCTCTGGTTCAGTTTTATCTAATCCAAATGTTTGAGAAACATCCTAAAAAAAATTTAAATTATTTTACAAGGCAATACACAAAACAAAATTCATTAAGAATAAAGAATTAGAATTTAGAATTAAAAAATTAAATTTTTCTTGATTTATCAATTTGAAAAAGAATAAGTTAATTATGAAATTTACCTGGTCATCTGTAGATTCTGATCGACTTTCACTTTTCCCTTTGCTAAATAACTTGTGTGCTTTAGCTTTCAACTCTTTTGGATGTGGTGTGTTTTGACGTACAAATGGAGTCTATTTAAATAAAAAGAGAAGAAATAAAGCAAAGTAACATTGAAGAGAAGGAAAATAAAGGTATAAACATATACTTCTTTATCAGCTTCTGGTGGTTCGTCGGTAAATTTCACTGAATGTGTCCTTGATGCTTCTCTTTCTTGCCAGCCTTCATCGTCACTACTTGTCAATTCACGCATCTCACCTGGAACGTTTCTCATACCAACCAACATTCCCAGTCTACCTGAATCTAAAAAACGAAATTATCAGTTGTGGATTAGATAGTAAATATATAAAAATCAGAATAATCAAATTATATAATCTCTTATCAATCACTAATAGAATTGCATTCTCTTGCTTAATTTAAATAAAGAAATTTATTTTTAGTTCTATATATATCTGAGAACTATTAATTTAAATATCCAAGTAAAATTTTGAAGAAAAAAACAAAATAAAAGCAAAAAATATATTATTTATTTTACATTATCTTATAGATTAATGTATTTTATATTCATGTAAATTTTATGACATTTTCTAAATCCATCATCATGTATGTAACAAAATTGAAATTTGAAGTGATTAAATGGATTTGATAAAGTTTAAAAAAATATACAACTAAATAATAAATAAAATCAATTTAAATATCGAACTAAAATATATAATATATAATTAAATAATAAATAATTACTGACCATCAGGATGGAATTCCAATTGTGGTAAAAGAAAACACGTTAATACTTCTTGACCCGTTTCCTCGTCAACATCTGTTTGAAACGTTAACATTGGTTGCGCCTGGTTTTCGCTTAACCATACCGCTTTCAGATTCAGATTGATCAAAGAATATGGTAAATAATGTAATCTGTGTAACAAAAATATACGCACAATTACTTCTTTAATAAGATAATCTTCACAACATGTATTAGAATCTTTTTTTATATCATCTTTTCTCTATATTTAATAAATATGATGCTAAATACCTGTTGCCAGATACATCTAAAACATGAAGGGCACTGCACTGTCCCACTTCAGCTGGAAGATATTGTAATTTATTGTCTCTTAAAGACAATACACCCAACTTTTTCAAATTTCCTAGAAAATGAAAGAAAGTGCAATTATCCAGTCATGTATCGTTTTTTTGCAAATTAAAATTTACACTTTCATATGTTTAATTTAAAAAAACTGAGTTGTCTTTTATCATGTTATCTTACCAATTTCTATCGGTAGAAATTGCAGACTATTTCTATCGACATTCAAATTATTTAAATTGCAAAGTTTGCCTATCGATACCGGTAACTCTAAGAGAAAATTCTCTGTAAGAATCAATTCCTGCAAATTCTCGCATCTGAAACATAAATAAGATATGAATAATTCATCCTCATACAAATTAATACAACAGAGAGATTTAAATTTTTTCACTTACTTTCCTATACTTGGATTTAATGTAGAGAGTCTATTTTGATCTACTTTGAGGATAGTTAATTTCTTCAGTTCGCCAAGTCCGTCGGGTAATTTCTCGATAACATTCTGCGACAAGTGCAAGTCCGTTAACGATTCGAGACCGCCGATTTCATCAGGAAGATCCTCCAAGCGATTTTCCGAAACGTCTAAACACGCTAGCGTTTTCAGCTCGCCTATTTCAGGGGGCAAGTGTTGCAACTGATTATGATCGAGCCACAATTCTTGTAGCGCTGGTAATTTTCCTATATGCGAAGGCTAGAAAAAAAACATATAATAAAAACTCCTTTCTATAATTAGTTCATGACTGAGAATTTAATTGATCGGTATAAAAATATCAGATCGCCGAAAGGACAATAAATATAGATGGTATGCAAAAACTTATAAAGCTTTAAGTTTATAGAGATATTAAAGAGAAACTTATAATCTCACGGGAAAAATCCTTATCCGTACGACTAACTTTATTAAAAGAATCATTATTATTATAAGGGTAATAAAAATAAAAAAGCCTGCATAAAAGGATAACGATACATAATTTTTATATTTAAAACAACAAGATCCTTTGCGTAAAAATGTAATCATTTTCGTGGTAAAATTTCTTGCTGAGATTGTCCAGCTCACCAATTCTTCGATCTCATTATCACCGAGATCCAGTCGTTCGAGCTTGAAGAGCTGTGAGAGCGATTCGGGCAAGGATTTGAGCAAATTCTCCCTCAATTCCAGCGACTGCAATGCCTCCAAACTACAAGGGAAACATATACTCCCAATAATTGACGAAATGACGAATGAACGTGGTGTAACAGTACCTGAATACTGTAGCTTTGAGGTTTACTGCGAGATATTACCTTCCAAAATCAGGTGGCAAGTTTGTAAGGGACATATCGTTAAGTCCAAGTACAGTTAAATTCCTTAGCTGTACAAATCCTGCTGGAAGCCTGAAAAATATACAAAGATATATAAGAATATAAAACGACGAATTGTCGAGAAGGAGAAAAAGAACAATAAAATATATTTTCTATTAATTTCTGTATGCGTTATTGGTGCGTTAAACGTATAGGGAAAAAGATAAGAATAATTGACTCACCTTGGAATAGGATTACTGCTGAAGTCCGCCACCTGTAGCGCCTGTAAATTTTTGATGTTCTCAGGAATGTCCGGTATATCTGTAAGACAACAAAGTAAACGTTATTCGATAATCATCAATTAGTTTTAACTCTTTTCCGATATCGCTCGAATATCGATTTGACTGCGATATCGCATCGCACACGTTAATTAATCGTTATGAGAGAACACGATGGTCTGGAATTATAGCAATTTTCATGGAAAATGCGTGGGTGGAAAATAAAGAGCAGTTGCAGCTTCGAGATATCCTCGAATAACACCCATATAACTGACTAGACGACGCGCTCTTTTTTTTCTCCCCGATATGTCAATGATATTTAATATATCGCTGGAAAAAAAGATTGCGAAGGCTACTCCACGTGTCTCGCTTCATGGACATCAAAGAGTAGAACGGCTCCTGCGTCAAACGCATCGCGACACCGACGAAAGGAAATTACAACAAAGCGTGATTCCGCTGGGAAAAAAATTCGCTCCTCTCAGTCGTTGACATTTTTCAGGGTGTTTACTCAAAAATCTTGTAAAAGAAAAACAATTTCCTGAGTTTTTCCAGGCATATTTTCGTTCAAAATTCCAGGCGAAGACAATATTTTAGAGATTTTCCGCAATTTTTTAAAATACATTTTTTTTATTACATGTGTGTTTTCTAATGTTATTCATTTATGAAGGAAAAACAGAACTATTAAAGCTTCGAGGCAGCAATATATCGAAAAAAACTAAATAGCTCTTAAGATAAACAGTGTTCACTTGCATAACATTTTAATTTTTTATCACTGAAAATTATAATAATATAATAAAAAATATGTATTGCATGTTTAGAAGTTTATTAAGTCACCAAATATGTAAACAGAGATACATAGATATATTTATAATATATCTTAAATATATAATTCATGACTTGGTTTATCAGAAAATTGTTTATAATATAAAAGCAAAATTATCAGACAGAGAGAGAGAGAACTTTTTAAAAAATTTTCCTGAATTCCAATAAAATTCCAGATTATTCATGTGTTTTTCCATGAAGTAAACATCCTGTTTTTTTTATCACAAAAAAGCAAGAAAATGACATTTTGATAAGAATTTAAATGTCACGATGGTGTCATCATAAAATTAAATTCTATAGAGGGGAAAGATTTAAGTAAACACATGTAGATGTGTTTGTCTCATAGCTGGTGGTACAATCACCGAAAGATGATTCTATATGAAAAAAGTAGTAAAAAATGTAGAATAAAATGTTTTCGTATACATGATTTTGTTTTCGAGAAAATTAGCTTTGAAAATTCAAAACTTGATAACGCATTAAGCTTTAATTAATAACACGACAAACTCAAGTGACTTTTAACAATATTGTGTTGCATATCAGTTTTTTCTCGATAATAGCTATTAAGACATATAACATGTAAAAAGATACTTTTTTCTATTGTAAACTAAAGTTTATCTGAATATTGTATGCACAATTTTCCTGAAGATTTCATAATTTTCCAGGTATTTTTGTTCAAAATTCCAGGTAGAATTAAAGTATTTTTAGATGCACTTTTAAAGTAAGTTTATTTATTACGATTTTTTAACATAAATAAAATATATTTTAATATATTTTAAACTTAAAAAAAATTATAAAATATTAAATAAAAATATTATAAACTCTTAAGAAATGTGTTAGTTAAATGTAAGAAAAGTATCTTAAATTATTTTAAAATATCTTATTGTTATAAATGGAATATTATATTTTCAAAAATTTAGTAAGAATTTTATTAATTTTTCATCAATTTATTATTAATTTTTCAAATTTTGAAATCAATTTTCTCGAAATTCTTTTATACAAAAATGTATTTTAAATTCTCGCCTTTTTAATTTTTTTATGTGCAATTATTCCTTGTCAATTACCTACCAATTATCACCTATTATTCTCACCTTCCCAGTTGTACAACCAATTACGAAGTCCCGCATCCATGTATTTACTCAAAAAATTATCAAAGTTTTTCTCGAATAAATAAATCAAACCATTGACAAGGTGACATTTATTAAATTGAACATGGTTAAAGCGCGTTTAATTGCAAAAATTGGTACGAGAAATTGATAATAGGACAGAAGCGCCTACTCTTTGACATTTTATTAGCAAAACAGAAAATACGGCACCGTCGAAAATGAAAGAAAATGCCGCCAAATGCGGCAGAGTAGGCTTATAAGCTTGGATGAATTTACGCTAGAAAAGAGACGAGGGGTCGATTTTCTATGGATGTGGACGAAAAAGAATCTACGGTTGGATGGAAATGCGCGATGGTCCAGAGAGGCCACCCCCTCCCCCTCTCTCTCTCACTCTTATGCATATATATTACGTCCTTTTTTTCAAACACACACCGTCAATTTTCAGATGCCATGCATGGCATTGCGGTTAGTCGACGGCCCCTTTTAATGCAACCGCAATAAACATTATAAATAGCACGAAACGTTCCACCCTCGGCCTTTGTAATTTACCTCGGAGGAGGTGACGGGAGATCGTTACTCTATTGCGTGTTTGCACGCACGAGCCGCGAGAGAGAGAGAATGGACATAAAAACGCGAGACGGGGAAGGGATTCCGATTAAAGCTGCACGTAATTCCATTTAATTTGCAGTCCTCGACGCTCCAAAGGATAATCCTGCAACTGCGGTGACAATTTTCCAGGTGCGAGAAATTAATTGAGGTAGATAAGTGATTAGGGAATACTGTGACATCTCGTACGTTTCGCGTTTAATTGATCTAAATAACAGAGGTAAAATTTATATCTAAATTGTCAGTCGAATTTAGGAAAAAATCTTTCTGTGGTGATTGATATTAGAATTACTTATACTTATTATGTAGAGATATTCTTGTAAATAAATTCCTTGAAGAGTTCATAATTTTCCAAGTATTTTTGTTCAAAATTTCAGGTAGAATTTTAACTGCACTTTTAAATAAGTTTTATTTATTATGCGATTTTTTAATATAAATAAAAAATATTTTAATCTATTTTAAACTTGAAAAATTTCATATTAAATATTTTAAAAAATATTTAAAAAAAAACGTATAAAAATATTATAAAAATACTATCAAAAAATATATTGTATATATATTGCGTTATTTGAATATGAAAGAATATGTATATAACATGTTATGTTATTTAAATATAACAAAAATATCTTTAATTTAATTATATTAAAGAAATTATATTAAATTAAGAATAAAAGAAATAAAGAAATTATATTGAAATTATATTAAAGATATTTAATATAATTATAAAATAATTATATATATTAAATAAATGTATAAAATAATATTAAATAAATATAAATGTTAAATAAATATTAAATAAATATATAAAATTATATTAAATATTAATATTATTTAATATAATTTTAAAATAAAATATACAAAAAACTAATAGAAGAGATGTTAAAAAGAAAAATAAAATATAATTTCAAAGTTTAAATATTGCAAAAGAATAAATTTCTTGAGTTCTTAAGCTACACAGTCTTCATAGTTTCAAAATTAAAGCTATTTATATTAACACAAAAACAAGATAATGAAAATTATCAATTTTTTAAATTAAATTTCCCAATAAAATTCCAAATAAAACTTCAAATTGAGAATTTCCTGATTTTTCAAAATAGAACGCAAAATCCCTGAGAATATCAGATTTTCAAGGGAGTATAAATTTTTTCCCGGAAGTATAAATCCTGTTCTACTTCGACCATGATACGCAGAAGAATTTTCTCACAAAGATCATAGATTCCAGCTATAATATCGAATATTTATTCAATGCAGTGTGATTAATATTTGATAATGGAACTTAAATGTGTCAGAAGACACAAAGGTTCGCTAGAATTCGCTGCTATAAATTCCACATGTTGCAAACAACGTTCCAGAGGAGAGAAAAAAATAACGATAAATTTTATCGTGACACCTAGAAACCCACCTACATTAGCAAAACATTTTTCTTTTTTTTTTTTAATGTCAATCCGAAAGCGATCAATGTACAATTTCCGGTCGACCGTATAATAGAAGTAAAAGAGACACATAAAGTCCTCTTCTCACGTGTTTCAAATCTCAAATATATTTGCAAAATATCTCTTCTCGAGCGACCTTGAAATAACAACTCGATAAGATGTAAACAAAAGCCAAATGATTCTTAATGGTTGAAAATTTAAAGCAAGAGGCACAAAGTCGGGGGAAATCAGAGGAATGCGATATGTACATATATAGGTAGTCGTTATCTGAGAAAAACCTGTCGCGATTACGCAATCTATTCATCTTTTACGTTCGATGGAGAGGAGCTCTTGAGCGATTCCGTGCCGATGAATCAGTGTCAGCGTAGGATATTGTTGTAAACGGAAACAAATACGTAACGTATATATTTCAGTGCATAATAGATCATAAATACTTGGCGGGGATCCCCCGGATGACCGCGAGTGGCGATCGCGCAATTCGCGACATCGCGAGCCATTATAAAGGGAAACAATGCGTTACGAACAATGCTGATAGTAGTTGTGATAATTGCACATGTGTACATAACGGTATTATTTCCATTATGAGCGATAATGATTGCGAAAGATATACATATTTCACGTCTCGGATAATTTTTATTAAATTTTTAATTTTTATTATATTAGAGCTTTTTTATTTTTTATTTTTATTTTATTTTATTTTATTAACTTTTTCTCGAAGGCACATATTTTTTATATCTCTCGTCTGAAAAATTATTTAATTCTAGATTAAGATCGAGGCGTCAAATGTCATTCTCGCAGATGAAAGCTACTAGAGCCTCTATTTTTTGTGTGATTATTAAATATTGAAAATATTATCATGCCTGACACGCGAACTTAATATAAGCCTAATATAAGCTGCTTAATTAACAATTTATTTCATTATAAAAATAAAATTAAAAAATTTGCGTATTCTTCGTTTGTTAATTCGACTTGTACCGAGAATCTCTCGAATTTTTGTCTGAAACTCTTTTTTTTATTTCTCGTGATATTAATCAATTAATAAATAGAATTTAATTATTAATTAATTACGTGAATAAAATAATCCTTTTTGATATCTCGTTATTCTAAATAGTTAATTTTTTTATTCTAAATAGTCTGTTCCATATTTTTTATCCCTTTAATATAATTTTTACCATGTGTTGTAATTTTCAGCACACGTCGGTTTGAAGGTAAATTTATATTTCGGTCCTCACAATTTTAGTTTACTTTTGAAAAAAGTTTTTCTTTTTGTTTTTTATCGCAGACAAAAAGCTTAAAACAATATCGTCAAAATTGATACAATATGCTGCAATTTTCAGTGAATATAGATAACGAATGTGTGTAAACTTTTCATTTCAAACTTTCA
Source organism: Camponotus floridanus (assembly GCF_003227725.1). Lineage (NCBI taxonomy): Eukaryota > Metazoa > Arthropoda > Insecta > Hymenoptera > Formicidae > Camponotus > Camponotus floridanus. The sequence continues at coordinate 917,842 of NW_020229425.1, read as the reverse complement.
CCTGTGGGCTAAAAATCTAAAAATATAATCGTACGTTGATTTTAGTTCACCTCTTTCCTTTCGTTCGCTTTATCCTCCGACAATAAAAAGTGAAAACACCGGTATTTGGTGTAACGTCAGGCGTATTTTGTGTAATGTAAGGACACGTGACTTGACTGCATGATCGGCTTCGTGCTTCTGTCAATAAAGTGTGTTGTGTTTTCTCGGTCAACCAATCATCGACAGAATTAATCTAATATGAAAATCTTTCTTTAGAATCCGTCGAGTTCACCCGTATATTTCCTATAAATACTCCATGAATATACCTTCAATCCAGCCTTTGTACGAAATAGGGAGACACATTTTCTACTTATTAATTGAAGTAAATCTTTAATAAATGTCTATTTAAATAATTTAATTTTCTCATATTGCAATATAAATGTTCTTTCAACTCTCCTCTCTTTCATTTTTTCTTTATATGCGTGCATACAAATATTTCTACCTGACCAAAAATTTTAAACATATATTTTTAAAAATCTCTGATTTTCTCACCTCTATTTCGTGCTATTTATCTCATTTAATTCTTTTTCGGAATGTCTACTCAAATTTTTGAAAAAATTCCCTGATTTTCTAGGTATTTTTATTCAAAATTCTAAGAAAATTCAGCTTTTAATTAAATAAAAAAAGAATTTTTAAATATGGCTTTTTAAAATAATTTTTTATTGTGTGCCTTTTCTAATGCTTTTCACTCGCACGAGACAAAATGAAGAAGAGCCACTCTCCAAGTTTTAAATATTTAGATTTGAAAATGAACTCAAAAGAACTGATAATGGTTTTCTTAAATAGGCATTTTTTACTTGCATTTTCATTTTATCACTAAAAATTACAAAATTTTATAACAAAAATTATACAATGAGAGAGAGAGAGAAATATATATTGGATATGTAGATTATTAAGATATTGAATTTATAAATATATTATAATTTGCAGTTTGACGAACATTGCAATATAAAAGCAAAAATATCAGAGAAAGTTTTTTTTTAATTTCTTGAGTTATAATTCCATAATAATTTCCTGATTTTTTTAGGTATAAAAAAAAAATCCTTAAGAATTTCAGGTTCCACATTTTTTAAAGAAGTAAACATTCTATATATAAGATCAAGATGTAAAAGAAAATTTTCAAAAAATTCCCTAAGCCCCCATCATAAAATCCCTTGATTCCTGCAGGTACAAAGAATCCCTGGAAACTTCCAGTTTCCATATTTTTCTGAAGAGTAGACACATCGAATATAGGAGCAAACTTATAAAAGAAAAATTTATCCTCGAGAATTATCCTTAAGAAAAACATCCTCGATTCCCAATAAAATTCCATTTAATTTCCTGACAATCCCCTATTTTTTCCACGTAATATAGAACGAGAACTTCAGGTTTCCTGAGCTTTTTCAACGAGTACATATAATATAAGCCTCGAATATAAGAGCGAAATTATATCGGAGAGGAAAATTACCTCGACTCTCAACAATAAAATACAACAAAATTCCGGATTATCGAAAAAATTCCCCGATTTTCTCTCGACAATAAGAAAAATCCCACACTTTTTCCGGAGGCCGAGAGGCCGTTTTTTTGACAATCGAGCCACGTTGCAACAGGTAGGAAACCCCTCGCCCGCGAGGAAAGGAAAACCGATACGCTCGAGGCGGAGAAATATTTATGACAGGCGCCAGTGACAGACGGGGCGGGGCGGGGCGAGCCGCCCGCCTCGGCTCGACTCGGCTCGGCTCGGCTCGCGGCCGCGACGGACGCGGTGTCGGTTCGGAGCCGAGACCAGAGACACGAGAAGAGGTGAAGGAAAATACACCGTTATGCATGCATTTCGTTAGCTAATGGTCGCCCGACTATCCTCGAGCTTTGCCTCGAGAATCAGGAGATCATCCATCTATCTCTCTTTCTTTCTCTCTCTCTCTCTCTCTCGATAAATGAACTCCGCCTTGCCCTCGTCGCGTGTCCGCGAGCGGTATTTATTATATGTAATTTCATGTAAATCCGCCTTAAGTCGCCCTTTTGTCATCGCGCGACGCCTCCTTTCTCCTTTTCAAGAGAAGCGCGAATAAATCGGAATCCTCGAAAGCGACGACGACGAAGGATGACGTCGGGGGGGGGGGGGGAAGGGGCGATGCCGGGCGTGAGAAATCAACAAGCCCGTTCTAATGAGACTTAATTACGATTAATTGCTTGAATTCCTAGACGGCGTCCACGCATCAATACATTTATCTCGCCGTCGTGTGTCTATTTATCTATCTAGCGTACATACGACTTTTACTCTAATAATCTCACCGTTCCTGGACACGTCCAGCTCGACGAGGTTCTCGAAGTTCTGGATGTCCGGCGGCAAGCGGTGTATTTCATTGTCGCTCAGGCCGAGCTTTCGCAGCCTCTGGAGTCGAAAGAAGTTCTGAAACACAGCACAAGGTGAAACGTGGATTTAAATCGAGCCCGTACATCACGGAACATTGCGGTAATATTGCAATGTTGCTGCAATATTGCTGAAATATTCTGCGCTGCATGGGGAGAAAAGTGGAATAATGAAGATGAAAAAAAAATAAATAAATTTCCCCCGAACATTGTTTACGAAAAAAGTGGGATCTGCCTTTCTCACCTTTGGCAGATCGCGGATGTGATTCGCGTCCAGCAGAAGCTCCTCGAGACTCCTGGAGTAACGCAGGATGTCGTCGGGGATGCAGGGCAGAGAGCAGTGACGTTTGTCAACGTATTCCACCTGCCTGTTACACCCTTTAAAAATCGGAATGCAGCGGAACATGGTACTCTAACTATTTTTATTCTATTCTTCACCGTCTTCACGCGTATCACGTTAAAACAGCACCGTACATAATTTCTATCCCGGCGGATAAAAACCAACCGACGAACCAACCAACCAACGAACGAACGAACGAACAAACGGGACGGACGGACAAACGGACGCGCGCTCGCGCCGTTATTTGCACATACCTTCCATCCGATGACGGAAGGAAGGAACGCACGACGCACGATTTCACACACGCCCTGCCTGGCCTCGGCTTTAAACACACACTCGCGTTACTCTCGGCCTATGCTTCGAGATCTGACGTCATCACGTCGACGATCACGTTGTTCGCGTTGCTCCCGAAAACCACGCGAATCAACCACGAACGAGTGCGAACGCACGTATCGGGACGCGTGTCGTTCCGATCTCCCCCGTTTCGCGGCGCCAGCGTCGTGGAAGCTTATATACCGGGTGTACGAGAAGTACCGGGACGGCCAAATAAATATCTCGAAAACTAAGCACTTTGGAAAAAAATGCTTCGGATGAAAGTTGTAGGCTTTCGAAAGATTGATTTACTGGCGCTAGGAGTTTGACCTTGGGTGGCATCGCCAACGTCAGGACAACGTCACCTTGAATTTTTAAAATGCAACCCCCTATTTTTTATTACGTATTCTTATAGTTTATCTCGAGAGCTTTCCAAAGAACTATAATTAAGTATTTTTTGGTTAAGTACCTTTTGAGTTCTAAGACTTGAAATAATTTCTTAATTTTACATTAACTATAAAATATCTTGTACGACATTCACTGTTCGATGATTTTATTTCAATACTTTATTTAGGCACAAAATAATGGGAAGAATTCATTGATGTAAAAAAAACAATTATTTTAAGAAAAAATATGTATCTGTTAATTGCAAATTAATTAGTATGCTTGGTTTTCGGGATATTTTGTTCGAATACTTTTTATACACCCTGTACACTACATATACCGTAGCGTGTAAGATACATAGGATGCTTTCCATTTAGCGACGTAATTCAACACAAGTGTCATTCTATCTTTGTCATTCACTGATGTTTAAAAAAGACAGAATGACGATTAGGTTGACCTGTGTCGCTAAATGGAAAACGTCCAAACAGAGCATCAGCTGCAGATATGCGCAAAGCCCGTATTAGAGAGAGATTATGGCTTTTTATTATATTAGTTAAATAAGGAATTGATTATTGTTCGATTAAATTATTATTCAACTTACAAGATCAAAATGATAACAGTCTCGATAACGATTTTGGTCTCTCACAATTTGCGCGCGAAATTCAAATCATCGTCACTTTCACAAACTTTTTCTTTTGTATTATTCATCGAATCAATAATAAATGTAAAAGAGTTAAACAAATAATATGAAAGAATTTAAAGAAACGTAGCGAATGATAATTTTAGTTAAAGTTTTTTGAAAAATTATCAAATATTGAATTTTATAAATATTTCTTTCATTGTTTTATAGACATGTCATTATGCATGTATAATATATAACAGAATAAGGGAGAAATAAAGAGAAAAAGAAAAATAAGAAAAAAAAAATAAAAAGGGATGATAAAATTGAATTTAATTAATGTATACACGCACATACATTCTACACACACACACACACACACACACACACACACACACACACACACACACACAATATACATTATATATACATATATATAATTATAGGATAAGCCTATAATTGATGTGCTTTAAACCATAAAAAACTAATCAATCACAGACGAATGTGTGCAAAATAATGAACTGTAATTGATCAATTTCTTATGGCTTAATTACTATACTATATTAGACTTTATTGATTTTTAAATAGGCCTTTAAAATGTATCATAAATTACTCCTAATTTTTAATTGGGAGTAATTATTGCTGTAGTTCTCCAATGTATCTCTTTTTTCTGACAATCAAACTGAATTAGCAATGGCAATTCACACTTATATAATATTAAAGAATTATAAACTCTTGCATTCAGAACGTATCAACGTAATGTCAAAAATCGATGCGCTAATCAATTTTTCGCTTTTACAGATTAACTGTAAATTGATTGGCTATCATATGTATGCTTTGGGGAATACCCTTCACATATGTATAGTATAGTATAGTACTGAACGGAACATGCGGCAAAATTTCTTTGATCTTTTATGTTATTGAGAGATTTAGAAAGAGAGAAGTAGATGTGGGGGCACGGATCTCTCATTCTAGTCTCTTTTGATTGGTTGAATTTTGTCGAAGGAGAAAAGGAACAGTACCGTATTCTTATAAGTTGAGACCTTAAATTTATTACTATATATGAAAAAACAGCATATAAAAATATTTTATAGAGAGATATTATATACAAATAATTAGTAATATGATTTCTGCTGATTTATTATGCAAAACGAATGGGTTAAACACAGATAAGATATATAAAATCTAAAAATATCTTCGCTCATGAACCGTTCCCCTTATAGGCCGCAGCACACACTTTTGCATAAGCACATAACCATAAGCATAAGGAAATTGATTGGTCCCCAAGTATATGCATAAGAAAATGAACCAATCAATTTTCTTATGCTTATGATTATGCACTTATGCAAAAGTGTGTGCTGCGGCCTTATCTCTTTCTACGTCTGTCAACACGATTTCGATTCCATGTTTCGTCCAATACTATATGTAGATGATCGCATATAGTGATGATATCATACAGTTCCGTTCGTATTGCGATCGACGAAGGAAGGAGAAATAAGTTTGTCGTCACACACAAGTTACGTACGAAACGCGATTCAAGTCGAGGAGCGTAAAATATTTTTTTTTGAAGAGCGCACATTTAAGAAAAAGGTACATACATTATTTATGTAGCTTTATATATTGTAAAAGATCAACATAATCATAAAAATTGTTATGTTTAAAATGCAAGCTATAATTGCATACGTCATTCGAAGGCGAATATGGCGGATGAAATTTGCAATAATTGTTTTTTATTGCGCATACTAAAAGTTTATCAATTTCTTTTCAAAATCTGTCTTTATTTTCTTTTATGTACACACACACACACACATATATTTATATATATATATTATTTTTCATTACTTATTATTTTTCATATATAAATAAGGAAAATTTCCCAGCTGCTTTGTAACAAGTATATATATATATATATATATATATATATATATATATATATATACTACTTTTATCATGTTTTGTAGACAAGCAATATTTTTAATTTATTTACGTACAATTTTTAATAATAGTATTGATAAGATTATTAAAATATATTAATGCTAAGAATAACTAATATCAATAATTTTTGAATGTCTATTAACAGTTAAAGTTTTATTGAAAATAATTACTAGTATAAAACTGAAAAAACATGTATGTACAATGATACTTTTCAAAATTAGAATTATATATACATTATAAGAGATTACATTATACAAAATTACATTATATAATCTACTCTATTTAATATTTAGCTAAGACATTGATTATTTTCAAGGTTTTATTCTTTTTCTATCAAAAAACGATAAATATAAGATAAGTAAGTAATAAAATGTTATCCGAAAAGAGATAATATTTACATTTATTATTTATATTTCAATATATATTCCTTCTAATTCCACACAGAACTTGGCGCGTTTCCCCAGTTTATATAAGACGTTCTAAAAATTCAAAACTGAGACGCTGTTTAATTTTCTTGTATCATTGTTTTGAATCTGCTTCACAAAATTTGTTTCGTGAAATCGGCTTTCTTTTGACTTTAGTTTAAGTTTGGGGGAAAGAAAATAGCCAGGACCAGATTGGAACAGATTTTTAGATGCTAAAAAATGATTGCAAAGATATGCATCGGAGTGCTATCCAGAAACCAATCACGATTCCTTTTCATTTCAAATCGCACACGACTGATTTTTGCAAGCAAGCAAATCGCACACGACTGATTTTTGCAAGCAAGCTTTTCCACAGTCTTATAAAATTCATTTAATTGTTGTGCGTTGTGGAATAAATTCTTTGTTAATTATACCTTATCCCCTTTGCAAAAAAAACCAAGCATTGTTTTAATTCTTGACTTTTAGAATCGGAGTATCTTTGCTCGTGGTGAATTTTTTCCAATACATTCTACATTTTTTTATTGTTTTATTTGTTTAGTAATTTTATTTAATTTTACACAGAATTTGATCGCATTATTTGATAAACATTTCCATAAGAAGATAAAACAAACTCGTTCACAAAACAGATTCAAATAGGAATTGTACTGAACCAATAATGATAAAATTTAATAGAAACGTAGTTAGAGATTAATACAAGAGATTTCAAAAGGCGAAGGATAGATATGACTATTTGGTTTTCATGTTTTATAAAATTAATCCTAAAACTTTACCCAAACCGTATAAAATTATTATAATATACTACAAGAGATTATTTATATTTATTTGCATTTATTAGTATTGGAAGGTAAAATTAAGGAATATAATTTTAAATATTGATCTTTTCGCTTTTTTAGTAAGCTTCAGCATTCATTATGGAAGCACACGCACGTGCCCCAGATCCTTTAGTAAAAACTAACGACATGGCCAGTAATTGGCACAGTTGGAGAGAAGATTTTATCGTATTTATGAAAATAACTGGATATATCAATAAACCAAACGAAATTCGTGCAAACCTCTTGAAAAATCGGATTGGAAAAATTGGTATTGATGCAATACAAACTATGACTTTTGACAAACCAGAGGATAAAGATGACATGGATATATTGATTGAGAAATTAGAAGAATTCTTTAATCCACCAAAAAATGAGGTGGTTGAGCGATTTCAATTCTTTACAAGAGACAAAAAACAAAATGAAACCATTGAGCAATATATAAGCATCTTGAAAGTATGTTAAATTGCAATACACTTTCTTGTTGTAAATATTTTATGTTTTCTGGTATTGAAATATCTATTGTTTTCAGGAAAAAGCCAAAACTTGTAATTTTAATGAACTGACGGATAGTATTATACGAGATAAAATTATTCTTATTACTCAAGATAAAATACTTCGTAAACAATTTTTTGAAACAAAAAATTTAGATTTGCAGAAACTGATAGCGATTTATAATGACTATAATATCAATATAGAGAAAATGAAACAATTCACTAAAGAAAATATCAATACGGAGAAAATAAAACAACCCACTAAAGAAAATATCAATATGGAGAAAATAAAACAACCCACTAAAGAAAATATCAATATGGAGAAGATAAAACAAGTTACTAAAGAAAGTACAGAATTTACAAGCTTCACACCGAAATCGCCGAATAATGATACAAAGAAAAAATGTTGGAAATGTAATTGTGAACATCCACAAGAAAAGTGTCCCGCTTTAGGATCAAAGTGTACAAAATGTGGTGATATGAACCATTTTACTCAATGTTGCAAACGTCCCAAACCTGATCCTAAGCTAAATGAGAATAAGGTAATTATAATGAGTTAATTATAATTAGTTAAAAGATTCTGTAATGCAATTAGGGTGTTCAAATAATAAAATATTTGTTTAAAAATATTAAAAATACCTACTATGTAACATATATTATTAAAATTTTAATCTTATGTGAATAATGTGAGACTTTCTATTATATATTTTTTAATGTTGTAGATAAATAATTTATTAAATCCAACGGATCAAGCAAATGTGAATCCAGCACAAGCTAATGTTTCAAAGGTAAATAAAGTAAAAAAAATGTTGGAAAAATATAAAAAAAAGATTAATAGTAAATGGAAGTACCACTAGTTTTTCTTCCTATATGTATACATATGCAATATATATCTATAATAATTCTACATTTATATCATAATATGGTATGGTATGCAATTTGAATTTGATTTTTTATATTCTGTTTGTACAATTAGTTATATTAGTTATTAGTATATTAGTTATATTACAAAAATTATATTACTCTTCTGAAATGTAATTTCTATTTTTATATAATAATAATATATTCCTGATAACACATATATACTCCTGATACACATATATACACATTGATATATGTATTTTTTATATATTAGATTGTACAGTAAAGGCAGCAAAAATTTTGGAAAGAGAAACAGATTATTTCACTGAAATATTGAAAATCTTTTTTAATGTAAATAACAAATAACTTGTGTAAATGATATAACAGACATAATAACATATTTTTAGGGAAATTAAATTTTACAGATAAAGATTTAGGGAGAAATAATTGAATATTATATACATAATTTTGTTGTAGAAGAAAAAAAACAGGAAGACGAAGAACAATCTGGCAAATTCTGATACTCAAAATATGGATCTCATGAATAACATGGTATTTACTTAAATATTTTATAAATTTTTATGAATTAGATTGTTATAAAATACATTTCTATAGTTTTTATTAAAAACGTAATTATAATAAAGGGTGTTTTCATTAAGAAAAAATATTTTTTAGACTAGTTTTCCGGATATTCCGACAATATCTGGTGATGCTGCAAATTTAATTTTTGACAATAATAAAATTGATTTTGTAATGCTCGGTAAATGTAAACCGGGTCCAAGTTTATCTTCCGATAATAAAAAAAATAATTGACCATTTAATTATACACGTATGTATTTCGTAATTATTTATATTTATGTGACAAAAGTATAAAAGTATTTTTTATATAATAATATAAAACATCTAACTAGCATGCATGCACTAATTAATGTTTTATAATTAAATGTTAATCTATAAACATTATAAAATATGCATATCGAATATTCGTATTTTTTTCTTTTACAGAGGCCAACAGATGTAATTATTTCAAAAGCAGATATGTGAAGAGACATAATTGCAATAAAGAATGAAGTTGAATTTAAATTAGATCAAAAGAAAACAGATGTAACTGCAATAATAAAAGAAATCGAATTGGAACTTACATGAGATCAAAAAAAAATTAGATCGTATAATTAGATTGTATAATAATATCTTAATTTTCATTTTTCTTTAATCTTTTATGAATATATTTTGTAGAGTTATATAGCAATGATAATAACTGACAGTTATTTTCTAATTAGAACGCAGATTTGTTTATTTTTCAAGAACTATTCTAAATCTTGTTGCTGATTTGTTTGAATGAATTCGGGAACGAGTAAGATAAAATTTCAATTTATATTTATATTCGATCATTTCGTCATAGAAAATATTAAAAAGATATTGGACGAGGAGGAGAAATGATAATTTGCAATTTTGCAATGGAAGCAAAAGAAAAAAGTTTATAATCAAGAGACATTGTTGTTTTATTTAAAAAAATATATATATTGATGATAATATTAAGTAATTTATAACATGAAGATTTCACATGTTTACTATATTATTATTATATATACACACACATATATAGTAAAAGTGTACAAAAGAAAAGTGTATGTGTGTGTGTGCGGATTATTTATTAATTATAATTAATTATATAATAATTATTAGTAATTCACAACAGTTTATATTAATAATAATTAATATTAATTATAGTAATAATTAATAATAATTATTTTATTGTTAATAAATAATCCATTAACAATCATTCTTGACGAAATAATTGGGACTAAGAATCGATTTTTTATCGATTTGATATATAATAATTGAAAAAAAATTCGAACACCCTGTTACAGGTAATCTAATTTTATACTTTAAAGGACTATGAATTCTTTCATACAAAACGCATTAACTCGCTATATGCTGGCTTAATTTAATAATAAATTTCAATTAAAAAAAATAGATGAAAAGCTAAATGACTGTTTTCAATCGTAATCGCTGACCATTGCTTTCTGACTGGTTCAGACGGAATTGCAATCGCAGCCGCCAGCTGCTAGTGCGATACAGGTATTAGCCCGGGTCCACAATAGGTAATTTAAGCCTTAAGCCTTAAGAAATTGACCAATCACAGTCAAGTATGAAGAGAATATCTGACTGTGATTGGTCAATTTCTTAAGGCTTAGGACTTAAATTACCTATTGTAGACCCGGGCTTAGGTGTGTCAAAAAGCCAGGCGCTAACCAATCAACTTTTCGCTCTTACGGACTAGCTGTACATCGATTGGCTATTCCTTTTTGGCAAATGACGCATCCTATATGTGCGAGAGTCCTTCATCGGAACGCACAGCTTATCGAGAAATGCATATATTATATATATTATATATATATGATGCTGGGGAATATCCGTTGTACGCATACGTAAGGTGAATTTCCAGTAGATCACCGTGATTATCTCCCACCGCTACTATCATACATACAGTTACGTTCGAACTGCGATCAACGAAGGAGCCGAAGGCCGGAGAAAAGTTCGTCGTCACACAAGTGCAAACAAAGCACGTAGCACGATTCAAGCCGAGGAGCGTAAAATATTTTTATTTTGAAGAGCACCCGTTAATAACAAGGTTTAATAACAAGGTAAATGCATTATCTACGTAACTTTATATACTGTAGAAGATCATAATCATCAAGAAATTATATTAAAAATGCAAACTATAATTGCATTGTTAGCGAACACGTCATTCGAAAGCGAATATGGCCGATGATATTCGCAACAATTATTTTGTATTGTATAATGAAAAGTTTATCAATTTCTTTTATAAGTCTTTTTTTTCTTTTTATGTATATATATATATATATGACTTATTATTTTGCATATATAAATAAAAAAAATTACTCAGCTATTTTTGTAATAAGTATATACATATATACTACTTTTATGTTTGTGTAGACAAACTGCAATATTTTTAATTTATTTACATATATACAATTTTTAATAATAATATTGATAAGATTATTAAAATATATTAATGCCAAGAATAGCTAATAACAATAATTGTTGAATGTCTATTAACAGTTGATTTTATTGAAAATAATTATTAATAAAAAACTAAAAAAAACATGTATATATACAATGATCCTTTTCAAAATTAGAGTTATATATACATTAAGACTACTTTATATAAAATGTACAATCTACTCTACTAATATTTAACTAATAAGACATTCATTGTTTTCAAGGTCTTATTCCTTTTTTATCAAAAAATGATAATGTTATCTGAGAAGAGATAATATTTACAGTCATACATGTTTATAACTTTTATTATTTGTAATAAATAAATTCATACTTTCAAATTTACTATATTTCTCTTATTAATTTCGTTGTGTATTCTTTATTCTTTTGTCTCAAAAAGAAGTACATAAAAAATAACACTGTTTATTAATCTTTTACCTACAGATATGCATTCCTATTCGTTATTTATCGACAACAGCCATAGTTAAAAGGTTAATTACTAAAACTCAATTTTATGAATTTTCAGAGTATAATTTATATATTATATATATATATATATATATATATATATATATATATATATAAAATAATATACTACAAAAGATCATTTTTATTTATTTACATTGTTTATTAATATAAATTGAAAAAAAATAATAATATTGATAAACTTAAGAAATACAATTTTAAATATTCATCCTTTCTCCTTTCTCTTTTTAGTAAGCTTGGCATTCACCATGGAAGCACACGCACGTGCTCCGGAACCTTTAGTAAAAACTAATGACATGACGAGTAATTGGCACAGTTGGAAGGAAGATTTCATCATATTTATGAAAGTAACTGGATATATCAATAAATCAAATGAAATTCGTGCAAATCTCTTGAAAAATCGGATTGGAAAAATTGGTATTGATGCAATACAAACTATGACTTTTGACAAACCAGAAGATAAAGATGACATGGATATATTGATTGAGAAATTGGAAGAATTCTTTAATCCACCAAAAAATGAGGTGGTCGAGCGATTTCAATTCTTTACAAGAGACAAAAAACACAATGAAACCATTGAGCAATATATAAATATCTTAAAAGTATGTTGAATTGTAATACATTTTTTTATTATGAATATTTTATGTTTTTTGGTATTGAAATATCTATTGTTTTCAGGAAAAAGCCAAATCTTGCAATTTTAATGACATGACGGATAGTATTATACGAGATAAAATCATCCTTATTACTCAAGACAAAATACTTCGTAAAAAATTTTTTGAAACAAAAAATTTAGATTTAGAGAAACTGGTAACAATTTATAATGATTATAATATCAATATGGAGAAGATGAAACAACTAACTAAAGAAAATATCAATATGGAGAAGAAACAAATTACTAAAAGTACAGAAAACCTAAGCTTCACACCGAAGCCGCTGATGAATGATACAAGGAAAAAATGTTGGAGATGTAATTGTCAACATCCACTTGGAAAGTGTCCCGCTTGGGGATCAAAATGTACAAAATGTGGTGATGTGAATCACTTTACCCAATGTTGCAAAGGTCCCAGACCTAATCCTAATAAGCTAAATGATAATAAGGTAATTTATTATGATGATTAGCTAAAAGATTCTGTAATGCAACTAGAGTGCTCAAATAATAAAATAATATATTTGTTTAAAGATACTATCATATACTAAAAATATTTATCATATAACATGTATTATTAAAATTTTAATCTTATATGAATAATATGAGACTTTATTTTTTTTTAATTTTCTTTATTCTTTACTGTTATAGATAAACAATTTATTAAATCCACTGGACCAAGCAAATGTGAATCTAGCACAAGCTAATATTCCGAAGGTAAATAAAGTGAAAAAAAATATTGGAAAAATATAAAGAAAAGATTAATAACAATAGATTAATATATAAGGCAAGACCATTTGTATTTTCTTTTATATAAATATACATACAATATATCTATAATATATCTATAATAATTGTTTATTCATAGTATAAATCTAACACATGGTAAAATATGGTATGGTGTACAATTTAAATTTGAGTTTTTTATGTTCTGTTGTATAATTAGTTATACATATAATAAAAATTATATTACTCTTATGAAATGTAATTTCTATTTTTGTATAATAATAAATTCCTGATGAGACACATGTGCGTAAATACACATTCATTTGTGTATCTTTTTATATATTAAATTATACTGTAAAGGCAAAAATTGTAAAAAGAGAAACAGATTATTTCACTAAGGTATTGAAAATGTTTGTCTAAATAATAAAATAATAGACAAAAATAAAATACTTTTTGAGAAATAAAATAATATAAAAAAGATTTAGAGAAATAATATTATATATATAATTTTGTTGTAGAATAACAAGAAAAAGAACAATCTGGCAAATTCTGAAACTAAAAATATGGATCCGATGAATAAAGTGGTATTTACTCAATTCATTAATTAGATTTTCATAAAATACATTTCTAGTTTTTATTGAAAACACAATTGTAATAAAGGATATTTTTTAGACTAGTTTTCCGGATATTCCAACAGTACCTCGTGATGCTGCAAATTCAACTTTTAACAATGATAAATTTGATTTCGTAATGCTAGATGAATGTAAACCGGGTCCAAGTTTACCTTCTAATAATATCACAAATCGACCAGCATATCTTAATCATACACGTATGTATTTCATAATCTGTTATATATATTCATATGATAAAAATATAAAAGAGTATTTTTTTTAGTAACATAAGTATGCAACAAATAAATTAAGTTAATTAATAATTAACAAATAAATTAATAATTATATACCTTTATTTATTACAGAATATAATAATGCATATGTGAGAAGAGCCAAACCAACGGTAATTTTTGATGTACCTAACATATATAAATATCTAACACGTTCATAAAACAACTAACCAGTATGCATGCATTAAATAATGTTTTATAATTAAATGTTAATCTACAAGCATTACATAAAATATTCATATCGAATATTTGTATTTTTTTCTTTTACAGGGAACAGCACATCTATTTGATATTATTCCAACAACAGATGTTGTACAAAGAGAATTAACTAAAATAAAGGAAGGGATGAAATCGGAATATAAACAATTGGATCAAAAGAAAATAGATGTAGTAGTAAAAGAAATCGAATCGGATTTTACAAGGGATTTACAGGGATTTACAGGAAATCGAAAGAAATTAGATAAAGATCCTTGTGTATTGTCTTAATTTTAATTTTACTTTAATCTTTTATGAATTTATTGCAAAGTTATAGCAATAATAAGAATTTCTCTTGATTATAAGATTATTATGCAGAATCGACAGTTATTTTCTAATCAGAATACGGACAGAATACTTGTTTATATTTCCAGAACTGTTCTATATCTTATCGCCGGTTTGTTTGAATGAATCATAGATTTATAGAAATAGACTGCGTATTCCTGTACAAAAAACTGTTTTAAACATTAGAAAGAGAGAGCGATAGTGGTCAGATCTCTTTCTCTCTCGCACAGTTGAAGGAAAAGCGACAAAATACGCTTTTCTCTTCATTTTCCTCCAGCCGTGATATCCCCTCTCCTTCAATGATTGAGAGAAAAAGAGATCCAACCGCTATCGCTCTCTCTTTCTAATGTTTAAGACATCTTTGTACAAGAATGCGCAGATACGCAGTCTATTTCTATAAGGTTATGGAATGAATACAAGAGCGAGTAAGATAAAATTTCAGTTTATATATTCGATCATTTCGTCATAGATAATACTAAAAAAAAAAATAATTGGGCAGGAAGATGATAATTTGCAATTTTGTAATGGAAGCAAAAGGAAAAAAACTTATAATCAAGAGACATTGTTGTTTTATTTAAAAAATATATATTAATGATAATATATATTTTGCAATTTATAATCTGAAGAATTCACATGTTTTATAGGTATCTGTGTACAAACACACACACATGTGCATGTAGTAAACATGTAAATTTTTCATATTGTAAATTACAAAATATGTATTTTATAAATAAATATTTTATATATATATATATACACACACACATATAAAATATATATTTTGTATGATATACATTTGATAATAAATAGATAGAATTATTAAATTTTAATTTTCCTGCTATTCTGTTATACTGGTCATATGTTTATAAAACATCTATTTATAACTTCTATATTGTGTATTTCTGCTGTATATTTTATGCTATATATACATTATAAATAGACAATGCATCAGGAATATTATTAATCATTTTTCAACATGTCTTGTTAAGTAAAATAGCTGTAGAATTCATCCCATTATCAGCTGACTTTTAAATAATTCTATAAATTGTATTATATTCCATTGTTGTGGAATATAATTTAATAATAAGCTTTTTCTACAAATGGAAAGTGTGTGTGTGTGGATTATTTATTAATTATAATAAAATTATTATAATTAATAATTATTAATAATCCACTACATTATATTTTGTATTATAATAATTATTTTATTGTAATTAATAAATAATCCATCAGCAATCATTCTTGAAGAAATATTGAGATTAACAAACGATTTTTCCAATTAATTTAATACATAATAATCGAAAGAAAAATTTAAAAAGTATTAAAAGAGTAAATAGAAATAAAATAGGGCAAATGAACATAAGATAGTTCCTCAGAAATAAAATTTTATAAATAAAAAGATTTAAAAGCTACTGAATATTATAAAAATAATTTTGTTGTAGAGTAACAACAAAAAGAACTATAAGGCAAATTCTGCGACTAAAGACATGAATCCAATGAACGAAACGGTATTTATTCAAAGCTTATGCACTTAATTTCCATAAAGTATATATTTTTGTAATTTTGATTGATAGTAAAAAGCAAATATGATGAAAATATATGTTCTTGTTAAGAAAATATTTTTTCTAGATTAGTTTTCCAGATATTCCGACAGTATCTTGTGATACTACAAATTCAACTTTCAGCAATAATAGAAAATTTAATTTTTTCCGAATAATAAAAGAACGTAAACCAGATTTATATTTCGATGAAGTCGTAATTCAATCGACATATTTTGGTAACAATACACGTATGTATTTGATAATCTGTTACCTATATTCATATAACAAAAATTTTTTAAATATTTTTCGAATAAGTGTGCAGCAAATAATTAAATACACCTTTATTTATTACAGAACGTAATAATGCATATGTGAGAAGAGGCCCGAGAGAGAACCAGAGAAAGAAACCAATAGTAATTTCGATATACTTAACAAATATAAATACCTAACACACACAACCAACATATGCTTGCATTAATTAATATTTTATAATTAAATGGTAATTTATAAGCATCACATAAAATATTCATGTACTCTTTTTTACAGGAAATGACACCGTATAATCCACCGAAGCATATTATGGATGCTGTACTTGCAAAACATAAAGAAATCACGCTATTAAGTTCATTGATGAAAAAAATGGAATAAATCAAGATCCTTGTGTATTGTCTTAATTTAAATTTTAATTCAATATTTTATAGATACATTTTGTAAAATTGTAATAATAGTAAGAATTTGTGTTGCAATATTTCCTTGATATTTCATAAGCTCGTTACAGAACTAACAATTATCTTCTAATCAGAACACGGATTTGTTTATATTTCAAGAATTTCTCTATAAATCTCGCGGTTTGTTTGAACGAAAGTGGAATGAAAAGTGGAATGAGGGGAAATAATTTAGGATCTTGTAGTGGAAGCAAAAAAAGCTTATAATCAGAAGACTACTTTAGGACACTATTTTACTGTTTTATTAAAAAAAATATATTCATATAAAATTAAGGAAAATTTAATAAGATTTTTGAAATTCATAATAGGAAAAATTCATATTTACTGTATATAAAATTTTTCTGCTTTTTATATTGCATATTTTATGCTATACATTATGAATTATAAAATGTATCAGGAAAATTGTGGCTCTTTGAGAATCTCTTTTATGCTCATATATTCATTCTTGCTGAATGGCTGAATGGATAAAGTTTATCTGCTGGATTTTAAATAATTCGATAAATCACTGTGTTGTGAAATATAATTTAACAATAAGTTTTTTGTACAAAAAGAATATGTGTATGTGAATTTATTAATTATACTTATCATAATAATTATTATAATTAATAAATAATAAATCTCCAACAATTATTCTTGAAGAAATAATTCATTTCCTATCGATTTGATACTTGAAAAAATTGATAATTGAAAAAAAAATTGAAACATTCTATCAAGTAATCTAACTTTCATACTAATATTTATTTTATTAAAACCAATTAAATTAACATCTAAATCAAGCTAGCAATAAGTAACAAAGAACCAACAATTAATTGCAAATGTTAAAATTTTGAAGAATTAATTTTAAATAGTTATCTTTACAGAGCTGTCAGGAACTCTCGATGAAGGTAAATTATACCAATTATACTATACAGTACAGAGCGTGTGTATTAGACATTAGTATACATGATTGGGTACACTGCGCGACAACGATTCGTTCCGTGGTCACTCTCTCGCGGGGCAAGGGGAGCGTAGAAGTGACCAATCAGCTGGCAGCGTGGCAATGGCTGATTGGTTAGAGGCTACGCTCCCCTTGCCTCGCGAGAGGGACCACGGAACGAATCGTTGTCGCACAGTGTACATACTATAGTCTATAGTCGACGAAAACTGAGATAAAGTCGTCACCCACAAAATCACGAACAAAGCACTCAAGATTCAAGTCGAAAAAGCGAAAAATATATCTTAAAAAGCGCACATTTAAAAACAAGGTAAATGCATTATCTTCATAACTTTATATACTGTACAAGACCAGCATAATTATAAAAATTGTATTAATAACGTAAACTATAATTGCGTTGAACACGTCATTCGAATATGGTGGATAAAATATGCAATAATTATTTTATATCGTACATATTAAATTGACCAATTTTTTTATAAGTCTGTTTTAATTTTATTTCTATAAATTTTATTTCTATAAATACTTATATAAATTATCATTACCTTTTCATATATAAATAAAAATAAATTTGCATAGCTATGTATCCAGCATAAATATGCTACTTTTATATTTATATTGTAATGCAGTTTTAATAATAATATTAATATAATTATTAAAATATATTAACATTAAGATGGCTAATAATAATTTTTGAATGTTTATTAATACACATACACATTAAAAATTTTTTTACTTAAAAAAATAAAAATAATGTACAATATTACTTTACAAAAATTAAAATTATATACACATTAGCTATATAAAATGTATAAGATACTCTATTAATAGCTCTATTTATAGCTGATATATTAATTGTTTTCAAGATCTCATTCTTTTTTATCAAAAATTAATTAAAAATGACTAACCTCATGTTGGAAGAAATAACATTACAACCATATAACTTTTGTGATTTGAAAGCTATACTTTATTTAAAAGTCAGAACTTTGCTATACTTTCTTCATTAGTTTTATTGTATATCTTTTATTCTTTTGTATTGAAAAGATAATATAAAAAATAGTATTATATTGTTTAATTATTAAAACTTAATCTTAAGATTCTTTGGATATATATAATTTACATACTATAAATACTAAAAATACAATAGCATAATACAATAAGGATTATTTATGTTTATTTTGCATTGTCTAATATAAATTGGGAAATAAAATTAAGAAAAATAATTTAAAAGAATATTGATGTTATTCTTTTTAGTAAGCATTCATCATGAAAGCACATGCACGTGCTCCAGATCCTCTAACAAAAACCAATGACATGGCCAGTAATTGGCACAGTTGGAAGGAAGATTTCATCATATTTATGAAAGTAACTGGCTATATTAATAAGCCCAATGATATTCGTGCAAATATCTTGAAAAATCGGATTGGAAAAATTGGTATTGATGCAATACAAACTATGACTTTTAACAGACCGCAGGATAAAGATAACATGGATATATTGATTGCAAAACTGGAAGAATTCTTTAATCCACCAAAAAATGAAATAGTCGAGCGATATCATTTCTTTACAAGAGACAAAAAACACAATGAAACCATCCAACAATATATAAATATCTTAAAAGTATGTTGAATTGGAATACACTTTTTTTGTTTTGAATATTTTATGTTTTCTGGTATTAAAATGTTTTTTTTTTCTTTTTTTTAGGAAAAAGCCAAAACTTGCAATTTCAAAGACACAGTGGATAATGTTATACGAGATAAAATTATTTCTATTACTCAAGACAAAATACTTTTGAAAAAATTTTTTGAGACAAAAAATTTAGATTTGCAGAAACTGATAGCAATTTATAACGATTACAATATCAATACAGAGAAAATGAAACAAATTACTAAAGAGACCATAGAATCCAGAAGCACACCAAAGCCTTTGTTGAATGATACAAAGAGAAAGTGTTGGAGATGTAATTCTCAACATCCATTAAGAAAGTGTCCTGCTTGGGGGTCAAAGTGTACAAAATGTGGTGATGTGAATCATTTTACCCAATGTTGTCAAGGTCCCAAACCTAAGGTAAATGATAATAAGGTAATTATTATGATAATTAACAACAAGATTTTGTAATGCAATTAGAATGCTCAAAGAATAAAATATTAAGAATATCTATTATATATTATTAACATATATTATTAAAACGGTGATATTGTATGAGTGTTAACTTTATATTATTTATTTTCTAATGTTGTAGATAAATAATTTATTAAATCCAATGAATCAAGCAAAAATGCATCCAACACAACAGACTAATGTTTCAAAGGTAAATAGGATGAAAAACAATTTTGAAAAATGTGAAAAAATTGAAATCTGGAAAATCACATTTATATTTTCTTTTGCACGCATATGCATATGATATACGTCTATAATAATTTTATATTTATATCGTAAATCTAACAACAATGATCTCTATGTGTATCTTTTTATATTGTACATAGATTATATTATACTAAAAGCTAAAATTTTGGAAAAGATATTTATTTCAAGATATATTTCAGATATATTTTTTTCAGTATTGGGATGTTAAAAATGTATAAATAAAAATATAATATAAATATATAGGGAAAATAAGAAAGATTAAAATCTTTCTTTCTTTATAAGAAAAATTAAAAAATTTTAGAATATTATAGAGATAATTTTTTATTGTAGAATAATAACAAAAAAAATTATCATAAGGCAAATTCTGGGATTAAAGATATGGGTCCAATGAATAAAAAGGTATTTACTTGAATAATTTATGTGAAATTAATTTTTATAAAGTATATTTATTTAATTTTTATAAATAATAAAAAGCAAATGTGAAAATATATGTTCTCATTAGGAAAAATATTTTTTAGACTAGTTTTCCAGGAATTCCAACAGCACCTTGTACTGCAAAGTTAACTTTTTGCAACGATCCATTTAATTGTACAATGCGAGGTGTATGTCATTGTAAGCCGTGTCCAAGTTTACATACCAATAATGCCACAAGTCAATCAATATATTCTCCTAAAAATACACGTGAGTATATTTTATAATAAATAATTCATAAAAATAAAAAAAATGATACCTATATTCATATAATAGAAATATAAAAGAATAATTTCTTTCTTTGAAATAAGTGTAGAAATTCTAAGTAAAAATATATGATTAAGTATAATGATTATTTATTACAGATTTTAAATATGATTCTATGTTAAGAAGACCATATTAATTTTCAATATACAAGCACAAATAACATAAAAGATCCAACTAGTACGTATATTATTAATTAATATCTTATAATTAAATTGAATTTTAAAGTGAATTTATATAAGCATTATATAGAATATTTATATATTTTTTTCTTTTACAGAAAACACAGATTTATCTGTAATGTTGAATGATATTCGAAATGATCTAAAATGTTAAATATCTCAAATGATCTGAAATGATCTAATTTCAATAGAAATTAGAGCATACAAATTGTAATTTTTTAAATGATTAAAAAAAGAAATTTGATAAAGATAAATTGTGTACTGTTTTAAATCTTTTAATTTTAATTGTTAAATGTTTTGTAATATTTTACAAAGTTATAATCGATAATAGATATTTCTATTATTTATATCTGCACAGAACCGGCATCATCTTATAAATGGGACGCGGAATTATATTTTTCAAGAAAATAAAATTTTCCTGTAAATGCCGATTCTCTGAATGAAAATGAAAAAAAAACAAGAATGAATGAGATAAAGTAGCATTTTATAAATTCATCTTGCCATAGATGAAGCTAAAAAAAAATTAAGTGAAGATAGAAACAATAATTTGTGTACACAATCAATCTCTTAAAAAAAGAAAAAAGAAAGGAATTAGTTATTTGTATTTTTGATTGTTTTGATTTTTCATTGTTTTATATATATTTTTAAAAAATTTATTAATAAAAAATAGAGGAAAATCTAATGAAATTTTTATAATTTATTATATGTTGTAATTCGAAAATTTCATATATATATATATATATATATATATATATATATAATATATATATATATATATATATATATATATATGTTTGTATGTGTGTGTAAAATACACTTGATAATAAAATTACGAAAGTAATTTTTCTGTTGTATGTATTGAAATTATATATTCACCAAATACTATTGCAATTCTATTTTCCATTCTATATATTTCATCCTATATACATTATAAATATTAAAAAAGGAAAACCTATTAAAAATTATGCTCTTTGAACATGTTCACTGTCTTCTTGAACAGCTTCAGAGTCATCTTTCTTTTCACTATCATTCAACTGTTGGGCTTTAAATAATTCTACAAGTTTTTCTGTTGCTGTAGGATATAATTTAACAGCTGCACCAAGCTTTTTCTACAAAGGAAAAAATAAATATATATATATATATATATATATATATGTATATTATACGATATATATGTGTATATATAATATCACTAATCTTTTTAATTAAAAAATCTTATTGTCTTGAATAAAATATAATTACGTTAGGGAACTGTGCCAAGTTTAGCTTTGGGTCTTTAAATGTAAATGGTGTCCATGGGCCTTGTATGGATGGAAAATTAGTGTGCCACAGCTTACGCAGTCTCATCGCAGAGCTGTTGTGAATCTGCGTACGTACCAGCTCCATCCACTTTGTAATGTCATCCCGACTGTAGTTAGCAACGTCCATCCAGTGTTTACCGCCATTTACTGGGCACAAAAATATACAGTTATACCAGTTATATCACGTTGATTTAAAAATATTCGTTTATCTCTTAGATGCATACAATACTCAGCAACTATAACTGGGTGTTTGTGTCTTCTTGGTTTAGCGTACACGACGACTCCTGGATTATCCTTCGCATATTGAACTAGATTGTGCTCTATAAAATCCCTGCTCACAAAATAATTGCATATTGATTTTTTTTTTAATAATTCTTTATCGTCATCACAAAAATAAAAACACAGGTTAGATACAAAAATTACCTCATTCCTCTACTTGTGCCATGGTTTTTGCAAAATTTTAAAGTTACCCTCTGCAGCTGACAGACGTAACGTCCAATTCCTAGACCGAGAGGTGCTCGTGGAAAGCCAGATGGAAGAAATAATTGTTTATTCGACATGATGTCACTTATCACGCAAAACGGATCATGGATTATCATGCATCTGGTAGATCAGTTGTTGATAGACTTCCATTTTCGCGCATGCGCGTTGAATATAAATTTTTGAAAAATTAATTAAAAACATGAAATAGAAAAATAATATTTTGTGGACAAATAATATTTTATATAATGACATAATATGTAATGATAATATTATTAACATAAATATTAATATAAATAATTATATTAATAAATAATTAATTATATTAATATAAATTTCTGACATTAATAAATATTATTATTAATATACAAATATTAATACATTATTATTATATTATTAATATAAATATTATTTAATATAAATATATATTATTAATATAAATATTTTAACAAATAATTACATTAATAAATAATTAATTATATTAATATAAATTTCTGACATTTATATGAATCAGGAATTAAAATAATATAATTTTTGATGAGGTCATATTTTTGTTTTATACGTAAAAATGATTTTTTTATGTCAACAATGAAATACAATGATAATTAATACGAGATACTTCTTCATTGGCACTTGAGGAATAAAAAGTTTGTTTCAAATTTTACTGAATTCTGTTCATGAATTTTTAGTTAAATGAATTTCTCGATTAAATTAATTTATCAATTTTATTGTTAAGCTAATATGTCATTATTGGCATGTAAAAATTAATTTTAATGCCTCATGCATCCACTTTTGTGGTAAATACTTGATACGAATCTTATTAATTTCCATTAATTGGAATTAAACAGAATTAAAGTGCATTTTGAACTTCAATATTTATTATTCTAATCGTATACCTCGAGTGAAAAGGTCTATGTGCATTAATGCATAAAAAACGATATTAATATCCTTTTTTTCTAATTTATATTGCAAACAAAAAGAACATTGATTATATAATTATATAAGATCTAGTGTAATATATATTATATATAATAAAATTCATATTTCTAATTCTTTCTCTCTCTTTCTCAAATTAGAAATAGTTTTCAATTTCTAAACAGTTCGATAATTAATGTATTTAATGTGTTAACTTGTTTGCAACGCATTTAATCGGATTCAGTCGTTCTCATCAGTCCTCCCTTTCAACGTATAGTTATCTCATTACAATAAAATTATGTTGTGTATTCCGTAAAGTCGTCCATATAGACACGCTTGTTGCTTCTTGGCGATAACTCGTCCGTTGCGGTATCCGGATTGTTGTTAACCGATTCTTGCAGCACCCTATTTCGTAGTCGCTTGATGTGCCGTAAGCGCTCCAACCAATTGGAGGCGTATGGATTGTGGCTATTTTGCTTCAGAGACGAACAAACCATCGAGGCGAGCTGTAAATCATACGTTTCCTTTACATCGTATCTATTCTTTTCTAAAGAAAAAAGAATTTTGTAAAAACCTTTACAGAGAAGATGCTTACATTAGCATGCAGAGCAAGCTGTCGCGAAAGAATCGCCAGGTTTTGATCAGAAATTATTTTAGGCTCGCTGTGACCGATATGCTCGGCCAATTCCTCTCGTGCTTGTACCGTCACTTGATTAGTACCGTGATCTAACGGTTGTATCACGACGCAGGCGTAATTAAATTGACCCTGAAAAGATACGCGAGCAAAATTGAGCGCAAAAGTATCTTACAGAATTTTTAAAGCTACTTTAATCCCGCTTACCTTAACTGTCTGTATATTATATGCTTCGTCGGATTCATTGTAAACAAGTGTTACGTAGTTATTCCCAATGTGGGTTTTTTTCGACGTACATTTTGGGTCACTTGCTTTCGTAGGCATCAGCGTCGCGACATGAAAAGCCACCTGAAGAGATTTCCGAGTTATTAATTAAAAGTAAAACTGCGTGAAAACTGAATTAATTCGATTAATACAAAGTAGATTGCAAACCTGCGTAACATCGTCCTGCCAGATATAAGCAAAATCTCCATTTTCACCATTACGATCCAATCCTCCTAGGAATACATTCTCATCGACGTCCTTCAATCGAATTAACGTGCCTAGACGGTGCAAAAATTCGGTATAACGAAGGGAACCGTGCTGATTTGCCAAAATCTCAGTTTCGTTCGAAGCCTGTCCCGGGCCAACATAGAGCACTCCAATTTTATGAGTCTCATATGGCTGTATTCTGTCTAAATTTGTCACCGCGCGTTGAATAGCTGTTGTCTGTGGAACCAACAGAGGTTTTTCTGTAGTGGTACCGAAGTGAGCTGCATGGTAAAGTTGAAGGAACACAAAGCTGCAACAGAGAACCAATGTGACTTTCCAAAAAACTATATTGTATTATGTTGCAAGAAAAAATGTTTAAATTAATATATTTAAATTTTTAATTATTATTTAATTAATAATTAATATTTTTAAATTAATATATTTAATTGAAAGCATATATATGAGTAATAAAATACAACCTTGGATTGATGCCTGTTCGTGGCGGATCCTTTACGCGAGGTGAATTGCCTCGTCGCATGTTATCCCACTCCCCTCGTGATTTTTTTACTGGACTCATAACGGAGATCGTGTGGCCTCTGTCGCGGAAAGGTATAGTTATAGGTAAAGGAGGCAACATGGATGGATCTGGTCTCTCATCCTTTTGCTGGAAAAGTGATCAATCATATAAATGTGTAGAGAAATTATTTTCAAGAAATTCAATTTTTTCTCGGTATACTTTATCTCCAAAGTTTCGTCCAATAGGTGGTTTATTTTCAACAGACATCTGTTTTTGACTATAATCAAGACTAGATAATCGAGAGTAAATTTGAGTAGGTGATTGTGGCGCTTTTGCAGTAGATGATTGTATTTGTGTCGGGCGTATTTGTATTCCTAAATAATTTCCTGGTGCCTAAAATAATTTTAATGTTAGGTATACATTCCGTGTTACTTTATCAGTATCATCTACCTGTACAGTTGTTGGTGATGGAGGTACAGTATTGCTAACGGTTACTGAAATAGTTTGAGTAACTTGGGTCGCTCCTGGATAAGAACGTTGCGAACGTAATGTGGTTGGATGGTCTCCAGTATTTTCCGAAGAAGGTGGAGTCGTTCCCATACCAAAAATTTCTTCCGGTATCGCTTCACAACTAACCCTATAAATTAAATAACGAATAAAAGAACAATTTTATAAATATATTTAAAAGTAACATCCCTTAATCATCAAGAAATAAAATTTAATAATAACAAAAATATAACAAAAAATTAATATAAAAAGTATTAAATAAATTTAATAATGCTTGTATATGTAAATTTTTTCCAAATATACCTCATGTCTTTTGTATAAATATTTTTTGAATGTTTCTTCAATTCTGCATCCAATTTAATTTCTAGATCTGAACAAACAAAATCTTTATCGAGTTGTTGCTGCACGTTTAGTTTCTCTTTATTTAAGAATGGATTCTTCCAATTAGCGCTCATTTCCGGACTGGAATTTGATCGGCGTACCGGATTTCTGGAACGCCTTGTATCTATGGAAAATTTTTATATTCATTTAGAAATATTTTTCTATTCATTTATTTAAAAAAAGACAAGAATAATTGTATCACTTATACCTTCTTCACCTTCTTCTAAGCTTTCTAAACTGTCTCTTGAGCTTTGTCGAGATGGACTAGGTCGAGCTGGTGAACCTGGTATCGCAATGGGACCTGACGATATAGAAGATAACACGGATTTGACGCTGGATTCGCTTTGCGACTGATTAATATTTTTGTTTGGTATTTCCTGTAGCAAGAGAAAAAATATGTCATAGAAAAGATATAATACATTATATGTAAATTGCTTTTAATGATTTATCAATAGTTGATTATTACAGCTTAGTTAATTTTAAAAATACCTCTCCTTCGTCATCAGAATATTCTGATGCAGCCTCTTGTTGTTTATTTGGTATTACATTTTGATTCGGCATATACAGAGCCATAATGTCATGTGCAGGAAAATCCATGGGAGTTTCAAATTGTGTAGAATTTTGTATTCTCGTAATCCACGACATATCACCGGTAGGTCTACGCACGTATATCTCAGCCCATCCTTGGCACCAGCAAGCACAAAGTATATGCCCATCTTGTTTGTCGCTATTCAATATCTGTCCCAGCTTTGACAATTCAATCTGATCCTTGTCGGTCTTCTCTGTAAGAAATTCCTTTTTCATACTATCCGAATCTTCTGTAGATTTTTTAGATTCCTCTGTGGGAGAATTCGTAGCAGT
This sequence comes from Camponotus floridanus, assembly GCF_003227725.1. Taxonomy (NCBI): domain Eukaryota; kingdom Metazoa; phylum Arthropoda; class Insecta; order Hymenoptera; family Formicidae; genus Camponotus; species Camponotus floridanus. The sequence goes on along the minus strand of NW_020229425.1, from coordinate 890,395 downwards.
ATTCGCGTTTGAACTTCCATGACCACCGGAGGATTGTCTGGATAACTTGTCTTCCTTTGACGTCTACAAATATAATTTCTTATGTAATATATATTTTTTAAAGACATCCAAATTTAAATGCAATCATTGCAGATATTATTTATACAAAAAGAAGTAAAAATAAAATAAATACTGTATTAATTGTATCATATATAAGATCTAAAGATAAAGAACCTCGATACTTGAAGTACGTTGCAAGTTTGACTGAGACGTTCTTGTATGATCTAGTAATAGAAGGCTTTCAGGTTTACACGCCGCCCAACAATTGTCGCAAAGTCCACCGCGCATAGCTTTATTGCTGCAACCACTTGTCGTTACCGTGATAAGTTTATTGCCAAGAATCCAAGTCATTGACTGACCTTCCTTAAGGAGGAAATCAGCAGCTGGTAATCTATTATAAAAATAACATACTATATTCTTTATCATATCTTTTTAGTATATTTCTGTTATATCTTTTATTTGATTTAATTACTTGGAACTACCTTTTAGGCCGCGCCGAATAATTGGAAAATGTATAACGAGCCATTAAGTCAATGCAAGTTTCAGTAAGTTCAATATGAAAGTTCATTAAAGCTTCATCAATTGGAGGCTTTAAATCTAAAGCTCTACTTTCTCCTATCATTCGATTCGCCATTATCGGTCTTTCTCTTCGACCTCTACTACCCTATAAGTACACATATATATATTTAATTTATATCCTATTGAATAGGAAATAAATATGCAAATAATAAACTCTAAATTTTCAATTATTACTACACACATGTGCATACATGTGAAGTTATTAGAATATACTTTTGTAAATATAATTATCATTTATATAAATTTGATAGGTAGGATTTTGATACAAATTCCTACTTGTTCAGTTAAACTGGAACTACGTTTCCTGTTTGAGGAATCTTCATTGACGATACTAAAGTCAGATTTCATTAAATGTCCTTCCTCAAAAGGAACTATTACGTTTGCTTTCAACCCCTGTTTTTCAGAAAAGAAAAAAAAACAGTAATGGAAGACAAACTTTTGTTTAATATTCTCAGACTTTGTGATTAACATATATACATACCGTAGTAATAAATTTAACAAAATCTCTTCGAAAGGGAAGTCTGCACTTCAAAAACCACACTGCAATAACATGATGAGCCAAAGAAACTGTATAATGATTGTATTTAAAGGGGTTAGTGTACGGTAGTAGTATTGCAAATACAGACATATACTGATCCCCAATAAAACTGGCAAAAACTTTTGGTAGTCTAGTGAGAGCTAGAACAAAAATTTATTAATAAATTATTAATAAATTAAAAATTTAATTAAGCAAATTTAGAGTACAAGATACGAGACTTACTTGATAAAAATTCTAAAATAGGTATGGCAATATAGACTGTTGCGGAAATTTTTGATAAATTTAATAACACTTCTGTTAACAGTTTATTCATCGCATCGCGCATTTCTAACGTGCAGATTGTGAGACTAGTTACGCATTGGCTTGCGCATTTTGCTGTGAGGCCAACCTAAAGATGAATCAAAATACTTGATCATTTCAAACATATATATAAGAGGCAAAGAAAAAGTTCTTTACTTCTGTGATTTTTTTATTAATTTATTAATATATATATATATATATATATATATATATATATATATATATATACCTCGAGACATTTTATTAAACGTTGTTGTAGATTGGGTTCCAAATGTGCGTGATACGATGCTAGAGACGCTAGCACTGGGAAAACGTAGACCCGAAATTCGGAAAGAGTAAACTTGGGTGGAACATTATAAAGTGATTCCGGGAGACGCAAACTCTTGTCGCTCACCTAAAGATTGAATGTAATGAATAAATAAAAAATTGATAAATATATAGATAATAATCTAATATTAAAAAATTGATAAATAATAATCTAATATTTAGAAACAGAGAACATGAAACGTAAGTTAACTGACCATTGAACATAAGGCTGCCGCGAAGAAATCGATATCATTGCTATGACGAGATAACACCAACGCCCTATTTTGCATCACTTGTGGTAATTCCTTTAATATAAGATATAAAACTTTCCAATCTGTCGAAATTTAAGGCCAGAATATAATATGAGAATTTTGTGCATAAGCTATGTGAAAATTTTCTTAAAGAAGTTACCTTGAAGAGCTCACCTTTTTCTTGTTTGATGCATGAAATAATAGTCTTACATCCATGAGTTAAAGACATTGGTGTAATATGACAAGATAAGTGTTGCAATGGCACAGGACTAGCTGGTGGAGGACTACTGCCTCCACCCGCACTATTCATACGCTCGGTTGCACCATGTTCCAAAACAAGATAGGGACTAAATCGAATTGCATTTGGCGGCTCTAATATACCGAGATGAGACAAAGAATTTGCCCTGATTTTTAAAAAACACTCAAAAATCTGCAATGTAAATACATTGCAGATATAATTGTATATTTTTATTTCTATATATCTATGTTTCTCAGTTTATATTTTAATAACAATATAATTACTAAATAACGTGTTGTCGACACATCATGGAAGACGGACGGTTCTTTGTAGTGTTGTTCGAGATGATTCACTAAAATCTTGTAAGCATAAATCGCATGACTCGACGGCAAGCGATAAATCTTGGAAGTAAATATCTTTATAACTCCAACAACAGCAGTTTTTACATCCTTGATATCAGCATCCATAGAAACTGGTGTATCTGATGTAAAAGGCTTGTTGATTATCTAAATGAACAAAAAACATTTTAAAAATATATGTATGTTTTTCTTCTAGCTATTATTATGTACAATTTTATTACCTTTTATGTTTATGTATAATTTTATTATATATATAATATTTATATAATTTTATATATTATAATTATATATATATATAATTATATTATTATATTTTATATAATTCATATAATTTTATATACTTTTATTATAAATATTTATATATGTATATAATTTTATAATATATATATATATATATATATATATATATATATATTATAATATTATATTTATAATATATATATAATTTTTTTTACCTTTTCCAATATGTCCAAAAGTTCTATACATCGTTTAGTATCACATTCCAAACAAAGATCTATTAATAAATTTGCTGTAACTGTACGTATTGTAATATCTGGATCTATATCCACATGTTGAGTATGTGGTACAACAATTCGTTCGATAAGTTCATCTTCGTATCTGGATCTATTGAGCATATATTTATAAAACATATATATATATATATATATGTGTGTGTGTGTGTGTGTGTGTGTGTGTGTGTGTGTGTGTGTGTGTGTTTATACAAATATGTTTTTAAATTAAAATTGGAAATAATAAAAAGATGTAATTTATATCAATTCCTATTTTATATCAATTCCTAATTTATATCACAATACCTATTAATGCGAATAACATTGGTCAGGACATCAAGAACCTTCATTCTAATTGTTGTTCGTGTTTCGTTTTTGTAATAACGTTCCATCAAGGATCCTAATTTGGCCTGCCATTGGTAATATGTAGGACCTATCGTAGACGCTCTGTATTCAATTAATTTTAATACAGATCCTTCCTGAAAACAAAAACCATTAAATATTATACAAATATTTTTTTTACATACATTTATTAACTTACAGGTCGAGAATCGCTGCAACGTTCAACGAGATCATAAAAGCGTGGAATGCAACCATTATAATTATTTGCATCAAGTAAGCTTTCAATATTGGTAATCGTTTCATGTAAACTTATGGAAACTTGTTTAGTTGCTGGTTGATTACTGGTTTCTAGAATATGTAAAAAAGCATATTATTATATTGTAATTTTTAATGCTCTTTGTGGAATAACTATATATCAATAAATCTTACCGGTATGAATAATAATTTGTTCTATGATATCAAGAATAATGCTCCATGTAGGATCCCACAATTCATTACCAAATTTGTTCACTAATCTTTGTATTGATAGGGTAACTTCATACATAACAATTGGATGATTGCACTGTAGAGCCTGGCAAATGAGTAAATAAGTTATAAATATCTTGTCTCAAATAGCATTATAATCATAGGATGTCCATTCAAATTTTGAAAAAAAATTCTCTGATTTTTTACATTTTTTTATTCAAAATTCCAGGTAAAGAGAATTTTCTTAGACTTTTTTTAGATGCAACTTTCTAAAATAAGATTCTTTATTCTAAACGTTTTCTAATGCTTCTCACTTATATGAAGGAAAGACTTAAGTTTCAAGTAGACTTGAAAATGTATTGAAAAAAAATTAAATAGCATGCCTTTTATAAGAGAAACATTTTACTTGCTAAACATTTCTTATTATTAATAATTACAATAAAAAATATGTACTACACATTCTGATATATTTTGTTAAGACACTGAATGTAAACAAAAATAGATATACATTTTAAATACATATAACTCACAACTTGATCAATTGATAAATTATATGATATAAGAGCAAAATTATCAAAAAATGTGTGAATAGTTTTTTAAATATTCTCTGAATTTCAATAAAATTTTATAACTATTCTTTGATTTTTTCAGGTACAAAAAATGCCTGAAAATCCCAGAACCCGTGTATTTCCAGAAAATAGACATTCTATCAATTTTCAATACATACCTGATAAAATGAAGGCAAAACAGATGCTGGCGTGCATTCTAATTTTGGTATCCTATGTGCACCCCATAAACCCATATTTACATAAAATACCGCTCCTCGAAGTAAACGAACGTCACGTTGAAAATTTACATCTTGTAACAACCGACACATAGTATATAAAGCACAATGACCCATGTGTGTCCCTAATAAATTCCGCATAATCTGTAAAAATATATTAAAAACTAAATAAAAAAGAATACATTATATTATGATTTACATCTTTCATTCACAAATTATTGTACAGGAAATTGATTTCAAATTTGTTAAAATTCTATTAAAACAAAAATTTTTAATTTATAATTTATTATTAAAATAAAACCATGCATATGTGTATATATTGTATATGTAATTATATAATTTGTAGAGATGATTAGCATTTTCTCTCCCTTATTTTAAGAGAGAGAATTAAGTTTAATTAATAAAAAAAAAGAAATTTAAATATATTATATTTTTATCATTATTTGTACCTTCCAACTTGTTTGGCAATAGGTCTCAACATTTACACTTCTGCATAAGGCTATAATAAACGTTTGCAATGAGTCTGACTGCAAATTGCTATAACACATAATTGCATCCAAGGCTTCCAAGCATCCAGAAACAACTTCAGTATTATTACTATAGTAACACAAATGGGAAATATACCTGAAAGAAATAATGATGACAAATTGTCTCATTGAATAATTTAATCTAATGAAAAATATCACTTGTAAAATATTTACTGAACAAGACCAGATACAATATCTTCATCGATGTAAGCCGAATTAAATTTGATAACATTTACAAGAAGAGATAAGAACTCAGCTCCTCTTTTCCCATCTCCCGCTGTTACTGTAGGCATCCATTCTAACAGAAAAGGTCCCATTCTTTCTTCTAAATGTAAAATATCTTTCCCATGTTCTGTTAACGTTTGTAGCAATTCCAATCTGAAATATTTAAACATACAATAGTATACGATAGACACAAGAATTTAAGAAATAGAATTCATGAAATATTTTTTTTTTCTTTCAACTTATCGCAATACCTAGGACCAATGTCTTCAGGTATATCATACTCCTTCACCACCATAAAAAATTTGACACGCATCAATGATGAGAGTTTCGAGTATTGTCCTTGTACGAGGCATTTCAGGAAATTTAACGTTAAATGCCTGTATTCACGAGGAACGTCTTTTGCGAGTAAATCTTGAACCAAGTTCCATAGACGTTCTGCTGCTCTCTATTAAGAATAGTAGAGCAAGTTAGACATATAAGACACCATTATCTTAATTAACATCTCTACTCCTGAGTAAAGTATTTGCAGGAATAACGTGATATAATTTTTTTACACATATACACATATACACATATACACATACATCTTCCCACTGTTGATTGAGTACTGCATCGGAAAGCTCCTTGATCGCCTTCGTTCGATGATGCACCGGGCTATCTGGACTAATTTCCTTCTCGATATCGTGGGTCAAAGTGAAATCCTCGCGACTCTTGTAATTTCCTGCGATGCCGGTGCGATTATTAATGTATCTGATGCGACAAAAGTAGGCGAAAAGAGAGATATATGTATGAGACATGTAAAATACCTTTATTTATACGAAAGAACTGCTTCAGTTTGTCAAGCGTCTTATTATCCTTGTCCTTCGAATTCATTTTTGACATCTTAGCGTTTTCCTCGAATTTGAAGAGTTATATTCGCGAAGAGACGCAACCCCAGAAATCGCGCTGAACATGTCAAAAACAGATGTGACTAGCTGCACGGGGGAAACCGGTGATAAACAGTGGCGCCACCTATATTCTCAAAACGCGAGCGCGAACTACGTGGCCCGGTCTCTTATCGGCAGATCCCTACGATATCGGCTGAGGAAAAATCTCCGCCAAAAGATTCGAATCTCCGCTAACCAGAAAAATTAAAATGTAAAAATTATAATTTTGCGTAGCCTTGATTTTTAAAATATACTTTCTTCTTGATTTTAAATGTCTCATAATATAAATTAAAATATAAATATATAATATTATTTTTGAAATATTACTTATAAGAATATTTTTTATTACTACATTTATTAATATTATTTATATAAATATGTAATATATTTATTATTAATATTATATATTTGTATAACACATTTATTGACATTATATATTTAAAATTAAATTTATATAATATTAATATTATATATATTTAAATTTAAATTTATATGATATATTTATTAATATTTAAAATAATTTATATATTTATTATATATTTATTAATATTTAAAATAATTTTCATTTATAAACGATCGCCGTGATTATACAATATTATATTTTTATTTCCATTTTTTTTCGTAATTGATAGTCAATTTTATATACTTGATATTTAAATATAAGAAAAAATAAGGAAATAATTTATAGAAAGAATTTTAACAAGCATGCACGCGGATACAAACAACAGAGTAAATATACTGATGACTAAATATTAATTGGTACATTTTCTCATAAAATTCCAGCATCAACGTCACAAACTTGGCACACATACACGCGCATTTTTTTTCTCAACGTGTATCACATATATATCCATCTATCCCTTCCATCGCCAGATCGTTCGACCTTCTTCTTTGACATCCTCGTCACACTTATATTCCTGACGTCCGTCGTTTTCTCTCGCTCCAACTCTCAAATGCGTCAGAGGAGCAACCGTATGGCTTCCGAGTTGGTCGAGCTAGATTTTAGTATCGCAGTGACTACTGTGGAGAGATTGTGTATCGCAGTGTATTAGTTCTACAAAGTGCGGAAATAAACAGGTGAGTAGTGACCATAATGCCCTTTCATTCTCGCACAAAAGAAGTTTTACGAGATTTCTCATCGACACATTATTGTCATATATGTTAGGTATAAATATATGTATGAAATTAATTCGTTCCCAAGGATAATGGGTCGATATTTTCTAGATATCATGATATATTTTGCGTTACAAGAGAATGCATGTCATCTCATCGCAAGATAATGAAAGGAATCTTAATGAAGCATAGTTTGATGGGCGATCGCAATTAGACATTTTCCTTCGTTGCGCAATTTCTTTCAGCTTTCCCCGTAAACATCGTGGCTTTTCTTTCAAATAATCGATACTCGTAGCAGAAACGATTTACGATATATTTTTGATTTTTAATTTTTTTTGCGATTCTTCCGGCAATAGTGAATATAAAAAAGTCACTGCGAGGTGATCTTGTTATGGGTCTCCCACCTTCGAATGCGATACTGCGTCACTCGATCCAAGGATAGCGATGGTACAAGAATACTAGTGCCAAGTGCCAAATGCGATGTTCGTATTGTCATAAAATTTCTATGATACGAGAAATGTCAACGGCTAAAGTTCATCATCGATCATGATGTTTATATTGGACATAAAGAGACAAGCGAAATATACGACGCCACCACGTGGCTTCTTAATTTCCAAAATTTCCCTAGTTTAATATAGGGTGTTCCGAATTTAAATTACAAAATTTCGAAAGCGCAAGAATCAAGAAATTGATAAATTAAGAAAAAAATAATTTTTTCCTTAATTTATCAATTTTTATTATTAATTTTTATTTATTATTTTTAAAGATTTATTCGTTTTTTTGAAAACTTTGCAAAAAAAACAAAAAGTTTTAATTTTTCACTTATTTTAAATAAAAAAAGTTAAAGATAAAGTTTTAATTTTTCACTTATTTATTCACTTGTTATTCACTTTCTTAATGAAGGTATTGTTCAAAATGTATAAACATAAACAAACTAAATAGAATATAATATTCCCACGTGTCATCTATTTATTTACAATCCTTTAATTTTACTTTTAAAAAATTTTAATTCACATTTTCTTTTCTTAATTCCATATTTTACAACTTTTTTCTCATAATTTTCCATAAACTCAATAATTTTAGTGTGGTTTTACGTTTATTTGCTGAAACTTTTTTATTTGATTTTTTTGTAATTTTCTCTAAAACGAGAAAATTTCTAAAGAATTTTTTTTCTTAATTTATTGATTTCTCACACGATCTCGAAGTTTTAATATTTATATTCAGGACACCTTGTTTACTGCTGTATCGCATCAGCCAGTTCTTAGTCAATAGGAGATATTCGACTGTATAATTCAGGACACCCTGTATATTGCTGTATACTCACACCTGTCGATTCTTTAAAAAATTTCACTGTAGGAAACATTCTACTATATATTGCATATATATCTGTTTTCAATATATATATATATATTGTTATTTTCATATGATATAATAACAAATTGAATTGATAAAAGATTGATTAAACACAATTACATCGATTTTTTTAATCAATTATTATAAATTTCATCATGATATTCTTACAAGATATTTTTATGTCTATTTTACTTTCAGAAAATGTTTTCACGCGTTATGTTCAGTGTCCTTTTCGGGACGTTACTGATAATTGCCATTATTCCAGATACAGCTTCTTACAACAGTAAGTAATAAGTATAAAATATTATTTTACTGAAAAACAATATAATGAATTAAATAATAAAAATTAAATTATACATTTTTTAATAAAAAATAATAATATATTGTAATGAATAATAAATTATAAAATAAATAATAAATTAAAAAATAATAAATTATATTAAAATAATAATATATTTTTTCTTTCTTTTGTTTTAAGAATATGGAAGGACCTGTCAGGATATTGGTTGCCGTAGCGATGAAACGTGCGTAATGGCTGAGGATCCTTGCACTGGCTATTCAGATAAGTGCGGGCGATATCCGACCTGCCAGAGGACAAGTGGTGAGAAATCACGATGTATTAGCTCTGATTAATCTCGACAATTTTGAATCAATTGAAAATATGCGTGTATCATATACGCGCATATATGCAAGAGTAGAAAATATAATTTGCTAGTTACTATTTTATAACTCCTCTTTTTCCAACTTTATAATTCCTCTGATAGAAAATGTAATTTGCACTATTTTATAATTCCTCTTTGTTCAGTATATTAAGAGCCTTAAAGTGCAATTATTAAATGAATTATACGATAATTAAACTTAATATATTATTACTTTATGTATTATTACTTAATGTATTATTACTTAATGTATTATTACTTTATGTACTTTAATTCTGCTATTGTACTCTAATTTAATTAAAGAAACGATCGATATTTTTGAATAAGTTCAGAAAACAGAAATGTATGTTTTTCTCTTAAATTTATATACATATGTGTACTTAAGTCGATAAAAAGAGAAAAAAAATTTTAAAAATAATATAAAAAGTTAAATATTAAATTTTAATATCGTTTGTACAATTTTGCTTAGTCTTATAACTTTCTATGCAATATAACATCGTTAACATACGGCTTTATATTTTTTTTGTCATATTTTTGAATATTTATGATAATATTTACATTATATTATTCTGATGTCTTTAAAAAAATATTTGCAGGAGCAAGTTGTACAACTATGATTTGTGGAGAGAATGAATACTGCAAGACCGAAAATGGTGCGCCAAAATGTGTGAAAAAATCTACAGGATTAGGTGAGTTTTCACAATTTCTTTTCTTATTTGGCATAAAATACTCGACACATTGCGAGCATGAAGACGTAAAAGCGGCGTAAATTGAAATTTGCATGAAACGCATGATGAAATCGCGACTCGTTAGATAAAGGCGAGATCAATTTATTGTGGTATCTCAAAGTTTTCGTGTTCATGAAAGAATGATGGGCCTTCATAATTGCAGAAGCCATATATTTCATAGCATGTGCAAAGTTGGAATGAGGAAGGCATGATTCCTCAGAAAAAATGTCGTGAGAAAAAATATATCTATTATTAAAAATTATTAAAAATATTCTACATTGTTTATTGCAAGTCATATCTTTATTGAGTCATATTTCTCATTACTTAAAGAATATGTTGTTTTATTTTAATTTGAACTTCTATGAATTCCAAGAATTATCTGACCCATTAAATAGGTTTTTGATAAAAAAATATTTGTGATTTATATTTATCATTATTTAAGTATTTTTATATATATGAGAGATATACTAAATTCTCTTAACTATTAACTATTTTATTAATTTTATTAATTAATTTACATATTTCCAATTACTATATATTTATGGATTATATGCATGGAAATCATACAATAACAATATATAATATAAACAGAATAACTGTTATCTTTTACGTTAATATAATATATTTATAAAATATTTTTTTCCTTCTAAATTTTCTATATTACTTTGTCAGAAAGATTAGATTTAACGTAATAGTTGTTTTTGTATTGAATCAAGAAACTTTAGCCATAAAAAATGTTGTCTTGGTTTTATTAAGATTTATTGAATTTTATTACAATTTATTTTTTCACAAATAATTCATTTTTAATCCATATTATATTTGAAAAAAATAAAATATATTAATAGAGAATATTATTTTTACTCAAAATAATAGTTTAAAATGATTTTTTTAATTAATTACGTGTCGAATATATAACAAATATATATGAATTATAAATAGATTATGATATTTCTGATATTAATGTGATAGTTTAGCTAATCTTCACGTGTATTATAACGTGAGTTTGCTGTCTGGGTAAACTAGTCATATGTAATACATGAAGAAAGCACTCAGTTGTTTTATATATACTTTCTTTTAAAGAAAGAAGAAATGTCTCATATTTAAATATAAATATAAATTTAGAATTGCTTTAAAAATATTTATGCTCTAAGAAAGACGAACACATATACGCACTTATTTTATTTTCTACCTTCTTATCATCTTAAGTATATCTTTCAAATAAAGACATGTTCTGATATCATCCTTGCTCAATCCAAACTCGAGAGCAAAATGAGTAAGATAAAATAATCGGAACGTTAACGAAGGCTGAATAATGAGGCTGAAAACTTCGTCGCGAACCTGACCATCATTTTGCAATGTCTCGTGTAATCGCACTGAAATTCGCACGAAAAAAATACGCACAGCACGAAGCAAAATGGGCATCTTGCAGGCTACGAGTCGGCTGGTGTTTCCTATGTGAACGGTGAACGAGTCAGCGGGAATAACGCGAATTCCAATGGAAATCCGTACGCGAACGCCAACGCACCTCCCCCAGAGCCACCGTATCCGTCCAATGTTGACCACAGGGACCATCATCAATCCTCTTACGGTAGCAATTTAGGATATCCGCCGTATCCTAACAACGCCGGCTCTTCCGCGAGCGGATATCCACCTCAGACCAATCAAGCCGGTCGTCATCAGGACTTGGGATATCCGCCGTATCCAACTCAAAACAGGATGCCCATGCCAGGACAGCCAATGTATCCGCAGCAAAACGCTGGATATCCACCGCAACAGAATTATCCGCAGCAAAATGCTGGATATCCACCACAACATAATTATCCGCAGCAATATCCGGGACAAAACCATCCTTATCAAAATTATCCCAATCAACCCCAACGTGGCTACAACCATCCGAATTCAATTTATCGCAAGAATGCCGCGTCAGTCGGAACAATCGCCTCTATGATTCTCGTCGGATTCTCTGGGTTATTTCCTTTTCTTTTGACGAGGTGGTGATTTAGCATTCAGAAAGTTCATGTCATGTTTTATTTCGTGTTTTATCGTGTATCATTATCGTTGCGTTATTCTCGATCCTATTTTCAAAATGTAGTCCATGACTATTTACCAGGAAAAATACTATAGGAAATATAAATTTTTGTACAGGTATTTTATAATATAAATATATATAAATCAAGCGCGAATAATATCCTGCAAACACGTATAGTTTTATATAATCTTCTGTCTTATATTATATTTGTGAATGTAATATATATTTTCATTATGTACATTTGGAGCTATTTATAAATTGAACTTATTGATTATAATTAATTATAAAATTTAGAGAAAGAAATTTATTCCTTTTTAATTTATTTTATGAGAAAAGAAATATCTCTTCGCTTGTAATTTATTACCAATGATCACATACACATAAAATAGAAACTACTAAATCAAATATAGCAATCGAACAATAAAATTCTATGAAATATAATTTTCATAATTATATGTGCATACTTGCAATTTTTATAAAAAGTACTTTTAGAATCAGATTTTTAATAAATTACACTCTCTATTTCTTCATTTCATCGTATTGGCGATTTCAAATGCTTTATAAATGATTTTTATTCAAGATGTAATAAACATTTTACAAATAAACGGGTTATCAACTTGAACCTTGACATATGTTATCTTATGCTCCATACAGCGCATAAATGACTTATTTAAGTCATTTATGCGTTGTATGGCATATAAGATAATATAATTATTACGTCTTATTGTATCGTATCATTTCTCGTATCATTTAAGCTAATCGATTACAACACATCGTACAATTATTCATATAGAAGGCGTATATTTATTACATCTTTATTGTGTTATTTAATTAATTTTTTAACGATTCTAATGAATTAATAGAAATATTTTTTATTATATAATTATGATATTTCTGTAAGCAATTATATCATTAACTAAAATAAATTCAAAAATTTTTAAATAAATTTTTTTCTTTCTCCGAAGAACTAGAGAGTTGTCAGTTAACAAATTCTTTTATGTAAAAAATTTATATGAAATATTAACAATTTGAATTTATTTGTGTGTTTAAATATACTCTTTTATTTTTTCAGGTATTTATAATAATTGAAATTAGTAAACTAATCTATTAATTTGATTTGGTATGACTTTAACTTAAAATAAGAGGGTTTTTATAAACAAGATTATATGTCCGAGAGAAGTCATTCAAAATTAATTTATTAAAAAATCTTATTGAAATTTGATTAAAAATCTTATTGTGTGGAATCTTATTAAAATTATTTTATATATTATATATTTATAAGCAAAGTTTTAAAATGAGCTTAACATAACATTGGTTGTGTGAATTATTTGTATTTATAGATCAAATGATCTTATTTTAATAAATCAATTTTATGAAATTGAAAAACGAATTTATATAATGTGTTTTGAAATTGAGAAGAAATAGAGAGAGAGAGAAAGAGAAATCAAATATTTCACAGTGAAATAGACTAAAAAAGAGAAATGTTAATGAAAGTATTTATTTTTAAGACCGAGACTTGCATGTCGATGCTCCAATTAAAAAAAACCATTATAATTTTCTTTATTTATAAATGGAGACCAACTAATTGCCTTATATGCAAATCCATTTAAACAATATATACCAATTATTGTAGCAAAAGCTGAATAGACAGCGCTGCTCGTGTGAATTAATACACGTGAAGAAAATGTATTCGCTTGTAATATCTTTTATGCATATGTATTATATACATATTCATTATAAATTTGTTGTAATATAGCTCCATCGTTCCTTTTGTAAAAACAAAATGTAAAAAGCAAACAATTATAGAAGTTATTAAGAATAATATAATAACCGTACGATTTATGTATCACGTCTATTATCTTGTTACAAGGAACAGTCAGTTAATAACTAGCAGAGATTTTAACACAAAAGAATTTGCCTTTTGTATTAGTCCCTTTTTTCATCGTGTGATTCAACAGCATTGCCTCCGGGATTAGACCAAGTATCACATCGAACGACACCAAGAACTCCACCATCGCCGCCGCCTAGATCTTCGTCATATGGGGGAAGATATAGCGGTCACTCCGGCTCCAGGAATACCATAGGTGGCGGTTCCATCTTATCATATCGAACGACACCAAGAGCTTCACCATCGCCTCCACCTAGATCTTCGTCACTCGGGGGAAGATTTAACGGCCACTCCGGCTCCAGGAATAGCATAGGTGACGGTTCCATTTTCAATCGTCTGTTTGGCGATGACCGTCCTCGACCTACCAGCAGAATTCAGCTTCATCCAACAAGGAATAATTATTATCAGACTCATACTCACGTGGATAGTAATGGAAACAGAGTTTGGACATTTTCTGGCTAAAAGTCATTTATCCTTTATCTATACTAATTATCTATACTAATAATGTTAATGTAAAACGGGTGCCAATTGATATTTACATCATTTACATATATGAGATTATATAACTAGTCTTGTTATAATAGAGACAGTACATGTAATATACTAACTGCAAATAATTGAAATAAATATTCATTTATATATGATTTAATAAATGAAATTTTTGCATATTTCTATAACATTGTGATTGCAGTTTTGATCTGCTAGAAATTATAGTTTCTATAAACTGATTGATTCGATTTCTATAAACTGATTGATTCGATATTTAAGTATCGTATATTTAAGTTAAATCGAACTTTCAATTAAATTAGAATTAATTAATTAAATAATTTATTTCCAGAAAATGTATATTTTCCTAGAAGAAGATAAGACAAAATTTTTTTACCTTAAGTAGCCAAAATATGTAAAATTATAAATAATTTTGATTTAAAATATAAATTTAAAATATAAATTTTGATGATTTTTTAAAAATTAAACTTTTTTTATAGATTATTTATAGAAAGAGCTGTCTCACAATATTAGCAATACAATTGGATGCAATTTCAGTTATTTTCATAAATTTAATTCAAAGTTTAAGGCCCATGTAATTTTGCTAAAATCAATCGCGTTGATGAAATAAATTTTATGGAAATTATATCGATATTTTAGCTAAATCAGTTTAATTATTCGATTATTACTTAAGCAATATGCACGCATAGTTTTGCGCATTGCATGTGCATACAAGAATTGTTATATCATTGTTATTGTCCAGCAACTTTTCTCAAAGAAGAAATATTTTTTTAACAATCTAATAGAACTTGCAAACATTTTCGATTCTAAGTAAAAATATATTTTCATTATAGGATATCTTCTCACGCTTTATAATCTCCATTAACTATCCGTTACTTTTTATCACAGTAAATTTTTATAATATTTTTATTCGAAATTTCTCTCTCTCTCTCTCTCTCTCTCTTTCTTGCGCAATAAGACCGGAAATCGAAGCTAGATTTTGTTGTATTTTTTAAGTAAATGCTTTTTACTCAGAGCTTTGCCTCACAAATATAATATCTATTTATTTAATGTTTTATCTGTTGCATTTTTGTATGTTGCATCTGTTTATTTAACATGTTTTGTAAAATACGTTCGCAATGCATGTGGTTGTACAAATCACGCATATATGCATGATAGATATCAAGCTTAATAAAAATAATGTTTCTTTACAAAGATATAATTTTATACGATTAAATAATTTATTAACATTTAATTTTAAATATTAATAATTATATATTTTAAATATTAAGTATTATATTATTATTCTTACTATTATTATCTTACTATTATATATTATTATTATTAATATTATTATTATTATTATTATTATTATTATCATCATCATCATCATCATATATTATTATGCAGAGGACGAAATTGAGACACGAATAGTTTCAAAACGAGAAACTGGTCATCAAACAGAAGCAGAAATACGTGATTCTTCAGATACTTCTAAAAATTCGAACAGCCAAACTACTAAATCTTCTGGATATCCATCTGGCTCTGGATATCCTAGTAATAGTGGTTACCCAAGTTACGGATCTTCTGATTCAACGTCGACGAATCAACCCCGATCTGGTTATCCATCTAGTGGATCATCTGGTTATCCATCCAGCGGATCATCCGGTTATCCATCCAGAGGATCATCCGGTTATCCGTCCAGCGGATCATCCGGTTATCCGTCCAGCGGATCATCCGGTTATCCGTCCAGTGGATCATCCGGTTATCCATCCAGCGGATCATCCGGTTATCCGTCCAGCGGATCATCCGGTTATCCGTCCAGCGGATCATCCGGTTATCCGTCCAGCGGATCATCCGGTTATCCATCTAGTGGATCATCTGGTTATCCATCCAGCGGATCATCCGGTTATCCGTCCAGAGGATCATCCGGTTATCCGTCTAGTGGATCGTCCGGTTATCCTTCCAGTGGATCGTCCGGTTATCCTTCCAGTGGATCATCCGGTTATCCATCCAGAGGCAGTTCTGGTTATCCGAGATCTGGTTATCCAAGCAGCGATTCTTCGAGATATCCGGATAATTCTGGAAACGAACAAACTGTTAGACGAACTGATGCTAGTACTGTAAATGCTGGCTATCCCAGCAATTCACAGTCATCAGTATATCCGGAAAGAAATCCGTCATATCGCGATAATTATCCGTCTCAAAATGCAGGATATCCTCCTTCAGGGAATCCATATAATAATCAACGTCCTCCGTATGCAAATCAAGGATATCCACAAGGTTCTCCTCAAGGTTATCCACAAGGTTATCCACAAGGATATCCACAAGGTTATCCACAAGGATATCCACAAGGTTATCCACAAGGAGGACGTTATCCTGAAGGTTATTATCAAAATTATATAACCACTACTAAACGTCCTGGTATACAAGATCAACTGACGAATTTTGCTCGAAACATGGCACAGAAGGTGCTAACGCAAACGATAATAGATCGTGTCACTGGAAGACATCAATAAAGCTGATAGTACTAAAATCTTTTATTTTAAAATCATAGAAATATTTCAAAATATAGCTTTTTTGCCATTAACTGCTGGACAGTAAGTTGTTTAATTGTATGCTAAATAATATGTCTTTCTTTTATTGCGAGTGAATTTTAATAAAAAATCTATTAGTGCATAATTATAATATAAAATAAGCATAATTATATTATTTGCAGTTTATGTATTTCAATTCGAAAGTTAAATTATTTTATATATTTTTCACTAAATCCCGTACTCGCACGGATATCTTTATTTTCTTTTTTTCAATTTATATATCTATACGATATAAAAAGCAATTATATTACTCATTCTATATATAACTAAACAAATTTTGATTAATTAACATTATATAATTATAACGTAGATAATTAAAATAAATCGATGTTTATCGCGTTATTTGTCTGGTGCCATTAAATATTATTTAGTTGCGCTTTATCGCATTTTCTATATTTTAAATATATGTATAATAAAACGAGACTTATGTTGTTAGAATTTAGAGAAAAAGAGTACGAAGAATATACAGGAAAAGTAAAGATCACAATAGATAGTACTAAAATCTTGTTCTCTATGAAATCTATATAAAAATGTTCTAAATTGTGGAATTCTTTATCATTAATTATCAAATAAATAATTTGATTGTAAAATAAATGTGTGCCAAATATGTACTTTCTTTCTTTTATTGCGAATTAATTTTCATTAAGAAATCTATTAAGTATGCAGTCATATTATTTGCAATTTATACATTTTGCGACAATTCAAAAGTGAAATTATCTATAGATAAGCTCTTTACTCTTCCCCTTGAGCTTATTATATCATCACATACAATACAATACATATACGCCAAAAACTGGACCTGGCCATATGTGACCCTTTACATTCTAATAACCCTTCTCTCCCTCACGCCTATCCTTTGCTTTCCTCCTGAATTCCTCTTCTTTTCTTTCCCTAAAACTCCTTTTTTCCTTCTCCCTCTTGCTCTTCCTCTTCTTTCTATTTTTTTCTCCATTCCTGGGGGAAAGGAGTGACTCTTTCTACCTTTCATTCTTAAGTATATAGGTTAAGAAAGCATGCATCTTCTTCTCCCTTCTTCCTTCTAAATCCCAATTATCATTAGTTCATTTTCTTCCTTTTCGATCAACTTCTTAACTGTAACAAAGAATTTGTTTTACTTTTCATTATTTTCTTACAACCCAACTTCTCCTACCACGTTTTCCTTCCCCATCCTTTTCTCTTAATCTGTCTACTTCTTTCTGCTCTCACCTCCTCTTTTATTTTCTTCCTTCCTTATCCTCGCCTCAAACTCCTCTATTTCTTCTAAATCTTCTATTTCTTACTTCCCTTCTCTCATCTTCACTCTCTCCTTTCCATCTACATTTTCCTACTGCTAACAATTACGCTTTTCCCTTTTGCCTTTTCTAATTTTCCTCTTTTTAATATCCTCCATTTAATCTTCCTTTTCTCCATAATTAAATCCTCGTTCACGTGTACTGCTCTGCTTTACTCTTGTATCTCAGTCTTATACTCACATATATGCATGAAAATTTTGCGCAAAATCATTTTTACTACCTTCTAAACTCATTTCTGAAAATTCATTTATATTCTTTCATGTAATCTCGAAGAGGAAATTATCTTATTTTATGCATATAAACACGATTTTTATATTAAGCAAGTATTGTTATGACTTGACGCTAAAAAACTAATTTTTCAATTTTTTTTTGTTTTTAACATACAACCGAGAGGTTCCTGTTTTATTTCTATGTATACTTTAATCGTGGAGAAACGTTTATTATTATGTATAATCAATAAAAGGATTTCGGTGCGCACAATGATAATCGTTTTAATCGATAAAAAACAGAGTAGTCCAGCATCCTTTTAAGCCCTTTCGTGGCTTTCCAAAGCGAATAGTCTGTATTTTTGTCGGCAGACAAGTTCTGTAAGTATAAATTTATTACATTATTTTTAATTTCTTTAATTCTTACTTTCAGCTTATTACTCAGTCAATTTACCTCCGTTTTGTGCTGCGGTGCTCTGCTCTGTTACCATTTTTTCCGTATTTTCCTTTTCTCGTTAACCATCTGCCATATTTCGATTGGATAGATGATATTGTTTTTGTTATTCTTAGTTGTGCTTATAGGAGTGTTATTCCATGCTGCTTGTTGTAGATCAGTAATGAATAACTCTACTTCCCTTTCTAACTGTTCGGGTGATTTAAGCGATACCTTTAGGTTGGTGACGCTTTCGAGTTCCGCTCTGAAACCGTCCCAGTCAGTTTTTTTGTTTGTTAGTTTAGGTGTTTTTTCTTCTTGTAACAGCGTTTCATTTATTGTCATAATAACCGGGGAGTGATCCGAAATAAGATCACTACTTTCATCCATCCCTATATTGTTAAAAAACATATAACAAAGCGTTTTCTTTTATCTGTAATGAATATTTTGCTTATCAATTTTTTTATTATATACATTTTTCTCATTTATTTTTGCTAACGTTCGAGGATAAACGAAAAATCAGAATAGCCGAAAATCTGTAAGCGCGATTCAAGGAATATCGAAAAATTGATCGATGTGATCTAAGAAATAAGAGCTTAGAAATGAGAAGTTATCGATATGGACTTTTTTTGAAAATTTCGGAACTAAAGCGAAGCTCATCGAAGCAGCAGTTAGCGAAGGACTGTCTAACAGTTGATCGTATACGAGCAAAGGTCTTTGTACTTCGAGAAATTATATCGAGTTTTTTTTTTGTTACGCGATTTAGTGCGGATTAAATTTTCGTTTTTGCTGATCTTAATAAAACTTATTTTACTTCTTGTTTCTGTGAACTGCGTGTAATAGACTGACTCTCAAAGCCATCCTACTTCCTACATCCATACTTCCTAAAAAAAAAAAGAGAGAAGAAGAGAGCAGAACAAGTAAGCGAGCTTACAGGAATAATTAAGTTTTTAGTTGTTAGACAGCTCTTTGATCATAAAATTACCCCTTCAATTTTGTTACAGTTTTCATCGATTTTTTCGCTTTTCTAAATTTGGCTTATGATTTGAAAACCGCAAATATTAATATAGTGAAGAAACGTATTCTTCAAAATGACCAAATATTCAGCGCTGCAAAATAAAATGAAGAAAAGAATGTGTATTATTATCATAATAAGCGATGATATAAGTCAGGGCCGCCGTCACATGCGGTGTAACTTGCGTAACTTGCGTATTCTAGTAATTTTTAATTGAAGTTATGTCATTTTGAAAGTCGACTTTTACATGAGGCGTATTATGCGGAATGCGTAACAAATACAACCAATTGTGGATTATATTTTCCGTTGTACACTCTAATAAAAATGCTAAAAAAATTTGTGATTGGTTTTTGTAACGCGTTTCGAAAAGTACGCATCATGAGGAACCGATGCTCTGCATACAAATATGTGTAAAGCGGAATGTATGCAATATTTATAAAGTTAAAAAGATTGAAATATATATTTACTTCAACTTTTTTAACTTTAAAACAGTACATGTATTCTTGAAGCTACGTTAAGAACGATCGATGGTACCAGGCTTACTATTCAAAAAAATATTAATTAAATCTATTATTAATCTAATAATTAGAAATTTCTTGATTCATTAACGTTCTAGATGAATAATGTCAGATGGTATCTTAATAACATTTTAATGACATTCGATAATTCGTCATTAAGAGGTTTTGTAGACGCGTAGGTAATTAGAATAGGTAATTAAAATAAATCAATAATCTCAGTATAAACATTGTTTGTTGCAATAATATAATGATTAACAAATGATATAACAAGTTACCTATAAGATATAGAATTAATATGTGTTTCATACGTATTTCATTTTGCAACAAGTATATATTTTTCTTCACTTTATTTTGTCAATTTAATTTCTAATATGATTCAAAATTTTAAATGATTTTAGATGATTTGAAATTGAGCAGATAAATATGTAAAATAGTCCGTTTATATATACATGTATAAAACAACCTATTTGAAGCAAAAAATCGAAATTTCTATATAAATTGTGTGCATCCACAAGCACAACCGCTCACTGAGTGACTAAGTAGCAATTGAATATGATTGGTTTCTACGTTTGAATTCACATTCGATTGCTACTTAGTCGCTCAGTGAGCGGTTGTGCTTCTGGATGCACCCATTAAATCTTGAATTTTATAAATATTTAATTTATAGAATTCATAGAATTCAGAAAATGTTAATGTATTAATTTATTTTATAATATTCATCGAATTTATTTTAATTACCTACTTTATATATGACCAATATTCTATACGAATTAACTTTATATTGTATAAATATATAATGTAATAACGATGTAACATATATATTACATGTTACATTTATGAATGAGAAATTACAATTAAATAAAAGTGACTTGTCGATAATACTTATGTATATTATTTGCAATAATAATTCCGTTTTATTGCTTTCATATAACAATGTTTATTGAATATATCTACTGCATTATATTAGTTTTTAGCGCTATTAAGCTAACATTACATTCGTTGTACGACAAATTTTTTAAACATATTAATTGGCTACAGAATAGAAAGTTTCTGAAGAATCAAAAAATTACTATCCCGCAGCTAATCAATGTGCTTAAAAAATTTATCGTACAACAAATGTAATATTAGCCTTAAATGTTGTTCAATTGAGCATTTTCCATGCCTCAAAATGTAAAAAAATAGTTAACGATAGTCTTATTATTACTAAAATTTATAATTAATGAAAAAGGAAAAAGTACAAGAACACACGAAAAAAAATAAAGACCGCGTGCGAAACAGAAATGATTTCGCGCCGATGATGAGATCTCGATATCTCGCACCCCTCGATGTCTCAAGTTGTCACGTGGTTGTCAGATGCGAACACGTGACCGCAGTTGTCAGTGCGCAAGGGCGGCCGATAACGGGTGTCGATGTTACGAGCGCGGTGTTTCCACAGCAGAATTTTCACGTGACAACCCGAGGAAACGCGCGGGAAGTTAACATTACGACGATGTGAAACGAGACGATTCCACGGGATCTCGACGAAAACGCGACAAAAGCCTCTCTCGTTTCGAACACCCATTATATCCTGGGCGCCACCGAAATGCCGAGCAAGGGAGAGGAGAACTTTTGCAAGAAAATGGCAAGATCCACCAGAGGAGTTCACGCGATCAGCGATGCTCTGGTGAACGCGAAATTGGCATTCGGTAAAAATCGCAGCAAGTTTCCTTGGAACGTTGTAAATTTTGGAGTTTTAATTTGGATGCGTCAGCATTAATTGTATCATACTTGACTGCGCACTATCGAGACAAAAGATTTGACGAGATGATAAAAGTATCATAAACATTTGCTTTTTTTATCTTATTGTTAGTTTAGCTTTCTTATTTCTATTCTTATGTTGCCTGTAATTTTCAGCAATTATTACTTATTTTTAAAAATCTTTCACAAGTCTTGACAAATGTATCGACAGTGTATATAAATAATAAAGACCTGATTACTTGACATTGAGTGATTACATAAATGCTTTAAATATTATGTAGATTTATATTTGCATGCGTCTATCACAGCAAAGAAAATTATTCTTATTATAATTGTTACTTGTTTATTGCGATGACTATAATCCCAGCTTTGTATTACGGTCTTATATACTCCAACTAGGGTTTCTCGATGATTCTGTATGGGCTGATGGGCTTCTGGTTTTCTACGAGGTCTTTCGCTATCTAGAGGGTGCAATGATTAGATTAAGGAACACCAAAATTGGATTGCTTCCACTCAGCGAGCTTCAACGTACAGAAGCTTTTGAGCGGGATCTTGATCATTACTTGGGGAAAGAGTGGAGGAAGAATTATAGTCCTAGGTATACATCATGTATGATACAATACATATGCAATTATGAAAACATAATTTGTTTTCTTCCATTTACAATACAATAATACAAATGTCAGTCTTTCACAATAGTTGATAATAGTTTAACTATTATAAAAAAAAATATTTTAAATATTTTAATTTCACTGTTTCACAAATAATTTCACTGTTTCAGAGATAGCGTCACCAAATATCTGATGCGTTTGAGAGAAATAGAAGATACGGATCCTACTCTATTAATGGCATACATTTATCATCTTTACATGGGTCTTCTTAGCGGCGGTATTATTCTGCGCAAAAAGCGGCAGCTCATGCAAAAGATCTCGCCTTTTAAAGCATCACCATCGAATGATGGTAATAGCATTACAGATTTTGGACAAAACAGTATATTTCAATTGAAGAGCGATTTACGCGAATCCATGAATAGAATCGCGGAGACATTAGACGAGGACACAAAAAATAAACTTATCGAAGAAAGTAAAATAGTCTTTGAATTGAATAACGAAATTGTTAAAAGTGTGCAGACCGGAAATCACGTCTTTGAAAAAGTACTCTATTTTATCGGTCAAATTGTGCTAATACTCTGTATCTTGATAATCGTCCTCAATATTCTCTTCAAATACATCATACGTTAATAAATGTTACTTTAATGCTAATTTAACGTCAATTCGCTAAAAAAAAAGAAAAGAAAGACTATAACAATTTCAGCAAGTGCTGATATCAAAACCAAAATGTACAATATATTATTTATGCGCTGTAATCGCCTTTCTATAGTTATATAATTTCTATTATAAATGGATTATCACTATTATTTGTATGACATGATTTAAGAAACCTGTTTCTTAAAGTTGTTTTATCATACTGAAAATACTAAATTACCAAGATTTGGATAAAAAGCAACAAATTCTACTCCAAATCTCAAATAGAAGATGCTTTTAAAATCTTATGCGCGATATCCATGAACAAAAGCAACATCTTTTTGCTTCTTTCCGAGAGATTTTTTTCGTAATCAGTTTACATATATCAAATTCAAAGTGCATGAATTTGTATTTGTCATCATCTTACAGCCTTGCAGGATAGAGGCTTATGATCAGATAATATATATACAGTATGTATATAAAGTAATGAAAGTATATACAATAGAGATCAAAAATTGAAACTAATTCAAATTTAAATCGATATTAGAAGTAACTGAGTATATTGAATGATAATTAGAAATAACGACACGTTTTAAACGTGCAATAACTTCTCATAATCTGCAGAAATAGAAAGTTCCTGCTCTCCTAGATTAATATCTACACTTCTACTTTGATAATCCATTTTTCCGTGAATTATTATATACATAGCGATTCCAGAGTATTCATTATTTCTTGTCTATCAAATTTAAAGTTCGTCCAACTCTCTAGGGGAAAATCAGCAGCAAAAGCATCTTGATAATCTATATAATTCTTCGTTAAAAACGGTGAACCATCGTGTTCCAGATTTACAAAAGAAAGCGGCGAGATGATTGTAAAATCTTTTTGCAATTTGCGTGCGGCTTCTCCAAATAATAACGCCTTGATATTTCCTTCTGGTAGGCTTTTCTTGCGACAATCTGGATAAAAACAATTTTCATGCAGTACTAATAATAATATCGAGGATTGTTATTGAAATATATATTAGAAGGAGTAAGCATATTATTTATATAATTTAGATATTAAATTATTTATAACATATATTCTTCTAAGCGGGATTTTAAGCTAAATAGAAGAGAGATCATCTTTAACTAGTGAGTTACCTTTTACTTCTTCCCAAGATTGCGCTTTGTGATTTAAATCGTACTTGATCGACTGGATCGCAGGATCAATTAAAAATGAGCACGATTGAGCGGGACTGTCTATCAAGTGTCTAGCGAGACCCTGCGATTGAATTTCTTCGTGATCTCCAAATAGATTGCGTTTAAAAGCTGCTTTCGACAGAATGTCCTTCTTATTGTCACTTATACCGCGACGATTACGAGCTGGAGAGATGTTTGATTGACGGCTAATCTTAAAGTCTGGAACTTCACTCTGTAAACGAAGCGAGAATTAATCTATAGAACATAAAATGAGAAATAAAGATACGTGAAAGACCTACTTGTGATGGACAAGTAGAAAAATGATGGAAAAGTGTTTGTTGTCGTTTGCTCTTCGAAACTGTCTCGACTTCTCCCAACGATTTATGCCTTTGTCTTCGAACGGTAGTCATAGTGGCGTTTCTTATACGTTGCTGTTTCTCTTGAATCCACCGCTTCATTCGTCTGGATAAGAGAAAGAGCAATATTAATAAATAAATTCAAATAGGAAATAGGCTGAGATTAGAGCAAAGTGTAGTAATTAAGGCACTAAAAAATTAATTATTTTTTTGAGAATTATTTATTTGTCAAATGACTCTCTCTTGGATTATTTTCAATAAAATTTTTTTTTACTCAAAATGAACTGAAACAAAAATCCTGCAAAAGAGGATTGAAATAATTTTTGACAATTAAAAAAATTAATTTCTTAATTATTGCACTTGATTCTCATTAGCTTTCTTATTTGAATTTATTTACTTATTTATTATATTATGTATAAAACTTTTCGTTGTTTATTTATTGTTAAAATACATATGTAACAATTTTTCAATAAATATGAATTTTATATAACTTACTTTACAA
The DNA here is from genome assembly GCF_003227725.1 of Camponotus floridanus. NCBI lineage: Eukaryota > Metazoa > Arthropoda > Insecta > Hymenoptera > Formicidae > Camponotus > Camponotus floridanus. The sequence continues at coordinate 864,673 of NW_020229425.1, read as the reverse complement.
ATGGTACAACCATGAAAAATGCATTTGGACCAACGCCAATTTTCACCTTAGGAGTCATATCTTTCTTTGTATTAGGCAAGTCTACCACAGAAAACCATTCAACATTCTTTATTTCCTTCCGCGTTTTCGGCTGGAACTTTGTATCCTTCTGCACACCCGAGATGATATACAGTCTCACTACTTGATCATTTATTACGGACTCAATATATTCGTTTTTATCTATCAGATTAGATATATCGAAACCAGTCTCCTCCAACACTTCTCGAATAGCGCAAAGAAAAGGCTCCTCGTCCTCGTTTACTTTTCCTTTAGGGAAACTCCAGCTGTTCTTTGCCCAGTAGCTCTGCACCAGCAGCACCTTGGTCATGTCCTCATTTAACACAATCGCTCCAAATGTTGGCACATTCTGCTTATACTCTCTCCACTGTTCGAGAACAGCATCAATGTGCTGCACATGTGGCTTCAGAAAAGGTATGTGCTGGAATATATGAGTGGCGAATTCTTTCATATTACATGATCTCAGTTTAGGATTCTCCTCCGTGCAGTAGAAATCCAAGTAAAACCAATGGGCCAATTCAATTTGAAAGCATATTCGCACCAAGTCCTTCCTCTCTTCCTCAGGGACATTAATGATGAATCGACTGCAAGGGAAAAGTTAAAACAAGAATGATGTATCTATAAATTCTGATTGTACTCTGAAAATACATACGATTAAACTATGTCAGTGTTATTATAAGCTAAGATTCTACAGGAACTAACCTGCTGAGATCGTCAAGGATGTCAGATGGAATTGTGTGCTCCATTATTTCAATGGACCTTATTTATCAATTAATTGATATTTTTAACATGTGATTATGCAAGGATAAGAACCAAAAGTGTGACATTATTGTACCAAAGGTTCATCCCAGATGCAGACATGAAAATGAAAATAAAAAATTACGTGCCAAAAGTATAAAAAATATTGAAGTTTTGTTTAAACATAATTATATGTAATAATAATTATAAAGTGTAAATATTATAAAGTTTTTGTTTAAACATAATTACATGTAATAATAATTACAAATAACAATAATTATAATAAATTAAATTGTAATAATTACCAGAGAGAAGACTGAGAGGTGTCATGGCCCGCTTTTGGGTGATCCCTGAAAGCGATACGCCCTCTGTTAATCTAAAAAACGTGGACATGAACTACAAAGCCATGTCCGCGAAAGTTCTCAGAGGATAACATATAATGTGCACAATTTCTGGTTCTGTTCCGTGCTATGTGCACAAAATGGCGGTAGCACCAGTGCTGTATAGCAATTTTTAATTTTAATTTTTTAAATAAATTTTGTGGTCCTCTCTCTCTCCCCCTCTCTCTCTCTCTCTCTACACATACACAAATAAACACACACACACACATATAATATATATATATATATATATATATATATATATATATGTATATATAGTATGACGCTACAACTTTATTCTGAAATATTTGCGTTATGTTTAGAAATATATATATATATATATATATATATATATATATATATATATATTCGAAAAATATAGATGTTGCAAAATATTTTAAATATCTCTTTCTTTATATAAAATATAAAGAATTTATATGTTCTATTCTAATATAGTCAACATTATTTATATACTTTTATTATAATTTTCTTACCAGCATAATATTTTTATGCTTAATATTTTATATAATATAATGTACTAAATTATAAAATTTAATATACAAAATATTACAAAATAGTATTATTATTAATAAATAGATTGCACACTGTCTTTTAGTTTCTAATTATTTTCAATCATTATGCATTTCTATCCAATAGAAATCTCCTCTTCTTCGAGTTCTTGGATTATTATGGTTTATTGTATTCTTTTGTGTTAAAATTATAAAAATTATCATCATTTGTGTCATGCTTATTCCTTCCTATGGAGTCCATCGAAATACTTTTTATTTGTTCTCAGGTATAGATATTCAAATCACTGTAGTTGCCTTTTTCTCGATTATTCCCTTTTTCTTTCATTTTATTTAAAAATATTAATATAATTAATATAACAAATATTTATATAATTTTGGTATTTCTCTTAGTCTGACATTTCCCCTTCGACATGTCCGGCATAGACGCTATCAATAACTACGATCGGTATTCATTACTCACTTTTATATTTAAGATCATACTTAAAATTATCTTAAATATAAGAAAAGTCTATACGAATATCGGTGTATGTTACCGCCGGCATAGCTCTCAGGCTCATTAAAATACTCAAACCTCCTCAGCCGGCAAATGCCTTCCTTAAGATGGAGATATCATCGAGAAGGCAAAATTTTTCATTTTCTTTCACTACAGAATTTAATACAAAAAGTTAATGTAAAATATCATATTATATAATTTGAAATGTAATACAAAATAAATTAACAATCCTTTTTTTTTTTACGTGGGGAAAAAAAACTCTCTTAGAAAATACTCAAAAAATATTGATCTCTTAAAAATTCTTAATATTAATAATATAATTATTGAAATATTTATTAATTTGTTTTCCCTAATATTATTTAAACTTACATTTCCTGATTCTTTAAAAGATACATAATATAAAATCAGCTAAATTAATCACATAATAGCCCTAACAATCCTTTACTTTTTGAAAGGAAAATTAAAAAATCTTAATGATCACCTAATAGCCCTAACAATCCTATTTCTCGATTAAATGAAATTATTCGAGGAAAGCCTATCTCTAATCACGTATACTTTAATTACGTGCTCTAATTACATTCTCTAACCGCATGCCCTAACCGCGTGAATAAATGTCCGATATTACGTACTATTGTACGTAAAGCTTTTCTTCAGGCCAGTTGAACTTACTTTTCGTTGATCCTGGCCACTTTCTCGCTCGATCTCTAATCAGAGATCGAAAAAGGAGATAAACACTCCTTCTTTTGCCGATTAATTACCGGCAAATGAGCGTAAATATTTCACGCTCATCGTAACGATCGCTCGATTTTACGATCGTTTGTTAAATATTTGAATATAACTTTATTTTAACTCAAATAAAGCCAAATTACAACAAATTTCTATATACTATATCTTCTAATAAAATATAAAATTCATGTGTGTGTATAACTTTTATGATATTACAAATTATTTTATTAATTAATCGTTTGGCTTTATTTTAAGTTAAAGTAAAATTTAAAAACAATATCTACAAACAAATTCTACAATGGATGAGCTATGATATAAGAAATTAGAATAAAATAAATGCGCGTTATAAGAATAAAGTAGTATCAAAAATTGATAAAATTGTTAAAATTATTAATGCGTGCTCTTGATTTAATAAACTAGTCAAGTCTTTACAAAAAAAATTTCTTTTCTTGATTCTCTTTTTTAAATTAATACTTCAATATATTTTCGCAATAGATGCAAAGCATTTCGAAAGAATTTATTAAAAGTTATTTAATTTAATCTATCCTAGCTCATCCATTTTAAGGCAACGGACTTACTCTACAATCTACAATCTACAATCTACAATCTACAATCTACATCTACAATCTCTACGAATCCGTTTCCTTAAAGTTAAATAAAAGTTTTTCTCACTCACCGACACTGATGCGCAACAGCGGAGTTATATTTATCGAAGCTACGTTGTCTGTAACATACAAATATAAAATTCATTTATATTAATGCTCACAAAATGCAATAAATATTTCAAAAAATTTTTATCGCGCGGAATTTTATATCCAATGTATAAAATAATAAGCAGAGATAAACACGTGTGGAAAAATTTTATAAAATTTTAAAACTGTTTTTTAAGAAAGTTTTTTAAAAAGTTTTATATAACTTTTATAAAAATCTTTCTCTCTAATTTTCTCTTTAATTCATTTAAATAATAAGATCAAATTATTATGCGTACGATTTATAACAATTGATATATAAATAATAAATATTCACCATCAGGTTGCTCCGCCGATGCAAGATGCCTCTCCCAGGCCTCCTCCTCCTCTCATGTTGTTGACGCGCGATACTTTCAATGGCACTCCCGCACTCACGAGCGATATTTTTATATCGCTATTTTCGTTATTTTACGCGCGATACTAAACGGCACTCCCGCACTAATTCGGTACGATTAAAAATTTTGTCGCGCGATGTATATATTTAATATATATATACTTTGTCCGACACTCCCGGTTTCGGTACGAGCGAAAATCCCATTTCATTTCACGAGAATCAATTTCGAGCCAACAGGTCGGGAATGCAACGATACAACGAGCAAAGATTAGGCCCGAACCGGAAAGGAGACGAAACGATTGACGGAATAGAGGAAAATAAAGTTCACCAGCTCTTTTTCGCGCATAATTATCCTATCTCGTATCGAACCTGGACCCGCTAAGCACGATTTCAAGTGACCCGCACGGATGCTATATCACTAGCGCAGTACACAAGGCTGATAGACGGTAAAAGAAGAGGATACCCACATTTTTTAAAAGCTAACATTCAGCAATTTAGAAAATGGGGAGGCAACCCCTTTTACCGAGCGAAAATCGCGCCTAGGGGAATCCACTCGACTCCTCGACAGGGTTAACACACGCTGGGCGTGTGGCTGTAAAGTAGACGAGCAAAGAGAAGGGACCCATTGACGACCATTCCGAACAATCGATCGAGTTCTAACCGATTCGGGCCAAATCAATTGACGAAGCAGAGCGTGTTCATCACTAAGCCGATCGAGCGCGAAGCTCGAACCCGCGCGCCCATGTACATTTTATACTGGACATACGTTCTGCGCGGCCGGCATCACCAAGTGCCACGTTGCACAAGGCGCGAGTACGTCGCAAAGCAACGACTCGATGAAACATCCCAGTTAGTTGGCGTCGGAAGGAGAGACCCGAAGAAGGAGTTGACAAAAACGAAATTGGGATTTTGAAAACGCGAAAACGCGATAACGCGAGATTACTATAACGCGAAAACGCGGTTACGAAGCGCAGCCGTCCGCGGCACGTTGACGGCACCGACGACGCGAAAGGGTACTTCGCTTCCCTTTCAGGCACCATAAGATTTATCGTAAATAGAAAAATTTAAAATAAATCTCAAGGCACCATCCAAGTACTAAGCCCTCCCACCACGACAAGGTGTACCCCATGGGAGGGTTATATTATATATAATTTTTTTTATATATAATATAATATATTATAATAATTGTAATTAATAAGCTCTCTATAAAAAATAATTAAATGGAGTGAGAGTAAAAGCTCTCAAATCCTTTACTCTCACTCCATTTAATAATATAATATATAATATATAATATAATATATATATAATTTGGAATTTATTTTGAAATATAGTATATAAATTTAAATTTGCATAATAAGATTTCGATTAAATTGTGTATTTAATTAACAAAAATTGAGAAAATTTAAAGCATTGGTTGAAATATATTTAATTCTAATATTATATTCTAATATTATAAAGAAATATTAAAAAAAAATATTATAAAGAATATTATAAAGAATATTATAAAGATATATTATAAAGAAATATTATAATAAGGATCGATGATCAATATATCACAACATAATCTCTTATACTCTTTCATGCATAATCTGTTTCAATTTTTAATCGCAGAAATGAATGATTGTGATTCGATAAAGATTTATCGTTGCATTACAGTTTCATGTAGCTAATTAATTTTTAATTAATTAATTTTTATTAAAATTTATAGTAAATTATGTTTCCATACTAATTGTAATCATGTTTAGTAAAAAAATTATAATATATAAAGCGTTTCTTACCACTACTTTATTACTCGAGAGTCACCGTACAAATGATGACAAAGCGCCATCGTATAGCGCGCTTCTGTTTATATTTTATATTGCCAAAATCAAACATCGTATTATCGATAATTCGTTACCGAAATATTTTATATATTATAAAATATACATTAACGTAAAATATTAAATTATGAAAGTATTTAATTTATTGATTGAAATTGATTATTTATCAAACAATTCACGCAATCTTTTGTTATGCTAATTATTTGCGTCTATAATAAATTCGATTGTTTTACTTCGCGTTCTCTCATATCCCAAATTATATTGAAATTATCAAGTAGAACGATAAAGTAACGTATAAAATATATTTGTAATTCTAAATATTAAAATAATAATTATTATCTGTAAAAATCGCAATTATCGAAATGATTATTTAATATTTTGTATCCCTATAATTTAATCAATTTTCGATTAAATTGTGTATTTAATTAACAACGATTGAGAAAATTTAAAGCATTAGTCAAAATATATTTAATTCTAATATTATATTCTAATATTATAAAGAAATATTATAATAAGGATCGATGATCGAAATATCACAACATCTTTTATCCTCTTTTATGTATACCCGAAATATCACACAATTTTTTATCCTCTTTTATGTATACCCTGTTTCAATTTTTAATCGCGGTAATAAATGATTGCGATTTGATAAAGATTTATCGTTACGATACTGTTTCATCTCGCTAATTAATTTTTAATAAATTAATTTTTATTAAAATTTATAGTAAATTATGTTTCCATACTAATTGTCATCATGTTTAGTAAAAAAATTACAATATACAAAACGTTTCTTACCACTACTTTATTACTCGAGAGTCACCGTACGAATGATGACAAAGCGGCACCGTATAGCGCGCTACTGTTTATATTTTATATTGCCAAAATCATACATCGTATTATCGATAATTCGTTACCGAAATATTTTATATCTTATAAAATATACATTAACGTAAAATATTAAATTATGAAAGTATTTAATTTACTGATTAAAATTGATTATTTATCAAACAATTCACGCAGTCTTTTGTTATGCTAATTATTTGCATCTATAAATCGATTGTTTTACTTTGCGTTTTCTCACATCCCAAATTATATTTAAATTATCAAGTAGAACGATAAAGTAACACGGATGAAATATATTTGTGATTCTAAATATTAAAATAATAATTATTGTTCGCAAAAATCGCATTTATCGAAGTGATTATTTAATATTTTAAATCCCTATAATTTCATCAATTTTCGATTATATTGTGTATTTAGAAAGATTGAGATAACTTAAAGCATTGAATCGATATATATTTAATTCTAATATTATATTCTAATATTATAAGAGAAATATTATAATAAGTATCGATGATCGAAATATCACAACATAATCTTTTGTCCTCTTTTATGTATAACCTGTTTCAATTTTTAATCGCGGTAATCAATGATTGCGATTTGATAAAGATTTATCGTTGCTATACTGTTTCATGTCGATAATTAATTTTTAGTCAAGTAATTTTTATTAAAATTTATAGTAAATTATGTTTCCATACTAATTGTCATTATGTTTAGTAAAAAAATTATAATATACAAAACGTTTCTTACCACTACTTTATTACTCGAGAGTCACCGTACGAATGATGACAAAGCGGCACCGTATAGCACGCTACTGTTTATATTTTATATTGCCAAAATCAAACATCGTATTATCGATAATTCGTTACCGAAATTTTATATCTTATAAAATATACATTAACGTAAAATATTAAATTATGAAAGTATTTAATTTATTGATTGAAATTGATTATTTATCAAACAATTCACGCAATCTTTTGTTATGCTAATTATTTGCGTCTATAATTCGATTGTTTTACTGCGCGTTCTCTCATATCCCAAATTATATTTAAATTATCAAGTAGAACGATAAAGAAACGTATGAAATATATTTGTAATTCTAAATATTAAAATAATAATTATTGTCCGTAAAAATACCAATTATCAAAGTGATTATTTTATATTTCAGATCCCTATAATTTAATCAATTTTCGATTAAATTGTGTATTTAATTAACAATGATTGAGAAAATTTAAAGCATTGGTCGAAATATATTTAATTCTAATATGATATTCTAATATTATAAAGAAATATTATAATAAGTTTCGATGATCGAAATATCGCAACATAATCTCTTATCCTCTTTTATGTATAACCTGTTTCAATTTTTAATCGCAGTAATGAATGATTGCGATACGATAAAGATTTCTCGTTGAAGATTTATCGTTGCAATACAGTTTCATGTCGTTAATTAATTTTTAATTAATTAACATTTATTAATATTCATAGCAAATTATGTTTCAAGACTAATCATAATCGTGTTTAACAAAAAAAATTATAATATACGAAGCGTTTCTCACCACTACTTTATTTCTCTAGAGTCACCGTGCAACTGATAACAAAGCGCTAACGTATAAAGCGCTACTGTTTATATTTTATATTGCCAAAGTCGAACGCCGCGTTATCGATAATTTGTTGCTGTAATATTTTTATATTTTATATATTATAAAATATACATTAACGCGTAATATTAAATTATGGAAATATTTTAATTTATTGATTAAAATTTATTATTTATTAAACAATTTATCGCGAATCTTTTCGTTATGTTAATTATTTGCATCTATAATTCGATTATTTTACTTCGTGTTCTCTCACAATCCAAATTATATTTAGATTGTCAAGATAAAGTGACACGAGTGAAATATATTTGTGATTCTAAGTATTAAAATAATAATTATGGTCCGTGAAGATCGCAATCATCAAAGTGATTATTTAATATCTTGGATTCCTATCATTTAATCGATTCTCGATTAAATTGTATATTGTTTAATTAACAATGAGAAAATTTAAAGCATTGATCGAAATATATTTAATTCTAATACTGTTAAAGAAATAATATAATAAGTATCGATGATCGGAAGATTATATTTAATTCTCTTATCCCCTTTTATATATCCCCTTTCAATTTTTAATCGCGGTAGTGAATGATTGCGATTCGATAAATATTTATCGTTGTGATACAGTTTCATGTCGTTAATTAATTTTTAATTAATTAATTTTTGTTAATATTTATAGCAAATTATATTTCGATACTAATCATAATCGTGTTTAGTAAAAAAATTACAGTATACGAAGCGTTCCTTACCACTACTTTATTACTCGAGAGCCACCGTGCGAATAATGATAAAACGGTAACGTATAGCGCGCTACTGTTTATATTTCATATTGCCAAAGTCGAGTTATCGATAATTACGTGACATTTATTATTAATAATAGATATGCAACAATAGAATTTAATAAGTTTTATATAACGTAAATGATCGTGAAAGAAGAGAAAGAATCATTAATAAAATTATTGATCGCTTCTTCGACTGTAAAAGAAAGTATTTGGATTACTGTAGCATTTTGTGTAAATTATCAAAGGAAATATTCAAAATGAATAAAATAAACTTCGAAACCAACAATTAAATTACTAAATAAATTGCGATTTAAAATTCGCGAGAAAACGCGACGATTAAATAAATCGACAATAATTGGAATATTCGATTGCAGATGTACGAATTAATAATAAATTTATAAAAAAATTAATATATGTATAACACTTATCATATTACAAGTTATTTCATTATAATAATTAATCATTTGGCTTTACATTAAGCTTAAAAACAATATCTACAACAAATTCTATAATGGACGAGCTATAAGAAATTAGAATAAGGTAAGTGAATAAGATAAATACGTGTTATAAGAATAAATTAGTATCAGATGTAATTGTTAGAATTTTTAATGTTCTTTTCAATAAATTAGATAAAATTACAAGAGTGATCTTTTCTCGATCTTCTTTCTTTCTGATATACTGTAATGTTTTCGCGATGAATGCAATACATTTCAAACGAATTTATTAAAAGGTATTTAATCTATACCAGCTCATCTATTTTAAGGCAACAGATTTATCTACAATCTCTACCGTTATCTTAAAATTAAATAAAAGTTTTTAATCACTCACCATGGCATTAATGTGCAGCAGCGGGGTTATCGTTATTCGTTATTATGTTGTCGTTAAAACTACGTCTGAAACATACAAATATAAAATTCATTTATAACAAGGCTGCGGAATTTCATATTCGGTGTGTAAAATAATAAGCAGATATAAACACGTATGGGAAGATTTTATAAATTTTAAAATTATTTTTTAAATAGAAATTTTCATATTTATAAAAATCTTTCTCTCTAATTTTCTGTTTAATTCCTTTAAATTATAAGAACCAATTATTATGCGTATGATTTATAACAATTGAGATGACAAATAATAAATATTCACCAGGTTGCTCCGCCGATGTAAGATATGCCTCTTCCAGGCCTCCTCCTCCTCTCATGTTGTTGGCGCGCGATACTTTGACGACACTCCCGCACTCGCGAACGATATTTGTATATCGTTATTTTCGTTATTTTACGCGCGATACTGAACGGCACTCCCGCACTATTCGATATGATTAAAAATTTTCTGTTTTGTCGCGCGATGTATATATTTAATATATATATATATATATACTTTAAACGGCACTCCCGGTTTCGGTACGAGCGAAAATCCCGTTTCACACAAGAGTCATCTTCGAGTCAACAGGTTCGGCTCTTTTGTTTCAATTTTTATTTTTCAATAACGAAGGATCGCGTTTCGATGGATGTATCATCGCCATATAGTTTCATGTTATTCATTAAGAGTTAATTAATTGTTAATTGTAATAGTCGTAGCGAATTATATATCGATATTAATCGCGATCGCACTGTTAGAAAAAGAATTCAATAATACGAAGTGTTCCGTATCACTACTTTACTACTCGAATATCGCCGTGCGAATGATACAAGGTCTTCGCCTATGTAAACAATACAGCGCTACGTCATCAAGGCCGAACGTCGTGTTATTGACCTCGCTGCCGAAATATTTAACGCTATGACGTATATATACGAAAATTGAATTTATATACAAGTATATTTTTAAAATCACACACACATGTACACACAGATTAATTATTTATTAAACGATTAATATACATCACAAGGCTTTCCATTACGTTAATTATTCGATTTTGCCATTCGATCAACGAAATATTCTTAATTATAAATATTAAAAGAATAATAATTATTGTTCCTAAGGATTGCAACAAAATGATAATTTATAATTTTGATTCCGGTCACACATCGATTCTTAATTGCATTCGATTCTATTTTTAATTAAATGAACACATCACGCGAAATACGTGTTCCGAAATTATATTCTCATTATATTCCAATCGTATAATCGAGTATTTCGAATAATGCAAAGAGCAATGGTCAAATCAACTATTTATTAATAATAAAATTGTAACTTACGAATGTATTCCGTTTATCCCGTACGTTAACATCGCGGCAACAATGAATAAACTTTTAAAATAAATAATCAGTATATCGAAACAGTTTTACCGATTTAATTACTGATATAAAAACCGATCAATTGACCAGTTGGTGAAACTGTTTCAATATACTGGTTATTTTCTTAAAAGAATTGTTATATGACGAATTGATATATTATTTTTACGCGCGTCACGCGTTCGAACTCAATTTTGACTTCTCGCGGGAAGACTCGAATCGTTCGTCGAGAATCGATCCTTCAAAACGCGATTGTTCTGTATAGTTTTTACAATTAGTGATTATTAATTTGTACGATTTTTATTTACACAGCGAGTGGCGCGATTTGATTTTGACTTTAATTAATGTCGAGTGAGTCATAACTTTTTGAGATATATTGCATTATTATCACATAGCAAAATGACAAAAGGCTTGGTGTAACGTCGCGAGTGTTGTACAAAGCGTAAATTGCTGTATAATCGTATGCTGATTAGTGCGTAATTACTTTTTTTGAATATCAAGTGAATATCATAAAGCAGAAAAAAATAAACGAGAAAAACGAAAAAAATAATTCATTAAACGCAAATTAAATTTATAAATTCATAAATTTGCAAAAAGTGGCAATAAAAGTAATTGTTAAATTCGTTATTCGTTACCGAAAACTGTAACAAAGCTACTTTTTTCATTACGAAATTTGTAACGTCGTTACCGTTACAGTTATCGAAAAAAGTAACTGTAACGACGTTACAAGTAACGCGTTACTTCCCAACCCTGGAAAATAATATATATAAATAATAAATAATTTTTATAAATTACTCACCACATATCTCTCTGGATGCTTCAGGCTCTGTCACTGCTCTCTGGCTGTCCAATACTTTTCCAGATGTCCTTCTCCTTTCTTTTTCATTCTTTGCTGTTTCCTCGTAGCACTGATATTCACTCGCGAACAAACAATTAATTATATTTAACCGTGTACAGAAATGATTGCGAGACACTTTGCATAGCACTCCCGATCGCGGAATAATTACGAGAAACGCACTTTAATATATCGTATCTCATGTTGTTGGCGCGCGATACTGACGACACTCCCGCACTCGCCAGCGATATTTTTATATCGCTATTTTCGTTATTTTACACGCGATGTATATACTTAATATGTATATACCTTTAACGGCACTCCCTAATATGTATATATTTAACGCGACGCGTTGACGAAGCGCTTGCCGTCCGCGGCACGTTGACGGCACCGACGACGCGAAAAGGTACTTAGCTTCCCTTTCAGGCACCTTAAGATTTATCATAAATTGAAAAATTTAAGATAAATCTCAAGGCACCGTCCAGGTACTAAGCCCTCCCACCGCGACAAGGTGTACCCTATGGGAGGGTTATATTATATTATATATATAATTTTATATATAATATAATATATAATTAATTTTGTAATATACTATATAAATTTTAATTCGCAAATATAAACGATAAATAAAAATATAAAAGATAAGAGAAAATCTATTATATAAAGCAATGTTCAAAATAATTGTTAGAGAAAGAATTTAATAATATATGGAACGTCTCATATCACTACCTCACTGTTCGAAGGCCATTGAGGGAATGATCGTAGGTCAGAAACATTACCGCAATACTGTTTATATCGCCAAGACCGACTTATATTATGTTATTGTTATAATTCGTTGTTGAAATATTCTATGAATGATTGCCGATTAAGAAAATTTAAAACATTGGTCGAAATTTATTTAATTCTAATAAGTATAAGTTAGATAAATTATTATACTAAGCAGCAATAATCGAAAGATCATAATAAAATTAATTTCTTTATTCCTTTTTATATTCCCTTTTTCAATTTTTATTAACAGTAATTAATGATTGCGGTTCGATAAAGATGTATTGTTGCGATATATTTTCATGACGTTTATCATAAGTTAATTTATTTTTAATTATTAGTAATTATATCAAATTATGTTTTGATACTAATCGTAATCGTGTTTAGAAAAAAAATTCGAAGCGTTTCGCATCACTACTTTATCGCTCAAGTGTCAGCATGCGAATGATAATAAAGCCGTAACATATTTAACAATAGCGTGCTATTGTTTATATTGCCAAAGTCGAATGCCATGTCGATAATTCGTTGCCAAAATATTTTATAAATTATAAAATATACATTAACATGGAATATTAAATTATGGAAGTATTTTAATTTATTGATTAAAATTGATTATTTATTAAATAATTTATCACGGATCTAATTATTTGAATTTATTCGATTATTTTACCGTGCTTTTCCGAAGTCAAATTCTATAATATTTAGTTTTGCTTTTAGTTATATTTTAAAAGATTGACTTATAGCGAGCTAAATAAATAAATAAATAAATGTTGAACAGAAAAAGAAGACATATAAATAAATAAATAAATAATAGTGTGGAAAGAGAGAACATACTAATATTTTTATATAATAAATTATTATTAATTAAATTATTTATATTTTTATTTATATTATTTATATTAGCAGAGAGACATATATGTTACCCTTTGAGAACATTCGTGGACATTTGTTTTGTAGTTCATGTCCTCGTTTTTAATGTCCATAGAGGGAGTATCGCTTTCAGAGATCACCTCAAAGCAGGCGATGACATCTCTCAGTCTTCTCTCTGGCACTAATCACAGATCACAGGAGCCATGTTGTTTTCAATTATTGAGCTATGTTGTTTTATTTATTATATTTTTTTATTTGTTATTTTTAGCTTTATTTGTTTTTTTTATCTTTTTTTCTGATCTTTGCAAGCCTGCAAAAAGCTAAGAATAAGCATAGGATGATGTGTTTCGTGATAGGTTGAGTAGTTTCAAAAAATGCCAGAAAACGGTCAACATATTTATTTGAATTTAAAAAAAAAATAATTTTAATATTGCAATGACTTGCAGTCTCTTATCGAATGAATGATAACAATCAATTTTTGCTTAACAATTTTTAAGATTATTTACAATTTATATATATGAATCATACCCTGTGTTTCTGAATAATCTATAATTATTATTAGACTATTAATAATAATCTTATAAAAATTTCATCACTCAAGGAAACAAAGTAATAAAACATTGTTTATTGTGCATTTAACAGAATAAAAAAGTTCCTGCTAACTAACTAGTCCTAATAACTGTTGCAGTATAGCTTCTATATCGCTATTGTTATTGTTCTCCAACAATAAATCCCAATTATTCACGTCGTCTAAATCACATTCTGTTTCTGAATCATCTATACCTATAATTATAATTGATATGATTAGTAATTTATTTTCAAGGATATGAGTCATTGAAATTATTATATTGTGATTTTTTGTTTCCTTACCTGTTGTAAAGATCCAGCCACGTTTCTGTCTAACTTCTTCAGAGCAAACTATATGTATATTTTTACATAAATCTCCAAAATTTTCTATAAACCACTTGATGTCAGTTTTTCTCCTGACATCGCTTATTATCCACACTGACTTATTCCATGCTGTGGAAAAAATGTTTATTTAGATGCATTGTTTTGTAAAAAAATTAAATCTTTCATGTATATCCTAATATAATAAAGAGCTCACTGTACCATCATACATATCAATAGCAGCACGACAAAAGTAGCCATAATCTTTCCTTCGCATATTCTCTCCCCATTTAACCATCTCAAGTCGATATTTTTCCTTGTACTCTCCATCTGCCAGTAATTGGTTGATATCAAGATTCAAAGATTTCGCCCAGTGTGTTTTTATGGGTCCTGATAATCGTATAATTATACTCCTTTGCGAGCCAATCCTGAAATTAATATAGATTTTATTCAAGATATTTCTATTTTTATTGTGAAAACAAACAATTCTAAATAAAAGCTAAAAAAATATATTTCTAATATAAAAAAAATTTTTTTAATATGTGTATGTGATTTTATTTAAAAAAATATATATTACTTTATATACAATTTTTATTGTATAGTGTACTATTATTTAGTAAAAAATACTATAGATGTACTGTAGATAACACCTTTGATGCAAATTATCGGTGATGTAATCCTTTCCAGACTTCCTCTTGCCGCTAAACAATAGAATCCTCTCCGGCCTCGTCGAATTATTTATTTTTAATTTCGTGGGATCTACTGCAATCTGTTTTGCGGCCATATTGATTCGATATAACTGTAAATTTTATGAAGGTACTAAGACCACAGAAAGTATGTACAAAACGATGAATAATGTATAAGATCCGCGATTTCAAGTCATTCTTATTTTCCTAACAACACACATGTTCAAAAGATGTCCATAGAATATCTAGAGGACAGCGAAAGGCTATTTTATATCCTCTTGATGGTCTTTGGACAACTTTTCGATGTGTATTATTAGGGTTTATATCTACAAAATTTACGTTTCAAAGTTACTCTATATATATATACGTAAATTTTATTTAGAATGAATTGTATAAAGATATAAAACTAAAGATACAGAAATGTAGGGAGTAAAAGAGATGTTTTTTTTAAATGTATTTTAATAAAATCACATTATAGTTTACAAATTTATTTCTTATTCTTAGCTTCACGAAGAGCTTTGCGCTGCTCTGCCCTCTTTAACTGAGCCTTTGGTTTAAGATTATGCTTCTTGGCAAAGCGCTGATTCCTCAGAAACTTCAAGTCCATCTAAAAAATATAAACATAAAAAATAAGATTTAATTTTAAAATAAATAAATGACATGAAGATTAGATGTAATTTTAAAATAAATATGAAATTTAATTTTTAAAAATAAATATCATAATAAGTTACATTAAATACCAACATCTGTATTTTTTACTAAGTAATATTTTGCATATTTTAGATAATTTTGATTTGATTAAGTATTGTAGGAAACATAAAATATTTAAATATATAAAGACATAATAGAACATTTTGATATAAAACTTACACCAAGCGTGGATTCGTGTCTGTACCTTTTAGGCTTCTTGATGCCATTACGATGAGCTTTACGATCTACAAAGAAACAAAAATCAACAATCGGCAAAAATTTGTGAGATATATTATATTATATTTTATTGCACTTAATATCATTTCAAAAATGTTAAAAAATTATACACATCTTGGTTAGGATACTTCAATATTTTAGAAACATAACTTTTACAATTAATCATGAAATTGTATACTTACTCTGATTATGATTTGTGTGATTCTTCGACTTGGCCATTTTCTTGATTTATTTGCTTCTATCTGTAATGATAATCGATTATTTCAGAAAAATTACACTATGGCATAAATCAACTGATGAGGTTAAGTAAACTCAGTAAAAGAAACAATCATTTTTGCAGATATTTTATACGTGTTAATTATGAGAAAATGTAATAATTAATTAATATTAAAATCGATAGAAAAATCGCAATTCTTTAAACGTGTCTTTATTTGAGCGGATTGAATGGATATTTGGATTAAAAATTATAAAACCTTGAAAAATCGTACATAAGCTTTCAGAAACGGAAGCGGGAAGAGTGGGCATCAACCATGTGTTGTGACTAGTGATACTCCAGAGGGAAAGATTCATTTGCACACAGCCAGTCATATCGGCCGGTGCCTAAAGCGGCCTTTTCATTGACGCTACTTTTTAGCGTCAATGAAATTGCACCTTAACAGTTGGCAGCTCTACGAGATAGGCTGTGCAGCACTGCGCGTATATAAAATTTGAAATCGCTTCTAGCCTAACCATCTTCACGCGATCGACTTTATTTGAATTGCACGGCATCGCATCGAATTATGATGCGGCGCCGATTTGTACGAACGTAATTCGGGACATCGCGATGCTGTATAAGCGTCGAATGAGCACGAATTGTCACGCAAATATGATAAATCACATCTACTCACCGTTCACCGGCTGTTCCACAGGCCGCTCCACTCGCTCGCCTCGGGACGTCCCATTCCGATCTTGATGCACACGATATCATCAACGCGAACGCGCGACACTTTATTCGGCACTCCCGATATTCGCTCGCATCCGATAATCATCATCAAGGGCGCAAATAACGCGACGCGACTTCGCTCCATCTTCGCGATCGTGCTATCACTGAACTGTGAAAAATAGCTGTCGCGCACTTTCATCAACATATTATGAAAGTCGCGCGATCATCCTTGGACACTTTCGACGCTCTTTCACTCGCGATATTCGTTTAAAAACGGTTAAAAGACGCGAAAAATGCGGACGTACAACGATCCGTGTAACTGCGTATGACTCCGATTCACGTATGACGCGTATGACGTACTATGACGCGTATGACGTAGCAGTCACGCGCCAACATGGCGGCCGAACCAGTACGCAGAAACGAATGCGCACTGGTTCGGCCGCCATGTTGGCGCGTGACTGCTACGTCATACGCGTCATACGTGAATCGGAGTCATACGCAGTTACACGGATCGTCGTACGTCCGCATTTTTCGCGTCTTTTAACCGTTTTTAAACGAATATCGCGAGTGAAAGAGCGTCGAAAGTGTCCAAGGATGATCGCGCGACTTTCATAATATGTCGATGAAAGTGCGCGACAGCTATTTTTCACAGTTCAGTGATAGCGCGATCGCGAAGATGGAGCGAAGTCGCGTCGCGTTATTTGCGTCCTTGATGATGATTATCGGATGCGAGCGAATATCGGGAGTGCCGAATAAAGTGTCGCGCGTTCGCGTTGATGATATCGTGTGCATCAAGATCGGAATGGGACGTCCCGAGGCGAGCGAGTGGAGCGGCCTGTGGAACAGCCGGTGAACGGTGAGTAGATGTGATTTATCATATTTGCGTGACAATTCGTGCTCATTCGACGCTTATACAGCATCGCGATGTCCCGAATTACGTTCGAACAAATCGGCGCCGCATCATAATTCGATGCGATGCCGTGCAATTCAAATAAAGTCGATCGCGTGAAGATGGTTAGGCTAGAAGCGATTTCAAATTTATTTTATATACGCGCAGTGCTGCACAGCCTATCTCGTAGGGCTGCCAACTGTTAAGGTGCGGCCTCATTGACGCTACTTTTTACTTTTTAGCGTCAATGAGGCCGCACCTTTAAGGTGCAATTTCATTGACGCTAAAAAGTAGCGTCAATGAAAAGACCGCTTTACACACTGAAAAAGTTGAAACTGTTTGAACTTTATTTTATTGACGCCATATCTAGAGAAAGTCTAGTGATTTTAATTTGCCGCTGATTTCTAGCGTCAATGAAATTGCACCTTAAGGTATCTAGCACAATTGACCAATCAGAGGACTTTATTTTCAATAGCCTAACCAATAAGCATTCGACGCTCAGATCTTTCGCAACTTGTGATATCAGCACCAAACATCCTTTTCTCCTTTCGTTTACATTTTGAAGATAAAATTGCGTACTAAAAAATAAGATAAATAGATATTAATTAGAAAGATTATTGAGTAGATATTATTAGAAAGAATTTAATTTTTATATTATTAAAAAAAATTGTTTGTTATATATATAGTAGAAAATTATATATTTTTAAAATAATATTTAAAATAAGCAGCTCACAATTTTTTTTAATATTTCGCATTTGATATTATTTATTTTTATTTATTTTTATTGAAAAGATTTGCTAGTACACACATTTACAATGCTAGTACAATATTTACAATAAAGGAGAATGCATATGAAACATAGAATACTTAATCTTATTACTTTCTAATAAATTGATCGAAATATTTTCGATAAGAAATCATTTTGTTTCTATGATATTGAGGAGCTTACATCTTTACTGCAAAACATATAACAAAATATCAAGTTACACTAAATGTCAAATTATATTGAATTTAATTGTAAGTTTAATTTTAATTGTATTTTAATTCAAGCATCACAAAATGTATCACAGTCAAATACCTATACTAATAATTTTGTATAAAGATTTCAGATAAGTTTCTCTCATTTGTAGAATACTATCTTACTAATTATTTTAAACAAAAATCTTGTAAGAAGTTACGAAAAAAGATATTACAAGCAAGAAGCTACACATTAGAATACTATAAAATATACACCTATTATACTATTATCTATTGCACTATTTAAAGCAAAGAGCATTAATTAAAAAGTTTCCAATTGGCATGTAAGAGATAAGAAGTTTGTACTATAAATATCCATGATATTTGCAGATTGTATTGTGAAATGCACATCAATATATGAAATATGTTCCTTTTCATGGAGCCAATAATTGTTTTTGTAGTGTAATGTAATCAACAATTTTCTGCTGGATTCGTCGTTTTTCCAGCAAAGCGGTAGCAGCCTTTTGGAATTTCTCTTCGTTTCGACGAATGTACATTCTTGCATCCTGTTCCATTTGACTGATCTTTTCAGGTCGAATTTCCACCATTGATAGCATTTCCGTCAAGTAGGGATTAAATCTAAAGTAGATATGATCAGGTAATAGGTCATTCAGCATCGTATGCACAGCTGAAAAATCGATATTAGGATCAAGTTTAACATTGTATATTTTTTTCAATTTTTTTTGTTTCTCAAAATAATTTGTGAGCCAACAATCGTTTATATATTTATATTGTTATTAAAGCTACCTTCTGTATCAGTGGCGCTGTCCAAAATTTTGTAGAATTTTTCTCTCCAGCTCGAAAGCTCGACCACCATAGATTCATTCTCATGAATATGATGTGGGATTCGACCGGTCCCGAATGATATAACACACTGAATTGGATTATTTGGCCATAGCTGTTTGGCTTCGTGAATCGCCACGGCGCATGGATTATTCACTAGAATGCCTGCAAATGATATTTTTATTTTACAATCATTTTCGATAATGCTTTGAAAATCTTATTGAACGCAATCTTGCATCGAATTGCGCAGCGTACCGCCATCCTGATGAAGATGTTCGCCGTATTTAAATTCCTCGAAGTAACTCGGTGCAGCAGCTGACGCTCTTACGGCTTCCCATAACTTATATTTATGAGATCCCATGTACTGACTTTCCACTCCGTGCGGTAACGTGTAATTTCTAAATACATAAGCCATGACGTTCCCGCGATTCACCACGGCGGATATTGCTGAAAACTAAAAATTCAAGCTCGGTCTTTTGAGAACTAAAAACAAAAAAAAAGGTCTTTTACATTTAAATTATCCACATATGGCTCATACATTTATACATTCCATTCAAAGAGTTTTTTTTGTTCAACTAGTATCTATTCAAATCTTGCAATCTCCTGACCTTTCAGATATATTTGTACAGAATATTTCAGCTAAAGAAAATATTTTAAATGTTTTGATTTTTTTAACTCTCTCAAGTAAATTTTTTATTAGGTGTTTTTTAATATTTTTTATATTTAAAGAAACAAAGTCTCTTAAATTAAATAATAATAAGGTCTCTTAAGTTTCATTTGCATTAGATCTATAATATATTAAATAAAAATGAATAATTTTTGTAAGATAAAAATTTTTTATTTGTCATCATTGTATAACATTCTTATTTATTTATCATTAAAAATGATAATAAAGGATATATACTGCATATTCAATATTTTGTTAAAAATAGTTAAGATCGATAAATATTAGAAATGGATGTATATATTTTAAATATATAATATATTTTTAATACATTTTTAATATATTTTAAATTTGAAATTTTAATATAATTTATAATATATTTTAATATATTTTTAATATATTTTAACACATTTTTAATATATTTTAATACATGTTAATATATAATTCACTTGTGTGTGGCCTTTGCCAATTATTTACAATAGAAAGTAAAAATATCAAAGAGAATTTAAAAAAAAATTTTCTGAATTCCAATAAATTCCATGAGAATTCCATTATTTTTCCACAGATTTTTTACAAAAAAAATTCCTGAGAATTCCTCAGGTTTTCCATTTTTCCAGAGATAAACACCCTGTCAATGTTATACTAAACATACCTTTGGTGCTTTTGGATCTCGCGTGGTTTTAATAAGAATTTTATCGCCAATATGCTCCTCTAATAATTGTTCCCATAGTGCAGTGTCATAATAAGCATGACTCCAAACTAAACTGCTTGTGCCTTTTATAGCACTCTGTGTGAACACTCTGGTGCTCAGCTCTTTGTATAATCCCGAAACTTCGTCCAATGATTTTCTCTTGTGTCCCGCTGCAATAAGAAGTGAAAGAATAAATTTCGTGATAAACAGTAATTTCATGAAACTTTCCATTTTATAGTGAACTAAATTGCAGGCAGTACATGCTGTAAACCAATCAAAAGTTTACCTTCCAAAGCATCCTTTGGTAATACTGCATGTACAGATGACATATATGTTAGTTTGGATATACACATATAAAGAAAAAGTTAATAGTTTTGATATGTATTATCTATATTTAATGCTTAAGAAATTAGTCAAATGCTTAAGAAAATTTCTAATTACCCAAAACAGAAGTAAGAATGGCGCCTGTACTGACGCCACATATGTAATCAAACATTTCATATGTCTTTTTTCCTGTGAGCTCTTCCAATTTCTTCAACATCTCTATAACCAGTACTCCGCGAATCCCACCGCCGTCGATCGACAAGATTCTGATGCCTCGACCAGGTGGAGGATCAATATAACCCATTACAGCCAACGCCTCTCTAATAGATGCTACAAAAATCATTTTGAACTGTTCAAGATGTGTACTATACAATACTACGTTTTGAAATATTGCTATGAATAGCCATCAATAATAACAAACTGTAAAATAACTGTAACTGAACTTTCTGCTTACATACCATGAATTTGTTCATCCTTCGTCTTCTGACGAATTCGCAGTAAAATCTTAATAGCACCCTCTTTGATAGCGTAATGTCTCGCCTCCGGATACTGATCGATGTGCATCAATAAATCCTCGATTCTGCGCCACTTTGAAGCATTTGACTCGGCTGATACGATACTGTTCAAGACGTGACGCGTGCGAGAGACAATACTATGCTTTGGAATAGTGCTATGAACTTTCCACTTTGGTATAGTTAGTTTGGTAGTTTTTATTTGTGTACTTTTGGGGGATAACTTCAAAAACAATGTAGAGAGAATTTGTGGCACCGTAAAGGTTTCTTTTGATTCTATTTTATTATCAGGCATGCTTTGTTCACAAGTTTGCTAAGAATAAAAATTAATTTTTTATATAAAATAGATCGATACTTTTTATTTGATTTAGTTTATATATAATTACCTGCTGCGTTTTTGGTTGTATCTTTGTAGAATTATTTACAAGAGATTCTGTTTGATCAGACATGAATGTTAATTTTATATTCTCTGAATCATTGTTTTCTTTATCTTTTATATCTGAGGTCTTATGTTTTGTATCTGAGGTCTTATGTTTTGTATCTGAGGTCTTGCTTGCATCAGTTTTAATAGTTTTAATAGAGTCTGATGATAATTTTCGTATTGTTTCGAGCTGTGAGTAAGTTAATTTCTGCAAGGTATCCAACCAATCCTTGGAGAGATTAATTTGATTTTTATCATAGTTTTTATTCAAATAATCCTTTAATTGTGACAAGAGCTTCCACTGATTCGGCATTGACATTTTGACTTTTTTTATATCGTTTATGGAGGATAAAAGTTTATTCGTGATATTTGTTACATTTCCACTGGCATCTTTACCAGTTGCGCTATCCGTAAGTTGTCTGTAATTAATAAAAAGCTTTTTCACAATTCATTTTTTATAATTTCTCGTTGGACATAAACAGATACAAAACATATATATATTGATCTTATCTTTATATTCTATTCTATT
The DNA here is from genome assembly GCF_003227725.1 of Camponotus floridanus. Taxonomy (NCBI): domain Eukaryota; kingdom Metazoa; phylum Arthropoda; class Insecta; order Hymenoptera; family Formicidae; genus Camponotus; species Camponotus floridanus. The sequence goes on along the minus strand of NW_020229425.1, from coordinate 841,675 downwards.
TATTATATTTGTAGAATATAAACAAAATTAAATTCTTTCATTCAAAAAAAATATTAACCATAAAATAAAGATAAAAGCATAAATATTTATTGTTGCAATATAATTAATATATTAATTTATACTGAATATATAACGAATATTAATATAAATAATAAAAAAATTCATTTCTCACAGTTTTGACGTAAACATACACAATTACATTGGTATTGATCTTATCTTTATATTTTTAATACTCAATTTTATTTTTACAGAATAAACAAAAATTTAAAATTTTCTCTTTTATAAAAAAATAGTATTAACTATAAAAGACAAAAACATCAATATATATTTATTATAGCAATATAACTAGTATATCAATTTATATTGATTTATATTTAACGTTAATCGTATTTGGAATAACTCGAGGATGATAAGTAGCCTCTTATCATAAATTTCTATAAATAGTCCTACATATTTCTAAAAGCAAAAAAATTAAAATCAAAAGTTAACCTAACCTCTATTCTAGAAAAATCAAGAATAGTGGACACATCTGTTATACCTCGTATTTCCATTTTCCTCGCAATTATTTCAAGTACATTTTTATTATAACGAGACAGATAGATGACTTATATTCCGAATATTACAACGAGAAAAAAGAAAATATACGCAAATAATTATGCGTTACTGCTTAAAACGATGCCATATTTTCTATACTTGTCAATCTAACCTGATCTGTCAATATCAGCTGATCGATGAGGTGAGGCGTCGAACGTGATGTCGCTTCTTCTCACTGATTTGACTGAATTTGACGTTTAAATCGCGTGCATTTTATGTGCATTTGTACGATTTTACAGCAGATTATAATGTTAATTCAATTATTCTGTCCAATATTTTGATAACATCAATATATGATAATGATGTAAACAATTCTCGTACTAATGGTATTTACAGTCGATAATAATAGCATTTCCGCGATAGTCTCATTAGCAAAATTACGCAATTGCAATTGGTTTTACGCGATGACACACGCGAAAAATAGTTTAGTGTTTACTATAGCATGTGCGAGACTTGAGGTGATTTAAATTGTCCTTGGAAGATCTGATTAATCGCATAATTGTTTCATTGACCGATTTATTTAATTGGAAATCCGATACGTTTGTCCCAAAACTTTCTCATCGCTTTCATATTGATTTCATAAATAATGTTTTGTTGTCTCTACGCGCTATTAATTTATATACTCTTTAATTTCTTACGAATCCAAAGACACACAATAAGAGAGTCAATTAACTCACTCACCTAGTTAACAAAATACACTTTCGACGATGAGTCGTATATCTGCTGAAAGACATCGCAAAGCTCATAAAAAATATCTTCTTCTGTATTTTTCTCGCAGAAATAAATCAAATAAGATCAACCTCGAAGATCAACTCCTGGTCTCTTTCAACTTTCCAAAAATCAAGTTCTCGATTCGTCGAATCGAGTGCGACTTGACGTTAACGTAATCGAGACAAGACTGGTGTGAGTTCAGAGAGAACCGACCGTACGTTCTCGAACGATCGTTGATACTAAAGCAAGCCCTGAAACGCCTCGATTCTTATATACAAAAGTAACATATACGATGCGTCACATCCCGACACGTGGCTGGCTGGCTGGCTTTCTCGCAAAATAACATCGTACGATACCGTCGAGCCAACCGGAGATACAGAGACATAGTTCCACACGTTTCATAAAAGGAAAGAAGGTGGAAGGGAAGAAGAGAGGAGACGAGGAGAGGCACAGAAGAAGCGATGCCAATAAATATAGGCTGTAGAGATTCATTAGGAGACGAGTAATATCATTCTCGCGATATGCTTACGTTTGTTTATTTATGCCGTTTGGTTCTTCGTAACGCGAAATGTAAACATGTAAACATTATCGAAACACGCGCGTTTCCTATCACGTGCGTTCGTAAATTGCAATCATCATTTCGATAGCATATTATTATTAATATATAAGATATATGACAGTTATTATTATTATTATTATTATTTTCTTATTTTATTTTCTCATTATTATTATTATTGTTTTCTTATTTTATTTTATTATTATTTTTTTTATTTTTTTATTTTATTATTATTTTTATTATTAGCCAGAGAATTAAATTCTCGCAAACAATGTGTGTAAGAGATCATGTTCATAGATTTTCTCTTCAAACTAAAAAACATTTCATCTAATTAATTAACTGATCTGCAATTTAATTAAATGTAAAAAAATTAAATGTAAAATATAAATATATATATATATATATATATATATATATATATATAAACTGATATATGGTTAAATTTTTATATTTTGTATTTTTTAATGAAAAAAAGTCTTGAATAATCTGGAAAAAATTCCTTTAACTTGTGAATTTGTTTTACCATTTCAAATCAAATAATTCAATGATGTTATATTGTATATAATAATTATATATTTTTGTTTCGAAATGTTATTAATTTTTTATTTATATTATTAATTTATATTATTAATTTATATTATTAATTTTTAATATGAAAATATCATGAATTTACGAATATAAAGTTAAAAATATAGATATTGGAAAAATGATATTATAATATTTATTATAATATTTTCTCTTATTTCTTCTGATTTAATAATAGAAAACGTTTTACAAATAAATACGCGTATTTCCTTATTTTTTATATAGAAAATACGATGCTTAAGAAATAATAATTACTGTCATGATAATAATTACGTCTAATTGAATAACTGCCAAAACAGAAGTTCGTAGAAAGGGTTATGTACCGAAATATATTAATTGCGTGTTGCGTATTTTTCAAACAACAAATATATATATCTAATATTTCTCATGAAATATTGATCGCAATTATAAATACCATTGTTTATCACGCTTTATTTCCTTCGATAAAGTCATCTCTATTCGCTTCAGATATCATCAAATATTTATAAGTTATTATTTTGCAAGCGAGCAGACGCAGTCTCAGAAGCCCGCGCGGAAATATGATGACATATGTCACGCGACTCGCTATAAGTCAAGTTCGATAAACAACGATTGGTCGCGCCTGCGCGACCTTGTCGCTCATTGGTCGATCGCGGAGGCACGCTTCTCAAACGATTCTGCAATAACTCTGTCAATGTTTATATGTAACAATTAATAATCACTTATGTACATGCGTATATTTTTATTTGTGATAATAAAAAAATTATATAATTTCATTTATGATAATATAATTATTTATGATTTTATTATTAAATAAAAATATGTGTATTGCCAATTAATAAATCATGAATAATACAGCAAGCAAGAAATGCATAATGCAATCAATTATCAAAAATTTTCAGGACTTAAAAAAAATGCTCTTAAGATAAAATAAATGCGCAGTTTATACCTAGATTATATAAAAAATAATACGACTATTGAGTTAAAAAATATATATATCACACTTTGTGTCAAAAATGTAATCTTATATTTTTATTATATTTTTTTTATATTTTTAATATATTTTTATCTTATAATTAGCAATTACATTTAGTTTGAATTTTTTTTCGATAACGAGTGTCAATGTACAAAGTAACGAGGCATCCTTAAATCAATCCGATTACATTACTTTCATCGTTGCATGTGCTGTACAATCTCGCTATATCCAGGATCATCACTATATATCCTAAAAATCCCCCAAGGATTTAACTTGGCACGCTATAATGCACTTCATTCTGTTGAAAGGTTCGCCCAGACTCCTCTCATTTCGATGCAGGTTTGTATATCTTTGATTTTTTTAAGCATACGTATTACGTATATGTACAGAGAATCTCCTCGTCCCTTATATTATGCGAATTGTATCCGATTTCACTGAAGAAAAATCGGCTCGAAAAATCAATAAAGGAAAAATGATTCCCGAGACACCCTATATGTCACTTACGTACATACGATATGTCAACTATCGGAGATCGAAATGCAAGCTGTGCTCAGATTCTGCGTATTTATTCGCGACAATTGGCACATTGATCCTCTCTTTCGCGTGATATCGAATAACGAAATTTCGCTTTTAATCGAAAAGTGATTTCGATCTTCATTTATCTCGCGAGGACACGAAAAGCATCGCCGAGAAAAGGATCTAAATAAATTTATTTAGTCCTCGCTATAAATTTCGAAATAAATACGAATTTAAATTTATAAAAAAATATAAATTATATTATATTTTTATATTTATTAAAATAAATAAAAATAAATTATAGACTCTTAAAAAATTTTTTTCACGAACTTAAGAATATAATAAATTATGGAAGAAATTTGAAAATTTTATTAACTGATGAAATTTGAATTTAAAAAGAATACGGACGAGATGCATATAATGTATGCGGTATTTTTCTTTTTTTTTTGTATCGTGTATTTCCGGAGAGAGCGCGTTGGATTGCGCGTTGCCACAACTCCGTGAGACTCCCCTGTCAACCCCTATATAAGGGTGAATCCTTCCCCGCGAAACTTTAGACGTGGCTCAGCGGTGCGTGTGCGTATGTGTGCGTGCCTCGTCCGTTTTTCTTTTTTTTTATTTTAACGCGATCCTCGTCGCATACCACCTGTAGATTTTTCTTTCCAGGATCCTTTTGCCGTTATGTTCGCGAAAACGAGATCGCTCGTGCTGTCGATTCTCGTTGCCTCGCAAGTGTCGTGGCTCGTGAATGTGTCGCGTGGTAAGATGTTTGTTTATTCGCGAAACATTTCATCAAAATATTGTGAGAATATGCACACGAGTGTCTCAGAAAAAAATTCGCAATCTTAATTTTATTTGACATCAAGAATCTCATATGTGTGTTTTATTTAAATATTTTTGTATTTTTCATCGAAATTTTTTTTGTTAATTTCGTATAATTTATTGTATAATTATATAATCGTTTTTAATATATTATACAATATAATTGGCGTATACAAGAATATCGAATAATTCTCTTAAAGAAAATTATTTAAATATGCCTGCGTTTTTGAGTCTATAAACAAATTATTTGTTATTTTCTATTATTTAAATAAAAGTATACATGAAAGATTTTTTAAAATAATATATTCATATAAGAGACACATTTTATAATGGATTAAAAATTTATTAAAACGCATAATATATTTAATATAAATAACGAAAATAATTTTGATATATTTAATTTTTGATATCAATTTTATTTTTGTCATTCAACTTTATTTTTGTCATTCAATAAATGCGATTATCAAGCGTATTTTGTTTGATCTTCATATCGATTGATTGATTGATTGATTTCCCTTTTTGAATCTTTTTTTCATTTTGATGATGAACAAGTTCATTGGATATGCATGGCATCTAATTCAGTATTCAACGTCCTCTTTCCCTTTCGATGTCCTGTGTAATCGCGCGTGAGAATAAAACGAATGCGATTTCTTCAACGAATAATAGCGACACGTCATTGACATATCTCTCGCTCGCTTAAGCATAATCGTGCATAATTAACGTGCTGACAAATTCGTTTAAATTCGAGCAAAAAAATCCGAGTTTTAAAATTATTGCCAACGATTGCAGTCATTAAATTTTACTTTATATCATTACTTTATATCTCATTCGACTGTAGTTTATTCAACTACATTTAAAAATTTTTTTCGATATTTTATTTCTCAGAATATTTAACATTTCTCACATACATCTTAATGCTTTAACAGCTTTTGAAATGAACCACAAAAGTTTAAAAATATTTCTTAAATATATGAATAATAACTATTTATTAGAATTGCACAAGACTCAAGACAATATTCGTAAAAAAATTGTATCATTATTGAAAATTTTCGAAATCTTGTGTCTTGATCTTGAGTGAATTTTTATAGCAACAATCTCGTTTTGTATTGTTTTGATTTTATTAATAACTTTTATCTAATACTGAAAGATTGTTTAAAATAATATTTAACATAATCTTTGTGTAATATAATTTAAAATAGTTATTATTATGTCATTTGTTTACTTTCTAAAGCATTGTATGTATTCAATGTCGTTACGAAAAGGCATTTGCATTTTTTTAAAATTAATAATATTGAAATTCTTAATTTTAATATCGTCTCGACTAATTAAAAGATCTTGTTTTGATCTTGTCCCTCAAACTTCGAAACAACACAAAGCAACATCAAGTCTTAGTATCTCGTGAACCCTAATATTTATGTTGATTATCCCGCTTTGCATTTAATTTGAAATTCCGTTTAACGTTTAAATATTATTTTTAATTAACTATTCAAATATTTGTCAACGTGTGGATACGAAGGATTCACGCCTTTGATCCTTCCTGACTGCACACAGTGGATTACGGAAATTCTCTACGGGTATACAATGTGGGCGTCCTTATGGCATCCCATCTCGACAGCCCGTTTGATCTTGAGCGATGTGGTCCAGCGGTCGATCTGGCTCTGGCGGAAGTGAACGACTTCCTGAGCGTTCACAATGTACAGCTGCGCAAAGTACAGGGAAGGTATATAACAATAACTACTGTTACGAACAGGAAAAAAAAGATTACTTCATCATTTTCACGTTATATTAATTAATCAATGTGGCGAGGCCACAACAGCTGAAAATCTGGCCGTTGAAATCAATCTAACACAAATGCAGCACAAAGCTGCCAGATCTCCGCCGCAAGCAACATGCAACACCTTGTGGAGGAGATAACGAGGATGTGAGCGTAACGTACGTGTCAGCTTAGCGCTTCTCTGAGCTCACATGTACGTTACGCTAAATCCCCGTTATCCCCTCCACGAGGTGTTGCATGTTGCTTGCGGCGGAGATCTGGCAACTTTGATGCAGCATCCAATCGTCACGAAAAATATATTCGAATTACAAAACGCGCTTAAAAATTCGAATTAAAAGAACTCGCTCCTTCGTAATTGTTAAAATAAAATAAAACGCCTGTTTTCTTTAAGGAACCATTCATGATGCGTCATTTCGGTCATTTTGGTCCTCGATTTTTTATTTTTTATCATTTACATCGGAGGCGAAAAAAGATCGAAGATCCTGGGAAAACTAAGTTTTTGTTTTAAAAATATTGAAACGACGTTTAATCGAACATAAAGTAACTCGAATAAATATGTGACACTTAGTAAATGTAAAGTGTCGTTAAACATAGATTCTTGCATCGAGATATTTCCTCGAATGGCCATAAATTTCTCGTTTGGATCATTTCACTTTGCTGCTATGCATCTCTTTTGCGTCATTACATTGACACAATTGAACGAGCATTTGCACGGAAAGATACTCTCGTCTCGTACAGCTGTAAAAATTCTACGGTACTTAGCGAGGAGAGAAATCGGCGAATAATTTATAAGAGAAATCATTTATGTATGACATCCCTGATTATTGATCTCATTCACTTTTTACTACACACATACACGATACATCGTATGTATGAAGTGTTCCTCTCGTATATGTGGAAGTAGTTCTATATGTAACGTCGCGCCTACGTCCGCGTTACACATATCGCAATATCATCTGTTGCTTTGGGGATTGCTGCGTGTTATTTCGATGATGACAGAGGAATACAAATTTCACGATATCATTTAATTTCGCGCGATGATGAAATGAAAATTCTTCTAATCGATCGACAATTCTCGATGAAAAAAATTCAACGATGATAATGAATTATGCGAACTCGCTTTCATCGCGGTTTGAACGATCCTATTGTCAATAAATAATTCGCAAAAAATAAAAAATTAGAATAATCATAATAATAATAGTAAGAATAGCAATATTAATAATAATAATAATAATAATAATAATAATAATAATAATAATAATAATAGTAATAATAATAGTAATAATAATAGTATTAATAATACTAACAGTAATAATAGCAATAATAGTAATAATAATAATAATAACAATATTAATAATAATAATAGTAATAAATGAGAATAATAAGATAATAAAATGATAAAATAATAATAATAAATAATTCGTAAAAAATAATACAATAATAAAATGACATAAAATAATAAAATAATAAAATAATAATAAAATCGTTGAAACAAAAAATAATAATTAAAAATTAAAATGCGAAATAATAATAAAATAATAAAATGATATAACAATAAATAAGTCATGAAAAATAATAAAATAATTCGTGAAAAATATGGGAACAGAGAGGGCGATATGTTTCTCTTTTCTTGGTAATGCGTATAATGTTTTCGACATTTTCATTAGGACAGATCGACGGGAATCCAATCATTGGCCATTCATCTCGGTACAATTAATGCGAGCCGTCATTTCGAGCTCTTGCATCCGCGCGATGCGTCTCTCTCTCTCTCTCTCTCTCTCTTTCTCTCTCTCTCTCTCTACGCATCTCACAGCGCGATGCACAGCGTTGATTATCGTCGCTATTCGTCGCTAATTGCGCGTAAAGCGTGCGGAAACACACGCAAATTTCGCAATTTCGCAGGACCTCAAGGACGCACGTACGTGCGTCACATGCAACTGCACGCGCGGGAGGAAAACGCAAACATTTCGCACATTTTCTCGCCGTTTCCACCCTTTCGGGTAATCCGATCGCGCTTACATGTTTGCGCCTTAATATACCATGCGATCCATCACGAGGCTTTACATTAGATTGATATTAATCGTGTATACAGGATATGTTTTCCTATATTAATATATGCGAAACGCTTCTCCCACGATAGCAATAATTATATAATACACGATACAGTGTCATTTTTATATTCAGAATGTCTACTCGAATTTTGCAAAAAAAAATCTCTGTGTTTTTATTCAAAGTTCCAGGCAAAGAAAATATTTTCTAGATTTTTTTATGCAGCTTTCTAAAATAAGTTTCTTTTTATTGTATTATTTTTTTCTTCTAATACTTTTTACTTATACAAAGGAAAAACACAGGGCTACTTGAGTTTCAAGTACAAATTTACTGAAAAAAAATTGAATAGCTATCATAAAATAATTTTTTTACGTGCATATTTTGTAATTAAAAATTAAAAAAGGAATATGCACTGCATATTATCATTCAATATTTTGAATATACATATAAGCAGACATAGATATATATATTTATAATATATTTTTCAGATATAATTCACTTGGCTTTTTTAAAAAATTCCGCGAGAATTCTTTGATCTTTTCAGATACAAAAGAACTCTTGAAACGTTCCCCATAGTTTTCCAAGAAGTAGACACCCTGATATTATATACCTGATATTATACCCTAATATTATATTGCGTTTTTGATGATAAGCCCTCATCTTGAGGTTTAGTTCTAGCAAATCATGACGCAAACTCGAAAAATAAATGTAAATAAATAAAAATAATAAAATTAAAAGAAATAAAATTCTCTGCAGTTATCCATCGTGCAGCGGAGCAACAGCACCTGGTTTGGCAGCGGACATGCACTTCCAAGATAACGCGATCGCGTTCATCGGACCGGCTTGTGCCTTCGCCCTGGAACCAGTGGCACGACTCGCGGCTTATTGGAACAGTCCGATTATCACGGGCATGGGTGATCAAGTAGGTTGAATTTGCCCTCACAATTATACGCACACATAAATATTGCATCTGATTATTGCCTCTATGTACATTTCGTCGCGCTCGGTTCGCACGATTAACTTTCCGTCAACTTTTATTTGCATCACGGATATATATCGAGATGTCTACTGAAATCTTGTAAAAAGAGTTCCGTGAAAATTCCTCGATGCTCCAGATATTTTTGCTCGAAACTGCAAATAAAGAAAACATTTTAAAGATTTCTTAGCTCGACTTTCTAAAATAATTCTTTTATTGTAACTCTTTTTTTTAAATGTTTGAAATATTTTGTTAATATATTGAATATATTATTAAAAAAAAGATATATATTTATAATATATTTTAAAATGATAATTCATTTATTTTGTAAGTGCAAAATTTATTAGAGAGAATTTTTTAAAAAACATTCTCAAAAAAACATTCTCTCTTTCAAGTTTCGAATCTTAATAAAATTCTAGAATTAGAGAATTCCTTGATTCTTCCGGTTCAAAAGAAATCCCTAAAAATTTCATATTTTTTCAGGAAGTAGGCACTCTGTATATATATATATATCCTCATTAATGTAATATTAATCTCTCTCTTTCTTTCTTTTTCTCGAAGAAAAAGAATTGTAATATGATTTTTTGGAGATCATTATTAGAGAGGGATATTATTACGCGCGGTACAACTCTAATTTTTATAGTGTCGAATTTTTGAATTAATTTCACTTGACATCATTCCATCTTGATATTCCGTTTTAATTTTGCGCCATATGCTTCGAAATTAAAATAAATCGCCGTGTTGTCGACGTTAATATTAAATTATGTGAAACGTAATTATCGCTTTCTTGCGAACCCCAAGCCTCCCTCGGAGGGCGAACTGTCAGTCACATCTGGTATCCTTGGAAGGATCCATAAGTGGAAGAATGAAACGTCGGTAAGGAGCTGCGAGAGAATCGCCTTATAGAATTTTTTTTGGTTTCATTAATTATTGTAAGATCGCCAGCATGTTGAGCATTTATGATAGTTGATGTTGTATTATTATTCGACAGTCTCTCTCTCTCTCTCTCTCTTCTCTCTCTCTCTCTCTGTCTATCTCTCTTTTTCCTTTTTAATATGGCATCATCTTAATATTTTCACTGGATATGCGCTAATTACGACAACGAAGGTTACAGGAAATTATTACTTTCGCTTGAAAGAAATAAACGCACTCGTGTTTAATTTTACCTCTTCCCATAAAAACTCGGAATTATGGCAGCGTGTTCTCTTCGTGTATCACATTTTTCTTGTGATAATTATTATTATAAAAAATTCCCCAATTATTTACACTTATGACATATCATTATAAATTATATTGGCATGAGTCCTGTTTTATTTTAAGGAATAATCTTAATCTAGATATTATTACTTTTCTCATAGCGATCTTTTTTTCACGAACGAACCTTTCGTTTCCCATGATGTGTGTTTCATCTTTTTCTTGAAGGGGATTTTTAAAGACAAAAGCAAGTATCCCACTTTAACGAGAATGTCGTACTGCCAGTGTCGATTGCGGCTCGTCTTCTCTAGCGTGTTCAAAGAGTTCGGATGGTCTCATGTTGCGTTGATATTGGACAGATCGGACTTGTTTTCATTGACGGTAGGAAAGAATCTGGAATATGGTCTACGTAAGGAAGGGCTCTTGAAGTTTGTGAGGGATTTGGACGGGAATTCCGACGACGAATCGTATCATCTTTACCTTCGCGACGCGAGCATGTACGCCAGAAGTAAGTGTAATCGCACAAGATGTCTTGAAGTTCGAATTCATAGTCTTTTCTGAAATTTTAAAACATATACAAAAGATGTATAAAAGTGTTACAAAATATTAAGATAAAATTGATAAAATTTTAAGAGAAAAGAAAGTTAATAATCTTGAATTTTAATTAAAGTCATTTTTCAAGATCATGTCTAGTTTTTTTTAAATAGAAATAAGACCATCCTAATTTTTTTATATAAGTCGATTTCTTGGAATGAAAAATTATAAGAATAAGATCAAACATTGAAAGTAAATATTCATTTTTACTAAACCCCGATGATTTTTGATAACATATGTTAAGATGGTGAAGGGTAAGTAAGGGTGAATATTTACCTTGACTTTAAAATTCAATATCAACTTTTTTTCCCTTCGAAACTCATCAATTTTATCGGAAGCATTTTTTGAAAAAAAATGCCTTGTATCATTTTATGTGAAATGACAATTGTATATATAATTATAAATAAATGAATATAAATCCCCGTCGTTTTATAACATCCAAGTGGATTCTAGGACATTTTATGTTTTTCTATGAAATAAAAATCACGTTTAATATTAATAATAATTTTCTAAACAGTCGTGATACTCAGCGTCCGCGGAACGCTGGTAAGGAAATTTATGCTAGCCGCCCACGAGTTGGAAATGACAAGAGGGGAATGGGCTTTCCTCGACGTTGAGATATTTCATGTAAGATGTTAGAAAGAAATGGGACAAGAAAAGATATACGTAAACATGACAGTAAAAAATGAGATGACACTTTTCTCATCGATTTTAAAGCAACAAAACAATTTTAAGGGTTCTTACTGGGGTGATCACGACTGGGAGGTCGGAGATGAGGATGACGCCGCTGCCAGGAAGGCTTATGAAGCCTTATTAAGGGTGTCTCTTCTTCAGCCGACCAGTCCACGATTTCAGGACTTCGCCGATAGCGTCAGGCAACGAGCACAGTCGGATTACAATTACACATTTTCGGAGGGCGAAGAAGTGAGCCAGTTGTAATAATACTTTATAGATCACTTGTGTCGTGATAAATTCAAAAATTGTGATCTTTTCAAAATAAGAATCTCAAATATCTGCGAAGCGAAATGAATTCATCGCTTTTCCCACAGGTGAATTTCTTCGTCGGGGCTTTTTACGACGGTGTTTACTTGTTAGGGATCGCGCTGAACGAGACCTTAGCCGAGGGTGGCGATATCAGAGATGGTATATCTATAACAAGGAGAATGTGGGATCGAGACTTCATTGGCATTACTGGCCACGTCAGGATAGACGACAATGGAGATCGTGATGCAGATTACAGCATTCTTGATTTAGATCCTATTACCGGAAGGTCATTGAAAATTCAGATAATCCGCTCAACGCGGGTTTATCCCTGCGTGAATAAAATTAATAATAATATGTATTGGAAGTTGCGATTTTATGATTCGAGCGCTTAGATACTTAAGATTTTTTGTTTAAAATTAAATTAAGATATTGTAGAAACTTATAAAAAGGTTCCTCAAAACAGGAAGGAACGATCAATTAAAGCACTATCATACACGTTCTAATAAAATACTATAGAAATTATCATGAAAAAAATTAAGAAAAGGAAACTGACGTATACCTTACAGGTTCGAGGTGGTCGCTCATTATTTGGGATTAAGTCGAGAATATAATTCTGTGTACGGTAAGAAAATCCATTGGCCGGGAGGAATGGAAGGACCTCCGCCAGATATTCCAGAGTGCGGCTTTTTAGGAAATGATCCGGCTTGCTCATCAAGGACGGAAGCTTACACTTTTGTAGTTTATACGAGTATAGCACTCGCCGTGTTTCTACTCGCTACGATCACAGCCGCATGCCTTTTATACAGGTAGACCAGATATGTTTTCCATATTCTAAATTTGGTGGAAATTTAGCACAAATATATCTGCAAAATTAATAAAAAGTACAAATAAAATTAAAATAAAATTAATAACATAATAATTTATACAAAATATAATAATAATAATTATATATAATAATAATAATTATTATTATTATTATATAATAATAATTATATTAATATAATAATATAATAATATTAAAATAATGATAATTATAATAATTATTATCATTTTATTTTAATTCATAATAATTATTAATATAAAATTAATAATAATAAAAATAAAATACTTCCTTTTGAAGAAAGGAAACAATATATGTATACCATATATATATATATATATATATATATATATATATATATATATGGAACATATATGTATGGAAAAAATATTAATTGAAATACAAGATAAGATTCTTTCCTCAGGCATTTACGGCTGGCGGCCGACTTGAATAACATGACTTGGCGTGTAAGACCCGAGGAATTGCTTCTCGAGGTTGGAAAACAATTTTCGTCAAAGATAAACCTGCACCAAGCAATGTCGGATACGAATGTAAGTAAATGAGTCATAAATGTGTGCGTGAAAAGTCTACAGCGATAAATTTGAATTTGTAGAATTTTGGATTGGACCAAAAGATACGTCGAGGCTCGCAGATCAGTTGTGAATCTTTGCCACCCGCGAGAGTCTTCACCACTATCGGGATATACAAGGGCGAGAGGGTGGCCATTAAGAAGATCACGAAGAAGAAGGTGGTCGACGTCACGAAGAAATTACTCTGGGAAATTAAACAAGTCAGGGATGTCACGTCGGAAAACACTGTGAGGTATTCATCTCTCAACGATATACATCAATATACGATATACGGTCAAAAGTATTGCATCATTTATTAGAAAGTTTATTATTTATTTATTATTTATTTAGAAAGTATATTAACTTTATTATTTATTTAGAAAGACCTTTAATGAACAAAAAAATATAATTATCACCAAATTATATTTTATTACTCTAATTTTGTGTCTTAATATCGTAACAATTAAAAATTATAACAAATAATAACAGACATATTAGATTCTTGATTTTTCAAAATAGTCTCTCTCTCTCTCTCTCTCTTTCTCTTTGTTTTTAATACTGTTGCATCTAATCTTGATTTCTGACAATATGTTTTAAAGCTGTTATTATTATATTTGATTTCACATCTTTGCAAACACTCTCTCTCAATTGTTTCTAACTGACATTTTTTGGACACTTCTATCAAGTTTGATTGAATTAAAATCTGATGATTGAAAGAATTATGTTTTGCAATTAATTTTTTCTTTCTATGTTTGCTATATAATTTGTAATTTCTATGTTTGCTACATAATTTTGAGGCATGTTTTGAATCATTATTTTGTTGAAGAACAAATTTTCAACCAAATAACTTCTTTTCATAAAGTATAGCAAAATAAAATACTTATCATTTATTTGCATTTTCTATATTTTTTGAGGATGCAATATTTTTGACTAATAGTAAGAATTCTCTTTCTTTATATCTTATTTTTTAAATAAAACAAATAATTGTTTGCGAGATTCTTTTATAAGAGCAGCATTATATCACCTAATGCAACTTTAAATCTGCCAACTTATTATACTTAATTATAAACTATCTGTCAGATTTATCGGAGCTTGTCTTTGCTCGCCATCACCGACCGTTTTGATTCTCACGGAATATTGTCCTCGAGGATCGTTGAAGGATGTTTTGGAAAACGAGGCGATTAAATTGGACTGGAATTTTCGAATGTCTCTGATCCACGATATCGTCAAGGTAGAGGCAGGTGTAGAGGTCGTGCGTTTCTCATTAAATTCCCCAATATATTTCAATGCTATGCTCAATAATCCATTTTTCGCGTGAAGTTAATTGATTAAGATATGAGAGCTGATGGAAAACATATAAAAAAAACCTGCTTTCTTGCAGGGAATGTCTTATCTTCATGCTAGCGAAGTTTCAGCTCACGGAAAGTTACGGTCGTGCAATTGTCTGATTGACGGTCGCTTCGTACTGAAAATCTCAGACTTTGGGCTTAAAACTCTCACCACGCCCTCCGATTTGATTATGGACGAGACTTATTACACCAGTGAGTCACGTCTGTAATAAAAATAATATGATAAATACAGTTCCTTATAGCTTCTTGAGAAGAAACGCTGTCGTCTTATTTTCATTTGTTAGAATTACTTTGGATCGCTCCGGAATTATTACCGTTAACGGTGACTCCCGGAAGCGCCGCGACGCAGAAGGGCGATGTTTACAGCTTTGCGATTATCTTGGAAGAGATAGTGGTCCGTGGCGGTCCTTATGAGGTAGCCAGGACGTTTATGACGACACAAGAGGTATAGCCTATCATCGTCTTATTTAATCTTAATTTTATCTCCTCGTATTTTATCTCTCTTATTATTTATTTCGAAGATCGTGAGCAGGGTATCGGCGTCGGAGAATCCTCCTTTGAGGCCGGAAGTCACCCCAAAGGACTGCCCACCAGATATACTGTCGCTGATGGAGAGATGCTGGCACGAGGTCCCCGACGAACGACCCAGCTTCCACACGATTCGCGGCACAATACGAGGAATCATGAAGTACATTTTAATCCAACTCTCATAAAATTTTACAATTGAAACTCCTGTAAACATCACAAAGATCATGCATGTCTACGTTTCAGAGGATATTGCGAGAATTTAATGGACGATCTGCTGCGGCGGATGGAACAATATGCCAACAATTTAGAGGCTCTTGTCGAAGAGAAAACCGAGCAGTTAAGTCTGGAGAAGCGTCGTAGCGAGGAACTGTTGTATCAGGTACTTCCAAGGTAATGGAACACTCTTGTCAGCTTCTTCCGAACAAGTTGCGATGGCCTTTTGCTTGATTGTGTAACAGAATAGAATTTTAGACAGGTTGCTGATCAGCTGATGGCCGGGGAGATAGTCCAACCGGAGCAATTTGAGTGCGTCACCATCTACTTCAGCGACATCGTCGGTTTCACGGCACTGTGCGCACAAAGCATGCCTATGGAGGTAGTAGACTTCTTAAATGACTTGTACAGTACCTTCGACAATATTATTGGATTCTACGATGTTTACAAGGTAGATAAAGTCATTTATATATTATTTCTTTCTTTTAAAAATTCCTTAAGATTATTCTTTTGAGAAGAAAAAATTACTTTCAAGTATATTTATATCTTAAGAGAACCTTGGAATAGAGATGGTGAAACAATTTGCAGGTAGAAACTATAGGAGATGCATACATGGTCGCGTCCGGTCTTCCAGAGAGAAACGGTGATGAACACGCGAGGGAAATTGGATTGATGGCTCTGGCCATATTAGAAGCCGTGAGGTCGTTTACTATAATGCACAAACAGAACACTCAATTAAGCGTGCGGATCGGTGTTCACAGCGGTCCAGTTTGCGCCGGGGTGGTGGGTCAAAGGATGCCGCACTATTGTCTCTTCGGTGACACCGTAAACACGGCATCTCGAATGGAATCTTCTGGACTTCGTAAGATAAAATTAGTAAAAATTAATTAATAATAAAAATAGAAATATTCATAAAATTTTAGAGTTTTGAAAATTGAAGGAAATAATGATGAAAAGAAGAATCATATAATATTCAAGTAAAACTTAAAATTGTAATTTGTATCTCACAGCTTTGAGGATACACGTCTCCGAAGCGACGAAAAATATCCTGGACAAGTTCAAGACGTTTGATCTCGAGCTCAGAGGGGAAGTGGAGCTGAAGGGAAAGGGTAGGGTGACCTCCTACTGGTTGACAGGTTGTTCGGAGCCCGATTCCAGGTTGGCCGTGCCGAAATATCGTAGGCTGAGCAGTAGCCAACCCGAGAATAATCTGAATCCATTAATCTTTCCACCGAACAACACGAACGGCCCGAAAACGAGCAACAACACGTTCATCAACTTGACAGAATTGTAACTGATCGATATTCAGTCCTTCATAGTCCTATAAAGAGATTGTAATCTGAAAAAATTCAAACGTTACTTGAGGTATCAAGATGTCAGCAAAAATTACGATAAGAGAGAACCACAGTAGAAGTTGTATGCTTTTCTTCGATGTATATAAGAAGGACTTAACTCTACATCTTTCAATGTGAATTGGATCTAATATTGTAACAAAGCAGTTTTTAGGCTTATTACAATTCCAAATTTTTATTCGAAATTTTTTTACATCAATAGCGTCTTATTTATTTTAAATAAAAGAGACATGATAGGCTTCTCGCGTGGACAGGTATGTGTATTAAATTAGTATTATCTAAATGTGATACTGTTCATTTAGCTTTGTCTTGAAATACAAGTACATTGCACATACATACAATTAAGTCCGCTTATTGTCTAACAATAATCTACATAGCTACTCTCTAGTCTTTAGTTTTTTTCTTTAAATATAAAAAATTTAATGTAAAAGAGACGTAAGAAAAATAATAATTTAACCAGATTAATTTTAAACGTTTAAACGATACCTGTGCTTTCTGTATATTATATATATAGTTATATATATGCTATATATATTATATTAATTTTATATATAATTTATCTTTATCTTCTTCTCTCTCAACAGATTACTTTGAAACATTCCAATGATAAAAGCATCTTCAATTTCTTTTGCTAATTATTATCATGATAGCGCTACTATAAATGATTATAAATCTCTGTGATCTCTATTATTCTTATTTATCGTTACATCTAGAAGACCGCACCGATCGGTTCCATTTGTGACAAAATCTTGACAACAGATATTATTCTTCTAAGACTACTTAGATGCCAGGAACATTATTAATCTGCAAATGAGAAATTACACATTGTACATATAAAAAGATCATATTTATTGTATCATATTGTAATAAAGTAACTGCGATATAGCTCTACCGTGTTTAAGGATCAATCCTTTACCTAAAACTGATGGCCTTAGCAGCGAGAAGTCTATTGCACTCTGCGGTGTCCGGTAATGGTAATGTGAAATATGGACTTTCGTTTTCTTGCTCGGTGAATTCGAATCTGTGAATTCTCGGATGCACTTTCATATCGCCGAAGGGGCCTTTCAAGATCAAGTAATAAACTGGTAGCGGATAAGTGGTCTTTGTCTTTAGTATCAGCTACGAAACATATTTTCATGCTTAGATCGCGATATATATATATTGTGTATCAGATAAATTTATAACATTTAGTTGCAATAATTTCTCTAACAGATTTAGTCTTAGCCCATATATGCGTATTTTCGTATATTGCAGTTGTATTAACTTAAAATTTCATCTGAGAAATCATAAAGACGTGTAATTTTTTTCATACTTGATAAGTCATGTCTCGCTCTGAACTTTGAGTAGGATCGCGTTGACTACTATTGATCTTCGCCTTCACTACCCACTGGTGGTTGAAAGCACCGAATCGTGACGTTTCATAAAATAATTTATGAACAAATTCATCAGTACGATACGGCTTCATTTGTAAATCTATAAACGATAAATTTTTACAGATAACTGAAGGGTTCTTCGAACATCATTTGTAGTATTATAAAAAAAAGAAGAAGAAAAGCACTAAAATCGTTGCAATTCAATAAAAATATTCACAAATCAGTTACTGCTACGGAAAGAAAAAATCAAGACACACACATGTATAACACAATTTACTAAAAATTATTTTAAAAAATTGTTATTTATAATATTATATATATTTTAATATTTTAAATATATATTTATATATATAATCTTATAGATAATATTTAATATATATGTATATAACTGTGTTATAATAATATTTAGCAACTGATACAGACCGTTAAACGTGATTTTCTCGTAGGACAAAAGATCAAAGACATTGTCATAGAGCCTACGTTCTTCCAAGGTGCGGGCATCGATTTCGCGTAGAGCCTCCATCACATCCGCACCTGTACGATGAGGATGCACGCAGTGAGCTTCATGTTCCGGGATTTCGTGATTCGGTCCTCGCCACGGACAGCCGATTCTATTATATTTGCAACTAGATATCCTGTATAAGTAATTAGATATTAATGCGAACGTTAATAAAATAATAAAAGAGACAAGCAAGAATAAACATGACAGATGAGAAAGTTCAGCAACAGGGCATTTTAGGAAAATTCTGGACATGTTACATATTTTACGTGATTCTCTAATCTTAGATACGTATATTAAATTAAATATAAGAAAATATTATCCTAAATTTAATATAGATTATAAATAATATATATTCTAAATTTTTAATATATATATAAAAATTAAGGTATAGATATATCCTAGATTTAATATACATTAAATATAGATAATATATTAAATTTATGAAAATTTGGGAAGAACAGTTTGTGTACAAATAATCGCCTTCTCTACATTATACGTATATCTCTACATTATTCTCTACTACGTAAATATTTGCAGTCCATGTCCCCCTGTAATTATACTGTAAAGATCAGTAACGATTAGAAATATGTGTATCGAGGTGAAGAATCTCCCATACAACTTTTTCATAAAAATTTCTCTCTATTACAAATTTACCTTTCCTCGCAGGTAGATTCTTCATGGTGTTCCAAGGAATTTCGTGGGAACTCCTTCGCACAATATTGACACTCGGCAGGTAACTCAGACACGGCTTTTTCAACTGCGAGATTTCGAGATGCGCTGGTCTTGCTGATCTCGATTCTGCAGTTGGGACATGTTGCCATCTCATCCCGCAGCCTGGCATCTGCGAGGACATGAGTGAAGCAACCAGCACACATCAAGTGTCCATTAGCACACTGTGAACATCATTGCAGTATGTATTATTAACGTCCTTATTTACATAATTATATTTCTTTCATGTAAAAAGCTAGCTTTCATATTGGCAAACATTATAAGGTATAACAATGCACTTGAATTATTTAAAATGTATGCATAAAGAAAAACTCTCTAAGTTATATAGATCTCTTTGACTCTTTGCATGAAAAAATACAACCTACTCTCTATTAATTTAATAATTAATACAATGAGATAAGTCAAGTTCCTCTTTTTCCATTATGTTACGTATAGTATTCAATTTGTTTCGCATTCTCTTACTTATGTATACACACTACAGAAACCCCAGAACGCAATAAACCCAAATAGAACAACAAAAATTAGTGCCATGTATATTACCCTCATTTTGATGTTTAAACCTGAAACACAAAATTGTACGGATACTCATTAATCATACAATGCACTTATTGAGATATATTGTCTGTCTAAAAATTAACATTTTCTAAAGAATTGTTATTTTTCCTCTTATTATTACTTTCAACAGTGCCAATGTATCAACGACAGAAAGGAAGATATGAGGATGATGACACGTAGGACAAGTGAAAAGGGGGTGTTTTATGCGAAATAACTAACTAATAACCTTTAAGAGTATTTATTTTGTTTCGCACTATACAGTTTGTACAAATCTTGTTCTTTCTGTATTCGCTTTCTCTCCCTCACTCTCACTCTCTCGCTGCTAACTATAACTGATGGGCATCACAGTCTCGTTACACTTAATCTAACACAACATAGATCTTTATATATTCCTTATATTGTGTGCTCTGAGTAATATATATGTATTCCTGTCTCTCTTATCTAGTAAACATAGTGTGTTTCATAAGTTTCCAAATATATCGTTATATTATATACTAAGCAACTACACACACAGAGATCTAGAATCTTAAATACTTCACTATTTATCTATAACCGATTTAGAGTGGCACTAACAAACTAATACGAAGTTTCAGATCCTGCTATTCTCGACGAATCAATAGAGAAACAAACATTATAAATTTTTATAAATGCGACAAGTCCTATATAAAAAGAAAAGAGAGGGTAGTGCAGGATGTTCGTAAAAGTTTACAACTAAAACAATACAATGGATATAAGTTCTCGTATCACAAATCAAAGTATTTGTGTGTGCATCTTGCACATGAGAGGGGACTTTACACACACACATATATGTATATATATATATATATATATATATATATATATATATATATATCTAACATTAGGGATACCAAAATAGGTAATACAACTCTTTTGTGCTACGATACAAATAGTTATAGTCAGTTAATTATATATAATTTCTCATCATTTTTTTCTTTCAAGTTCAATAATATTCAATGAGAGAAGTATTGAAGATGAGATTAACAACGCACCAGTATGGATTTGGGAAGTCTACAAACAGTTTCATCGACAAACAAGTATCGTTATATCATTTTCTTCTAAATGAGCTACATGCATACATAAATTCAACGTAAGTTGCGAATATTACTGTATATTCTATTTGAGGAAACTATTTATAAGAATTTTAATTGTTCTCATTTTTCCAGTGGAAATTTAATTAATGTATTTATATAATTAATTTTAATTCTTCTTACTTTTCTCCAGTTGAAATTATATATATATGCGCACTGCATTTTATATGAAGGCACACAATTGTAATGAGCTTCAACTGAAAATAATAGATGTGCATATAGAGAAAATTCTGTGCGTGTAACTTTTTGTTATGATAAGATACCGCACAGAAAGATGTTGTTTTCTTAGATAAATCAACAATATTGTAGAAATTTCTCAATATAAAATTATGCGTACACATATATAAAATTTAAATAAGCTAAAGTTTAATATATTCATGAGAATATATATTTTAAAAGGAATTATTTCATATTTTTTATATATATAGGTCAGGAAAGGGCTCTTTTTTTTCTTTCCTCTATGCATGTATATCAATAAAAATGACACATGTCATCTCTGTGACGTATAAAAAGAAAAAAAAATATAATACCTACCTGTAGAACTTAATGTCTCGTGGACAAACTTGTCTCAACAGACAAACTCATTCTATTAGACCTGTGTATGAAGCTTGGTTTATAGACTAGGGGACTGTTATACTATTGTACTATTATAAGTAAGGATTATTTTGTACTTATTTTATCATATATTACATCAATGTTGAGTTAGAAGACACGAGGAAAATCATCCAGCTCGATACCAGTGATTATTATTTGATGAATGTTAACAAAAAAAAATGCAACTATTCAACAAAAATAACTTTATAATATTCCATAAGCCTCTGCAATATTGTCGAGGAGGAAAAGAGGAAAAAATATTTTTAGTGGAAAAGAATAAAAAAAAATAAAATATCACACACACAGGAGGAGAAGTCTGCTGCAAACAATAAAATAATAATATAACAATAATATAACAATAATAATAATGCTAGAATTCTGCGTTTTTTCACTCATGTAAGTTCCTTCCTTTCTTCTTTCGCCGAAAGGGAGATCTCTACGCTTATAAAAAAAAAGAAAAAAAAATGTACTTTGCAAGATCTCCAACTGTCAGTGAGCAAAACCAGACGACGTCCAGAGGACGATGCGTTGCGGGCCCTAAGCGTCTCCTCGCGCTCGATAAACAGTACTTGGCGTATCCATCGAGAACTCGAAGCTGATGCGAACGAATGGCACACTGCCTCGGGACACTATTGTGCGTTACACTATCTGAAAAACCGATCGACTTTCCCAGTCCGGTGAAGTCCGGTCGATCGACGAGGTCGCCGAGGGAGAGGATAGGGGGAGGGGGAGGGAGGGGAGGGGGCATACGTCGCAATTATCCTCATGAACGCCGCGCCTCGATACTCGACAAGAGAGAATCTCTTTCAAAAAGAACGACAACGACGACGACGACGACGTCCACGTGCTCGTCGTCGTCGTCGTCATAAGCGGGACGCGCTGATCCCGCCTAAGGACGGAGGGGGAGGGGGCGGGCGGGCGACTTACCTGGTAGACGGCCGCTCGTGGCAAATCGAGACAAACTGCGCAGCAGAGGATACCGCCCAGACGGTGCTCCAATTTCTGCTCGGTTTTCGCGGCGTCGCTCTCGGGACGTCCGTTCGTCGTCTTGCGCCGCTTCTTGTCCGGCTCGGGGAAGCCCTCGGGCTTGTCGAGGTCCTCGCGAATGGACGCCGCGTGGGCGACGGCCGCCGTCGTCGCGGCGACCTGCTCCGAGACGCCGCTCGACGATGCAGGCTCGTTGCTCGGGTCCGCCATGTTGCTTGTTTTGGAGTTTTCCCCTGAGCGAGCGCGAGAAATGCGCAGATGTCAAAGGGACGCCTGGACGACGTGACGTGCCTCTCCGTCTCTTTCCCCCTTCCCCCTCTCTTTCTCTCTCTTCCTGACCTGACGTAATACGATACGCGCGCTCGGCCCCCCACCATCGACCCGCGGGCTTCCCCTACCACCGACCCACGGGCTTTCCCCACCACTGACGCGCGCGCGTTCTTCCCTTCTCTCTTTCTCCCTCTCTCTCTCTTCTCGTCTTCTCTCGCTGCTCGCTGGTCCTTTTTTTCGCTTTTTGAGGTCTCGTAATTTGCCGGAACTCTAGCGAACGCGCAAACAAAGCCGGAAGTTGACTTCACCGGACCCAAGGCTACTAATTTTTAAGGTTTTTAATTGATTTTTTTATTATTTATTGAGATATTCCGGAGAGAGGCTGCTAACTTTTTGCAACGCTCGATGATTATTGGGAGGTATACAAATTTTAATTCGGAGCGCGAAAAGATTATGAGGTCTTTAGCGGTTCGCTCGCATCTTACACGCGGTTGCGTAATTTTCTGAGCTTGTTAAGTACTTCTAAATGATGAGGTACACGCATATTTCGCGAGGTTACGCTTGTGACACACGGATAATGAAGATCCTGCAGTTCACCGATGTCGCAGAGATGTCGCAATCGATCGTCGATTAATCGATCGATAGCGAAGATCGAGCAAGATGCGAATTGTTGCGCGGAACGTGACGCGAGATCAGCTGGAGATCGATCGATCGTGAAATTCCTGCGCTCGTCATCCGATTCATCCGAAGACACGCGGTTGGCAGGGTCAATGATCGAGAACAACCACGCTGCTTTGTTTACATCATTGGCCTTGAATGGTGCGTAGTTTCAAATCGCGCTCCATCTAAGAATCCTCCCAATCTCGCGATCGAAAGTAAAACGTGTGCGTGTCTCGTACATTCTTGATTTGTAGAATCAAGAGATTTATTTTTTTTCCGTTTCAAACAGGATGATCGAATGATTTTCGCGTGATTAACATCAAGTGAGTATGTAAATATGTATATATACGCATTATATATAAAGTTTTCCTCTATAAATGCGGAATAATTGTTTTTATTATCAGTTTTTACTTCACTTCTAAAAAAATTAATAAGTATATGTATCACGAATATATATATATATATATATATATATATATATATATTCGTGATACATATACTTATTAATTTATATATATATATAAATTATGTAAATTTATTATATAATAAATTAATATAATATAATTTATACTCTTAGTTTGTACAAAAAAGAAAGATTTATTCCTTGCTCCAAATAAAGAGGAAAATTTACATATATATAATATGTAAATTTAATGTATATATAAATTTATTATATATAAATTTATATATATATATATATATATATATATATATATGTATGTATGTATATACGTATATGTAAAATTTATATGTAAATTTGGATATATATGTATATATATATATATATATATATATAAAAGAAAATAACATATATATAATTCACAGTAATATTCGTGACGTGATATTTTTTTCTAAATTTCTGTATAAAATAAAAATGCTGATTATATTATGGATAAGCATAAAAAAGCATAAACATAAAAAAGTATAAACATAAAATACACACACACACACATATATACATTTTATGTTTATGTATATTTTCTTTTTTATGCTTATTTAACTATAATATTCTCTTTTCTATGCTTGTTTATCTTATAAAAATGTAAAAAGACACACGTAAGTGAGATATATGTTATAGTATAAGACTCTTTTAGAGTCACATACACAGAAACATTCGTATGTATATTTAATTTAATATCAGCAAAGTGTAAACACGATTTCGTATTATCTATTTATTGTCAATTATATTCGACTACGAATATTTATCGGATGTACATACAATGCTGATTTTCTAAAGTACGTAAAGAATTTATAACACGACATTATATCGAATTAGGTGAAAAATTTAGCTCGAAATTAAGCATGCAGAAAATGAATGTAACTAAAGACGTTTAAAAACATGCTTTGATTTGTTCCACATCGTATAAAATTGCGAGATTCGATCAATCACTCTCAAAGGAATGTCAAGATCGAAGTTTTCTTTAAATTACGAGAAAAATCTATTTTCTTTTTGAAAAAAATGCACAAATTGAAAAAGAAAATTATAAATATGTCCATAAAATAGAAAATATTCAATTGAGAAAATAAAAAAAATTGTTACAATTTTTTATTCGACTCAAATTGAGGTAATATCGCTTATAGAGATAATATAATGGAGTAATTTTCTTGGAATTTTGAAAATTAGAATTAGAAACCGTCTTTCTCTCGCACAATTTTAAAAATACAATATAAATATAAATTTCTATAAATTACTATAAATTTTTAACTATTGTTTGATTAATTATAAATTTATTTCATGGAACAGTCTTATTAAGAATTAGATTTGACAATTTTAAGGATACAAGAAATTACATCACTTTAGCCACATATATAGCTGTTTTGTTTATTGACTTTGATATTATGGTAGTCAATTTGTCATGTACTCGCACATAATTATTTTTTCAAATTAATATACAATAAAGAGAATGTCCTAGTCAAAATTTTTTTTTACAAACTGAATGTTTACTTAACGATATTTCGCGAAATCATTGAGAGATATGCTATTAGTAAGATTGTAAATATAAGATATGAATAAAATATAAGATGTAGATTTTTCTATACAAAGACTGCATATGAAATAATTACATACAAATAATAATCATTAATTTTCACGATATATGCTGTTTATATAATGAATTGAAAAACAATTTATTTTCTGATGTATTAAAAAGTCAGCATGTTGCAAGTTTTTCGAAAAGCTGATTTCTGTTTATAATTCATAAATTACTCTCAATAGATATAAAAATAATAAAAATCATTAAATTTTATAATAAATTATATAATAAAACTTATATAAATTATTATTATATAAAAATATAATTTATATAAATTTGATATTATAAACTACTACAATAGAAAATTACTGGAAAATTTTACTGGTAAAAATAATTTGCTATTGAAACATTAACACTTTAATCAAATTTACATTTGACTGTATATGCGGTGCATTAAATACAATTAAATATAGTATGCTAAATTAAAAGTTGGAAATAGATTTTGCTAATGTGTTTTGTCAATCTTGAAAAGATTGAAAAATCAAGTTTAATCAACCTACCCATTTACAACTGTTTACATCTTCATCACTTTATTACATTGCTATTTGTTAACTTAATATTGTTGCATCTATATACGTATTAACTTTCTGAATCACCTGTATATTTTCTCTGCAACCTAGAGAATTATATCAGAAAAATCGAAAAAATTTACAGTAACACACTATTCTATAAAACGTAGAAGAGTAGAAAAAACTCTTGGTAGTTTTATCGTTACTTAAATATGAATACTTTTTTTTTGCTAGACGTTGTACAACCGAGAATGTGTTTTAGACGGCTGTCGACTTTGTACTTTCCATAGTATTTTTGAAATACCTCTTCCGCTATATATCGTGTTAATGTTGTTTAAGAATTGACATATCTAATTCTTCTCTGAGAACCTAGGTCGAGTAATAATAGAATGTTTATTTTACTAACAATAATGTTTTTATACGCTGGTGTAATTATTGCTCGGCGTAAATAGCCTCTCTCAGGCCACGGCCAACGTTCGCAGTCTCCATCAATCACACTTAAGTTGCAAACTCCAGTAGATTATTGTTCTACTGGAGAGACGCGTGTATGATATCATAAATAGTTTTTTTCTATATACATGGAATTATATAACGCACTTAATTTATTAATATTTACAAGTACACACAGCTTCGTCAGATTGTGTATAAAATAACTTTCGTGCACGTGAAAGTTCCTTCTCAAGTGCTAGTTTTTTCAGAAAAGAATCACTTCACGCACTGAATGCGTGCTTTTATCACGTTTCCGATTTGCCATTTAGAATCTTCTTCTGAGCAATATTGTTTACATCTGTAAAATAGCAGCAGTGATCGATAAAAATCGTGATAGCCACGAATCTACGATGAAAACTTGACAATTCAAGACCTTACATATGGCTTTACCGCACCTGTCGCGCTGCGATCCGTGTCTGTTGTTATATTTAACGATTCCGGTAGCTTAATTTTGCTGACTTGTTGCTGATTCTGCATTTCGGACACGGTCGAGAACATTATGCTGGTGGAATTTTTCAATCCATTGTACGACTGTTCCAATTGCTTGAATTTGCTGATTAGTTCCACGTCCGTCGCGCGTATCTCGCTCACCTGCGTCAATCATAATTGATATTAATAACGATTGTAAGATCTAAGTGTTTAATTTAATACGCACTTTTTCTGTTAATTGTTGAATTGATGCTAAAACGGAAGTTTGTTCAGACATTTTAACGCATTCCCCTTGCAAAGACATCACTGTTGTATTAATAGCCGCTGTTGCTTCTTGAAGCGAGACTAACTTTCTCTTTATACATGAAATATATACATATGATTGATACATTTTTTATAAGCACATATATACACGCTTAAATTTACATTATATGTACGCGACATTTTAATCGAAAAAGCTGTTATAAATTTCAATTTAAATTGTAATAATAATAATAATTTTAAAAATTATTATTATTATTATTAAAAATTATTATTATTAATTTAAAAAACTATTATTATTTAAATTATTATTATTTTATTTTATTTTAATTTTAATTGTTTTTAATTTCTTACATAATTCTAAAGTTAAAAATTTACTTCAGAATTAAAAATTGAAAAAATTAATATAAAATTTTAAAAATTTTAATAACTGACGCGAATATTTTTTTATCTTCTAAAAAAGTAAGTTTTCAAAGATTATTATACTTACGCGATCTTCGTCCTGATCATCGGCAACCCATTGCAACTTGCTCGACAAGGTTTTGTTAACGTGCGTTAAATTATTCATTAAATGTGATATTGTAAAGTTTAGTTTGTCAATTTTAACTTGCGTTCCGTTGATGCTCAAAATTTGAGGTTTTTGAGTGGTATTCGACAATTCTAACATGGATTGCTACATAAATATTTAATAAATTAGTTAAAATTGTTTTATAAATTTATCTTATATTTAAAATCCATCTTATATCTAAAATCCATCGATTTTCACCTTAATACTGCTGACGTTTTGCTGCATAGCGGTTTGTGCATCCTGTATCCTCACGTTTGTTTCTTTTAAAGTCTTCACCGTAGCTCCCAGATCATTTATTTGACTACCAAATGTCGCAACGCTGGCTGACAGTTCATTTAAGCGTTTCGGCAAAGTGGCCATCTCGGGTGCGGTTTGAAAATACTCTTGCACTTTATGCAAGTCCTGTTGAATATGTGCCAGCTGCAAAAGTATTGATCCGAAAAAGGACATGAGTCATCCCGGCCGATATTGCAATCGAATTAACCGATATATGTTACTCTTGGGGGGTTTTACCTGTACCGTAAAATTATTTATCTGCTGTTTGAGATCAGATAGCCTGGAGAAGATGATAGTCTGGTTATTCTGGAGATCTCTCGATAACGAATGGCATTTCTGTAAAGCGTCTGGCACACCCTCGCTACCCGCTATCACTGTAATTATACAAGAGAATTATTATAACATTATAATAACATGGTGTAAATATTCTTCATGAAAGGTTCTAATTAAAAATATATATTTTTCACGGAAATTATTCTTCTTATATCAAATACAGAGACGCAAAGATCGATGTTTGTGCACGAGTGACGTTTGAGCTCGTGTTCGTTTTTTTTTTTTTTTTTTCATACGTTTGCATTTTCGATTACATACAAAACTTTCTCCTCTTCCACAATGTTACAGCTTAAATTAGTCACTTGGTACGAGCATATTAGCATGTCTATCTTTGCAAATGTTAGACCTCAGTACCTTGGTCTAACTCGGTTCGCAGAGCGGTAAGCTGTTGGCGAACGTCGATGAATAGCCATATTAAACTAGCAGTTGCTAACACGGAGGCACATGCCAAAAAGGCATTGCAAGCCTTGAGAAATCCAGGACAAACTCGACCTCTTCTACCCCTGCACTTACGACCGCCTCTGGTAGAGACATTCCGGAGTATCCCGGAGTACTCCGAACGATCATCGCTGCTGTCTGTTAACAATTCCTGAGGAAGATAAGAAAAACACATTGAAAGAGAATAATACTGTCCCTCGCGATATTTCTAATTTCTTACATCGTTTCTCATCTTTCTTAATAATATTCAATAATATTAATCGTTTTCAGACAGAACAAAATATTCTCAATCCTATTATCACCCTGATTCATTCCTCAATTCTGGTCAATTGCAATGCAAACATTGACACAAATGGACTCGAAAAGATAATCTCACGTTCAGAATCGATATCTATACCAAGTATGCAAGGTGTATTTTTCATTATCTATCCATAGAAAAAAAAATCTCATTTTATTTGTCATCGCTTGCAGATTCCAGGATGCTTCTGCGTCGCTAAATACGCGTTCTTCTTCGAGAATGAATCTGGATTAATCACCTGTGAGCTGCGTTTCCCCGAGCTTCGACGAGAAACTGCGTGGGCTGGCGCCAGAGCGTCGAGCTCCTTCCGCTTCTTCATCTTCTTCATCGGCTGACGAAGGGGCACCGTCACCGCCACCGAGTCCATCTCAAGTAAAACCACTCCGCCTATCTTTCGGAATATCTTTGACGCGAGACACGTCCCCAGGTACGTACACTTCACTTCTGGCGTTTCATCAACACCGCACGACGGTCTTCGACAATCGTTTCCCGATCGCGCTCGATCATTTCCGCCCGATTGTCAATATCGAGCAGCTGTTGGATTATCGCTTTATTTGTCTCTCGCACAGTTTCTCCCGTAGCTGTTCACGGAAATTAATCGGAGGATCCCTTGAAACCTCGCAATCTACATCTTCGTCTCCAGCCTTAGCACTCTTGAAACTCGTAGCTGTTCAGCTGATGCACTTTATTCAATTTCTGAATCTTAAACGAGGCACATACCTACGAATGCATTCACCAAAGTTGATTCCGGCTTCAAAGATTCATTACACTTTAATTTGTTGGCGAATAATAATTGTGTATAAATAATAAATGTAATGATTGAGCGTGTTTAGGATGAAGCTTGCGATAAGTGATCGTGAAAACTGTGCTAGCTCTTGAGAAACGCAAATGTTAGCGCAAGTGTTGTTGGAAAACACAGCAAGTGATCAAGATAAAACACATCAGACACATGAAGAAACGCATAGATAATTTCTCAAGATAGCAACTTCTGATAAGAACGCTCAATAACATGATCGAGCGGAATACTTGAGACCAAAACTGGACTGGCTATAAGCATAGAAACATTTTGAAGACCGAACGACCCAAGAAATATAATTTTAATTCACTTTCAAGAAGCTACTTTACATTCCGCTGACAACTCCAAATATTGCTATAGACGACCGCCACTAATTTGCTGACTCAGTTGTTTACGCCTGAAAAGCCAGATTATAATGAGATTGAAATATAATCTGGCACATCGAGAGAGAGAGAGAGCAATATTCGATTAAACAATGCACGTCTCACGATTACATCGTGAACTGCATCATCAGTTCTCACATCAACTTCGAAAAACGAGAGGAACCGGTTTCAAATGAGGATGGTAACCAGCATAATTTTAGGACACAGTTACTTTGATAATCAAACGTACGAGAAAAAAAGAAGCGTCACATCAATCGAGCGCTTCTATTTTGTCACCAGTTGGAACATGGATTGTCCTCACGTGACTGTCTTTTACGTCATCCTACGAAATCCTGCCTCGCTGGAAATATACGGATATTTCGGGTTACTCCAGATTTCACGGACGCTTATTTCGCGGAACATTTCACGTGTCGCACTGATGTTCCTTCTCTGAGATGGTGGTTCTTATCAGCTGGCTGATATTTTGCCAGCAGCAGGTGAGTCGTGCACGCGATCGGAAAGCTGGGTCTAAATTGAACGCACGTGACACACATGGTAGGATCTTGCAAGCGACTATTATGTCAAGTAAGCGAATAATAGCGTCGAAATTGCTCGATGACGACGAAAAGGCAGTCGTAGAGCCAACTGATAAGAGCAATCGTTGACGTTTAATTTCTTCAAGGTTCTTTTTTACAATACTCTTATAGAATTAAATTCGTTTGATAAACACGATAACGGATGCGAAATGTTTTTTATTTTTAGTTTTCACGTAGTAGTTATCTCCAACGAAATTTATCATCATATTAATTCTGCTTAATAATTTGACCCACTTTAATATTTTACTTTATTGTGAAAAGTACTCGTTTTATTTTTTGTTTTGAATAAAAAATAAAATAAGTGTTATATATCCATAGCGCGAATTGTCTAGAGAAAGAGAATTATTCCAAAGAATTTTAGCATTGAAATTATTTTTAGAAATTAATTAGATAAGAGCAAGATCTTGATGAATTATTAATGCATATTGCATTTTATTTTGACTCGCAACTATATGTTTTATTTCTATTTTGCGATTGAGAGTGAATCATTTAACTACGAAACGATAGCGCTATCGTGACATTTAAACAAGAACCGGATCAATTACACTGGATCAAAAGTTAATAAATCTAATTAACAATTAATTTGTGAAATAAATAGAGAAAAGATTTACTCTATAGAATTACAATTTTTGTACAGTCATTATAAAACTTTTGTGGTACAGTCACTACAAAAATGTTAGATCAACATCAGATAACGTTTACGATTTTGAAATTAAATTATTTATTTTTAACTCACGAGTTTTTTAATTATTAATTTTAGAAGTACCTTGTGCAATTCTAAAATTCATGAATCTCGAAATGTATTAGATTTATTAAATTTTGTCGTAGCTGAAAATAATAAAACTTTAATAATAATATTCCAATCACAATAAAATATCAGAGAAAAAAATATTTACATTCGCAGAAAGATGTTCTTTCACTTCAAGCCGGTTAAAATCATCTACTCCTATTTATGCATGATTCAAAATTCGAGAAATTTAAAGTTTCTGTTAATTCGACATGGTTGTCTGGATAAAAGGATGTCGCGACATAATTACAACTGCGGCCCTGAGTTTGATAAGATACCGATGTGAAAGAGAAAAAATATAATTTTATGTGTAGTTGACACGTTTCAAGTAGTTCACGTTTCAACGATTTATATATTTTTTAATATATTTTTCATATACAATATATATTTTTTTTTCGTTAGGTTGTCGTCGAAATAAATTTTCCAAACTAAATAAATTTAATTAACAAGCGTCAATTTGTTAGTAAACTGTTAGAAATTTATTCTGTTATAACTGTTAGAAATAAAATAAAACCTATAACTGTTGCGGATAAAATAAAACCCATAACTGTTCGGAATGAAAATAAGAAGGAACAATTGTATGAGAAGACTGGAACAAAAGAAAAGCCTTAAAAATTAATATTACAAATTAATATTAAGGGTTCACAATTTATTCTAGCAATATTAAAATATTGATTTTTTTTTAAATATTGTAAATTCGTTTTTTTTTTTAGATGTTTTATATGTATTTCATTGATATTTAAATAATATGTCATCAATATTTTTAGATCTTGAATATTTAATTTTTTTTTTGTACAATATAAGCATCATCTTAAAAAATGCATGTGATATACTCGTTGTGTAATTATTTGAAATGGAAATGCTCGGTCTAGTTTTGTAGTTTTTTCCGTAGAATATTTTTGTAGAACTGAATCTAATTAGAAAACTTAAAAAATTAATTATTTAATATTTTTATGATCTTCAAAGAATGAAAAAATTTCTGCAAAATTGAAATATCTAATTTGAAATAACACTATTTTTGTTGTTTTTCATTTTTTCCGAAATTACTCCAAAAATATCTTACGGAATAAAACTAGATCGCGTTTTTTTTTATTTCAAACAGTTATATGAGAAGTAACATATCACACTATGCATTTTTGAATATGTTTTATTGAACAAAAAAATAGCTAAATATCCTGCATTTAAAAATATCAAAATTGATACTAAAATATCGTTGCTTTCAAAGAAATCAATTTCTAATAATTCTAATTCTTCAATTTCTAATTCTTCAAACAAAAATTCCTAAAAATCATCAATTTTTCATACTTAGAGTAAACAGGGTCCAAAGCGTAAAGCTTAGAAAGAGCTACATGCGCGATACATACGCTTCCAAGTGTTTACATGAATACAAAAATATGCAAATATGCCAGTTTTACGACGAGTTGACGACAACAATAGACGAAATTTTGCCGTGTAACGATAAGTAAGCCATTCGGTTGTACTTTCATGTCGTTAATTCCGTTTATAACCCGTACACTCGCGATGATGACTGATGAATATATATGTCAATCTATAATTAAATCGCGTGACTGCGTCTCTCTTATCTGCAAATAATATCTTTTCTAGAATCACGTATCTGAAATTCTTATTGCGTGTACTCTCGAAGGATGCGAAACAAAATAGAAAAACGCATCTGTATCTGTAATATATATATATATATATATATATATATATATATATATATATATATTGTCTATATATATTGTAACACATTCGCATTAATAATACCTCGATAATTAAGTCCGTTGCTTAGTCATTCGTTTGCGCGCTAATTACTATACATACGCACAATTTTTTGCATATAATAACCGGTTAATCTTATCGATTAATTAATGTGTTCCGCATTACACACGAAAGATTTCATGGGTTCCCTGTGCAAATTAATATATTTTCGCATGAAATGTACTTTTGCAAATTATTTTTTTGTTGTTGTTGAAAACACATTTAGTGATTTAAAAAAAAGATATATGTGTATTTTTTATTATTTTTATATATTTATTTTTGTGTTATATATAAGGCCAAATAATTATATAAAATTATATAATAATATATAATAATTATATAAAATAATTATATAAAAGGTATAATTTATAAAAATACACAGAAAAAATGAACATCCTTGTTTTGAAAATATCCTTAATTTTAATATGAAAATTTTGAAATGAGATTATATTGCGTTAACTGAAAAAAACTTGCTTGAATGAACTTATTTTATATAGTTCAATCAAGAAAATATAATCTTCAATATACATAAGAATACATTTTTCTTCATTTAAAAGCAAGTTTTCTTCACTCAACGCATTAAAATTTCATCTCAAGATTTCCTTGTTGAAACTTAAAGATATTTTCAAAACAAGAATATTCTTTTTTTTTTTTGTACAACAAAAAAATTATAACGTTAAAAATGTAAAAAATATAATTCCTGCAAATACAGTAAAAAAATTACAACACGAAGTAGTATAAAATTATACAAAAAATTGCAAATAAAATTGAAAGTCTAACTTTAAACTTAAAAGAAATAATATTCAATATAAATGAATATAAATCAAGAAGCAATAAAAAGAATATAAATTAATTTTTTCCTAATTTTTTTTCTACGAGAAAAGCTCGATTCCAAATTCGTCAAACAATCCATTATCGACTATTAAATCATGTATCTGAGAAATACTCCGAATATCGGAGCAATATATGCGCTCTTGAAATTTCGAGCGGAAGAAAAAGGCAGCGAAGTGAAACGTATCGACGATGTGTCAACTCGAGAAGTAGCCAGTGTTTCTATATATGTGCGTGTGCTCAAATATTTATTGCACTTGCGTCAATAGTGAGAGCTACAGTCGCGTCCTCGCACATGATATACTTCAATGATACACGCGTGTCTCGCGTTTTCACTGTCCATGTTAATAGAAAAATACTTCTGTCCGCGTCCAGAAGAGATTGTACAAGGATCAAGGAGAGAATAGCGTGAATTTTTCTATTGTATATTTCTCGTCGCGCGTATATTCGATGCTGATATACTATCGTGTTGACATTGAGCGCGTGACTCTATTGGCATCGAGCGAATAATAATAAAAGTCAGACCCGGAGAAGGTCGCGTTTATGCAGACTGCGAATGAAAAACTATGTATGTTAATGTCAGGGAGGTACTTTTATTTGCTCCTTGCTACTGCATGTTTAATCAACGTGTAATCTCTTCTCTCGCTTTCAGGATTTATTTTCCGCTCCCCCGATATCTAAGTGATTTTATTTTTATTTTACTACTAAGTGATTTTATTTTAATTTTATTATATATATTTTAGATATATATTTGTTTAGAATATTTAATATTTAATATTCCTCTCGTCTCTCTCTTATAAAATATTTTATTTTATTATATAATATATTTCCTTCCTCTCAATTCACTCCAAGCTATCCTTGCCTGGCACTTTGCACTTTAATAACTTTTTTATATTGACTTTATGTGTGTATTTTCCTGTTTTTGGTTCTCACTTTTAATTTATTAAGTCACTTGCTCCATTTTTTTAAATTTGTTGCACATAAAAATTTTTGTAACTTGGTATAATTCACGGGTAGCTCGAAATGGAGCAGAAATAAATTTATTTAAGAAATAAATTTATTTAGGAGATCCATTTATTTGTCGCGCCCATCACCTCTTATTAGCTTCCGAACGAGAGGAAAAAAAAATAAAAGAAACGGAGAGGAGAGTTCTCGTGTACGTGGAACTTGACCTACGAGGGGGATGAATTATAGAAGCGATTCTCTAATCGATTACCGCGCGAGGGACGGAAACGGGCGGATGGTGGCGTATTTCGTTTATCCCGAGGACGAAGATCCCGACGAGAGGCGAGAGGATCACCCGAAATGCCGAATTAGGATGTGTCGAGATCCAGCATCTGAGCGAGCAGCAGGATTTCCGACACACGCGACGCGTGACAAGAACCGGCGACGAGCTCCGCGAAACCGTGGCACTTCGCCAGTCGCCTGATATCGACTGGCCGAGGGTTGGTGGGCGACTGAGAGAGACCCGCTGGGGGGTTTCTCTCTGATAAGAATGTATAGGATGCATAGGGAATTTTAAACGCCGCGCGAGTTTTTTTTTAAGCCGGCGAATCAAAGTTATTTATTGTCGTTATCATTATTTGTCATCAGGCTCTGATACGACTCCTTTTGATGCGATTAAGAAAAAATATGGGGTAGATTAATAGCGATTACATGAATTTTTGTACAAGAGAAAGACGCGTGATTTAATAAAATGATAGAGGATGAAAGCAAGAAATAATTATGTACACTTATAAAAATCGAAAGAGAAGAGGGTAATTTAATAATTGTAGAAAGATAAGCATTTCTAATGACGATGTCAAATTTTTATCTGTTTAATAAGTTATTTATTTTTTTCTCAAAATTGAATTTATAGATCAGATATTTATAGATCAGATATAAATAAATATATAACTATTATATAACTATTATATAATATATAATAGTACTATTATAGTACTATTATATATTATACTATAATATATATTATACTATATTATATATTATAATATAATAGTACTATAATAGTACTATTATATAATTATATAATAGTTATATATTTACTTTTATATCTTGTTTATCTTATATCTGATCTATAAATACAATTATATTATATTAATTATATGATGTGATTCTCTAATATCAATATTGAGAGAGAGAAAAAAAAAGAAAGAGAGTCTCTTCTTCTTATATATTTTATATATGATTTTTTTGTCTTTATAATATATATTATCTTATTGGAATTTCCACCTGTCATAATTCTTTTTAAAACATCCGCGACGCGATTATATTTAAATGAAATGTTTAACTATACAACATGTCACAGATACATGATGTATGATTTAATAAAATGATAGAGGAGATGCACAAGAAATAATTATTACACTTAAAAATTGAAAGAGAAGAAGACGCTTTAATAATTACAGATAAGCACATTTCAAATGCAATGTAAAAAAAAATTATCTGCTTAATAATAAATGTCAGTTTCTCTCAATACATAGATGATTAACAATATATAGATGAATGATTGAAGATTTCAAAAAGGGAAATATAAAAATGGAAGAGGAAAGGAAAATGAAAGGGAAATATGGAAATGGAAGAGATGAGGGAAATGAAAGAGAACTGGGACAATGGATATTAAATGTAAATAGTTTTAATTAGAACCTTTCATATTTAAATCTCGAGCGACAGCAAGAATGGGATCAAGTTCAATAACGTACTTAAAAATTCAAGTCGAATCCAATATAATCAAGTTTTATTTTCCAAGATTCGATTAATACTCATAAGAAATAATATTTCATATAATATTACTTACAGAATCGAATCTAAAATAATTATATTCAAATTTTAGAATAAGAATTTTAGAATAATAATAATTACTTGCAAGATTTGAGATGTATTTCTAAGTATCTTTCATTTTATGTAAAAAATTGAATCTTTTACAAGTAATAATTAAATTCAAATAAAAAAAATCTATTTGTAATATTTGCTATACATGCATGTTTACACTCATGCTCACATTCACACATCCGCGCATGCGCACGCATATTTACAACCAAATAAACATACACATATTTTCAAAAGCAAGAAATTTTATAAATTATATATAAACGAAATATATTAAAAACCCAATCAAAAAATTCAATCAAATATTTATCTCTAAATCAAATATTAGTTCTAAATCAAATATTCTAAATATTTATATCTAAATTAAATATTAGTTCTAAATATAAATATTAGATTAATAAAATTAATAATTAAAAAATATAATATTAGATTAATTTGTGTTCCTTTTTATTGTTTGTAAAAGTTAGTAATTAATAAAAATAATATATTAAAATAATTTTTGCTCTATACATTTTAATTCAAAACAACATAAAATTTCTAGGTACTGGCAAAAGATTTGAACATACACTTTAGATTCGAGGCCACTTGGAAATAAATAAATCTTGTTTCTTGAGATGTTCAGAAAGGGTTTGAATTTATTTCATCCAAGATTTATTTGAAAATACTATTTTTTCTAAAGTAATCATAAAGAATTCGAAACCATGTTAACAAATTCATTGAACCTATTTGATAAGATACTTAATCCCATCGCTAATCAACAGTCCACTTACCAGCCAAAGACAACAAGCATGTTTGTTATGTGATTAAAGTAGCATTTACCTGACTTGATAGATGTATCCATTTTCTTAATCTCGCCATATAATATAGTTGCCAGCCAAGATAATGCGATTAACCAGAATACGATAAGTATCGCCGCCAGCCATAGGGATATAACACGCACATCCGACTTTTGGCAGCCATAAGAACTATTACGTCTGGTCCTGGACAAGGTCCTTGATCTATTTCGCCTGTAAAATAATTTGAAAATACCGCACTTTTATCAAGAGTAAAGAGAGCGAGACCACGAGATTTTAATTGTCTAATCTTTTATTTACATATAGAAAAGATAGAAAAGATAGAAAATAGGATTAGACACATCGATTCTCCGAGTTCTATTTAATAAACAAACCGGCTTACCGCTTGACCTTCTTCTTTTTCTGGGGCGCGAGGATCAGGTCGGTGCTGTCAGAATCGCTTTCTGACAACATATCGAGCAAATTGATGGTCTCCTTGAGATTTGGCTCCTCCATGCTCGTCGTGAACGCGTACCACGTGTCATGAACTGTCAAAATCGTGGAACGACCGTGGCCGATGTGACGTCATAACCTCTACGACTTACGTACTACGCGACGAATGAATTATTGTATTTATTGTATCTTCTTCCCATTAGGTCTCCTCAGAGCGATTGCATTGAATTCCGTGTGATTTGCGAATTAGGACGAAATAAAGTGAAATGGAATTGATTGTCACAACATAACCTCTAAAGACTATAATCCACTCCTTTCAAATGCATTTTCCATACTGTTTGTTCCAGATTTCCCTCCCTTTTCCTCCCTCTCCTCCCGCCTAAGCATCTTACGTCAAGTGACATCTGTTGTTAATTTGAGAAAGCGTCAAGTGTTAAACTTATCCCTGGAATTCTTGCTTGCTCTAATGATAGCAAATAATATTATTGTATTTTGTAAAAAATATTATTATATATTATTATATTATTATAATTTTTTGGAGTATCATCTGTCAAAAAATCTTCTTAAAAAAAAAATCACAAACTAAGTTTTTTTTTCAGTACAAAATACAATAATATTATTTGTAGCAGGTAAGTTTCTAAGCGTTTCTCTGCGTTGAAAAAAAAAAATCTGTTATTATGAAATTTCTTGATGTAATAAAAAAATATGGAAAATAGAAAAATTAGAAAATAGAAAATAACAATTGGTTGAATAATTGGATATATATATCTAAACAATTTTATATTCATATACACACAGTTATTATTCATAGAAATGTTCAATTTTGAAATTATAAAATAATATAAAAATTTTAAAATGCAATATTTTATAATAAAATAGAAGAAGCAGAAAAAAAAAGATAAGGGATTTTTATAGCTTATTTTAGAAATGTTCAGAGATGTATATTTCTAAAAAAAATAATACATTTTCGAATAATTTTTTGAATTTTCCGAAATTTTTTGAAACTTTCCGATCAATTTTTTGTGAGTCGCTGTGATAAAAAAATTTTTTAAAAAAAACATGCATTCCAGAAATTTTATCTATTAAAATATATGTCATGCTATACGAGAAAGTTGAAAATAAAAGTCGCTTAAATAATTTAATGTATATCTAAACAATTATTAATGACAGTTACTCCCGAAATTGTATTTAATTTTATGAAAGTTTATGATATAAAAATGAGAAAGAGAAGCGGAGGAAGAAAGAAAAAGATAAGCACGTCCAAAAAGATTTTTAGCTTGCTTTAAAAGAATACACATGTATTAAAAATTGACAGACAATGCAAATTTTTAAAATGATACATCACCGAATAATTTTTTGAAATTTTCAAAATACCGATTAATTTTTCATCAAGTGAGAGATACTGTGATAGAAAGATTTCTTCGACGTGATATGATTTTTCAATTTTCGAGAACATCAAAATTGGATTCCTGATAATCCCATGTTATCGAGTTTCCATGAGAACTCACGTTGACGTCTGGCCGTTTGGTTGGCTGGATGTGACACAGCCGAATTTCAAACAATATCAGCTATGCCGACATCTTGCCTCCTTAACGTCCAGTTAAACAAGAAAGAAAGAATCATTATATTAAATATAACTGCATAAAAAATTTTTAAATATCGGGGAAATATTCTTTTTCTCTCCCTTATCGTAACTAAACAAATTTTACACGAAACTTATTCATTTATTATCATCAGATTTCTGTGGAATGCAACAAGAATTGCATATTGCAAGAGGATCTATTTTTTGTCTCGCTCAAATATATGTTTGCAAAACGCTAATAATTCAATTGAAATAAGATATAATAATCAGAGATAATAAGAGATATAATAATCAGTAATAAAATTTAATAAAAATATAAAATTTAATAAAGGAAAATATATTTTTTATTCCTGCAAAGATGTGAAAATTTTGAAAATTGTGTAAATTTTTCTTTCGAAATATTTCGATATTAAAAAAACCGAGTACATTATTTATTTTTTTATCTAACAAGGATGCCGAAGAACTCTAATCAATTCTCTTCTACTTACGACGTGTTTAATCAACGATATCCAGACGATATTCCGATCGTTCACCAATTTTATCACTCCTCTAAAAATTCCAGAAAAAAAGGAGAAAAAAAAGAAAATAATTCTAATAAATCTAAATATCCTTCCTTCAATTCTTGCGATACTCTTTTTTTATAACGAAGAACTTGGAATCGGGCAATGGCGGGAGCCATGAAAGAGCTCAATCCCGAAGACACCTGCACCTTGCACGAGGTTGGAGGCTCGCCAAAGAACTGATAGCGTGGGCGTCGTACCTTGGAAGACACGGATACAAGGACGAGCGCGTGTACCTGTGTGCATCGGCACCTTTGAGAGGGGGATCGAAGTCTTTTACCTTCTTACTTCATTGGCTGGAGTCAAGGAGCCTCGAACCGGCCTCTTTTCACTTTTCGCTCTTCATCGCGAATCATCGCTCTTTCTATTATTCCCCGTATTAGAATAACAAGGTAGATCCGAACACAAGCACAGTTTATACATATAAGGTACTTTAAGACGAAAGAATTCAATTAAATTATAAATTAAATAATTTAAGATACTCACAAGATTTATGTTAATTAATTAATTTATAACTAATAGTTATTCATAATTAATTAATTTATAATTAATTATGATTGAAAAATTGAAAATGGTGAATTCAGCGATAACTCTGGCAAAGTGGATTAATTTAATCGCGATTTGCAAAGGATTTCTGTTCAAATATAAAGCTTATAATTCTCGATAATTGGCGGTGAGGCTTCCAACCGGAAGCGCGCACCCAAAAAGCGATCCCCGCTAGAATGAAAATCTCATCAACATACGCACACATGACACACACATATCGCGATACGCACGTTCGCGGGATCCTAATGTTCTCCGTGACTTCCGGTACCGGGTACTCGCGAAGGAGTCGTGTGTGGCTGCCGATGACCGGATATGGTGAGGAGACCGGTTGGCCAAATCGGCTGACCGGGTGTCTTTTCATGCCGATCACGCGTAACCCGTGTGTAACAAATACCGAGCACCGATCGATGACATCATTTGTCCATTGTGTACATAGTTGTGCGCTTATTTTGCGCGCATCTTCTAGGTCGGCGTCGTTATCATTCCATCGTGGCATCGTAAACGGGGATATTATAATCGGTATATGGTTTCGCGGTGGATTTCGATCTTGATGGAATAGGCGATCTTTGTATTTGTTCGCGACGATTGGTGCAGAGTCTATGTTTTTCTCGTGCTTATGACACGAACAAGTGAACCAAGTTTGTATCGGTAAAACTAAAAACTATTGTCACGTGTAAATTCTCTCGTCATTCATTTTTATTTTATTTTCTCTTCAGCCTTTGATCAATTATTTATCGAAGAAGACTCTAATTTTTCAAGACAAATATTGTAAAATTAATTTAAAAAAATATTCGTGAAAACTAAGATGTATTGTCAGGTGTAAATTTTCCGATCATTTATATTTCCTCTTTCGATAAAAAAGTTGTTTTCTTCTTCAAATTTATTCTAAATAAAATAATCAAAATAAAAAAAAATAATCAAAAGTTATTATAACGGCCTTAAAATTTTTGATTATAGATTATTTAACGAAAAGAATTGAAAATTCGAATTTTTCTGGACAAATATTGCAAGATTGATATAAAAAATAAATATGTAAAGACTAGAAAGTATTGTCATGTATGAATATATGTTCTTTGACCATTTTTATTTTATTTTCTTTTCGAAAAAAATTTTTGATTATAAATTATTTGCCGAAAAAATTCGAATTTTCCAGGACAAATATTGCAAAATTAATATAAAAAATAAATATCTAAAAACTGAAAAGTATATATTCTTTGACCATTTTTATTTTATTTTTCCTTCAAACTTTTGATTATAAATTATTTGTCGAAGAGAATTCAAATTTCTCGGGGAAAAAAATAAATCTGTAAAAACTAAAAAGTATTGTCACGTGTAAATTCTCTTCTCATTCATTTTTATTTTTTCTTCAGTTTTTGATAAATTTTATCGAAGAAAATTCTAATTTTTCGGGACAAATATTATAAAATTAATTTTTAAAAAATATTTATGAAAATTAACAATTGTCAGGTATAAATTTTCCGATCATTTATATTTCCTCTTTCGATAAGATTGTCTTCTTCAAATCTTAATAGGAAATTCTCACTTGATATCAATAAACACATACATAGCTATAGTATCGATGATTCATCAGGATTTATCACATAATATATATCATTCATTGATCGTTCCTCATCGTGATTAGGAATGTAATGAATTTATTCAAATAAATAATCGAATCTGACAGACTTTCGAAAAACTACTGTACATTTTACGCAATAGCGAACTTGAATATCTGAAATTTCTCAGGCTTATGTTAATCTTTCGAATACATAGTAAACCACACACGATAAAATCAATCTACATCATTTTTTACAAACAAAAATTCGACTAGAATGATTAGCTGGATTATTTAAAACTAGGCGAGAAAATGTGGAAAATAATCCATTTATTGCCTGTTGGAAGCAAAAAATCGAAATTTTTATATAAATTAAATCTCAAAAATTTTATAAATTAAATATATATATAATTAATTTTATTTATATTTAATATAATATATTCTATGTAAACTAATTCTATATAATAGTATAACTGCAACAATCTCAAACTCTGCGATAAATTTCCACGTGATTTATAAGCGGGAAAAATCTTTTTGATATTGTTAATATAGAAAATAAAAATATTTTAATGCATTTTTCGCAAGTATTGTGTGTTCTCAATTTCAAATAGCGAAAATACCTCTTATTATCCAATAGCTGTAAAATCTGATCCTTGCGTTGCACAAGGTTTAAATTCAGCGTTTCCGTGCGCGGTTTAACCACATGATACATACATATCGGAATTTTTTATCGTGCGTATATTAAAGAGACACGTTTTATTAACGCGCGATTAGAC
Organism: Camponotus floridanus; assembly: GCF_003227725.1. Lineage (NCBI taxonomy): Eukaryota > Metazoa > Arthropoda > Insecta > Hymenoptera > Formicidae > Camponotus > Camponotus floridanus. The sequence continues at coordinate 797,914 of NW_020229425.1, read as the reverse complement.
ACTAGGCTATGTGTATACTCGTGTTCTATCATTCATATTTCAATCTGTAAACGATGAAGATTATTTTGAAACAACAGTATTACATAGTCAATCGAGTAATTAATAATTGTACACAAAACTTCTCGCTGAAATTATTTCTTTTAAACAATTTCATATCAAATTATTATTATTAGATGCATATAAATTTATTTTGTTTTATTAATTTATTTTATTAAAGTAGAAAGAGAGAAAGAAAGAGAGAGAGAGAGAGAGAGAGAGAGAAGAGAGAGACTCATTACTTGTTAAATTCGAAATAAGGAATTTTTATTTTGCATCAAGTACGCTGAAAAAAATTGTAAACTTGACTAAATATTTTTCCAATTAATTATTTTTTGAATTGAAATATTTAAGTATTTAAATTAATATAATTAATAATATTATTTAAATTAATTTTTTACAACATATTAAATATAACATGACATTTATTTAAAATCTACTGAAATATTTCAATTAAAGAAATAATAATTAATTGATAATATTTAGACAAATTTACAATTTTTTTTCTCAGTATAGTTTTATATAAATTTTTTTTCGCGTAGACTGAATAATCTTCATTAATAAATTTTGAATTTAATATAGTGTCTTTATTATATAACACTTGTTATTTTTTATTTTTGCAAGTGTAAATATCTGATCAGAACACTCACCTGTAGAATCATTAGAACAAGATTATTTCGAGATCGTTATCTTCAGAAAGAACCATTTTAACAACTATAGTGTTCCATTTTGTAAAAAAAACACGGTTTGAATATAATCTCTTTAATTGTCAGAGAGTAAAGCTTGCTAGTGGACGATTAGTAAGCACGCCGAGAAGTCGTCACGGAGAAAGTCATCGTCGGCGAACAATGACGACAACCGTCGTCGTCGTCGTCAGCGCCGTATTCACCGGGTGAGGAAAGGAAGCGAGAAAAAAAGCGCTCCACTGGAGGAACAATTAATTCGTACGCGAAACACGTATCCGCGGGGACACGCAAACGCAATACGCTCGCGATGGAACGCACCTTCCATCCGGTTATTCGGGATATTCGGCGGCTACAAGAGGATTAAGCCTGCCCAGTTAACACTGTTAAATTAATGTTATATAAAAGCTATAAAATATTACTATAGTAATCTAAGTGTTTCCTGCAAGTTACCGATTAATTGTAATTTCCCATTCATAAATATAACACGTAATTTAACATGCGTTATATCGTAGTTATGTTTCATATGGATTGATTAATATAGAATATTGATCATATATATAATTGATAATTAAATAAATTAAATTAATGATATATATTAAATTAATTTAATTAAATTAATCATATATATTTAATTTATAAAATTCTCCAAATTTAATTTATATAGAAATTTTGATTTCTTGCTTCAAATAGACAGTAAATGGATTATTTTCCACACATTTTCTCACTTTTAAATAATCTAAATTTTAATATTCTGAATTTTTCTTGTTGAGATTATATTAAAAATTAAGCTAATCAAAAGAAAATATTTAGATCTTTATTTAATTTATATTACATTACATTAGTATTCGTTCTTTATAGACTTTATATTCATTAAAAGTGAAGGAACATGTATGTAATAATATTATTTTGCAATAATATTCTGTTATATTACTATTATATTATTGTTATAATATTATTATAATATAGAAAAATTATATATAATATTATATAAAAATTATATATAATATATTCTATTTTTATATCAGATATAAATATAACTTGCATTATATTATTTGTTATTTTCACGTTATATTACTGCAACAAACAGTGTTTATTGGATGCATATCGGAGATGTAAATATACATGTATATATGATGTATATTTCGATTTTAATTGAGAAAAGAAATTTCGAGGATCGATAGATTTTCGCGCGAATTCCCTTCGCGAGACGAGAAAATAAGAGAACGTCACATGTGAAAGATTTTCGGCATATTTCTAGATTTTAAGAGGTATTTCGCGCGTATCGCTCATGTCGTTAAATTTTTATCTCTCTTTTTCTTTTAAACATGACGCATCGTTATTAGAAAGAAATAATAAAGATCAAGTATGGCAAATATGCAAACAATACAAAGTAAATAGTACGGAGATAAGATGGATGATAAGATGACGATCTTCAAAGTGTAAATTTCGTCAAAAATTGTAACTCTCTTCTAAGACGAATTTAGATATTTAGATATTTCTGCTACGAATATAATATTTCGCGAAAAAAAATGGAATATAGTATCGCTTTTATTAATGGGCAGATATTTTTACAAATGTATCGAAAAAAGATTAAAAGACGAATTTTCTTAATCAGTACCAGAAGTCGATAATACAAATAATAAGGTTCTGAATGTGACAATATAAAGTATTAGCATTTAAATAAGCAAATGAGAGAGAAAGAGAGAGAAAGAGAGAGCAAAATTGGAATCTCAAAAAGGAAGCTATTTGCAGTAAAATAGGAAAAACATTTTTATTTATTAAATGAAATTTTTTTTCAATTTATATATAATAATTTGTATGTAATATTTTTTTTCATCTAATTTACGTAATTTAAGTATATATATTTTATCTTTTTTTTAAAAATCAGTAATTTTGATTTTAGTCTTACTATTGATTTAAACTACTATTAATTAAAAATTTTGTCTTAATCTTGTCCCTTGATTCCAATTTAGGATCAAAATATATTTCTATAACTGTGCAAAAAATCAAAATAATCATAAGCTAAATAAAAAAAATCGAATAAGCAATAATAAAAGTAAAAAATACACGCATTAAAAATTGGCAAAGAATCAGATATTTTTTACAATTATATTTCTAGAAACATCATCATCATCGTCTTCCGAAACAATGTGCAACATTGATAAACGAGGAAGAACGCAGTACCAGAGATCTCGGTGGAAGTAGGCCGTGCAAACGAGGTGGTCTCTGCGAAACACCTTTACTTAAACCGAAGCGACCAGTCATATGCTAATTGCAGAACAAGCAAGCTACAGAGTTTTGTAGGGCGCGAGGATTCACGTTGGCGAGGAGAAAAAGAATTGGCGGAAAGAAAGGGAGCGGAGGGAGATCCAAATGTGACGACTCTGATCGAAATCAGAGTCAGGAACATCATCAAGCACGAGGGAAGCTTCCGAGATGACGCTTCTATGATGGGAAAGATTCGTCCCAGCTGGTTATCATTAGCGCGTTAATAATTAAGGTAATTACTCTTTGCAGTAATTAACTCCAGTTGAGACTTGGGTGGTAACACGATGCACCTGCGATATCCTACCTGCGGTCAACAGGTTGTTTTACAAGCGGTTCATAATTGTATTGCGATGTCTTAATTAGCGCGAAATGTAGACCTTCTTTGGCTGATGTCTGTAATTGTTTAGGGTTGCACCAGGACTGGTCTTGATTTGTCTTGTTTTATCTTGAAATTTCAGACAAGATTGAGACGAAATTTGTAATTAATTGTCAAAACAATACCAAGACTAAGATTACTGATTTTCTAAAATATATATTCTTGTAAATTAAACGAGAAAAAATATTATACACAAATTATTACACACACGAACTTAAAAAAATTTTAATAAATAAAATATTTAATAAATTAAAAATATATATTAATTTTAATGTAATAACTATATATGTATATTTTGCTTTAAGAAGTAAACGATATAAATGATAATAATAAATTAAGAAGTAAACATGACATAAATAATAATAAATTAAAAAATAATAATAAATCTTAAATTATAAATTATATATCTTAAATTATAAAAAATAATAATAATAATTAATAGTAAAAATAATAATAATAATTTCTAATAATAATATCTTAAATTATAAAGATTATGTTAAATATTATTTTAAACAGTCGTTGAAATTAGATAAAAATTGTTAATAAAATCGAGGCAATACAAGATGAAATTTTTGCAAATTCACTCAAGATTAAGACAAGATTTCGAAAATTTAAAATACAATATTTTTTTTCTCGAATATTGTCTTGAATTTTATACAACTTTAATCGCATTTACACTTCTTATGGGACTTGCCAATAACTCTTGCTTCCTTCACAAAAATGCCGGAAGATTATAAATTCGAATTAACGAAGAATGATTCACAGAAGTGCTGCGGCCACGTGAGAATCACCACAAACCAGAAATATCGTTCAATTATTATTCGGCCATGAAAAATGTCGCGAAATATTCACGACACTTCACTTTGCGAATCACGTGGACCGCTCTCCAGAAGTAATGCTCGTGTTAACAAAGTGGTAATTTCGGTTACTTGATTTCAATTAGCGAATTTTTCGTACATTATTCTACACGAAACGCATACACACACATACACAGATGTACATTCACAAGTTGCGAATGGACGGTCGCATCCAATTGACAGCTCTTTTGTTTAATTCGTTATCATTAGTCGATGCATTAAGTGCGACTAATTGTAAGATATCGGTGCACTTATATAACATTGTTATCATTTTGTCAGAATTTTCGAGACAAGCCTCGCGTACGACAGCTTGTCGCCTCTGCGACAAAATCATTACTTTAATCAGTCATCATCAAGAATCTACACTTTTCATAACTGATAATAATAATAATAATAATGTTTTACGAGAATGATAAATTCGAGGATTATTTTATTCAATTTATATGAATTTATTCAATTTAATAAATTTATTCCAATTAAATAAAATTCAATTAAATAAAATTTGACAATTAAATAAAATTCGATTACGAGAGAAATTGAGGGAGAATTTGTAAATTTTTTTAAATTTCATATTTTTTTTGCTACATCGAAAATGAACGGAACGAAAGATTCAATTTCATGGACGTTTATTCCATTTTTTTTTCGAAAGAAACTCACTCTTGGTATCGTAAAGGCTTTCCTTTATCGCAGCGATATACTGCGATTTATCGCGATCAAGCATATGTAATCAAACGTATTCTGTGATAAAGTAATAATACTTGATGTGTTTATGAATCGGCACAAAGGCCTGATATTCTTGAATCTCGATTTGTCCGAAGAATCAATCGAATGGTCAGTTTGAAAAAATATTATAGATGAGAATGACTTTAACGAAAGCTGTTTTTAGCATTTCACACTAAATAAGATCTCCTTTTAGAGATCTCATATAAAAATAATAACAAAGATATTTATCAATTATCAAAGACCATCATATCAAAATCATATTAGCAAAGATATTTACTTCTGGCAAATCTGGAATTTTCAAAAATTCCTTTTGTACTTAGAAAATTCTCAGGAAAATTCTTATGGAAGTATATTAGAATTATTTTTTAATATAGAAAATATTTTAAAAAATTCTCTCTTTGATAAGTGTATTCTTATAAGCAATCGACAAGTTAAATAAAATAAAGGGGGGTTTAAAATACATTATAAATATAATATCAATCTCTGTTTATATATTTCATTGACAAAATATGCAATATATATTCTTTATTGTAATTTTTTAAACGTTAAAGAAATGAAAATATGCTATACAAGTTTAAATGTTATCTTACAAAAAATTGCAAATTTTTTTCAATATAGATGCAAATTTCGCGTTTCAAATTTAAATAGCTCTACATTTTTCCTTTGAATAATATTAAAAAACGCATATAACTTATTTTTAAAAATTGAGTAAAAAAAACCTTTAAAATATTTTCTACTTGAAATTTCGAACAAAAATATCCGGAAGCTCATGGAATTTTCAAAAAATTTTTTTTAAAACTTGAATATCTACAGGTACTTGTTATTTCTGATGAAGTTTACTTACCTCAAGAGATCGTTCAAATTCTGATCGTCGTAATGTCACTCAACTGCGCACAAATTTTCACAAATTATCGGATGCCTCTCCCTCCTCTCTTTCACGAATAATACGAATTCTCTGGTTTTATTCACGCGCGATATCTCTCCAAATGTAATTACACACTTGGAGGCATCCACTTTACATTCGCGACAAATCCGCATAATCGTGCCTCGGACACGGCGCGGAGATCAGTGCGATGACACAACGGCCGCGAATCGTTTTTAACCAGGAAATCGTTCTCGACTTACAGGATGCCGGCGCGTCAATATTGACACATTTCTTACGAAACACGAGAGAACCGGAGCTTTCGCCGGTCCTCTATCTCTGGTCACTGTGAACGCCACGAGAAACGCCGAAAAAATCCGATACAGCACAAATTTTTTATGAATATATATTCCTTCTTTTTCTAATTTTTAAATAAAAAATCACATTTATTATAAAACTATAAATATAAAATATTAAAATAAATAAAATATAATAAAATATAAATAAAATATAAAATATTAATGTATATATTAATCATTAAATATTGAATTTAAAAAAACACTTCAGATATATAATTACTAAATGATATTCTCATATTTCCTTCTAGAGGATTTGAAAAATGATATATATTCTTTCTTCTAATTTTTAAATTAAAAACATGATTATTATATAATTATAAATATAATGTTAATATATTAATAATTAAATATTATGGATTAAAAAAAAATCTTAAATATATAATTGCTAAATGATATTCTCATATTTCCTTCTAGAGAATTTGAAAAATGATGATATATATTCCTCCTTCTAATTTTTAAATAAAAAAATATGATTAATATAGAGTTAATTAATATAGAATAATTATTAATATAAAATGTGATTAATATAGCATAATTATTAATATAGAATGTGATTAATATAGCATTAATTAATAAATATAACATTAATGTATAATATATATATTAATTTGTTAAATATTACAGATTCAATTAGAAAAAAAATATCAAACACATAATTGCTAAACGATATTCTCATATTTCCTCCTAGAGAATTTGAAAAATGATATATATGTATATATATATATATATATATATATATATATCATTTTTCAAATTCTCTAGGAGGAAATATGAGGAATATGAGGAAATATATATATATATATATATATATATATATCTTTTGTAATTTTTAAATAAAAAATATGATTATTAAATAGATAAATGATATATAATTAAACAAAAAATATTATTAAATAAAAAAATTTGATTATTATAAAATTATCTAAATAATAAATATAAATTAATATAACATTAATATAAGTTTAAATATAACATTAATGTAATAATATTAATTAAAAATATTACGGATCGAATTAGAAAAAAAATTAAATACATAATTGCTAAACGATACTCTTATTTTTTTCTCTGAATGATTTGAAAAGTTGTTATAACGCATGTCATAAGACGACGTTCTTACACGTGATTCCATTGTTGCCTCTACGATATCTCCACGTTATGCGAATGCGATCGTGAGACTTAAATAACGCGATTGTTGTGACAATCGTCGAAGAGTAATACGCCTCGGGAAACAGGAAATTGATTCGATTCGAACAAAAGATTCGTTGAGTAACCAAGAGCAATTTTATATCGATTAAACGCGCGACAAAAGTTATGTAACAATAATTTGAACGCGCAAACTTAATTTATACAAATAAATGTAACAAATGTAATAAATGTACTTTCTCTAAAAAAATATAAACACACATGAACAATCTTAATATTCGCATAATTAACGTATCAATTAATCGTAGTTAATTACTCAGCAATCACTTAACAATCTATAACTCGCTTAGTTGTCAACTCGATTAGTTGTCATTATTAACGATCGAACGCAACAATAAAATCCAATGAAGCAAAATCGATAATGTATCGTTAACTTTCTTTATTTCCTCTCTTTCATATAATCTCTTAATCATGTAACAACAACTGCCAAGTAACAGTATCGCAATATATATCCGTAATGCTCAAACATAAGCAGGAACATATGCCTGTGTATAAATAAATTTACGTGTGCAGGAAAACAATATTTACTATATATTATACGCTTCGCTCTTTTTCTCTTTCTCTCTCTGTCTTTCCTATCGAACGTTAAATCACTTGAATTAAAGTCCATGATACGCCCATCGCAATTTATCGTTAAAAGCACGTACTATAAAAGACACAATAATGTCTCACGTCAAGTCACGGTCTGTCCAAGCTATTTAGTTCAGAGTATCTTTCGATTATCTATATTTTATAGCGCTTCCTGAAGCAGATTTGATCGCTCTGAGAGAAATTAAACCCAATTTATTTATGAACACATGTTCAGCCACAAATAGATTTTGAATTTATAAATAATATAAAGTACATCCTGTTTTTGATGCTATTCTGATTTTAAACATGATTATTACTCTGATCAAACGTTCAAAGTATTTCATTGATTAATTTAATAATCTAAGTAACCTAAAGTGGAGTTTTTATAATATCATTAATCGTTCTCAAAACGATCAAACTTCCTAGCAAACACCAAGTAACATTTATATAACTGTTAGTTGTAATTTCCCATTCAACAATATAACTGTTACATAACATGTAACAATTATATTGTTGAGTGAAAAATTATAATTAACAGTTATATAACTGTTATTTGGTATTTGCTTCATTAGAGAAAAGCTGGACTAATCGAATTTCCAATAAATTAACTTCTCGTTTTATATCACGAGAATGTTTATATCTTTGCTCTATACATCACATAAATATTGCGATCCAAAGTCTTAAAGTAAAAATTTCTGTTTAAGAAACGCGTGAGCACAACGCACGCGTCTGTTTAGAAAGTTACATAAAGAAGCATTGTTTTAACGTATATATTATTGCTCGATATTTTTGGCAATTTCCTAACATTATCATCTTCGTAGGAAAACAATTAAAGCTTTAAGCAATAGAGAATGTACATTAAAGCAACAAGACGCTTTTCAACAGACGCATAGACTTGACGCTTTTTTTTCTTATTTACAGGATAACAGAAACGAATTATCGGCGATTACGCTTAATGGATGGATCCTTTGGCCGGTATTTGGCGTAAAACGAAGTTGTTGTGAAGTACAATTGTGTACGAGTCGTGCAAAAAATACAGAAGGCCCTTCAGCGCTTAATCTGAAATTCTTCTTAAAGGAACAATGAGAAAACTGTTGTTCTTATTCAACTTCGCTTTACTCTTAACAATAAAATAAGAACCCTGTTAATGTAGAGCGCTACGCAACTTTCGCTTTACGATAACTAAAGCTCTCTCCGCTTGTATCAATATGCGATTGCTTAAAGAATCACAGAACACATAAAGATACACTTTCATGTAAATAATATACGGCATGTCCCTTTTAAATTGCTCCAGGCAAATATCTTAAAAAATATGATAAAGATAAATATAATGAAAAAACGTTAAAATCATGTGAAAGTCAACCTAATTTTCTCAAATGAAATAGCCCCAATTTTTTTACATAAATCGATTTTTCGCAATATTCAATACAAAGTTATAAGAGTAGAATGGCCAAAAATTGAATAGTTTACAAGATATTTTATATTTTCATTTGACAAATTTATAAATTTATAAATTTTATAAATATATATATATTTTATAATTTATACGATTTATAAATTATGTCTGAAACATTTTTCCATATCTTCCATATTTTCCATTTTCGAGATATTTGCCAAGGGCAATTTAAAAATAGAATACTTTGCATAATAGTCACAAAAATGAACACATATAAGACAAATTGCAATATTCGGCTATTTTTTTCAAATCGTTGTAATTAATTACGTACAGCTGCTATTTAAATTGAGATAATTATTGCTTATAACTTTGTGCACACGAATTAAGTAAATATGGATTTGTGCGGTTTTAAAACATTTTTTTAGCTAACAAATTGTAAATCGTGTGTAAGAAAATTAGTGAACAATTGAATAAACAGCCACAATTTATAATAGATACGGATAATTAATGTAAACATAGATGAAAATATGTAACCTAATTAATATTTAATAATATTAACATAACGTAAATAACAATGTAACATAAATTGTGTAACAAACAGGAAACAAACAATTTTATACTACATAATAACATATTACAATAATATATATTATAAATATATTATAAAATATATAATATATTATAATATATTACAAAATATATTAAATAATAATATATTATAAAATAAAATAAATTACATAAATGTTCTCTCTAATATCCTTCAATATTTGTCTTCACATTTGATATATTTTACTATTTTATTACTACAAATCTTGATTCATATATTATATAAAACTATGATTTTTTTTATAACGAAATATGCGCGCGTATTTTTTTGTACTATTAATCACTAATATTGATCAATATACTAATATTGATAGAGAACTTTCTCTATTTGCGAAAGATTTCAATGATAAGTTTCGCGCGATATATAATCATATTCGTCGTATATTATATTTTATCAAGTACAATGAATAATTCGGTAAGTTACATAAGAGTAACTTACGGCACAGGCATAAGCGTGTATTTAACCAATCAGCTGTGTCTCAATGGATTCGTGGCAAAAATTTCATTACGTAAACAGAATAACTCATAGTCTTTTAACTGTTATAGAAATAAAAACTAGGTGTCCCGTTAATCAATTTTATTAAGTAGTCTTCATTGTGCTCTCGTGGAATAAATTGATATTAATTGTGAATTATGAAAGAGAAGAGGAAATCGTGTCAAATCACATTAAAAGAATAATAATTAATTATCATGTATTAATAGATATAGTAATAAGAAAATGCTTCCCAATCCTTTACCCGGAATATATTGTTAAAAGTGCAACAAGATGTCGTAAAATATGGATACTCTTTGTATAGAGACACATAATTAACTGAAATACTTTTACGGATGAAAAAAATTATTTTTTCACTGAAGAGAAAGTTGCATAAAGAAATTAAGAATTTTAGAATTAAAGATAATCTTGTAATATAAGTCCTCTGTTTATAACTATGGCATAAAGAGATAGCAGATTAGCACCTAAATGCAAAATATTAAACTATTATATAAAAGTCAAAATTACATCAGGATATATATATATATATATATATATATATATATATATATATATATATCCTGATATATACTCATGTCAAGTCTCAATTTTTTTGGTACGCTATTATAAATTTCTAAATATCTATCTAATGCTAAGAAAAATGGGAATGGTTCATAAATTGATTAGAGCTATAAAATAAAAGCTCTTTAAAAAGTCTGATGCTCTTACAAATTTTTCTAAATTCATTACATATAGATTGTAACCAAATACTTAAATCAAAGAATAGAATATAACATATTAATATTGTGTATGTATGTGTGTGCATATGTATACACAACACGCATACACAAATATATTTAGGAAAAAATGTTATTTCTTTGATTACTATTCAAAATATTAAACTTCTAGTATTTAATTTTAGTATCTGAGATAACTTTTGTTTGTCGCATCTAAAGTATTAAAAGATGTAAGTGTAAACTACTATTTACTTGTCATTTATATTGTCTATTTACGAGGAAAATTTGATGATGTGATTACAGCATTGAGCTGTATTTTATGTCAAATAGCAGCTATGGCCGATTAAACCGCGAACTTTCAAACTCGCAAGCTCTAAGGTATTCAAAAGCATAAAACAGTCTGTAAACGATTCAAACAGTTCTTGTAATAATTCATGCACAATACGCTAATCATGTAATGTTAGTAGCCGATTTATCGCCTGAAACGGTAACTTGAACTAGTATCGATATTTAAATCTGTAGATTTGAAGTGTACTAAGAGAGCGTATATCATGCAATCACAGTTTCTATATCATCATTCAATTTCTAAATTTTGATTTTTTATTTAATATTTGTCGAAATTATCGAAAAATAGTGCGTAGAATTATTCTAAATCGTGCTTATATGATATGCAATATTACTGTATATTTTTCTACGAAAAATAATCGTAGCTATCACTTTTGAAAGTATTTGGACAAATATTTTCCATCGTATTATCTTTCTTCTTGTCTCTTTTTCATTCTCTTCCTCTCTATATGTATATATTTATATAATGATAAGATGTTTCCGTATAATTTAAATCTAAATCGACGTCTTACGCTAATTTGACATCGTTTCTGTTAACGATAATACGCTAGTAAAAAATTCATATAAACTCAGAATGAAAACACTTCGTCGTTTCATTCTTTACTGTATTTCGTTAACGTTTCTTGATATTTTTCGAATGTTGAAATACCTTAAGAAATGTAAAGACTAAATCTATTCAAGCGATGTTATATAGCCACGTTATTAGGCTGCTTTGTTAATTCGAGAGATGCTCTATTCTGTAGGACAATATTGCTTTGCATTTTAGTCCACGCTTACCACATCATTATCCTACTGTCGTTCTCGTTCGCAAAATTCCCATGATGTATACGTCGCTGTCCAGGGAGTGATGACAGTCCATGATGGGAATTGCGCCAAAAATTTCTCAAATATTGGAGATCTTTGGTGATCGCCGTGTAAAATGTGTCCGGCTAACGCGATTGACAAGCACGGGCCTTTTTGCGCAGTAGACATCTAGGGAATACACATAATTTAAGATGATACAAAAGGCACAATATTATCCAATGCAATAAAAGAATACACTTTTTTTTACAAAAATCACAAACTTACATTTAACTCGATAGAAAATGTATATGGCATACAATCTGAGGCACATGCATAATAAATGAAGTAAGTTTCCCTATCGTTCCACATTGGACCTTGTACCGGTTTCTCATCACTCACAGTCCACTTTTCTAAGTGAACACCTTTATATGGAGATAGAATTATGCCTATATGATCAGGACCTAAAAAAGTCAATAAAATGATTTATACTGGCGAATTTTATAGATTGGATAGATAAACATTAATTATTATATTATTATATTACCTGTAACATTAAAGGTAAAATTAACCATGTGCTGTTTTGCAGTCTTTGAAATCATCTCGAGTTTTGTAGGGATATTTATAATGGGGGCAGGTCCAGGAATCCAACTCGTTTTCCTGTAAAAAAAAGGCACTTTCTCAATTTCAGTATGAAAAAGGAAATTTGAATTTTATTTCAAATAATTCTATCAATTTCGATATCTACCATAAGAAAGTTGTGACTGGCATTAAATATGGAAAACCACAGTATAATTCTTTTTCGCAATCTCTGACTGTTGGCGTCGCGGCAGCCACTTCAGGTACTATTGATTCTACACTGTGAGGACTATTCATATCTAAATTCACTAACCAATATCCTGTACCAGAATATCTAACATTACCATTTACATCATAAAACTGACGTCGAGTATGCTGTAAATCACAAAAAAAGATATATATGATATATGTATGATAAATAACAAACTGTTATTTTATATTAAACAAGAAATTTTTTGAACAAAAAGAAGAAAAAATTATGTTATACCGCGATCATAAATCGTTCTGCAGCAGGCGATAATGGATCACCACTGTAAGGGAATCCAAGTGGTGTTAAAATTAACATAGCAATGGCAATTAAGAAAATCCCAACTATCACATTTATAATTCGTTCCGCATTCTTTATTAGAAGCACTATTGGCAACTGAAAATATTGAGATGTCAGTTACATATTATGTTATATACAGTATTGAAAAAAAATATGTAAAAATTAATAATTTCAAATTTTACACTTCATGCAAATATGATTTATCAAATACTTTAATATAACTTAAATATTTTACCGTGAAACTAAACAGCAGGCAGAATAATATTGACAACATATTAGCCACTACAACTTCGGAATTAATACTGCCGCCAGACCTTCCCATTATTGGGATAAAGAGATAGAGAGCGCCGAGTGCTAAGTAAAATGACTGTATATAAGACAGGCTCAATGATCCCAAATGATAACAAAGCCATTTCCAGTCTACAACATTTATATAAAAAAGTATTTTATATTAAATATTTTAGAGAGAAAAACGCTTTCTTTAATCTAGTAAACACTGTCATATGAATATTATATAAAAACTAAAATGGAATATTACAATATATAAGTGTTACCAATAAGTTAATGGTTAATGACTATTTTGCATTCATAAATGAACATGTAATATAACATATGTATATCGTTGTAATTATATTTCATGTAGAAAATTGATTTATATATAATATTAATCATGTATATAAAATTGGTAATTAAATGAGTAAATTATGTGTATTTAATTTATAAAATTCAGAATTTAATTTATATAGAAATTTTGTTTCAAATAAGTAAACAAATCAGCAAATAAATTATTTCCTATTCTCTCTTGTCCCCTTTCTTCTCATTTCAAATAATCTATTTAATATTTTGAGTTCTCTGAATCCTTTATTAGGATTGTATTAGAAATTAAAAACAATAGATATATATTTTAGACCTTTCCTTTATATTCATTTTAATAAATAATTGAATATGGGTTAATTAAGTCTAATTTCAATAGCAAAAGGAACATGTACATAACAATATATTATATTTTGTTACATTACTGTTGTAATAATGCAAAATAATATATGCTATATTACATTTTTATATTATATATATAAATAATTTGTGTTATATATATTTGTGTTATATATATATAAATAATTTGTGTTATATATTATATTTAATTTGTTATTTCTAGCACTTATTCATTTATTACACGTTATATCATTGCATCAAACAGTATTTATTGAGAAAGTGATTGAAATATTAATATTAGTACTTGAAAAACGATAAAAGAATTATGCTAAAATTATATTTACCTTTCCATTTGCTAAAGAAATAATGTCGCATAATATTTCCGATCGCCGGGAATAAGACCCAGTGCAACGGTATAAAGCCTGATCGTATCTCGAATAAAACACACACGAAAAGAATCGTCATCCATATTATGGCATACGCATCACAGTACATTTGATACAAGATCCATGCAGAGCTAACTTCCTGTAAATTATCGATTATTCTATTATAAAAAATTTTTTTCACAATAAGTTTTTAAATTCATTTGTTAATATTCAAATACACAAGCGTAATCATTTAATGAATGAGATTGTCACAGAACATATCTTATCACTTGCCTTCCTCTGTCTCGATCCGATATGTAAAAATACAATCATCGACACAAAAGTGGTTGGACAGATGTATAAAAAAAATAGCCATGCCGGTCTCGCGTACCAACTCATTACCTTTCCCAATTTAGTCAGGACCAGGGCGATTAACGTACAGGAAAACATGGACGCCAGCCAGGAGACGATGACTATTCCAACGCACATTATCACATGTCTCATGTACGACCATCTTTTAATATCTATATATTCAATAATTAATATTATTCAGATTTGCTCAAAGAAATGGATAGTGATTGAAATCTACTGAAGACTCAATCTAAATAATGATTGTATATTCTTACTTCTACGTGCATTCTGCATATTCAAATAGATAGAGTACCCAGCTATAATTAAACTGGCGATATTAACTGTACTGGCGATGTATTGCGGCCATCTAATCACGAATGCGCCCAAAAAATCGAAGAACACGAGATTTCCCCGTGTGTCTTGCATACTCGGATCTGCTAAGTGATCTTCGAACACTATCCCTTTTGTTAATGCGAGAATATTATCGCCGGTTCGTTGCAAAGCTCCCAGTGGTATCTGATCGACATTATCAAACTTAGTGTGATATACATAGCCATTCTTTGACCATGCAAAATCGACGCCTATGTGAAATTTTACATGTGGATTAGAAATTTTATATGTAAATTCTTTGTAATAATAAAATAATAAAGAAACAAATTTATAAAACCAACCAGAGACTTTTCCAAAATCTCTAAATATCCGAAAATCTGTATCACCAGGTACAATGCCGCTTTCAAATATTTCCTGAGCTAACGATGACGCATAAGGATATGGCACAGATTTGGCATAAACCTATGTACATATGTATGTCACAATGAGAAAGGAGTTTTAATGTTGAGTTAATATAACAGAGTAGATAAGATGACGTACTTCGAGCATCCAAGGATTGTGAGGTCCAGCCTGAAATAATAATTCACGACCACCCGCTCCGCATGCTTCTAGATTTATAAATGTTTGAACTTCTTTTGCCCATGGATGCTGTGTTATAAAGCCGTGAGATGCCTACAAAGTATATTTTGAAAATAAAATGCCTCTCTGGATTACTTACAACTATCAAAATTAACATACCTGCAATATATTTTCCTCTGCACCATTAAATAAAAATATAATACTATGCTTCAATATTTTGGGGCTTTGAGTAATTAATCGTAGAATCTCCAGCATCACAGCACAACCAGCAGCATCGTCTGAACCGCCTGAAATTTTTCATTTAAATAATAATCGTGTATATGCATTAGAAACAGGTGTTTTTTTCATATATTGTCAAGATTGGTCAGCGAATGAAAAAAACTATGGTAAATTCTGATTTTTATCCAACAGAATAAACTGGCAAAAATTATAAAAATAATTGATATGTAATACTAAAATATTTTTATATAAATTTGATACAAAAAGAGAAAGAGATCTGTTTGCTTTAATTATTAAATCATACTAATTACTGTAATTTATAAAAAATCAATATAATAATATGTAGTCTTTTTCAATTCAAATTAATAAATACAATTTTTTAAACAAAACTTTGGGAATGTAAATGTTATTGAATCTTATATTAATTTTTGGTTTAAATAAAAAAATATAATAACAGAATTAAAAATTGTTATCAATATCTGATTCATATTTATCCTTCGACTTCTAATAAAAAACTAATTTATTTTTTATGTTAATTCCTAATCTAATACGGATTTTATTTTCATTGATGCTTTGAAAATATTCTCTTAATTACTGAATATATCGATACAAAAATTTTCTATTTATATTTTATCATTGTTAAAAGAAAAAAAACCAGTTTTTCAGAAATATCAGTTTTTACCACTGGCATGAATTATATTCTAGAAATATAGAACTTTGCCAACCTTGTATATCATATATAATAATTTGTTTACCTGGACTTTCTATAAATGTATCAAAATGACAATTAAGCAGCAAGCTGTGCATCGTAGGCCTGTGAGGTGCGACTTTAACAACAACATTCTGCATATTTCTATAAACGTTGGTCATGCCATCAAGAAATTTGAGTGGAAATGCACCGCTATGCCTTGTAACATTAAAAACTACTCTGTGATTCTCATGCGCCGTTTCAATCACTTTATTGATCTTTGTCATGAGAACTAGAGGAGTAATGTTTTCGTTTGCGTAACTCCCGGCAATACGAGGTCCGCACGACGTTAGATCCACAATATGATTGCGAGCTCGCTCAGCTACGAATCTCTCCGGATACAGTCTCTCCTGATCAATGGTAATCGGTTCAGGCAGATTTCTCTCCAAGACGATGATGATGAAGGACACGAAGAGAAAGAACGTGAGGACGAAAAGGAGATGCTGGGTCTCGTTTGGCAGTACGTCTTGCTTCTTCGAGATGATCTTGCTCTCGTAAGGTAACTCGACCGACGTCCTCTTCGCCGTTCGCTGTCTCAGCCTCGCTCCGTCTCTCTGAGACTGGGGGAGAAAAGAATCTGTCTGGGGGAGGAAAAACTGTCAGAAATATATCAGAAATATGTTAGAAATAACAAAACAGTGATTAATAAACCTGCGGAAAAGTAGCGGAACGTCAAGTCAGCTGGGTTCGCCGAGTAAACTTACCATTTTGCGCGCGCGTTGATGACAGAAAAGGCACTTTTATCGCACCCGCCGTCCAATTTTCTCGCAGCTCGAACCCTTACACTGTATCCGATCCCGGTCCCATTCACCTCATCGGGAATCATATAAACACAGGCCGTGGTTAATTCCTTCGCGCCTCTCTCGTCCTCGACCCAAGAACGAGAACGACGTGTGGTGCGTCCGATATGTGTTATATATACTTCCCCCTCCTCCGTTTTCCTATCTTCTTCTATCTCCGTCTCTCGGTCGCCTTCTAATTTTCACTCTCCCTCTCTGTCGTCCTTTTATCGATCGCTATTCTTAGATTGCTCGGTTATATTTGCGATGCGAAATAAATTGAATATTCCAAAAAGGGAATCTGCAAGAAAAAGCGGAAAAAATATCAAATGTCAAAATCAGCTGTTTCTCCGTCTCTCTCTCTCTCTCTCCTTATTTCGCGCCTCCTAAAGTGACACTCGACGATCGATCAATCTCCTCATCGTCATCGTTGTAAATAAAATATTTACTCTCGCGCGAAGAATAACGTCGTTTTTAGTACAAATATACGTGTAATACTTATGCACATATGTGAACGCGCCCAAAAATCCTCATTCGCTCGCGGGTCTTCGGAACTTTCAGAATAATAATCTTAAGAGCCCGGCCAATTTATCGCCTCGTGACCTCGCTCGACATAATTCCTTTCCAACGATATCATGCATCATATTATCGCTAATCAGTTTAATTTATACAGTTACGACACTTGTTCTTCGAAACGTGCACGGAATTTTATCCGCGCACATAAATTAAGTTTTTACGCGCTTGTAAGGCTTATTTATCTCATCGATTGAAAAAAGAGAAAAAAAAAACGCGACGATTATCTCGTCAGATTTGCGCACATTTTTAATTTGTGAATTTCTGACAGATAAAATTATTCCGTTCCATCTGTCGGAGAAATTTACGTGCTAAAAATACACGTAAATAATTTTACGAGAAGAGAGAGAGGAAACATAAAATATGAAAAGAATTAAAAAGAAAATTTAGATGCATGATTTTTGTAAACAATATTTTTATATTTTAATAAATGTTAATAAATTGCGGATTTTTATTTCCTTTTCGTGAAAAATAGCGATAAAAAATTATACGAGATGTCGTGTCACGATAATTTCAAGGAAACAAGAGATAATCAAATATGCATAATCAGAGAAGATATTCAGAAACGTAAATAAGATATAATTCTTCCCTCAAAAACCTCTCTTTTTTTTTAAGGTCACGTTTCCTTCGACGTGTATTTTATTTTCGCAGGAAAACTTACTCACTGATCTCCAACTAATGTTTTGTGGCCGTCTAATGTTCCGTGAAAATTCTCGGATTTACATGACTATGTTATTTTCAAATCAAAGTCATCGATTCAAAGCTCAACGATGCTTTTTCTCAAACATCGCACGCCGTCCAATGAACTCGCAGCTTCAGCGGAAGAGCCGCAAGCTCATTGGTCCTCGCGGGTCGTGACACGTGACAGGCAGTTTCCCCTCTTCATCCTCGCGCGATCTTTGCGCCTCTCGCGCCATCTGTGTTTAAAAGGCGCAACGTCCTTTGGTCTCCGCCGATGTCGCGATATACGTTGCGTTTTCCTCGTGATTTTAAAGTGCAAAACAGACGTATTTAAAGGAAGAGAGGAGAAGAAAGCTCGCCAAGGACGGAATCCATTAAATTGTTGTTAAGGCTCGACGTACGAGGTTGGTTAGAAACGATACGCGACTTATCGTTGAGCGTAGAAGAAACGTCAAGTCAGGGTGAATCGCTTCCGTCGAACAGCTGATTGATCTTGCGTGTTGTGTTTACGCGTCTCCACGTTTCGTTGATGCCGATTTAGCGATGGATAATGCGAGTGACGGATCGAAGGGACTCAAGTCCAACGAGGAGGTTATCGAGGAGCTCACCCGAGATCTAAAAAGTTCCTGCATCAAAGTGGACGAGAATGCGGAATCGAAAAACACCACGAATGACTCGTGGGATGTCCTAGATAAGGAGAAGGATAATGATAGCGCACAAGATGCAGAGCCTTCGGACGATGCAATCGAGGATCTTCTCAAGGACAGAGATCTGTCACTTTCAGAAGCTGAACAGGAGGTACGTTTGCGTGTTCTTCTATTATTATACGATTATTATTATTATTATGTTAAAATACTATGTCACATTTGTCTACTTTCGCAGGAATTGAAGTGCGAGGCGGAGGGTTTAAAGCAGACGGGGAATGATCTCTTCAAAAATGGCGAATACGTGTCGGCGATATCTCAATACACGCAAGCTTTGCAGATTTGCCCTTTAGCATATAGCAAAGAAAGGTCTATATTGTATGCTAACAGAGCAGCGGCAAAAGCAAAATGTCAGGTACTTGTTGAAAGCAGCTATTGATATATATATTGTGTTCATATTCTTCCAGTCATTCAGCAAACAAGAATATATATTATATTCTTATTATATATAATATTATAAGAATTATGGATAATATGATCTTTCATCCATAAGAATTAAGATATATTTATATAAACTATATTAATTAATAACAGACAGAGAAGGACTCGGCGATATCTGATTGCACAAAAGCTATTGAATTAAATTCCGCCTATGTAAAGGCTTACATTAGAAGAGCACAATTGTACGAGGAGACGAATAAGTTGGACGAGGCATTAGAAGATTTTAAAAAAGTACTAACATTCGATCCTAATCACACAGAGGCTAATCATGCTATTAAGGTAATGTACTTACTTGAAAAATATAGGTATTTGAAACATTATTTACAATAATTTATTGATGTATCAATTATTTCTCTTTCATAGAGGTTACCTCCATTAATTAATGAAAGAAACGAAAAGTTAAAGACAGAAATGTTGGGGAAGCTTAAAGAGCTAGGTAACATAGTGTTGAAGCCCTTCGGCCTTTCCACAAATAACTTTGAGCTGCAGCAGGATCCCAACAGTGGTGGTTATTCCGTAAAGTTTCATCAGAACCCTATGTAACAAGCTAGTTATATATATTTCTTATTATAAGAATTATGGATGGAAAGATCTTTTATCCATAAGAATTAAGATATATTTATATAAAGCACAATCCTATTATGGATTTCACTCCTAAGAGATTCACGTAATAAAATATAAGTATTAATAAAATATTCAATGTGATATATTTAAAATCAAGGTTACCCAAATTGGGAGAGGAACAGCATTCCGTTAAATTTTATACATTAAAATATTCGATAACTATTTTCATTATCGTATATATCTAATGAAATTATATAATTAAAATTGAAATATTCCTTTGTGTGTCGAGCTACCAAAGGCAGCATATACATTTGCGAGTTATAATATCGGAAATCTCGCTATATTTGGCGTTGGTGTATAACCGGTAGACCGGATATAGCTATGGTTCAATAATAATACAGTGCTATATGTATCGCCGATAATTTTAGTCGTAGTTGTATTGAAGTTGAACGACTTTATAATCTCTCGGGGCAACGAACGACTCCGGTCGCAGAGAATCGGTAATCGATATTAATCGACAAGATCTATTTATTTATTAAACGGGACAAAAACTTCCTTTGGCACACAAGAAAGATTCAGAAAAAAACATCAGT
Organism: Camponotus floridanus; assembly: GCF_003227725.1. Classification (NCBI taxonomy): domain Eukaryota; kingdom Metazoa; phylum Arthropoda; class Insecta; order Hymenoptera; family Formicidae; genus Camponotus; species Camponotus floridanus. Next base: position 776,652 of record NW_020229425.1, on the reverse strand, counting down.
AAAAGCATATAATAAGATAATTTAAAAAAAAATGGTTAAGACAAATGAAATAAATTTTGAATGAATTAAATTTTGAATTAAATTTTCAATTAATTAAACTTTCAATTAGAAAAATTTAAGTCATAGAATATTTGTAAATAAAATTAGGTAGACTATAAAGTATAAATATTGGAATTAATATGCAAAATGATTTAAGATAATTTATAAAACAATTTAAGATAATTATAAAACAATAAAAATTTTAGATAATTTATAAAACAATACGTATCAATATAACATCAATATAATATAAACTTCATGTAATTAAATAACTTTTTTTATTAATGAAAATAATATCATTTTTATAAATTAAATAACACACTTTATATTAATGAAAATATTAATCTTCACATTTTATTACATAACAAGAATATTTATATACATCGAAATATCAAAAGGAGCGACTACTCGAGGGACTTTGCGGCAGTCCTACCCCTCCGTGAGACAGGTGCAACGAATGAGAAAATGAAACGCCGATATATATGACGTCATCCGATATACGGGGTGTTACGCGCAAGCGTCCGACGTCATCATCTCGATGGTGAAACGGATAAAGATGCCGTCGAGCTGAAAGCGAGGGAGGGTAAAATCGAGGGCGCGTAGTCGAAGAGTCGCGGGAATTTAAATCGCAGATACCATTGAATTCCATACATAATAAGCCAAGGAGCAGGGGGTGGCAACTTTAGAAAGAAACAGCCACGTCGTGACGTCATATCTAGCCTCGTTGTGATTTTCTGATTGGCTAACGCAGAAGACTCGCTTCGGTAAAAGCCTCCCCAAAACATCATTCACAAAGTATTCCGAAATAGCATTCAAGAAAAAGTCTATAAATGACTCAACAATAGCTTACTATGATTATATTTTTGTAAATAATCTTGTCAATTTTAAATAATAATAATTTTTACGTCACACGGTATCGACGATACTAAAGTTAATCGAGGCAAATGTTTTTGGTAAACGATAGTATATGTCAAAATGAGAAACAAGTATGACTCAACGCTATCTCTATCCAATTTGCACCGCCCCCTTTCATGCCTAAAGGGATGGCTCATTCCAATATATAGGGTGTACCAGGAATTACGGACCGTGAATTGCAAAAAATGTCTAATTTTTTAATCTTATATTTTTCCATTAAAAATAAAAATGAGTACCTATCATTGAACTCTATATATAGGATGTACGAGAATTCGCAAATTCTGGTATCTTTAATGTACATAGAAAAATATAAGATTAAAAAGTTAGAAATTTTTTTACAATCCTATGGCACTTTTTTCGATACGTGAATCAATTTAAACACGTCCCATATAGCACAGAACATTATTATAATATTGCAGCAATATTGCGGCAATATTACAATATTGCTGTAGTATTACAACAACGTTATGTACTGTATGGGACAACATTGTTAATATTGCGACAATATTACAATGTTGCTGCAATATTGCCGCAATGTTACAACAATGTTCTCTGCTATATGAGGTGCAAGGGGCGCTAGAGCTACCCTGAAAGAGCGATCAGGTGCTACTGTCACTAGTGTTTTCGAGAAAGCGCGGCGTCGCGACGCCGCGTCGAGGACGACGCGCGTCAGAGAGCGTAAGAGGGAGGGGGGGCACCGTACGTACGCGCGCGCGCGCGCGGGACACTGGGTGGGTGGACTCCGGTGGATTCGGTTAGTACTTTGGTGGTACTCGGCCGTCGGCGACGGCGACGACGACAGAGGCGACGGCGGGTCGGCTCCTCGTGTTCGAATCGATAATTCGAGCGCGATCGCGACGAGTAAAGAGACCCTTTAAAGGGGGGGGAATCGCGGATAGGGACGATAAGAGCTCGCGGCTGGCCATCGGCATTCCCGTTGCTTATTTTGTCAACGTCACGCTACCTATATCCGGCGCGACCGACGTACGTCTTCCGGTTGCAGCGGGCCTCGACAGCGGACGACGACCATGACGAACGGCGAGCAAGGGGTAAGCGGAAATCTTCCCTTCGCGAGAGCGATTCGTAATGGAATCGCGGATTTGAAATTGGGTCAAACCCGGAGACCCGCAGTCCCACAGTTTTCCTCGCCGATAACGATCCTCCCTCGCTCCCTTGTATGTTATACGTATCCCGGTGATCGCGATCCCGGCTCGTCGTTGCGTGATAAACGATCGCAGAAAAAAGGTACGATTGTCATCCTTGGGTTCCGCTTCTCATTTCTTGCGAATAAAACGAAGCAGCAGTTGCATGCATAAATAACGAGGGGGGAAAAGAGGAGCAAAAAGTATGAGAAAAATTGAATTAACATGATCACGCACAGATGTCCTCTTCGATGGACTTGACTCTTGCACGCGTAGAAAAGAGAGCGATATTTGAGATTTTAAATACTTAGACACGTATTTTTTTGCCTTTTTTTATAATATATACATTTCTAATATTTTTTATTAATTATATATTTTTTTATTAATTTTTCTCTTCTAGATATAATTTTTAAAGAAAAATGTAAGACCATTCTTCAATAATTGATTTAAAATTATCTGTCATTCTAGTTTTTATTGTCATTTAGAAGAGAAGTTACACTTTAAAGGAATTAAATAAAAGAGTGGAAATGTAATAATTCAATTAAAAAAGTTTTCTGAACGAAGTTTATCAGAGCAAATTCCTGTAACGTACTTTTCCATGTATTGTTAATATTGACTATAAATTTTGCAAATGCGCTGTTTGATATAATAAGAGAGAGAGAAATTTGAGACTTTACGAGTATTTTCTTTTCCTTTTTTTGCGATACCTATATATTTTCTTAATTTTACATTTTAAAAATTAATAAAAAATATTAGAAATATATATAATTTTTTTTTTCAAATATTTTTATGATTAAATTTTTGTGATTAGATGTAATTATTAGAAGAATGTCAAGGCTATTCTTCAATATTTGACTTAAAATTATGTCGAAATCTGGCATTCAGTTTTTATTATTTAAAAAAAAATACACATTTAAAGAAATAATTGAGCAATTATGCGAAAGGGCAAAAATAAATTCGATAAATTAAAAATGTTTTCTACTTTATTAGAACAAAGTTTTTGATATGACTTATTGTTAATATTAATTATAAATCTTGCAATGTACTGTTGATTATAATTTAAAAAATATAATTTTAATAGAAAAGATACGCTTTAAATGGACGTTTAAAATTTTTTATAATTATGAAAATTATTATAAAAGGAATATAATATGCAATATATAAAGAGGTGTGACAAATTAATTCACGCTTATAATAATAAAACTTGCGTTATCGATGTGTGAAAGAGAGAGAGAAAGAGAGAGCGATGGTAAAGTTAGATTTCCGATATATATATTAAGTCTCAACGTCTCTCGTATCTTTTGATATTATAATCCCTACACGTGTGCAATAATCCAGTAAAGTAATATCCGTTTCTATGAAAATCATCGCTACAATTAATGTTGCATTTCCGTTCTTGAAAGACAGATCGAATTTACACACAAATCGATTTTACACGTATGTACGTAAGAAATATGAGAAACATATATTACTCGTCGCTCTTTTTCATCAACTATATTTTTATATAAAAGCGGAATTATATTAAATTTTTATATTTTCTTTCTCTCTTTTGCGCCCACACTTTATTTAAAAAATATATATCAGTTTTCATTCGCCGGAATTTTTGTTACAACAGAGAGACAGAGAGAGACAAAGAGAGAGAGAGTATTTCTTTGCATATAAATTTTTTTTTATATTATATTATAAATTTGATAATAATTATATATATATATATATATATATATATATATTTATATTTATATTTATTTATGTGATATTACAAAAAGCCAAGACAAGTTAGATGTTCAAAGGATGATAAGAAACATATTTATATAATTTTAAAAAAATCATCTTTTAGAAACATGTGTCATCTGGGTCTGTATCTAATATATTAATTAATATTGATAAGGAATGAATATTTTTATGAGTATAATATTATTGATTATATTTATTTTGAATAATATTATTGATTGTATTTATTCAAATAATCATTTTGTTAAAATTCTAATTATTTAATACTACCCTTACGTACGTTTTAATTTTGGAAAATTATTTACCAATACAAATATTAATGTAAACATAATCATACAAATAACAATACAGTCTTTTAATAACCTATTATTTTTATACAACCTATTATGCACTCAGGAAAATATCGAGATATTGAGAAAGCCTTCGATTAAAAATAAAAGATCCTTTGCACGAAGTAAATTTTACAACAAGCAAGTAGCAAAATCAAGTTTATCGACGAGCTTTATTTTATTTGTTGTTTCACTTCAAATTTTATTTCAAGAAAATAATTTCGAAAATTATTAAGTTGATAGTAAAAAAAGAAGGAAGACACACGATAATCGTCCTCGAAGGACACATCGTTTCAAAGCAATATCAAATCATCCCTGTATGTGTAGCCCACATATACACTGTTAATTTCGCCGACAGCAATTAGACAATCCGGAACAATTACGACACTCGAGCGTACTTGTCACTTTTCCGCAAATAGGTTGCATACGCATTTACGGGATTACATGACTGATTTTCCATCTCTCTATTTACGTCAGTTACGTCAGCGCACCTTTGATCTCCAATGAATCGTGCACGTAATACAGCGAATTATTCTTGCATGCATATTATACGCGCAGATGGGAATTACCCCGAAATTACTCCCCAACGGCACTTAATTAGGCACTTAATTACGCTCACGGAATATTTTATTACGCTATTGTACTTTTATTATGCGCCACATGTAATAAACATGTTGACAGGCTCTGCGTAAATACAATTATTCACAAATGTTTCTCCCATTTTCTCTCTTCAAAAAAATGCTTTGTTTTATTACGAATATTATTTTTACAGCACTTTATGAGAGATTTAATTTAATCTTTTATTAAAAAAAAAATGCTTTTTGAACAGCCTTAGTTATGACATATTGCGACATATTACATTGCCTCTGTGATCACATATTTTGTTTAATTTGCAATTAATTACATCGTACGTTCCACTGGAATATTAAAAATTCCAAGCTTATAACACACGTAACGTTTGTACAATAAATATACGCGATAATACACAGGATCATTCGTTTACACAGCAGCCGATACTTGTCCGAAGGGAATTTTGTGACATCAAAAAAAAATTGTTACGATAAAAGTATTTAAACCATGTTTGCGTTCAAAGGATGCTTTTCTTAGAGGATATAGTTTACGCATGCGACGAGTATCATCGATTTATTCATCTACGTTGTATATTTGATGATAGTATGTAGACAAACAATTTTATTTTTATAAATATTATAGTATATTAATTTTATAAATTTTATAAATAATAATTTTATTTTTTATTTTGTTTCTTTTTTTAATTTCAAAAAAATCGGCTACACGCATATAAATTAATTAATTAATTAATTAATTAATAAGAGTAAATAAATAAATAAATAAAATATGAATATATATATATATATATATATATATATATATATATATACACACACACATATCGTGTCGTGTTACCCACGCCTATACACCCACGCTATACTGTTTTCCATGTACACACGACATCAATAATGGTAATGAGCGTACAGGTGAAACAGTTTTTAACACGGGATCTATGTCAGACTAAGCTTGAAAACATGTCATTAGAAAAACATCGATAAATCAAGTCAAGCGATATATAAAGAGTCTAAAAAATGACATATGAACGATAAAGTTGATCATAAAAATGTATCGTGGGAGGAAGTGCGCTGTTTTATACGATGAAATATATCCGAAGATCTCTCTAATGACGGGCCTTGGCCTTATATTTGATGCGACCCGAAATAAACTTTGCAAGATTTAGTGATATGAGTCAATTTTGACAGCTTTTTCTCATATCCGTGTCTGAACGAAGAGCTCTCGTTTTCTCTCGAATAATTGGCTGTCTTGGAGACGAGCTCTTCGTAAGGGAAAATAATCAATATGACTTTTCGAAAGACGCACTTAGATTGCCTCTCACACAATTTAAGGACTCCAATTTATCCTCCTTATTTTCACATAAAAATTGATCATTTTGAGAATATTTTTTTTTAAGAATATTAGAAATTGATTTTTTTGGCGTTTTTATTGATGCTTCTCACACAATTTAAGGATCCAGTTTATTAAACTATCTTAAGAGTTCAATCTTCATTTAGCAGTAAGAAAACTGATAATTTCGTGAATATTTTTTTTGTTAATTAGAAATTGTTCTTTAACATTTTTATGGATACTTAAATAGTATGCCAGTATTTTTATCTTGGATATTTTTATACGTTTTTTTTTTTAATGAATTTCTGCGCGTACAAAAATACATGGTTCGACAATATGATATGCTATTCTTCGTGTAATTGTCTGAAATAAAAAAAAAATTTCAGTTTTATTTCAGGATATTTTTGGGATATCGAACTGAATTTTATTCGGGAAAAAATAACAAAGTAGTATCATATTATAAATCATAGATATTTCAATTTTGCTGTAACTTGTTTATTTTTTAAAAATGAAATTTCAAAAATAGGAAATATTAATTTTTACAAATCTTAATTAAATTCAGTATCCCATATTTCGATGTCACACAAATTAAAATAATTAAATATTAATAAAACCTTGTGAAACGCCATAAAATTCTAATATTTAAAAAAAGAATTGCTAAAAGTCATTTATTTTTCATACTGATAGATGAAGATTGGACTCTTAACATAATTTGCTTCGGTAAAGGAAAGAAGAAGAGATGTGAGGGTGCACCAAATTCTTACAATGGTTGTTCCAGTTACAGACAATGAGGAACAGACCGCGTAATCTGCAAGCGCGTCGCAGGAGGTGGCCTCTGCGACTGGGTCTGTTCCTGATCTATGTCCTCGTCCAGTACGTCACCTCCGCGAGGATTGTACCATCCGAGATGACGCTCACCTCGAGTTCCGAGCAATACGAGGGTTCGATGTCGGAATCGACAGAATCTTTGCTCGCCTCCATCAACGAGAAGGCGACGGAGGAATCATCGACGATCCCGCCGATGCCCAAGGAGGAGGTCACTGTGATGCCGATTTCCAAGTCGAAAGAAATTGCCCAGGAATCTAACGAAAACAAATCTAACGAAAAGGAATCTAAAGAAAAGGCGTCGAAAGAACATGCGAAAGCATCTGAGAAGAACGTGCGAGATCAGTCGAAGGCAGATAAAGAGGCTGGGAAGAAGGGGACTGCGACTCCTGCAGCGAAACCTGCCCGAAGCAGTAGCACCACTGTAAGTTTTGCAATGCATCGGAAATACCCTGTGTATCGCGTAGAGCAGGTAGACCGTAACAGAAAGCAAGATTAGAGACAAGTTGCAATCGAGACAGGTTGCATAATACATCTGCATCAGGTGCGAGACGTCAGTTAGGTATCACTAGTGTTGATATCTAACGATTCATATCAATGTCAACACCTTGATATCATTGATATCGTTGATATCAAGGTGTTGACATTGATATCCTGATGACTTTTGGTGATTCGCGATATCTCCGGAAGATCAAATCAAGCTAAGAGACCAGATTTTGAATACACATGATTAAGTGTTGCATGATTTTTGTGTTGATAATAATTGATGAATTATTTAAAATTTTTTTCTCTTGACCCAGGTCACGCCAGTTATCCAGACGATTCCTGTGACGAAGCCTTATCCATACCCTACCGTGAGACCACGAAGAACTAATTGTTCGGCACCCGCTATAGAACAGTTTCCACGACCGTTGATGGGACCGGAAGCCAGAAAACACGGCGGGCTTATAATTCACATTGTGGTCGCAATCTATACGTTCCTAGGCCTCGCCATAGTGTGTGACGATTACTTCGTCTCGAGCTTGGATAGAATCTGCGAAGGTGAGAGTTTACTATAGAGATCCTCTTTCTGTTGTAAGACGATAATCTCGCTTCCAAGTTACGTAATATTACGCGTAGTCTGTTTTACGCAAGACAATCATCATGTTTCACACATCCTATGAAACGACGATATCTGTTATCAAGAGACGACATACGAATCAGCTTAGTTTTGTTTTCCTTTGCAATAGGAAATAGTGCTCTTGCTTTTCCTGATGCATTCAAATTCGTTTCTTCAGTTCAAACTTGATTTGACTTTATTACATTTTCTCTTTTCAGAATTAAGACTGTCTCCCGATGTCGCCGGAGCCACTTTCATGGCAGCTGGCTCTTCCGCACCCGAATTAGCGACGGTGATCATCGGTGTGTTTTTCGCCAAGGATGATATTGGAGTAAGCTAGTCGCATATTTTGCTACGTTAAAATATTAGAAAAAGTGAACTTATTGCAGAACAATATTTTACACGAGCGAGCAACTTATTCTTTCAATCGTGAGGACTCTCATCATTATTGTCAGCACCGACAAAATATCACTATAGTATATATAATCCCCTACAGCACAAACAATATAACTTCAACAATATAATTGTTACATAACTGTTATGTAACAGTTACGTAACATGTAACAGTTATATTGTTGAGAGGGAAATTATAACTAACAATTATATAAATGTTACTTGGTGTTTGCTGGGATAGTATATACAATAGTAGGTAGTATATAATAGTATATGATATAATAGTATATGATATATAATAGTGTCTCGAGGTTGTCAGTCATATAGATGTATAGTGCTTAAAAGGCACCAGATGTTATTGTGTTCCTGCCGCGATAATTGACGGGACAAGAGTCCGATAATTAAACCTCTTCTCGTCCGTTCCAGGTGAGCGGCGTTATCGGCAGCGCCGTTTTCAATATAATGTTTGTTATATCGATCTGCGGCCTATTCTCCGCCACGGCCGCCAAATTAAATTGGTGGCCTCTTTGCCGAGACTGTTTTTTCTACGCCATCTCGATTCTCGTGATGCTCGGCACTATTTACAATGAGTCCATATCTTGGTGAGTATTTGATCACTCACGATTGTATCCGATCATGAGAAGTGAAAATTAGTGCAGAGTATTAATATAATCAGTCGCGTAAAACGAAAATATCAATTTCTCAGGCCAGAATCTCTGTTCATGTTGATCATGTACGCAGTCTATTGCGTGGCGCTTTCATTCAACGTTAAGTTGGAACGTTGGGCGAAGTCGTATAACATTCCATTCCTGCCGAAGGACGATGAACCCGCTGAGGAAAGTGCTCTGGTAAGTTACAGATCCTTACAAGAGGAGCGGTTATCCTACACCGGACCCAACTCGCCAATCACCGAGCAAATAAAGAATCAGGAAGGTAATTAATCATTCTTACTACTCTCTTCTTTTTATATCTTCTACAAATTTCAAAATGTTATTCCCTTTTTCCTTCAGGAAATGGTATTCAAGAGACGATCGAGCAACAGCAACAGCAACAGCAGCAACAATCGGCACCGAAGCAGCCCGAGTACTATAAAGCGAAGGAACCGGATCCCAATGAAGTGTCGCCTCTCGTGATGCCGCCGGATGGTAGTAAATGGACCTTATTCACCTGGGGTCTCGTGTACCCCATCCATTTCATGTGTCGAGCAACGATGCCGGATTGCCGGCAAGAGAAATGGCGGCGCTGGTATCCCTTCACCTTCTGTATATCGATGATCTGGATCAGTTTCTACAGCTACATAATGGTGTGGATGATCACAATCATAGGTAATTGATCACCATTTCAATGCAATCAATGCCCAGCAAATAACAATTATATAACTGTTAATTATAATTTTCCACTCAACAATATAACTGTTACATGTTATATAACAGTTACTAACAATTATACAGGGTGTTTCAGACCACCCGTACCACCCATTTAAAAACTAGAGAAGTGGTTATTTCAAAAAAGTAAACACATTTTCTTTATAAATTGGGTGCGCTCTATCGAATAGTGATATTTTCAACTTCTGGTTCCGGCCGGAAATAGGCGATTCAGACTGGAAGTGCATATTTTTAAATGGAATCCCCTATTTTTCATTGCATATTGTTGTAGCTTACCTCGAGAGCTTTCCAAAACACTATAATAAATTATTTTTCCATGAAGTACTTTTCGAATTATGAGGCTTGAAATCATTTCTTAATTTTACATAAACCATAAAATATCTTGTAAAATATTCATTTTTCGATTATCTTACCTCAATACTTTTATGTACAAAATAATGAGAGGAATCAATTGGTGTAAAGTAAACATACAGTTGTTTTTAAGAAAAAATATGGAATTGTTAATTGCTAATTACATATTTTTTATTAGAAACAACTATGTGTTTTCTTAAATAACCATTTCTCTAGTTCTTAAATGGGTGATACAGGTGGTCTGAAACATCCTGTATAAGTATTACTTGATGTTTGCTGGGTGATATCTTCGACAATGAACAGAACTATATTAATAAAGCGACAATTTTACTTCAGGAAGCACTTTGGGCATTCCCGACACTATGATGGGCTTGACTTTTGTTGCCGCTGGTGTGAGCGTGCCAGATGCTCTTTCCTCGCTGGCGGTCATAAAGGAAGGTCTCGGCGACATGGCGGTCAGTAACGCCGTAGGTAGCAATGTCTTCGACATTTTGGTGTGCCTCGGTCTTCCTTGGTTCATACAGACCGCCATGATACAGCCCGGTTCTCACGTAAACGTCACTAGCAGAGGTATACAGAATTTATATATCCATTTATTACACATTTGAAACTATCGCTTATATGTCCACCTTTCATTCTCATCTAGGCTTGACGTATTCCACCGTTTCTTTGCTGTCGACGGTGGTATTCCTGGTGCTGGCGACACACTTGAACGGCTGGAAGCTGGACCGGCGATACGGCATGGTTCTGATGATCTGGTATTTGATATTTATCGTGTTCGCGTCGCTCTACGAGCTCAATGTCTTCGGCGAGATGAATCCTCCAGTATGCCCCAGCGTATTCTAATGCAAGATTCGCCTCGTTCGTTTCCGACCTTTGCTTTGCTCAAACGCGGAACGATCGTCCGAAACTAAGGATCATCGTCTCGGTCGATCGGATCGCGAACGATGACGCGCGCACGTAAATCGCGACAAACGCTCAGCGATTTCGTTCCCTTCACCCTTCCCCTTTCTACTCGATGAGCGAAGGCGAACGGCAAGACGAGGGATGAGTTTAGAAGCTAGTGTGCATGTCGGAACAGGTATAATCTTTAGCTTGCTGCGGAATTGAAGCGACTGTTCCAGGTTCTTTAGGTAAGAGAAAAAAAAGGGCTTGAGCTTTTTTTTTCTTTCTGGGCTGTTATAGAGAATGCAGACAATACGTGCTCGCGCTGAGTACACAGGCATTGTATCCTCATTGGTGCTATCGAAAGTGACGAACGAGTATTTTGCTTGCTTCCGTTCGATCGGATGCGGATTTCTCACGGTTGAATGAAAGTAAGCGGACAAGTTACGATTTTTTCCAAGCAACGAATAATTGAATCTCCCTCTCGGGATAAATGAGAGCACTCTCGGACAGACAATACAACTGTACCAGTCATTATACCGGATGTTATAGTCACTATATGGAGTGTATTGAGTTATCGCGGACGGTTGTTTCCTATAATCAAAAAGTCGATCGCGTTTTTCAAATTGATCGTTGTAAAGTTTCAACTCTCTTAAATCTTAACTTTTAGTCACAGACCTTATTATGTACGTCGCGCGCGAAACTTGCTCGAATCGAGATACAAGATGTGATACGTTTTATACAGCCATATTGCGCAAATGCCTGAGTACCGTGGAAGGAATGCGTTTTGACAATTACTCGTTTTATATATATCCTAACATTATATAGATTAAAAAGATACCAGTAGATATATACGGCTTGTTAGAATAGATCTTAGAAGCGTCATGTCTGCGGCTAAATGTTAAGACTGTTAACGGTGCTCTATATCGCATTGAAAATTGAAATTCATGTTTTTACGGAAACGTACATGCAAGAGTTTTTTTTTGTTGTTTTTAATTGCTATATCGCATTTGCAAACACATAAGCGTGATCCTTACATTTTTTATTTGCGTCAATTATTTTTCAAGATTTTTATTATGCATTTATACCCAGTAAACACTGTTTGTTAGAATAATATAACATGAAAATAACAAATAATATAAAGCAAGTTATCTACATGATATGAAACCGTAACATGTCATATTACTTTGCAACATTACAATAGTAATGTAATTAAAGAATATTATTATAATATAATATTGTTATATACATGTTTCTTTGCTTGCTGCTACGAGGTAAAGCCAGATTTAAATTATTAATTTTTTTTTTATCATGAAATGGATATAAAGTTTAAAAGACTGGTACTAATATAAGATTCAAAATATATATTTTTTAAACTTTCTAATAACGAAGGATTAAGAATAAACAGATTATTTGAAATTGAGAATCCTTCATTTGTTGTGTATTCAAATTAAAAAAATCAATATTATAAATAAAATTTATAAAATTATATTATTTATAAAATTTATTATAAACTTAATTTATAAAATGTATAGAATTTAATTTTGTAAATTAAATAGATATAGTTTATGTTATTTATTTAATTACAAATTGTATATATGACCAATATTCTACATTTGATGTGAACTAATTCTAATAACGCTATAACGTATCTTAATTCATATCAAATATAGAATATCGTTATTTATGAAATGGAAAATTAACTAACAACTTATCGATAATACTTAAATATATTACTTGTAACATTTTGTTTTATTGCTTTTATGCAACATTAATATAACAGTGTTTACTGGGTAGCGCATTGCGTGAAATGTATATGATCAAAATAAGAAATATTTTCGTGCGCCTCGAAGTATAATTTATTATAGAATAATTACATTTTTTTTCATTCAAGTAAACCGAAAGAGACGAAACTTCGCGAGATCAAAGGAGATCCCTCGTTAGCGTGAGGGTGAGCGCACATCTTTCTCGAGTATCAAGTATCAACAATAGAAAGAGAGAGAGAGAGAGACGCCTCTTAAAATCCGCGTGAAAACGAAAACTGTTCTCAAAAGTAACATCGGGATTTCGAGAACGGAGGAGCAAGCGAAATTTCATTCGTGACCAGAAAAAAAAGAAAAATAAGCAGAAAAAAATACGAGAAGGGAGGGGCAAAGGGAGAGTTGGTGTTCTCTACGAGGGCGAACGAGCGCTGAAAGAGACAATAATTAACGCAGCCTTATCCGATGAAAGTATCTACAACCAGCACTATATAAACTGCGCGTTCCTTGAGACCTTGAGGGCTACCTCACACGGTGTATAATCGGCGTATCTCTCCGCTTCCGGGATCCTTTGATCTTTCGAGCGCGCCGGGATCGGCATCGATGGCAAGTTTATTAAGCTTTCAGCGACGGAATTCTCGCAGAAAGAGAGACAGAGAGAGAGAAAGAAATTAAAGAAGAAATGGAAGGAAATATGAAAATATGAAGATATTATATATATATATATATACAGGGTGTTAAGAAATTAGACCGGCAAACATTAAAGAAAAATAGATGACTTCAAAACAAACATTTCTTGCTAATAATATTTTTCTCTGTGACGTTTTATTTTAATACTACATGATATGAAATGGAAGTTTCATGACTTCAACAATAAACAAACATAAGTAGAAAAATTAAATTATATTTTAATCTTGAAGATGGATAATCTTGAACAATGGAGCCAACATATGAAAATAATTCACTCTTTTTATAAATGATCAAAAATTCTTGCATTAATTTCAATCCACAAAGATCATATCATCGAAATATTGATTATCTTTATCCATTAATAATTCAACAAACACCAAGTAACATTTATATAATTGTTGGTTGTAATTTCCTATTCAACAATATAACTGTTACATGTTATATAACTGTTGCATAACCGTTATATTGTTGAGTGGGAAATTATAATTGAAAGTTATATAACATTATTTGGTGTCTGCTGGGAATTAACTGCTCCATAAAGAAGCTATCAGTCAATTCTATTCGTATATCATCTTATAATAATCACATGTAACTTGTCAAGATACTCTGATAAAACAATCCTCTGTTTGAGAATTTGAATATAAGAGCAAAACAAAAATTACAGAAAAATATTACCAACAAAAAATGTTTATTTTGAAGTCCTATTTTCTCTTCAAAAAATTTGTCGCTCTAATTTTTAAGCACCTTGGATAAAAATGTCAACCGTAAGAAATGTGTATTCAGTTAAAAGTGATCAAATTTATAAACGACTTTGAATCGATAGGAATGAACATTGTAGATAGAATCGATGGGGTTTATATAAAGCTTTCTTTTTATATGTATTGCCTTTTATATTTTATATATCCTGCGAGAGCTTCGTCGATGTGCAGCTCGTTGTTTCTTTGAATCGCAAGGATCGCGCAGACGCTTTATAGTGTGTGATTATAAAAATCTCTAGCGTACACACATACGTAATATATAATATATAATATAATATATAACAACGCGAAGGCTTAGAAGAGATCTCAAACGATTATTGAACGTTCAACGTGTTTGTTCACTACGTTTATCCGTTATTGTTAGCGAGTTAGATGAAAATTACGCATATATATATATATATATATATATATATATATATATATATATATATATGAATATAATACAGCGTTTCGATACGATTGATGCTGATAATGCTTGGGTTACGCTAATCGGGACTACGTCAAATTATTAAATTAATTAATTAATATTATTAAATTAAATAATAATATTTATTAAATTAATTATTTAATAATAATTAATAAGTAATTAAAATCCAGAGCCAAGACGAAAGTATCTTCCTGACCCTCGCATCAACATCTCGGCATCGAACGCATCGGCTTCCAGGATTTAGGAAGCGTCGATTTTTTTAGTAAGGCGCCTTTTAGATCTACGTTAAGCGGACCAGTCTCGCTGTCGATTCCGCGGATCATCGCGGTAATCGATCGCACAATCCGAAAGGAAGACTTCTCGTTTACATACAAGAGAAACGAGAGGATATTTACTAGAAGTGATCTAGTAAACACTGTTTGTTTCAATAACGTAACGGGAAAGTAACAAATAATATAACACAAGTTACTTATTTGATATATAAAACTGCAATATACGCAATCTATTATATCATATCGCGTTATTTTGCAATAATATAACAGTAATATAACAGAATATTTATTATTGTAATATATTGTTATATACGTATTATACTTTGCTTGCTGCTACAAAAAGCAGATTTAATTAATTAACTCGTATTCAATTTTTCATTATAAAGTGGGTATAAAGTCTACAAAGAACAAATATTAATATGAGATTCAAAATGCATCTGTTTTTCGTCAATTTTATTTCTAATTCAATTCTAATAAGAAATTTAGAATATTAAATGGATTATTTGAAATTCGATAGATAAATATGTGGGAAATAATCCAGTTATTATACTTTTTGAAATAAAAAATCAAAATTTCACATAAATTAAATTCCAAATTTTATAAAAATTAAATATATATTATTTATTTTATTTATTTAATTAAGTCTATATAGAATCATAATAGAATTATATATATTAGCCATCATATATGGTACGATATATATATATATATATATATATATATATATATATGTTATATTATATGTTATATTTATGGCAAATTACAATTAACCAGTAATTTTTGCCGATTTATGATATTACTTGTAACATTCCATTTTATTGCTTTTATATAACATTAATATAACAGTGTTTACTGAGGAAGTATTTAAAATTAAGCTCTTTAAACAGCGGTAAGGTTGATTTATGGAAAACTGTGACTGTTATAGACTTTAATAATCTAATTCTGATATTCGCTGAGATGAGTTTCCCTTCCCTCGGAGGAAACGAGATCCCCGCCGTTGACGAATGAAAGTTGCGCAAGATTCGCGGGTCCGCATCTCGAGCATCAACGAAAAGGAACATAGGGATTTAAGTTACGTTTAAGTGGTAGCTACCCGTCTAATTTTTCCGACGACTTTCCACCTCAGAAACGACTGAACGATTCGGGAACCGGTGTCATTAGAGTCAATTCACTTGGTGGCAATTAATTAGAAAGTAGTAGATTAGAGAAGCGGGACGAGAGAAAGAGAGAGAAGAGAGGAGAGGCGCGTCCTCTTTTTTCTTCGGTTCCGATCAATTCGAATCGTGTCCTTAATAGCGTGTAATCGAAGTCAATAATATCTTTTTAGACGTTTCTCTCTTTCATAAATCCGTAAAATGGCCCGTCCTCTGGCAACGTGTCCCGTTTACGTCCAGCGGTTCCCGAATCGAAAATTGATGATACCCAGCAAACACCAAGTAACATTTATATAATTGTTAGTTGTAATTTCCCACTCAATAATATAACTTTAATCTGTTATGTAACTGTTATATAACATGCAACAGTTATATTGTTGAGTGGGAAATTATAACTAACAGTTATATAACTGTTATTTGGTGTTTGCTGGATATGTATTTATAAAAATACACGTACATGTACTCTTGTATAAATCAAAATTTGCCAGACAAAATAACGTTATCGATAAAAGGATCAATGTGTAAAACGAGTGAGGGTGGAACGAGGCGGAGATCAGACGTGTAGTCTTGTTGTTGAAACATCTACTGGTATAAGCGTAGATTTTATATCACATTGTGTACTTAGATTATATTATCGAGATATTACCTGATTATAATTAAGTTTCTATACAGCCGTCTCCTCTACTTGCAGTATTATCCCCAGTCTTCGTCGGATACGTTCGTGTGTACCTGTAATGATGGAGGGAACCCCGTAATAACTCGTTTCGGGATCCTCATCGTTCATTTGCCTCGCTTCTTGCGTTTTATTCATTCCACCCTCTTCTTCGCGGATCGTCAGGTCACCCGTTCAAATGGCAGCTTCGCGAAAGTATCGTAGTCTAAAACGGTAAAACTAATTATAAAATAGCGTAAAGAAAGTGAACGTACAACGAATAATAACAATATCTGCTGCTAGCGAGAAGTATGTTAATTTTACGTTGCTAATTTGCATTTATTTTTACTTTATTCCCAAGTGGAGACTTTTTTCAGTGTTTCGACATTTTTTTAACAAATTTTTGCACCCTCGTACGAAGCAAAAACTTCACGAATATTACCGGGATCTCTCCGATTTATGTCTTTTCCCATCGTTATATATTCAAGTTTCCAGAATTATATCCTAACGCGTCAATATATCTAGTCATAGCTTATTATAACGTTATGTAAATAATTGTTCTACCAATATCCCATATACATATAAATATTATATATGTATATATATTTATTTATAGATTAAAAATATATTATATGTATACATATATACATATGTATGTATGTATATTGAGAATATACATACGTAGCAAATGCAAGAAGAGCCTAAAATGCATATAAAATATATATATATATATATATATATATATATATATATGTATTATACATAATGAATTCATGCGCACTTCTCATTGCAAAGAGAACTATTTACCGAAAATATGGAAACAATTTAATATTACACGTACCTTGTTTAGCTTGACAGCGGAAAGAAAATAGAGAGTAGTTATGTACTCTGATGTATACTTAAAACGTTTCAACAATAAAGCTATTGCTACTTAAATCTCAGACTGAAAGACAAATGGATTAACTAACTAACCGAGGGACTTTGATCTAGCTCTAGAATTTGCGAACAAATAATAACATCGGATTTTTTTTACAAATTCTAATAATATTTATATTCTATAAAATTGCACATATGTTTATCTTAAATATTGATTCGCACACGATGCGTGCAGGAATTTCAATAATGTATACTTTGACAATCTGCATTTTTAACATATTTGCAATTAGTTCGTATAACTGTACTTTGATTCATTCGTGAAACATTCGCGATACTTATGAACATATGTGTGTATTTTGATGAAATCCACGTATGGATCTTTAAAATTTATCATAGTTCTTTGTCAGTTTCAAAAAGAGAGAAGACGAAAACCCAGTCATAAGAGCAAGCTCAAGAATCCGCAATTTTGTGCTCCAATTGTTGAGTCTGTTGATGTTCTTCGTTACACAATATATCGTTGTTTGATAGAGACTGCAATTTAAGCGGGCAATTGTCCAAAGTCGACTCGAGGGCATAGAGTTTGTCGAGTTGTTGTCGAATATGATTCAAACATTCCAGACGAACGGTCCTTTTACTGGAATCCGTCGAGTTTTTATGTATCGTCAAAGCGTTGAACAGTAATTGCCAGCCGTTCTCCTGGAGTTCACGACTTATTTTCTCGATGGTCTCTTGTTCTGTATCTTCTTGTTGTATTGGTGTATCGTTCTAGACAAAAAAATGAATACTTATTATACTGATAATATATAATTCGAGTGTTATAAATGACTTGTTTGCAAGAGATATAATAAAACAAAAGATATTTTGTTTTTTTTTAATATATAGACTATCGAAAGAGAGATTGTGTATTGATAAATAGAAATTAAAGTGTGTGTCAATACATTAAAATATAAAATATAAATAAATATAATAATAAAATATACATGTAAATATAATATAATATATTAAATATAATAATATAATATATAATATATTAAATATTTAATATGAATATATCCCAGCAAACATTAAGTAACATATAATTGTTAGTTGTAATTTCCCACTCAATAATATAACTGTAATCTGTTATGTAACTATTATATAACATGTAACAGTTATATTGTTGAGTTGGAAATGATAACTAACAGTTACATAACTGTTATTTAGTGTTTGCTGGCATATGTTTATATAAATATATGAAATATAAATTTATACTTTTGCATTGTCCATGGTACCGAGCATATGATCGATTGATTCCAGAATGCGAGTCTTGGTGGCGTGGAGATCCAACTTCGCTAAATGTGTCGGCCCGTTAAGTTTCTTCGCGGATCCATCAATTGACTCCTTAATCAGGGCGGATGGATCGGTAATCGTAGTAGCATCGCCTGCAGATCTCTTCTGTTTCATCGTCCTCGCGATAACATCGTGCCTGCGTCTATCGAGCCTCTTATCGTCCTCGTTTACCCTCGTCATTGCTGTCGCTTCCTCGTCTGCCCTCATCTTCAGCCTCTCCAGCTCCTCAAGTTCCAGAACAAGCTTCCTCGCTTCCTGATACTCGCGTGTGTTTCGCCGGCAGTCGACGTCACTCTCCAGGTTCCTCATCTCCGAGATGTATTCACCGTCCCCGCTTACACCTTGATGACACTTCAATGCGAGATGTCGATTTATTACGCGCGGTTCCTTCTCTTCTCTTTTCCTCGGTTGGCGAACGGATGGAGCGTATTTCGCCGATACCTCGCTTTCGGCATCGGAATATTCCTGCTCGTCCGGCGATCCCTAAAAGATATTATAATAGTGATCAGATAAATAAAAAACCTATAACGATTGTATTGTACAGAATAAACTATCCAGCAAACATACCCAAGTAACATTTATATAATTGTTAGTTGTAATTTCCCACTTAACAATATAACTGTTACATGTTATGTAACTATTACATAACATGTAACAGTTATATTGTTGAGTGGGAAATTATAACTAACAGTTATATAACTGTTTTTTGTTGGATAGGAGCTAAGCTCCTTAGAATTTGCGAGACAAAAATTATTTTGATATCTCAAGAAGCATAAGAAGTATTACCTCGGGTTCTCTGCAGTGATTATGCTTCTTCAAGTTCTTGATTGGTACTAATTGCGCGTATTTGGAGTAGGCTTCATCTTCGTTGATCAGTTCGGAATTCATCGGAACATCCCCCTTTATTCTACCTAAATATCTATCGTGTTCAATTCTCCGTTGACGACGAGCTTGCTGCAGCGATCTTCTGGGGCAACGAGGATGCACACCAGTCTGGCAATCGTGCCAGTATATCTTTTGCGACAGAGGACTGCTCTGCGACTTCTTGATGGCCGAGCTGACCGGCTCCGCAAAGACACGTTCGTATCGATTCAGCGTAGCCTCGACATTTTCCAAAGTCCTACGAGATCGAAGAGAACAATTACAATTTAATTATTCTTTTTTTTTTCATTATCAACTGGTAGAGTCGAGTGGAAAGGGACATCTTTTGGTCCACCTTGGTCCACCGGACGGAGATAATCTTCGCCTCTCGACAGGACAGTGACACGAGGGACAATGCTTCTCGTATCTTCTCGTTCTTCTTCTTCGTGTCGCGATGCCACGCAACGCGTCCTCGTATTCGTTTTGCCCGCAATTGGAGCAAAAATCGCCGCGATGATATCCCAGGGTGTCTTTGTATCCGTTCGCGGGCAGTCTCTTGTATAACTCCATAGTTTCCTGAAATAATTCATAAAGCGCAAGAAAGTCAAGAGCAACTCAATCCTTTCAAAATTTAACACATAAACTTACCATATCTTTTATATGCTTTCCATTAATAATCGCAACTCTTGAGGCAGACTCGTTTTACAAAATTGAAAAAAATCTTACCGGATTCATGATATCTTTATCGATGTATAATTTGTATCTTGCGAAGAATTTTATCCGATTGATCAGGATCTTTCGATCAAGACTTCAAAATCAAGATTCGAAGAAATATAAAAAAATACAATTAAATACAAAAGATTACATACACACGAGTTTGACACGTTTAATCGATGCGAACATGTTTCGATTCGAGTTTTGCAAAATTTTATCATGATAAAGTGAAAGTATAATAAATCTTATAATTATTAATAATAATTAATAAGACTTATTATTCTTTTTATACATTAGTAAGATATTATCATATGTATAATTATTATACATAATTATATAATTATGTATAGATTATATATATATATATATATATATATATATATATATATATATTTATATTATTCTATAAATAATTATATAATTATATATAATAATTATATACATAATAACATATTATATATATATATATATATATATATATAATATTTATTTTTATTAATAATAATAATAAATCTTATTGTATCATGAGTTTAATGTTTAGAGAAAATTCAGTCAAAAGTATGTATAGTTTTTGCAACATATGAATAAGATAAATTACGTCCCGCGTGCTTTATAAATAATTAAAATTCTCCTACACATACAAAATTGGTATTTACCTAAAAAAATACTGTTGGAGATAGATTTACTTAAAAAATACTGTTTATTAAAACAAGTTGCATATTTCTCTTTCGACGGGGCATAATGGAAAATAAATATCATATCATACATACAAATGTACACGTGCGTGCGTGCGTATACACGTATACACCGCACAAGTCATTGCATATATTAATTTTTTACAGTATGAATTTAATATCGTAGAATATTTCTCTCAACACTATGGTCAATATCAATTAAAAAGATGCTAGAATATCACTGAACGGGGTCCCAGGTTCCTTAGCAGCTGCTTCGAAAGTCTCAACAAACGCCTTTTTTTGCGATTCCTTAGATAGCTGAAATCAATCAATACGATAAGTAAAATAAATGATAAGCGTAAATATGCTTAAAGAATTGAAAAATATTAATTGAAAATAATATAATAAATAATTAAAATAAATAATTAAAAATAATAATAAAAATAAAAATATTAAAATTAAATAAAATAAGAAATTAATTAAAAATATTAATTAATTAAAAACTATTAATCTTATAATACCTTATGGTAAAAGTCTGAAGCGGCTATACACAACATTTTCTTATCTTCATACTCGTACTTTCCTATTCTCGATTGAACGTATGGAAATCTGTCATATTATAGCTAAGGAGTTATTACGTTATTCTTATTTTACAACAATTTTATCAAAGTATAAAATTTTTTTCCTTTCTTTCGCTATTTTGTGAAAAATTAGACAGTTACGTTAATCGAAAAAGGATACAAAGCTCTCAACCAATGATTCGTCGATGCGCTTATAAAGAAACAGGACAAACACCAAGTCGACATTGCCATTGGCAAGCTCTGAATGAAATTCGGTAAACTGAATACCACCCAATCTTGAAGGAGCTCCATTTCCGTGCAGGTACATGCTTTCTCACAAACCTAGATCGGAGAAATTATATTTGTTTCGTTGTTTGATTGTATAGAATATTTCACACAAAATGTTACAGTGTTTTCCTTCAAAACTTGATGTATAAACAAAATGTTTTATGATGAAATGAGTTGCTGCAAATTCATATTTTTTCTTAAAAACAATTATGTGTTTTGTTTACATCAATTGATTCCTCTTATTATATAATGAATAAAAAATATTTAGATAAGATAATAAAAAAAAATATTTTCCAAGATATTTCATAGTTTATGTCAAATTAAAATAGGTAAACTATGCAGTTTTTGAAAATCTTACTATTATAACTTTTAATGCTGAAATTGCAAAGAATCGGTTTGCATAAAATAATTAATATAGTTCCATTAAAATAATTATAGATTCACACATGTTCACATAATATTGAAAATTGACCTTAGTTAAAATTTAATATTATCAACTTTTATCTCTCTTAAAATCCTATAAATTACTCCTAACTTTTTTAGACATTTTTTGTACAGCAAGGGGAAGAAAACATCTTGTAACGCTTTATGTGAAACATCCTGTACATATAACTTGATTTTTATCGCGATTTACGAACTTTAAAGACAACGGCAGAGAGTAATCTCGGATGTGGTTGCTGTGGAGATAGAAATTCTCCTATGACCTTCGTCAAGATCTCCGATGGCGGGAAAAAGTCACCAAGAACGCTTGACAGAACCGTGCACAACACCTCTACTTCCATGGGATAACCTTTGCGGATCTTGTCGAATATCGCGGATATACGCTCTATGGATCGGACCAGTGTCTCCGGCTCCACATCCGGCAACGGTTCCTCGACACCGGGGCGATTCAATCGGTCAGCCGCTTCCGTGTACATGCATGTTAGCAGAAGTTGCAGTGCTGGTAGCGCCAGCAATGGACTCGGTTGCTTCAGCCGGTCTATTGCAATCTTAACAATCTGCTCAGCGACTTTGCCAACTACGCTCTTCGTTGCCACGAGTCTCTCGAGACCCTGTCGAGTCAAATATAGGTATATGTGTCGTGTAAACGTTCATTGAGGCGTTATAAGTAACATACCTGCAGCAGCATTTGATGTAAACCGTAAGAGAGATTCTGAGATGTGACTAGAGAAAGGACTAATTCCAACACAGCCGGTGCTTCCGCATCTGGTGGGGTATCCTCCGCGTGTTCCAGTAGAAAGAACACCAGAGCCCACATTATTCCCTGATGCTCCTCGCTCTGACTTGAAATGCTGTACACGAAGCACGATAATGATTTAGACAAAAAAAAAGATTATGTCAAATCAGGGTTGGCATGTTTTAAACAATGCGTTTAAAACTGTTTGATTAAAACTTGTTTAAAACAGTGGACATTGTTTTAAGCATTTTTGTTTTAAACTGTTTTAAACTATTTTAGAACCGTTTAGAACCGTTCAAAATATCACAAATAAAATATATGATTATTTGGAAAAGAAATTGTAAAAAAAATCAAAACCAAACAAAAACTAATCATCATGTGTATGTTGCAAAAAAGTTTTTGTTTTAGTATTTTTAGTTTTTTATCTATATTTATGTAACATATAGATATAAAAATATAAATAATAAAATAAAAATGATAAAATAGGTATTATTTTAGTAGAATATTTATTTTTAAATATTAAATAATAATCAATAGAATAAAGATTACTTAGAAGATATTGACTGACTTTACATTTTACATTTTAGCATTTTAAATTAATAGCAGGTCAGTAGTTCTAAAAAAAAAGTTCTTCTTTTAAAAAGAAGAATTGAGGTTTTTTATTTTTCTTTTATTTATAATTTATGTTGAGAGTTAAGCATGAGGTTATTTAATAAGAATAGGAAAGGAACCAAAGTATTATATATTAAATATTATTAACTAGAACTTTTTTTTAAAACTACTGACCTGCTATGAGTTATGTACTATTAATTTAAAATGCTAAAATGTAAAATGTAAAATCAGTCAATATCTTCTAAGTAATCTTTATTGTATTGATTGTTATTTAATATCCAAAAATAAATATTCTGCTAAAATAATACCCATCTTATCATTTTTATTTTATTATTTATATTTTTAATAGCGTTTCAATTTTGGCAACGTTATTTACAGTTTAACGGTAGCGAAAAATTTAAATATTTACACAGATCAAAGCTTTTAAGTGTTTTTTGCTTGTTTAAAACGTGCTTTTTTGTTTAAAACATGTTTTTTTACTTTACTTAAAAACACAAATAAAACAAAAAAACATTGTTTTAAACAAAAAAACAATGTTTTTTGTTTAAAATTAAAAAAAACAAGTTTTTTGCCAACTCTGTGTCAAATAAATGATATATTCTTACTGATGAAAATTAAATTAGATTTCATTTGGAAATTACTTATTTGAATCTTGCGAGTCAATGTGCTTCTGTATATATTCGATAGCTAGAGGATGTATAATGTTCATCGTTTCCTCGCATTTGGTGAGTACCGCGCTTTGCAGCAGATATAGAGAGCCGTGAAGTGCGGAAACTCTGGAGGCTAAGAATCCGGACTTTAAATTAACATCCACTATGCGCCTCACCTTATCCAAGGTATCCAAATCCTACGAAGAGATAATATTAATTAAAAAGAATCTTCATATCTTTGTTATAGAAAATTTTCGAATAAAATCCTCACGAGTGGCGTCAAAACGGCAGCAGCTTTACACGTAGAAATAACCAGATATTGATGTAGAATCGCATTTTCTGTCGGATGTATCCTCGAGACTTCCAGACACACGTCCAACATCCATTGATATTGCGATCTCTCTAAAAAGAGTTCCGAGATCGCCAGAATGGACTTCACGATCTCCGTCAATAATTGTACTGGTGTTTTAGCCTGCGGCGACATCCAGATAGTGTAATGCTCAATCAAGAAACGCAGACACGAATCTAGATCGAGCGACGCGGACATCAGCGCATCGTTTCTCCTGTTCCTCAAGTCGAGGACGGAAGCGTTCAACTTGTCCTCGTACAAATTGCACAAGGACCACAAGTAGGAGACCGATAGTTGGCTGTACGTAAATCTGTCGGATGTCATTGCGGTTCTCTCCAAGTTTCCCCTGCGAAATATGTGCTCTATTCTCAGACTATTCTTACCTCCCGCGTCATTCATGTACTCGTACTTCCACAAGAGCAACTCCTGTATGGCGTACAGCTTCTGAGAACTGATTTTGTGAACGGAGAGCTGCGGGTCTCTCGGATGATGAATCAAAACGCTAGCATCAGGATTGCCGGGACACGGCAGCAGCAACGTCTGCAACAGCAGTCTCGTTATCGCCTGAACCGCCAAGCCACTCGCTTGGATCAAGGCTGCCACGTCCTCCTTGGACGTGTTTTCGTTCTGCGGAAAGTTAAGGACGCTCAAGAACGCCATCCAGATCTCTTCGAACTGCGACCTCGAGATCCAGCCCAGTAAATTTACTCGGTAAATGAATTGCTCGAGAATATCCACCTCTTGTAGAAGATTGGATTCGGATGACAATAGTGGAAAGTAGCACTTGGTGGGGCCTGAGCCGACAGTGTGACCCGAGCCGCGTTTCCACACCAACGGTGGTGTCAAGATGTAAGAGTTGACCAGCGGTTGCCGACTCACGCTAACGACGAGCGATTTTATTGTGCTGAACAAATACGGCGGGATGTCCCTCGTGGAGAAGCCTTCCACCTGACGCTTCTCGAGCCAAGCGACTATCGATGCCATCTGGATGCACGCTCGAGCGTAATCCTTGGTGTCGTCGTCTCGAAGAGCCGGTTCTAAGGCCTGCGAGTCCACAAGCGGTAAAGGTTCCATTGTCGTCAATACACTCTCCACGACTCTCGTCAAAGAGATTGCCGCGGAACAGACCCAGGTGTAACGCGCGCTGTCCCCGAAGATTTTACTCGGAGCGGCATGTCTCAGGATCTCGGCTGCGCAGCTCAGCGCGAGGTCCATGTCGTGTGGCCTCAATCTATGAATGTTCCGTACATCGGAGTGGATCATCCAATGCGCCAGCTCAAGGCATAACATGGAAAACTTGGCGATGTCCTCTTCGAATCTCACGTCGATCTTTGCTACGTTGTATTTGGCCAATTTCGGTAACGTCTTCATGTAGATCTTGACGGTCGGGATTATCGTGAACAGGATCTCCCAATACAGAGTGTCGCTCAGCAGTTCGGAAAATCTAGCGGCGTACTTCAATTCCTTGCTATTTCCTTCCGGTTCTGGGTTGTAGATCTGATGCGGCCTCGGCACAAGTTCGCAGATATAATGAATGTGCTCCAGCAGACACTGCTTGGCAGCGACGTACAGGGGACTCGCGTTAAAATGAAAATCCTTCTCGCATTGCGCCTGCCCGAATTCCAACTCTTGACACTTCTGGACGCTGAGTCTGGCACCCAATATTATACAGTGTTTCAAAATTTTCAGATTAAACTCCTTACAAGAGAGAATGCTCAGACAGTCATCGAAATCCAAGTCCTTGAGTAACTGCGCCAATTCCATAGGATTGTTACCGGCACTGGCGTGGCAGCATCTTAATCTCACCTGCGACAGAAACCAATTTCGATCCAACTGAATATTCTTCACGGTAGACGGATTGAACGGTCTGCACTGGTCGAGCTCCAACGGCGATAGATCGTAATATTGCACGGCCAGCTTATTCAACAGGCTGACCAGGCCGCCATGTTTCTTGGCCAACTTGGTAGTCTGCAAGGTGTCCATAATCTTCACGAGATCGTCTTTCGACAGTTGATCAATCACGTCTTCCGCGCCTGTGGTCAACAATATTTCCACTCTGCGGCTGGCAATTTTCGCAGCTATTCTCGACAAAGCGAGATACTTGGTGGATAAGAGTCGCGGTATCAGGGTCATTATAACCGCGCCGCTCTGCGAATGATGCGCGCCCTCGATGCACTGTAGCAGACGCTTTATGAAACTGGGTCGCGATAGATCCGTACATTTCGTTGCTATCGCTTGCACTAACAATCCGCTGGCTGCCGGGTTCCTGTGTATGGCTGTGGTTAGCAGATCTCTCACTGGAGACTCGACGGCAATATCTACCGCTTCTTCTATATGATTGACCAACAGCCACGTCAGTGGCTCCACGTCATTGAGATTCTCGCATATGTAGTCGCAGAATAATATGATTCCTCCTCTCCTGACAATCTGGATGTTTATACCGTTAATGCAATCGCGCGTCTTCTCGCTCGGCCGAGGATGCACGACGATGTAATCGGCGCTCTCGTTGGTGCCCAGCACCTTTGACCAGAAGGACATCTCGTTGTACCCCAACAGAATCATCAAATAGGCCCATTGGCACGTCACTGTCGGGCAGACATTCCCAATGCCGAGCATCAAGCAGTTTAAATCATCGACGAGCAACTTCTCCTCGTCGGATATGTTGCGTCCTTGAATCATTTGCATTGTCGCATTCGCCACTTTGCAATGGCTGCCAGACTCGAACATGTGAATGCATAATTGCAGGAAGAACGCGAACTGATGCACCATGTAATTGTCGTCCGCTGTGTAATCGGAGAAACCGACGAAAGGATCCGCGGACTTGTGGTTTATCAATCCGAGCAGATTGAATACCTTTGCGCTTATCAGATTGATTACTTTGAATATAAATTTAGCTAATATATGTTCGGGTGGCACTTGACGAGACTGGATACTCAAGGCGTTCAAAGGATCCGTGGAACACTCGTGGGAAGAGGAGGAGGAATCAGAGCATTGATGTGGCGAGAACAGATGCGACACATCTGTTATGCCCACGTTAAGATCCAAAAGACGTGCTAGCATAGCCTCTTCTTTCGCGCAGGAGATCAACGAGAGCAGTACGACGTTAATCATGCCCAACCATCGCTTGAGTTTCAGACTAGAAGCTGTTGTGGATATCGATACAGTGAACAGTATCTTCAGGAGAGGATCCACAGGTCGGAAAACAGTTGGCGAGACAGCCGCAAATAGCTTCACCAGCGCGACGTGCGCCCTTTCGGATTCTATCCTGAGTTTTCCAGCCGCCAATATCGGAAGCACAGTGTCCATAGTCAGTCTGGACCACCTTCGCCATTTCTCCTCGCCGTTTCCGTCACCGCTGAATCTGGACTCGGCCAAACACAACGCCAAAAGCTCGACTACCTCGTGATACTCCACTAGACGTAGCAGCATGGCTATCAGCACGTCTCTCGTTGTTTCCAATTCCCGCTGCTCGATTAAGCTCGAGCTTCCGTTGCGAATAAGGAATATATCTTCGATAACCGGCGCGAGCGCAGGTATACAATGCGTGATGGCTGGCTGTCCGCTTGCCATCAGACCGTCACATAATTGAATTATCTTTGGTATGCCTATTATCGCTTTCGAGTGATTTTTCTCGTAAGATAAATGTACCAAGAAATTGAATATCCTCGGCAGAAGATCCTCCGTCTGCTGTACGTGACCCTCTTCGATAAATTCAAACTGCTTCAACACGAATCCAATGAATATTTTGTCGGAATCTAACAGGCAGTAGTTGACCTTGAGTTGCACCAGTTGACTCAGCAGCATTAGAACTTGGCATTGCAACGCGATGTTACTCGTGACAGTGTATTGTTTCAAAGACTTTATAACCATCGGCTCGAAGAGCCGGATAAATGATGCCACCGATGTCTTTTGATCCGAGGATCGCGCTAAGGTTTTAAAGACTGACGAAAATTTCCGATCGCCCTTCCTGCGCAACAATCCTATCCACCTGTGAAAATGAAGATACAATGTATCAGTCTGTGTGCAATTGTTAAAGTAGCAAAATAACAATTACCCAGTATCCGGCTCGTTTTCACCTCTGCAATTATTCCCGATGCATTTGATCGTGTTCGCCATTTGCCTGGCAGGATACTGAAAACACTGATTGTAAAAGCCTCCGATGTCATCTCGCAGCGTACCACATCGATCCATACTCTTTTGTACGTCCAGCTCGCTCCATTGGGCGCACACGTTTGTACCGAATAAACACTTCAACAACTGCTGGACGCATCGAACCGTTGCCGTTGGCGACAAAACGACGGTGGTTTTCAGGTAATACAATACCTCCTCCGCTATTTTACCCGCCTCTGTGACAGACGCGATCTCGAGGATCTGAGAGAGAACGTCCAGCATCGCGTTCAACAGAGAAACGTACATTTCGCTGGCTTCGTGCTGAAGAGTGACTAAATAATTAGAATGCGCCGCTTTCAGAATGTCGTATATTCTCATGTAATGAGGTACACCAATGAACGTCCCCATATGCTCTTTCCCGATTCGCAAGGTGATCTTCTCTCCCCTCTCCTTCGATTTTTGCTCAGATACAGTTTTCCTTTTGGGCGACAACGTTTGCGTGGACGATAAAGATGAAAATACGGGCTTGGTACTGGTCTGTACCAGTTGCACGTCGTCGACGACATGAACGAAGATATTGAGAACTCTCATGATGTGCGTTAATAGCAATTCCATGTACCTGTCCTTGCACATGTTCCACAGTTTCGTCGGATCACTGCCGGATTTAAAATTGCAGACGGCCAATCCGGAAGCTAGATTGCCGGCAAGAAGGATCAGATGTCGATGGGTGGACAGATCCAAGCTAATGGTCGATGACGTTAACAAGGGCAACGTCAATGATAAGAGACCGTTGCTTACTGGAGACGAGATCATCTCATTCGCAAAACTGACGTCGCTCGTGTCTGATCGGTCGCTACCCTTTTTAGATCTCTTCGGTAGTGTCTTTGTTAGAATACAATCCCATCCTCTCGCGTAAACCGTGGTCGGGTAAGTCTCGCTCAAGCGGAAGAGGGTTTCGCAGCATCCGTAAATGAGATATTTCGAAGAATGCACCGTCAATATCTCCGTTAAAATATTAACTATACGAGAGAGAGAATATTCCACCCTGGAGTCGTAATTTACGTCGTTATAGTGATTCAGAAATACAAAGGGCTTGACAGAAGTGTTCACGAATGGCTTATGTTTATCTTGATAAGACGACAGTTCCGAGATACTTGATGTTACGGTGTTTAAAAACTCCTGAGTGTATTGCGTAGCTTTTCTCGTAACAGTATCCTCTTGAGGATGTCGGAAATATAAACAAGGGATACTCCTGAAAAAAAAAATACAAAGTAGTATCGATTTAAATTTATGTGATTCATAAAATGTGATAAAATTTTGTAAATACGTCTTACTTAACAATGGCATTCGACGCGGCGTGTCTCACCCTCTGGTCTTGGTCGCCTAATAACGCTATTATAACATCGATAAAGTGCTCTTGGAATAACGATTGCTCCGTTATGTGTTCTATCGTAATATAAGACAGTTTACTCAACAAGTCAACTAATTTTACTTTTACCAAAAAGTATGGATTTTTTATAAGCTTTGGCAATACAGTCAGAATTGCAAGAGCATGTTCATTGCTGACGGAATCCAGTAACTCTGACAAGCAGAGGTTCAATGCATCCAGTGTTTGACGGCAAGTTGTTGCAGAATCATCATTCAAGCCCTAAAAGTTAAACAAGTTAAACAATTCAAGAGAATGATGTTTCAATTTCTCAGAGAAAATCATATACAGGGTGTATCTTAAAAAGCTTCTACTAAGCAAATAGCGTTATTCATGATTAAAAGCCGAGTCGAAAAGTCCTGAACCATTTTTTTCCATAATGCTTAATACAGCAGTAATTAATGAGTAAAGTCGCGCCAATAAAAAGACAAACTTCCTCGTCAACATATGAAGATTTGGATAAGCAAAAAAATAAATTGTTTTGTGTTACTTTTTAAACAATTCATCTTTTCAGAAATCTTTTTAATACTTAAATCTGATTAATTATTTAATGAATCTTGGAAAAAAAATAGTTCAGGACTTTTCGACTCGGTTTTTAATCAGGAATAACGCTATTTGCTTAGTGGGAGCTTTTTAAGATACACCCTGTATAAACTCACATTTAAAAGTAACTTTATCAAATCTTCCAATGATGTACTTTTATGTCCTTTCTGAATCGAACATTCCGCTTCAAAATTCTGGAAGGAACCGCCGTACTGGACAAATACAGACTTCAAAAAGATTCCAATCATCATCGCTACGTTGCCCCTGATCTGGGGATCTGAATGATTGGCAAACAGCAAAATGTCTGCAATCAATTGATTTGTCTCATTGCAGCTTGACTCTTTGGCCACAGTCATTGTAAACAAATGCGGGTAAAGCTTCAAGATGTAACCCACGCATGTTAAAGCGAGAGACTTGACGCTGACACGAAACAACTTGTCCGATACTAAATGCCCGGGTTTCCCCGCCAGCAAGAAAGACGACACCAGGTAACGGCAGCAGAATTTGACAGGCATATCCGAGTCTGTAAAACTTCCGATATCCGCTTCGTATAATGCAAAGTCCAAAGAAGATTTCTTTGGGGAGGTAAAGGACAGAGTGGCCTCTTCGGAATAATCTTCCTCCTTCGACCGTTCACTTTGTAAGCTTGGATACGGCGTTCTCTCAGATTTTTCAATTTCGCTCTCGATATCGCTGCCTCCTTCCGCAACTTCATCATCTAAAAAACATGGAATGCTAGTATTTGTAAAATTATTATGTGAGTTACGTTTATGTTTACTTGTTCTTACTATTAATAGTCCCGATTTTCAGACCGCAATAACTTTCCGATATCTTCTCTTTTATCTCTGCCGCATCGCTGGCTGCACATTCATTTTGCGTTTGCGGATTACACGCGGCTGGCAAACTCGTTTCCGTATCTGCAATCCATTTTTCTATATTTGGAGTAATCTCTGGAACATCAGGTTCGTGTATCAAGTTTAAGATGGAATCGGAATTTCCGCCGTAAGCGATACTCCCACTAGAAATACTCATTTGACCCAGTGAAGGAGCGCATGCATTTTGATTTATTATTATCCTGCTTTGAGTTATGCCTTCTGAAGACAATAAAACGGATACCAATGGCTTTGGAGGCATTCTTAAAAGTTGCGCCAGTGTCTCTAAAGCTGCATTTATAACATTATGATCAGAGTGCCATTTTGTGTAATGCAAACATAATTCATAAATGTGTAATAGATTATCTATCTGTTGTATGTCAACATCTTGAGGCTCCAAGGGTTTACATATGTATGGTAAAATCACTCTTAAACAGCCAAATCCGCCTATGATAGTAGATGGGTAATCTTCGGCGTTTCTCGTTGACATCATTATATCTGTGATAAAAATAAAATAATAATTTAGTAAATAAATAATTAAATAAATAAATGTTTTTGTGCACACTTATATAACAATTTATAGGTATTTACCATACCTAATAGATAATTTAAGACATAATTTAGAAAGAACTGTGGCTTTCTACAATTTATACACGTTGTCAAGATCATATTTGCCGCTGCTCTGCGAAACGCTGCTTGAGGAGAGGAAATGTTTTCAAAGAATACTTTTAGCAAGTTCTAAAATAGATTTAATATTTTTAAAACTCATGATATGTAATTTTAACATAATTATAATAATATCAAGCCATTTACCTTGACATCCTTGTCTGTCATAAAAGGTCCTAACACTTTAAAAATTAATGGTAACGACTGTGATAATGTTTCAATCACAATATCTTCAGATCTATGCGCAATGATTACTATACACGGTATCAGATTCGATACATAAGCTTTGCCCCTCGAGGGACGTATCATATGACTTAGTAAGCCGAATCTCCAAAGAGCAGCTCTTAATATACGCGCAGGTCCGTTTCTCTTTATTTCATTGTAAAGCTCTATCTGGATCTTAACGATGTTACTGTCAACCATTGCCTGGTAAATAAAATGAATAGTACACATTCTAAGTGAAAGAATTCGTATACGCTATAGATCATTTTGATTTTGGTATCTCTACACAGAGAAAAATGTATACTGTATTCAAGTAAATATTATTTATTTTAAGTATATCATAAGTTTGTATATCCGCAAATATATCATAAGTTTACCACAAGCATTAAATTTAATTGAATATATTCTGAATTTTAGTAAGTGCAGTATTTTAGTCAAGAATATTAAATTAAAACAAAATTTTGGTTTGTTTAATACAAGAGTTGACATAAAGTAAGTTTGATTTTTCTTTCATACAACTTTATAATATTCTT
Source organism: Camponotus floridanus (assembly GCF_003227725.1). Lineage (NCBI taxonomy): Eukaryota > Metazoa > Arthropoda > Insecta > Hymenoptera > Formicidae > Camponotus > Camponotus floridanus. The sequence goes on along the minus strand of NW_020229425.1, from coordinate 743,469 downwards.
GAAGAGAAAATAAATTTTTCTTTTGAGTACATGATAATAAGATTTTCTAACACTTGTGATGAGTATATTTTAAGATTATTATCAAGAATATATTCTTTGTTGAAGAAAACTATTACTTAAAAAAAGAAAAATAAATTGAGTAATCACTTTTCTTGGCAGTAGAATATTTTTCTCTGTGTAGCTATGAAAAAAAGTATAATATACCCTTATAATTTTATTAAGAGATTCATCAGCGACCATCCTGACATTCGACTCGCTGTCATTGCACAAAGCCAGCAATGTTTCAATGGTAGCGGCAAGAATTTGTGGAAACTTGGGATTCTGTCTGACAGTTGGCGAACATATCCCCTCAACGATGATGGTGCAACACGATGTCTTCTCCTTCCTGTCAGAGATACAGAAATTTATTCTTGTCGAGTTCGTAATTTGGATAATTTTAATTTAGTCAGAATAATTTGATTTCGGTGCATGATAAAAAAATTCCTATTGACAACATTGACAGTTCCCTGTCATGGGACGCTTATTATTTACATACCTCGCCCCGGGATCCGACGAGACATCAGAGTCTCGTAGAGCGTTTAACGTTTCCACTGCTTTCAATATATTATTCAAGTGAGCCATGCCGCGTCGAGGGGAATCTTGTCAGCTTCCTCGGAAAGACCTCTTCAGATAATCCAGTCGACGAATGACATTTTGTTGCGCCTGGCAGCGAATTAATCATGACAGATCATGACAAATATATCACGAGACCACATCGCAACGTGCTGGCCGATGCCATACTAAAAAGGGTATGTTCCGAGTTCCGATACGAACTGACTGCCACTACTGGAAATCTATAGTCCACGTCACATATATCATAGATTTTATCACAATATTTATTTTCCCCATCCAGTGTAAATGGTGCAAATCGGAACATAGCCCGAATTTGATTAGCGAATTTGATTTGCGCGCGCGTTTTTAAGAATGAAAAACCTGTTTTTTTTCTACAAGAAAAACATATTTGATATTTTAACTTTTTTCGTATTTTTTTAATAAAGAGAGAGAAAGAGAAGATGAACTTAAAGTCTTATAGTTTTAATCTATATAATTTATTTTTTTCCAAAAGTATAATTTTAATAATTCTTGCAGTTCAAATGATATAATGTATTTTAAACATAATGACGTCATTTGGATAATTTTAATTTAGAATATTCAGTTAGAATAATTTGATTTCAGTGCATGATAAAAAAATTCCTATTGACAAAAGTTGGATAATTAAATTAAACCAAAATGACTAATAAAATTAACAGTAATAATAATAATAATAGTGATAATAATAATAGTAATAATAATAGCAATAATAATAGCAATAATAATGGCACAATAATAATAGTAATAATAATACCCAACAAACACCAAATAATAGTTATATAACTATTAGTTATAATTTCCCACTCAACAATATAACTGTTACATGTTATGTAACTGTTACATAACATGTAACAGTTATATTGTTGAGTGGGAAACAATTAACAATTATATAAATATGTTACTTGGGGTTTGCTGGGTAATAATAGTAATAATATAATATAATAATAATAATAATAGTAATAAATATAATATGGAAATATAATTATTATATATATATATATATATATATATATATATAATAAAATATAGAAATAATAATAGTAATAATAATAATAGAAATAATAATAATAGTAGTAGTTATAGTTGTGCTGGCAAAATTTAGTGTACACACGAGATGCATATCTTATAGTGAAATCAGGCTCCCAAGTATAAGTACTATAGTCAAGGTTCTAATCTGACCTAACCTGATGTGATTCGCGACACTCATCAAGTTACACGATGACAGTTTTCCCGAAGAACGTGATTCGTCGAACGTAAAACGACGTTGGACGTGACAATTGGATGCTACAGAGAATTTTAAAAAATATTACTTAATATTTTTAAATTTCTCCAATAATTATTATACGTTGGACGAAAAAACAGCAATTTTTCTTTAATTCGCTTCTCGCACCAAGAGTCATGAGATCGCAAACGACTAGAGATGCTAGCTATTATTATGTTATCGCATGAGCTGAAATAGTTGTTGCCTCCCCCCTTTTTTTCTTTTTTGAAGTCGCAATAAAATTTCTGCGAACGACGATACGGCAAATAAAATCGGGGAGAGATGAGCGACGAGCCTAGTTTTGGATCTTATGGTTTCTCCGACATCTCTTACTTACGTTGACGTTTCGTCCTCCGGCGGGAATCTCGAAATATTCATGCTCTTTCCGTCAGATCAGCCTGAAAATGCGGCCGAATATCCTGAAGAGCAGCTTGGAGAATGCTTCCTTCAGCATTATATTTCAGGTACATCAGAGAAAGGTGTATTGGAAGAGTTATTTTGCAATGTTATTATTTTATTAGCCAAATTACACACTGAAATCCTTCAGATCCTTTCCAAGGATTTTATTGTACTTGTGCTATTTTCTATCTCTTCCCTCTCCTCATCTTAATAATAATTTTCTCGAAATTGTCAATATTGAAGCTAAGCTGCCGCTGGTCATGTGGCAATATTGTATTATGTAATAAAATTTTGAATTAAGATACTTTTCTTTCAGATATTCTGTCGCTGTATCACGTTTCTCTTGAATGCGTTTGTCGTCCGACATGTGGGTCAAGCTATCTTAGGTGTCATTAACGTGAGATTATTGTTACTGGAATCTATGATATTGTTTTTATCAAGAGAACCATTCATGAAGGCCTGTCTGACTAATACAGCGGAGCATAATTGGGCCCAAGTTGTAAATTTACTCTGGCTGACGTTAGTTTCTTGTTCACCACATGTATATTAATTATTTTCAATTATACAAATTAATTATACAAATTAATTAACGTTTTTTTTTTAGGGTACCCATATGTCTCGTCATGTCTTTCTTATTTGGATACATTTGGTTATTTTTGCTCTCTACTGCAGAGGCGTTACCACCGTATTATACGTTTGCAGTATGGGCAGTCGGTCTGTCATGCATCATAGAACTGTCTTCCTTAATTGTTCAATTAGTCGCAAATGCATTTTTATTTGTTAGGCTTAAAGTAAGATGATAAAGAAAAAAACATGTGTAATTAATGCAAAGAGCATTTTAGTGATATCTATCTTTTCTAGATAATTCTGGACACAATTATGATTGCTATTCGCACTATGACTTTCGTTCCACTAATATTGTATTATCCAGAAAATGCGTTACTCGCATTTGGTATAGCTCAGCTCGTTGCAGCAATATTTTATACAACTAGTCACTATGTATATTTTCACTACCACATTGCAAAATTGAATAAATGCACGCAGAAACGAAGAATGTCCTTGAGAGGCAGTAGTGATGAGTTCGTGGTAAGAGAGTTTCCCTTTCACACAGTGAAGGACTTTTTACCTGGCCAATTGGAAAATAATGTATGTAAACATGTAATTGTGTTATCATCATTCTTTAAGAACAGTACAATAGTTATTTCGTAGGACTCATATCTTGATAAAAAGTTAACTATTCTTACATGGAGCTTCTTTAGGCAAGGGATACTGAAGCAAATTCTGACAGAAGGCGAGAGGTTGATCATGACTATAATGCCAGTATTGACATTCACAGAACAGGTTTATAAAAATTGATAATCATGTATTGCAATATATCATTATCACAGATACTAACTTTTCTTTGTTTTTTTTTTAAGGGTACTTATGAGATTGTGAATAATTTGGGATCGTTAGCTGCTAGATTTATTTTCCGTCCAATCGAGGAGAGCGGATATTTTTACTTCACACAGACAGTAAAGAGGGATAAGTTAATATCCGATCAAAATCCAGTGAGTTATGATTTTTATAAGATAATAATACATATATATATTTATAATAAGTATGTACAAACTATATTTTCAGGGGGAGATACAAGAGAGTGTGAATGTGTTGACACATTTGTGTTCAACCGTTACATCTATTGGTCTGATTGTTCTAGTATTCGGTCAGTCCTATTCGAGCACATTGCTCTGGCTATATGGTGGCTCGAAATTGACCTTACCTCTACCCGTTCTTCTGCTAAGAGCGCACTGTCTTGCTATATTATTGTTGGGAATTAACGGCGTGACGGAGTGTTACACTAACGCGACAGCTGACAGCGCGACTATAAACAAGAGTAACATCATCATGATCTACGAGTCTATCGCGTTCCTGGGCGCATCGTATCTGTTCGCTACTTGGTTCGGTCCGGTCGGTTTTATTTTTGGCAATTGCGTAAATATGAGCCTACGAATCATATATTCAGCGATGTTCATCAATAAAAGACACCGAGACACAATATATCGTCCTCTACGCGGATTAGTTCCGAAGCCTTTGTTCTCGGCATCTCTACTCATTGCGGCATTCATTACTAATCTATCACACGTAAAGTATCTCCGTGCTTTAATTTTCTATTTATAGTTATTTTGATTGTAAATTTGTTTTTCTATATGTAAATTTGTTTTCTTATAGGCTTATTTCTTCCCAGCTGAAAAAATATTGCATCTATTCGTTGGAATAATGATGTTTATGATTGTACTTATGTCGTGGATGTATGAGAATTACGAATTGCTCAGGCTTGCTGCAAACAAGTGGTACAAAAGAAGAAACAAACAGGGAAAAAGCGACTGAAAGTTCTGTAAATTATTTTATTTATAATACATATAAACACAAACTCGTCATAATGCAACATTTTTATTGCATTACACGAGCTTGTAAATGTTAAAAAATTATAATATGTAAATATTTATTTTCTATATAATTTTATATTATATTTTATGTATATAATATATATATATAATATATAATATATAATATAGTACATATATAAACTTTATATAATTGCTTAATCCCTTTATATGTAGCAAAAGTCGTATTTATGTCCTTTATATGTAGCAAAAGTCATATTAAAGTTCTTTATTAGTAATATATATATATATATATATATATATATATATATATATAATAATTATATAAAGTATTTTTCTAGATATATTTTATTTCAGATAAAATCGAATTTATGTATTTTATTTCAGATAAAGTCGTATTTAGGTATTAAAATTCTTTATTAGTAAAATATATATATATATATATATATATATATATATACATTTAATAATTATATAAAGTATTTTTCTAGATACATTTTATTTCAGATAAAATCGAATTTCATGGGGGACACGTAGCAATAATAATTAGGTACTCCAAATCATATAGCGCTAATCACAGGATCTTTATATGTATAATACACTATCTGAAGTTGATTTATAATTTGTGTAATAATATTTATGATACAAATCTTTGTTTTAAATTATCACTATGATTATCATAAAATTCAATTTATTTGCTATCTTTTTGAAGTGATATGATTAGTGCCTTAGATTCTCTAATCTTGCAACTAGAGTCGATATAATTGCTATCAATTCTATACTGTCACATTTGATGCATCACCTTTAATTGCAAAATTTTTTTTACGATCGAAATTGTTGAAAGAATTTTCTTTTTATTATTGTGCGATATAGATATTCATAGGACACTCGGTGTATAATATGCTATATATACAGCAATATACGAACAAACTGTAAAGGTGCAATTTCATTGACGCTAAAAAGTAGCGTCAACCATTGGTTGAACAAAGAAGTAAGTAGTTGCTTCTTTGTTCAACCAATGGTTGACGCTACTTTTTAGCGTCAATGAAAAGGCCGCTTAAAGGCGCTTTTCATACTGACGCTCATTTTTAGTATAAAAGACATCACGCGACTAAAAATAAAAGATATCAATTCGTCATTTTTTCGTCATGATGCTGAAAACGAGCGTCGAGCGCCACATGAATTTGTGCTTTAATATCTCGTATTGATTATTCTATTCTTGTTTAATGAATGTATTACGTTACAGTACTATTCTTTGTATTGTAGTTTGATTGCAATCCGGAATAGTCGTGCCTAAGGTGTTGTCCGACTTTGATTAATTTTAAAAAGATATTTGATCTATTAAAATGCAGCTTTTCTTAATAATGCATTAATATAAAGATAGCATTTATCAAATGATTGGAAAATAAGAAAATTTATAAAATTTATATAGATTATTATTAAAATTATTTGCATATTTAATATGTAAGTTATAAATATTACAATATACTTATATATTACATATATTTTCGTTTTTTATATTAATTATATTATATTAATTATATATTATATATTATATTATACATATATTATATATTATTATATATTATATAGTATTATATAGTATTATATATTATATATTATATATTACATTATATTAATTATGTTTTATATTTAATCTCAACCTTTGTGGGAAAAAAATTAGTACTAATATATCCCTTACAAGTCAACACGTTTCCTTGAAAAATAATTCCATTAATTTTGCACTTCCGTGTTATTTCCGGTATTTGATTGATTCTAAAAAATAAAACAAATTTGTCTGTATGATTAAAAAAAATATGCATGTTGACGATCAAAATTGTCAAAAGGATTGTTTTCCCTCCTTTTTATCATTATGCGATTAGATATTTATAGGACACTCGGTATATGCTATGCGAGGAGAATATACGAACACACCAAAACGTCCTATTTGCTCATTCTATCCTCGTTTAAGGAATGGATGACGTCACGCGTTGTACTATTCTCTGTTGGGTGTAGTTCGGTTATAATTTGGAGTAGTCATGTCAGGGTGTTGTCCGTGATCAACTGACTGTAAAGAGATATTTGAAGGGAAAATGGGGCTGGGACACTACGTGATACTAATATCTTTGTGCAGTTTTGTTTTGCCTCATATTTATGGTATGACTGCACATTTTTATTCAAATTAATAACTTAAAGTCATCTTATAAAACTTTGTTTTGCATCACAACACACGTTAAATTGCAAACATTTATGAGAGCTTCTTCCTCTGCAAGAGTAAATTTCAGTTATTTCCAAAATGATTATACCAAAGAAACATTATTTTGAATTACAATGTAATTTTAACTACAAATAATATTGCTCTTCAATTGATTTAGATATTTGCTTGGCTGCTGATTGTTGCTGATCAATTATTTTATTTGCACCATCAAAATCATAACAAATAAGTTGAAACTTATAATATTGATAAAACACAAAACAAAATTGTATAAAATACATATAGCATGTTAAACATAATTAATGATTATTATTAATTAATTTTCAACAGGCCAGCGATATAGGCAACAAGAAAGACTCAACAACACAGTCATATGGTGTACAGTTTCCGAAGGTGAACAGAATAAGTGCAAAGCCTTTTCCAGGGCGATTGATCGGGAGATAGCGTCCTTTGGCTTTAGCTACTTTTCGATACAATGCAAGCAAGCATTCAACAAGGAAGAATGTATGGCTATGCTAGATCATGAAAAGGCCCAGATAACAACATTAGATGCCGGAGAGGTCTTTGTAGCTGGACGATACCATAGTCTTGTACCAATAATGCAGGAGATACATGAAAACCATGTGAATTATCAATATGCTGTTGCAGTGATTAAGAAAGGATCTCTGTCAGATGTACAAAGTTTACATGATCTTAGACACAGGAAGGCCTGCTTTGCTGGCGTCGGAACATTAGCGGGTTGGGTTATTCCAATTAATACTGTGAGTAAAATTTATGATTTTTTTATAAATAATTACAATATACATAATATAATTAATAAATAATTTTTATAAATAATTACAATATCCATGTATAAATAAATAAATAAAAATATATATATAATTTTTCTTATATAAATATTTATATAAAAATAACAAAATATAATAAAAAAATATCTTATTCAGCTTATGCAACATGGGGGAATGGAAGTTATTGATTGTAACAATCATGTAAAGTCGACAATTAAATATTTTGGTCCTAGCTGTGCAATACACTCTTTAATTGACAAATATAATCCGCTTGGTAAGTTTATAATAATGAAATATATAGGTATATTTTGATGTTATAATTGTTATAATCTCTCACGAATCAATTACAGGTGATAATTCTGATCATTTGTGTAGCTTGTGCATTGGAAAGGTACCTGGTGGCAAATGCACTTATCAAGATCCTTATGCAGGATATGAGGGGGCTTTTCGATGTTTGGTCGAAGCAGGCGAAATTGCCTTCCTGGTGCACACGACTGTACACGAGATGACTTCAACGACATTTGACTTTAGTACGCAGTCGCTACCTAATGAATTAAATCTGTAGGAGAGTGAAGATGATGAGATATTTAAAGTATTCAATTTTTGTTATTAGTTTCCGTTAAGAAGGAGCAATTCGAACTTCTCTGCAAGGACGGTACTCGCAGATCCGTGGACGAGTACAGGACCTGTAATTGGGGTACCGTGCCATCACGCGCGATAGTCACATCTTCGGCGACGAATTTCGAGATTCGTCGAATGTACCAAAAATTTCTGGAGAAAGCGGCTCGAATATTCCACAATAACAGAAATAACACGACGAACTTGAATCGTTTTAACGATAACCAGAGGAATTATGAAAGTCGTCCGGACAATAACAGATTTGGGGAGGACGATTTTAATAGGAACGGCGTTAACAATCCGAACGAATATAACACGGACAATTGGGATCGCAATGGATACGATCGAAGTTTCAGTGGCAACAATGGATTCAACTCGTGGGAGAAATCTCCAATTAATGATACGTTCGATTATAGAGATCACACCGAATCTACTGTACAGCCGATAGAAGTGTTCGATTTGTACGAGTCGGCACCTAGATATGGAATGAAACATAATTTAATATTTTCAGTAAGTTACGTGTTTAAACAGAAAAAATTCAACCTTTTAGCACAAATAATCATGATTACAAATTACTTACATCAGTAAAGACTCGGAAGAATCTAACGGAAATAATGAGATAATAAATATTTAAAAGAGCTAAGAGATATGAAAGAAATCTATGCGATCAAAAAATTCGTTTGTCATTAAGCATACTCGATTTAGAGGCTTGAATTTACCATAGAAGATTTAATATAATCCTGATAAAAAAATTATTGTTTCTAATTAAGCCTGGCTGGAATATATGTCTTGTATGAATTAATAAATTAGAACAACAAATAATACATTTACTAATCAATTTAAAGAACACTAAGTTTAAAAAATTTTTCAGTGTTATTAGCTTTTTAACATGAAATCATACATATAATCAGAATAAAACAATCAGAATAATCTTTATAAGAAAATTAACTCTATGAAAGGAATAAATATTGGATCCTCTCAATTAATGCATAATATTTAACTTGGTACAGAGCCTATATTATGATGGCATATTCCAGCCTGTGCTTTAACAAGTAATTTTAAAAAGTAAAAATATTTTCATAAATATTTACAAGACAGCATAACAAATTTAAATTTTTTAAATAAACAATTTTGATATATTTTTTAAAGGATACAGATTAGCGCAAAAAAATTACATCTAAATCGCGAATTGAGTTAATTACCGAAAGAGGAGCCCTGTCTAAAAAAGTAATCATGTATATATATACATTCTTTTTCCGATCAAAACGAATCAAGTGATATTTATTTCTTATTGTTACATTTATCCTTGATTTAACGCGTTCCATTCTTTCAGGATTCCGCTCGCGATTTCATACAACTCCCTGAGAAAGATCAAACATATACGGGATATTTGGGAAGATCCATAGATCATATATTAGGAGTGCGCCATTGCCCTGTAAATCGAATGTCGTTATGCGTTACGTCCGACCCGGAAATGGAGAAATGTGTGAAAATGAAGGTACTATTCATATATATTTGATGCACAAAAACTATTCATATTTATTTTAAAAATTGCTTATTTAAATGCGCTGAATTTTGACATTCTTCATATGTTTATCACAGATTGCTTTAAAAGCTCAGCTGCTGAAGCCAGAATTACTCTGTCATAAAGGCCACAGCCAAATCAATTGTATGCAATTGATACAAAACGGGTACGTGTAAAAATATGTTTAAATGTACATACACGTGCATATATGTTTCTCGATGAAAATACATGTATACTCTCTTTTTTTTCACGATAGGATTGCTGATGTAGCTATATTGGACGCCAGCGATGTTTATACCGCTGGATTACGTTTCAATCTGATCCCGTTTATATCCGAGGTGTATAATCTTGGCACACCGGACTATTACGTCGTCGCCGTCGCTAAAGAAGAGGACGATAGCACAGATCTGACGTATCTGAAAAATAAATATACTTGTCACACCGGGATTAACACCGCCGCGGGCTGGGTCTATCCACTGGCCTACCTTATCTCTAATAAATGGATCAGGGGCTACGGTTGCGATTCTGTACGCGCCGCCGCTGAATACTTCAGTAAATCCTGCGTGCCAGGCGCACTTAGTACCGAGTATAATATAGGTAATGCAAAAAATACAACAAAATTAATAATTTTTCTAAATTAGCCGAAAATTATTCCAAAATTAACTGCATTGGAATCTCTCAAAAATACATCTCTAACAAGTATATCGCATTCTTTCCATGCGCTAAGTAATGCTGTTGAATGAACATGAATAAAGGTGGAGTCTCAGTCACTCAACAATTATGGTAAAATACTTTCCCAGCGATATAGAAAAGACATGTTCATGCAAGTTTCATGAGTAACTATTATATGAAACGCTATTTTCTACAGACTTGAATTTTATAAGGATGAGATAACTCGTTAGAATATATCAGAGCTCAATATGGTCCACTCTTGAGAAGATTCCAATGTAATAAAGATGAAATAATCCATAGGACGGTTATATTTACAGAACTCCTTTCATCTGATTGCAGGCGTGCCTTACGATAATATGTGCGATTTATGTCACGGAGTCAGCTATCGGTATTGCCGAAGAGACGCCTCCGAGGATTATTTCGGATACACGGGCGCCTTCAGGTGTCTGGTGGAAGGCGGCGGAGATGTAGCTTTTGTCAAACACACGACAGTCGCGGAGAACACTGACGGCAAGCGCAGGGAATTTTGGGCGCGCAACACCTTCACCAAGGACTTCGAGTTGCTCTGTCCAGACGGCACGCGCCGGCCGACTAAAGATTACGAGAACTGTAACATGGGCAAGGTCGCCGCTAACGCTATAGTCACGCGTGGCGGTTACGGCTACAACGAGACGCAGATTAACGCTTATATAAATCTGTTCATATACGCGCAACAGTTTTACGGCCGAAAAGAGCAGGACGAGTTCAGCTTCAGCATGTTCTACAGCCCGCCCCCTTACAGCGATCTCATTTTTCAGGACGCCACTCAACAGTTAATAATCATACCGCCGGAGAAGCGAGAATATAGTATGTACCTCGGGCCAGATTTTATGAGAGCTAGGAGAATTGTGGATTGTAACGCTGGCGCGTCAGCCATAAGCTACTCATTGCTTGCTACGATAATTATGATAGCATTCACTTTCACATTCGGTAGATAAGTGTCACTATAGCAATACGATTTAACATCTTCTTTCGAAGCAATACGAGAACGGATCCCAGGAAGTATCGAATAGTTGGATGATGGGACCTTCTAAAAAAAGCGATATGATTTACTTACTTTTATATGAATAATTTACATTGAAAGATTACAAAAAAAAACAGAGATTTGATAGGATAGAATTTTATTATTGTCAAATGTATATTTTATCGTTACAACGTAAATTTATATGGATAAATTTATTCTGAATATCATTTTATAAATATTTTACACGTCTATTTAACAGTACAAATGGCTAAGAGGTAGAGTTAGATATATTAATAAATTTCATGGCTGCCTTTGCGTCCGTTCAACGGAACCTTATCTCTAAATGTTTCCGTCCAAATAGAGAAATTTAACGATCTGTTAATCTTAAGGATCATTGTATATTTAATAATTTGATATATATATATTGTATATTTTATATACCGTCCACACACATTAACATTTTTATAGAAATAAATCTTTATAAAGTCTCCAATGCACATTTTTATTATTTCATATTTTGCGTAATAAAAAAAAATAAAAAAAATAAAAACAAGTAAGCAATTCTTTTCCTAGAAAAGCGCTGAAAATAAATCGACGTGCATACGATAATAGGAAAGATCGAAATTACAATTGAATAACGAACGAGAAAAAAAGATTATTGCTTTGGCTTTCAAAAATTCATGTCAAACCTTCAATCTGAATCAAAATTTCCAAAGTTAACAAAATATTCTTAATCTAATAATTCGAATAATATAATTTTAATTGAAATTTGAAGACATTCCTATTAATTAGAAAAAAGAAACAGTTTGCTATTAAAGAAAGAGATATAGTCCCCGCAATTGCGATATGAATAGTGACATTCAACCAGTGAAAAATCACACGTTTAAACGCGAAAATCTAAGAAAAACACAGATTTATAAGCGTAATAATACCGACGATCTGCAGGTAACTTTATTATAACTCTGTGGGATATTTTGATATATATGCAAAAAATAACGTTAAGATTTTTACATGACTACATGATTTTTCAGGTGACTTCAGGAATATCTGATGCTCGTCAAATAATACTCGACAACTTGAATCAATCTAATGACCGGAAATTGAATTCTAATTTAGAGCCTACGTCTTATACCTCGTCTTCGTCTACAAAAAATATCAGTCCAGGTGAAATCTAATGAATAGTTTCAATATATTTATATATCTAAAGACAAAAATATACATCATGATAATTCATTGATTTATTCATTTATCTGTATCAGTTTTAAATTGATTTCGTTCTGCGACTTGCGATTTTTCAGCATCGCAACTGTGTAAGCATGTGTCAAATTTTTAGATAAAAGTCAGACCCGTAAATTAAAAATTGTGGATAGTAAACAAGTCTCAGGGTCATTCTATCAGTCTGATAAAAAGGCGCTTCTTCTTGATACTTATGCCCGTATCGCCGCTACGAATAATAGACGTTGCCCCAAACGATTGCGTGAACTTGCAAAGCCGAAGAGACAAGCTCGTGGCAATGAATATCCGGCGAATTTTGATGAAAACTACGGTCATGGCACTAAAACTTACATGACCGAAATCAGACGCGACTTAAAAGAATCCAAAAAAAAATAGCTTATAACAAGGAATATTCGAAATAATTTCTCAGCGTTACTTTTACACTTTTAAAGAACGTAAAAAAGATTTAGAAAAACATTTATAAAGATGTGTCTGAACAATATAATTAAAGAAAAATGATAAAACTTTACAAATGACTTTTTGAGTGTAAATAATATTTGAATCTTTTCTATGAAATGTAAAATATATAAATTATCAAGTGATAAAATTGAGATAATTAAGAGGCGCGATAAGTAGAATGCAAGGAAAAAATTTTTTTGATTAATATATCTCAAAAATTCAATTTCGTTAAAACATACACAAAGTATGGAGCGTAACAATAATTATGTTAAAATAATATCGAATAATAACACATAAAATTATATTAATATTAATATTAATTATATTAACATATGAAGTATTTAAAATTATATTTTGCGATTCCAAATTTTTAATATAATTTATTTGTTATTAATCGATATTCTCTATTATCAATATTTTTCAATTACCGCGCCTCAGCATTTATTTATTTTCGTCGTTTAATAATCGTTATCATTTTATTTTTTTAATTTTTATTATTAAGATAAGATTCTTTCTCTTTCTACAAAATCATGAAAAAATTGCCGCATGAAAGAAACTGGATTTCACGCATTCTTGATATCTTTTCTACAGCAAACCTCGTGTTTTCCTCATAACGAGAAAAGTAATGACTTACATCACTACTCGTAATCAGTTTGTATGTTAGCGATATGACAATGAAAAAATCTATCGAAGAGAAACGAAAATATAAACCGCGACCATTGCAAGTAATGCAGTTTTCGTAAGACTCGCGCTTCAGATATGTCAAATGCCTCCTGTCAAAATAGTGACGTTCACGCGTAGTCTCGTCTTGAATCAAAAATCCCGTGCACATGAGTATTTAAATTACAAAATCGCATATGCGTGATCTTACATACATCTCTTCGTATATTTGAAGAAATAAATTTCTGCGTGACACGCTGGGGTTTCCCAGCAATTGTGTAGCTCTTCCTCCTAGCGATTGGATATAAAAGGCCATCGCCCTTGAGACGCTTTTTAATACTCGCTCGTGCAACGTACGTATAAGTATCTAACTGGATTCATATGAGAAACTAGTTCTCGCTGTTAAGCTCGAGTGCATACGAGCTCCTCTTGTCATGAAACTTCTATTTGTTGCTCTTCTGAGCGTCGTCCTGGCGTTCGCCAGCGGAGATCCTGAGGTGACCGCACCAACTGGGCGAATTCGCGGTTCCATCCTGACCTCCAGACTCGGCAAAAAAATTTATTCCTTCCGAGGTGTGAGATATGCCGAGCCACCAACCGGAGAGCGACGTTTCCAGGTAAAGCAATTATATTAGATGAGAAATAATGACGATATACTAAAGTTTTGTTATATAATTTTTAGTATTCAATACACATTATTATATTAATGTTAAGTGAAAACAATAAAACGGGAATGTTACAAGTAATATAAATAAATATTACCGATAAGTTATTAATTATTAAATTTGATTTCAACATAAGACAAGCAAAAAAATATAACAATATTATGATATGTGCGATATATTTTAGTTTCACATCATAACTTATATCATAACTTGCGTTATATTATTTCCACATTACATTGTAACAAACAATGTTTACTAAAATACGTTAAAATCCCATTCACGAAACTCAATGCAAAAATTATTCCACAATAATTTTAGCGCAATGAAATACTTGTATCAAGAATAAAACGAGGTTTTTACAAGACAAGGCCTTGCAATATATAAATGTCATTTTTTACCATTTCATTTTTCATAGGTTGCGATTCCAGCGGCAGACTGGAATGATGTCTTTGATGCATCCTCGGAAGGACCCGCTTGTCCAGCAATAGGAGTACAGTATATAATGGAGGATTGTCTTCGTGTGAATGTCTACACGACTAAAGTGAGCTTTACTAACACATGATCTCGTTGAAAAGAACAAAGTTACTAATTAAACAATATCTCGATCGCAGTTACCTTCGGCGAACGAGCCCGTAAAGAGGCCCGTGTTGGTATTCTTCCATCCTGGTGCTTTCTATCTATTCTCAGGACAAAGTTACTTCTTTGGGCCTGAATACTTGCTGGACAAAGATATCGTTCTTGTCACCGTTAATAATCGTCAAGCGAGTCTAGGTAAATCCCCGAACATTTAATTACTCCTTAGATCATTTAAATCATAAACGATAAATTTTCTCCTTAAAGCTTGAATGGAAATATTCAAATCAAACCTAATTTGGTATCAAAGCATTTCATCGTTAATGGTTTTAAAGATAATGAAACTCTCTAAAAAAAAAAACATATTGTGTCTAGGTTTTCTAAGCACTGGCGACTCGAAGGCACCAGGCAATTTGGGTTTGAAGGACCAAGTCCTGGCGCTTCGATGGGTCAAGAGGAACATAGCCGCCTTCGGTGGCGATCCTGACTGCGTTACGATATCCGGGTATAGTATTGGTGGATTCAGCGTGCTGTTGCACATGGTTTCCCCGATGTCCAAGGGATTGTTCCATCGCGCAATCATGATGAGTGGCGCGACGGCATTGGAACCGTACCCGACCCACCAATTAAATTTGGCTAAAAAACAAGCTGAGCTTCTGAATTGTCCGACCAACACCACAGACGCCATGCTGGCCTGCTTGACTTCTAAACCAGTGGAGAACTTTACAGACACTATAACCAAGTTCTTTGTGAGTGTGACAAATGTTACATTTAAAACGAGATTTAATAATTAGAAATGATGATTATTAATTAACAAGCATGTAAGAAACTTCTCAAGGGATAGAAAATGATAAAAAATTGAATGAAGGAGAGACAGAGAGTCTTGATGATGTCAAACATCGCGGTGTTTCAGGAATGGAACGGTAATCCGATATTGATATGGATGCCCGTAGTAGAACCTGAAGTTCAAGGTGTGGAAAGGTTCTTGCCCGAACAGCCCTTTGATCTTATTAGAAAAGGAAAGTTCCACAAGGTTCCACTAATGGCAGGAGTCACCAAGGACGAGTTCGGAGGCATAGTCGTCGGTAAAAATTTAGTTTCGATTTAATTAAAAATAATTATTTAAATTATATGAAATTATATTATATTAAATATATATTATATTAAATATATTATATTAAAATTATATGATAATGTGCTAATACATTTTACGTTCGATTTCAGCCATTGAAGAGCAGCGCAGACGCGGAGACAATTCGATCATAAATGACTTAAACAATGATTGGTACAGACTCACACCCATGAGTTTCTATTACGAACGGGATACACCTCGTTCCAGAAACATAAGCACCGAATTATATCAATTTTACTTTGGTAACCAATCGATCGGTCCGGACACTTATGACGGTCTCGCACATGTTCGTAAAAATTACTCTGAAAAATATTATGTACAGAAACATAA
Source organism: Camponotus floridanus (assembly GCF_003227725.1). Taxonomy (NCBI): domain Eukaryota; kingdom Metazoa; phylum Arthropoda; class Insecta; order Hymenoptera; family Formicidae; genus Camponotus; species Camponotus floridanus. The sequence continues at coordinate 726,937 of NW_020229425.1, read as the reverse complement.
ATATTAAAATAATTAAATATATTAATTACTAGTCGATTTTTGAGATGTTAAATATTACAAAGTATCGATACAGTAGCGCGAATAAAATTAATCACGCCATTATACTTGAATAATTCTGTTCCAGATGAGAGCCGATGGTCTAATTATATTTCCATTGCATCGCGCTGTAAAGGTATTCGCAGAGAATACTGATCAACCAATCTATTTTTACGTATCTGCTTATCAAGGACGATACAGTTTTGTTATGTGGAACGAAACCGCGCCATACGGTATGACTTTTATTTTTATATTACTTATTTTTCGATTGTTGTAAAAATTTATTTCACATCATCTGAAATAAAGGAATCTTCATCTGAATAAACTTCCCGCTAATCTGTTGTTTGCTTGATCATTTTAGGAGTGTTGCACCATGACGATTTGCAATACCTATTCTTTATAAAGGCCAAATTTCCCTTTTTCGAGAAGGATGCTCCGGAAATACCAACGGTGGAACTTATGACAAGTATGTGGTCGAACTTTGCTAAAACTGGACAGCCAGTACCGCCGACTTTGGCGAACAACGTCACGTGGGATCCATACTCGTTAACAACCGACAACTACTTAGAAATTTCTGAGACACCAACAATGAAGACGAGACTTTTTGCTGATAGAATGCAAAAATGGGATAGCCTATTTCCTTTGAATCCGATATCGTAATCGGTTTAATATCTAAAACCAATATCATAAAGTATAATAAATACGTTGATCGCTAGGATTACGCAAAAGATGTTTATATATATCGAACCTATTACTCAAATAAATGCAAACAATTATATATATTAATTATTATATATATCATGTTTATAAAAATTTCTTTTTTCTAATAAAAAGATGTTTCTTCAAGCTGTAATACTTGCAAAACTTGTTTTTCTTTTTCAATACAAAATATATTGTGATCGCAATGAAGTCGTGATTTGCTATTAAATAAGTTATAATTAAATATTAATGTATAAATTGCAACAGATACCATCACGTAGAAAGAGCGACAAAGAAATTATAAAAAAAGGCGAAAAGTGGAAAAGGAGAAGTATACAGAAGAAATACGTAGAAGAAAAAATTAAGAACGGAATGAAAGAGCCTACAGAAGAAGAGGAAAGAAATAAAATGAAACCAAAAAAATAGAATAGGAATAGAGAATAGAATAATGGGAATTAAGTAGTAAAAGGACAGCAAACGAAGTATAGAGGAAGAGGAAAGACTAGAAAACAACAAAAACAGGAGAAAAAGTAATAAGGATTTGCAAACAGAAAAGTGTAAGAGAATGCAACGACAGAGAATAAAGAAGAGAAAAAGAGCAAATGAGGAACGAAAAGTAGAACAGGATAATTTAGGATTAATTAGGATAATTTAGAATAATTTAGAAGTATGGATGGATGAGTGAATGAAGTTAGGAGATATTTTGTGAATCAAGTTCCATCCAAAGCCAAAAGGCACGGATTATGAGAAATAAATAATAATATATCTTTGCAAAAAATATAGAATCCTTTGCTGTTTTATATCAGACGCTTTTAATATTCTTTTGCTTTTAATATAATTAAAGAACAATTGAAAAAATGGCTTTATACTTCAAGAATTTTTTAGGATATAGACATAGATTACATCAAACTCATTGTTGTTTCAAATAAAATTAATATTAATAAATGTGATGTATATCTTTGTATTTGTTTTAATTTAATATTACTTGTCAATCATTTGATTTATATAACTATCACATATATCTCTCCAGGCATATATATTATGAGATACATTGTCGATCAAGGAAGCGTATGGTTTGAAGAATTAAGTTCAGGAATAGCACATATAATACATAATAAACAAATATACAGTCATAAAAATTTTACTTGATGACAAAGCGACATTTGCAATTATAAATAATCTCATTGTTTGTAATTATAGATTATAAGAACGTGCGCACTCGAGCCAAATTCTAGATCGATATAAACGTAACGAGATGTACGTACACGAATTATTAAATCACAATCATACGAGTAAACTATAATTAAGTATAATTAAGTATAATTAAATATAATTAATTATAATTAAGTTGTACGTTAATAATAATCCATAGTGACACAAGACTTTTAAACCAATTAGCAGTATTAAAAAATAAAAAAATTCGTTAATATAATTCTAAAGTATTTTTATTTTTCTTATATTTCCTTGCTTGAAGGAAATGAACCTATTCAGACAAACTTGTACAATGCAAATACACAGAAAAATAAATCAATTATATGTTTAATTCGAAGAATATAACAATATGATATACTTTACATTAGATACATAATTGATCAAGTTTTCAATAAATATATATATTTATTAAACGGCTATGAATATTTTTGTAAAGCATATAATTAGATTTTTTGAAGCAACACAATTCAAAGAATTTGCGTTTTACAAAATACACTTGCCGAATTTTATTAGGTTCTTCTCCTAATGTAAGAGCTTTGTTGGAGCATGATGTTATTTTACATATATAAAGGCCACAGAACATCTTTCCTTGAGAGTAAATCATTTTAAATGAATAATGGTTATTTTATCATTATCCTCATTATTAGCATTATTTTAAAATTCCATACCTCAATAAGTCATAAGGAAAAATATTGCCTATAAACTAATATAAAACATAAAATTACATAATTTTATCTTTCTTACTTTGCAAATATTTATTTACATAATTATTAAAATATAATACAAAGCATCACACAACACGATAATCGAAAAACAATTGCAAATGTGCAAGCTCTTTGTTATGTGTGCGTGTTTATCTTGTCTGCATTTTATATACATAATATATACATATATATATATATATATATATATATATATATATAGTATAATATTATATTAATATAAAGTCATTAATTTTCATAAAACGACAAAAACTTTTTTATTTTGATCATGCTATAAAAGATAAAATTAGTATGCTTATTTCAAAATCGAATCTACTAAAATAATAATTCAAAATATAAGAATTAATGTAAAATAGATAAATATATATATATATATATATATATATATATATACGTGAATATGTTCACAAAATGACGAGAAATGTGATTATTTGGTGATTGAAATGTCATATAATAGTATCTTTTTGGTTGCATGATATTAACAAATTAAAAATAACTAATTTCGGACGTCAAAATGACGAGGGTATGTTAATTGGGTTCTGTCAAAAAAATAATAATACGTTCACGCATTGTCTCATCTTGAATCAAAAATCCTATGCACGTACATATTTAAATTACAAAACCACACGAGCGTGATCTTACATAAATCTCTTCGTATATTTTAAGAAATAAATTTCTACATGACACGCCTGGGTTTCCCGGGAATTGTAATTCTTCCTCCTAGCGATGGATATAAAAAGCCATCGTCCTTGCGACGTTTTTTAATATTCTCTGGTGCAACTTACATATCTAACTAAATTCATATAAGAAATCAACTCTCGTGTTAAGCTCGAGTGCATACGAGCTCTCGTCATGAAACGTCTATTCCTTGCTCTTCTGAGCGTCGTCCTGGCGTTCGCCAGCGATCCTGAGGTGATCGCACCAACCGGACGAATTCGCGGTTCCATCCTGACTTCCAGACTCGGCAAGAAAATCTATTCCTTCCGAGGTGTGAGATATGCCGAGCCACCGACGGGACAACGACGTTTTCAGGTATAATTAATTATTTTGAGAGATAATAACGATACACTAAAGTTTTTTCATACAATTTTTAGTATCCAATAAACAATATTATATTAATATGAAGTGAAAACAATAAAACGGGAATGTTACAAGTAATATAAATAAATGTTATTGCTAAGTTATCGATTAATTGTAATTTTCCATTCAGAAATATAACATGTAATATAATATATATGTATATATATATATGTTATATATATATATATATATATATATATATATATATATAACATAACGTTCTAACATTATAGTTATATTTTATTTAAAAAATTTTAATTAAAAAATTTATATATATAAAATTGATTATATGTATATCCAGATAATATAAAGAGATGAAAAAAATATCTTAAAGACATCTAAAGAACTATAAGATGACTTTAAATCGATTTTTAGATATCTTTTATAGATTATTTGGATACAGTTGGTAATATTAAATTAATAAAATTATTTGTAAAAATATTTGTATTTAATTTATAAAATTTGAAATTTATAGTAGTTTCGATTTTTTACTTCAAATAAATAAATAAATGAACAATTTCTCATGTACCTCTCAAATTTTAAATCTGTTCATTTACCCATCCAATTTCAAATAATTTAAATCCTTTATTGTGTTTGTATTAGAAATTAAATTAACAAAAAATGGATATATTTTACAGATGTTATATTATTATTCGTTCTTTGTAGGTTTCACGTTGAAAAGTTAAATGAGATAGTTGAATGTGATTTCAACATATAGAGGCGAAGAAATATAACAATATTACATTGTAATATAATAATATTCTGTTATATTACTTGCAATATTGCAAAATAATATGTGCGATATATTTCAGTTTCACATTATAATTTATATTGTAACTTGCGTTTCATTATATATTATTTCAACATTACATTGCAACAAACAATGTTTATTAAAATACGTTAAAATTCTATCCACAAAACTCAATGCAAACATTATTCCGTAATAATTTTAGCGCAATGAAATATTTGTATCAAAAATAAAACGAGGTTTTTTACAGGACAAGGCCTTGCATAATATAAATGTTATTTTTTACCATTTCATTATTCATAGGTTGCTGTTCCAGCGGCAGACTGGAATGATGTCTTTGATGCATCCTCAGAGGGACCCGCTTGTCCAGCAATAGGAGTACAGAATATAATGGAGGATTGCCTTCGTGTGAATGTCTACACGACTAAAGTGAGCTTTATTAACACGTGATCTCGTTGAAAAGAACAAAGTTACTAATTCAACAATATCTCGGTCGCAGTTACCTTCGGCGAATGATTCCGTAAAGAGGCCCGTGTTGGTGTTCTTCCATCCTGGTGCTTTCTATCTATTTTCAGGACAAAGTTACTTCTTTGGGCCTGAATACTTGCTGGACAAAGATATCGTTCTTGTCACCGTTAATTATCGTCTCGCGACTCTAGGTAAATCCCTGAACATTTAATTACTCCTTAGGTCATTTAAATCATAAACGATAAATTTTCCTCTTGAACGGAAATATCCAAGTCAAACCTAATTTAGTATCAAAGCATTGCATCGGGTTTAAAGATAATGGTTTAAAGATAATAAAACATTTCTCTAAAAAAAAAAAAAAATATTGTGCCTAGGTTTTCTAAGCACTGGCGACTCGAAGGCACCAGGCAATTTAGGTTTGAAGGACCAAGTCCTGGCGCTTCGATGGGTCAAGAGGAACATAGCCGCCTTCGGCGGCGATCCTGACAGCGTTACGATATCCGGGTACAGCGTCGGTGGATATAGCGTGCTGCTGCACATGGTTTCGCCGATGTCCAAGGGATTGTTCCATCGCGCAATCATGATGAGCGGTTCGACGACGTTAGAACCATACCCGACCGAGCAATTGCACGTGGCGAAGCAGCAAGCCGAGCTACTGAACTGTCCGACCAATACCACGGACGCGATGCTGAATTGCTTAACTTCTAAACCAGTGGAGAACTTTACAGACACTATCCCCAAGTTCTTTGTAAGTGTGATAAATATTACATTTAAAAGGAGATTTGATAATTAGAAAATGATTATTAATAAACAAGCGTGTAGGAAATAACTTCTCAATTGATAGAAAATGATAAAAAATTGAACGAAGGAGAGACAGGGAGTTTTGATGATGTTAAACATATCGCGGTGTTTCAGGAATGGTACGGTAGTCCGATATTGATATGGTTGCCCGTAGTGGAGCCTGAAGTTCAAGGTGTGGAGAGGTTCTTGCCCGAACAGCCCCTTGATCTTATTAGAAAAGGGAAGTTCCACAAGGTTCCGTTAATAACAGGAGTCACCAAGGACGAGTTCGGCGGCATGATCGTCGGTAGAAATCTAAAGTTTTCATTTAATTAAGAATAGTCACCTCAAATATAATATACTAATACATCTTATGTTCGATTCCAGCTATTGAAGAGCAGCGTAAACGCGGAAACAACTCGATCATAAACGACTTAAACAATGATTGGTACAGACTCGCACCTATGACTATCTATTATGAACGAGATACACCTCGTTCCAGATACATAAGCACCGAATTATATCAATTTTACTTTGGTAATCAATCGATCGGTCCGGACACCTATGACGGTCTCGCACAAGTTCGTAAAAATTGCTCTGTAAAATATATACAGATATACATATTAAATATTAGAATAATTAAATATATTAATTATTAATAGATTTTTGAGATGTTAAAATTACAAAATATCGACACAGTAGCGCGAATATAATTAATCGCGCGATTATACGTAATTCTTGAATAATTCTGTTGCAGATGGGAGCTGATGGTCTACTTACATTTCCATTGCATCGCGCTGTAAAAATATTCGCAGAGAACACTGATCAACCAATCTATTTTTACGTATCTGCTTATCAAGGACGATACAGTTTTGTTATGTGGAACGAAACCGCGCCATACGGTATGACTTTTATTTTTATATTACTTATTTTTTGATTGTTCTAAAAATTTATTTCACATCACGAGATTTTCATCTGAATAAAGTGACTAATCCGTTGTTTACTTGATCATTTTAGGAGTGTTGCACCATGACGATTTGCAATATCTATTCTTTATAAAGGCCAAATTTCCCTTCTTCGATAACGACGCGCCAGAAATACCTATGGTGGAACTCATGACAAGTATGTGGTCGAACTTTGCTAAAACTGGACAGCCGGTACCGCCGACTTTGGCGAACAACGTCACGTGGGACCCATACTCGTTAACAATCGACAATTACTTAGAAATTTCCGAGAAGCCGACAATGAAAACGAGATTTTATACCGATAGAATGCAAAAATGGGATAGCCTATTTCCTCTGAATCCGATATCCTAATCGGTTTAATATCTAAATCCGATACCGTAAACTATAATAAATATGTTGATCACGCTAGGATTAAGCAAAAGATGTATATATGCATCGAACCAATTACTCAAATAAATACAAACAATTATATATATTAATAATTATATATATATATATATATATATATATATATATATATCATGTTTTTAAAAAAATTTCTTTTCTCTAATAAAAAGATGTTTCTTTAAGCTGCAATACTTGCAAAAATTGTTTTTGTTTTTCAATACAAAACATATTGTGATCGCAATGAAGAGGTGCTATGCTATTAATGATAAGATATAATTATAATTAAATACTAATTGCTACAGACACCATCACGTATGAAAGAAAAGAATAAAAGAAAGTTTTTAAGAAAATTTTTAAAAGAAAATATATGTGTCTAGATCTTCGGATCTGATGATTGTAATTTTACCAGAGGCTCGCTTAATTCCCATAATTTCTTGCCCTTGGCAGGATCTTTCACGGCGTTTGATAGGCCACGTTCCTAAAATATTTGCGATAAATAATTGAAATGAAAAAAAATATTAAGCTTCGCAAAGGGATTAAAACTGATTCTTACAGCGCAATCCATATAATATTTTCCCGAGATGCCGTTGAGTTCGTCGGAGACCGCGAGGTGAATAGTCGTCTGTGCACCTTGCACGGGTGTCTTGAAGAAGGTCTTGGTGATCAGATACACAAACCAAGATAGAGGAGCTGGTACGTTTCGCCAGATTCCGCTGTCAATCATTCCGGGATGTAGGCAATTCGCCGTCACTCCCGAACCTTCCAATCGTCGCGCCAGCTCCAATGTGAAGACGATATCCGCGTACTTGGACACGTAATACAGGTACGCTGGTAGTGTCGTCGTAGGATTGATTTTGTTGAGATTTAAACTCGCGATTCGATAGAGCTCCGACGCAACTACCACGATGCGACTCGGTTTCGATTGTTTTAATAAGTCTGTAAATACAGATGAGATTTGCATCTTCCGGTAAACACTATTATATTAATGGTATGTAAAAGCAATAAATCGGAATGTTACAAATAATATAAATAAGTGTTATCGTAAGTTATTGATGTTAATTGTCATTTCTTATTCATATATTGTAATATACATATAAGGTAACATATATTATCTCGTTGTTACATTGTAGTTATTTTATATAGAATTGATTCGAATAGAATATTGATCATACACAACATATATATGATAATTAAATAAATAAAATCTATTATATGTATCTAATTTAGGAAATTACCGGGATTTAATTTATATTTCGATTTTTTTTGTTTCAATGGACTATTTCCCATTAACCTGTTGAATTTTGAATAATTTGCTTAATATTTTGAATTTCTTGTTGGGATCGTATTAGAAATTAAACTGATAAAAAAAGGATATTATATATTTTGGATCTTACATGTCCATTTTTTGTAGGTTTTATACTTATTTCATGGTGCAAAATGATTTCTTCTTTCTTTACACTTAATGTAAAAATATTAGTAATATGCAGTATAATAATATGATGATGTAATGGTAATGTGGGGAAAAAAGTGTAAGAAATAATATGCAAATAATAACAAAAATTATTTGGATGATCTAAAGCAGTAATATATAATACGTGTTATTTTGTAACATTACAACAGTCTAAGGTACAACAGGATATTATTGCAATATAAGGATATTATTGTTTTTTTCTTGGGTCATTAGGTGACCCATTTAGGTACTCTAACTCAGATACATATCATACATAATAATATTTTTTACATAATACATAATAATACTTTTTATTATTGATTAAAATCTTAGAACACATAAAGAAACTTAACGATATTGTATAATTAACATCAATAATCATTTTCTACACGCGACTACTTGTACACGTTTGCTAAGAACATAGATAGAGCATAAAAAGTTTAAATCAAGGTGAATATTATTTTGCGATTTAAATTTCAATTCAAAATTCTCGACATTTTTCGACAGATTTGAAATTCCAAATTCTTGACATTCAAAATCTCTCTGTTCTCTTTATTTAATATTGTGCTATTTTGAACAGCCATTGATCTTCCCGATATCAATCATTAATTTATTTTTAGTCTATGATATGAGTCGACAGATGAATTTTTTAGCATTAGAATGAATTTGCGAATTTTTTGCATTAGATGAATTAGATAAAATACATAATTTTTTTGCACATTATAATTTCTTACCGATTAAAAGATGCGTCAACAAAAAGGGACCAAAATAATTGGTGGCCATAGTCATTTCTAATCCATCTTCCGTAACCTTTTTCCTAAAAGTCTCCGCAGTCCCAGCATTGTGAATCAACACGTCCAATCTGCTTTCCTCTTGATTTATTTGTCGCGCGAACTCTCTGATTGATTGCAACGATGATAAGTCCAATTTACGGACCACGATATTGTTATTGTTCGATTCCTTCACAAACTCGTCTGCGTATGAAAAATATTTGTATGTTAGAGAAAAAGAGATGAGGAAAAAAAACATATATATTAAATCTTTGCAAAAAATATAAAACACATTATTGTTTCATATCAAAAGCTTTTAATATTCGAATTGAAGAACGATCGAAAAAATAGTATGCTTCAAAAATTTTTTAGGACAGATAGATATATTACACCAAAATAATTTTTATTTCAAAATTAAAATAAATATTAAAGATATATATTGTTTATTAATATTTATTTTTTTATAAAATTAATAAATGTGATATATATCTTTGTATTTATTTTAATTAAATATTACCTGTCAATCATGATTTATATAACTATTACGTATGTTTCAAGGCATAAATAGATAGATTACACCAAAATAATTTTTGTTTCAAAATTAAATAAGTATTAAAAGATATATATTGTTTATTAATATTAATTTTTTTATAAAGTTACTAAATGTAATATATATCTTTGTATTTGTTTTAATTAAATATTACTTGTTAATCATGATTTTTATAACTATTACTTATGTTTCAAGGCATAAGTAGATAGATTACACCAAAATAATTTTTGTTTCAAAATTAAATAAATATTAAAAGATATATATCATTTATTAATATTAATTTTTTTATAAAGTTAATAAATGTGATATGTATCTTTGTATTTGTTTTAATTAAATATTACTTATCAATCATGATTTATATAACTATTATGTTTCAAGGCATATATGTTACGAGCATTGACGATCCAGGAAGCGTGATTCGAAGAATTAAGTCCAGGAAGCACATACTTAAACATGTGTACAGTCATAAAAGTGTCTTAGTTGATTACGATGCAACATTTGCAATTATAAATGATCCCATTGTTTATAATTATATGTTATAAGAACGTGCGCGCGAGCCGAGTCCTAGATCAATCTAAACGTAACGGGATGTACGTACGTGATTGAATTATTAAACCGCAATCACACGAGTAAAATATAATTAAGGTGTACGTTGATAATAATCCATTACAGTGAGGCAAGACCTTTTAGCTGATTAGCGGTATCGGTGTTTCTGCAAGCCATAATGAGCCTCGCACCCCTCTTGGCGAGGTCCCTTGCGGTCTCCTTGCCAATACCGGAAGTGCATCCAGTGATTATAACTGTCTTCCCGTCCATTCTGCTTTTGCTCTTACAGATGCCCAAAGTGTAGAAAATGTAGAGACGAAGCAAAATCACACCTGCCACTAGCAAAATCGCACCGCCGAGCACTATTGCTATAGCCAAATAAAGCAACGTTGTCTGGATGCTTATCATATTCTCTAAACAAAATCAAGAGTATATATTGAAATTTAATATGAATTACGCTCTCGACCCTTTCTTTCTCTCTCTCTCTCTCTCTCTCTCTCTCTCTCTCTCTCTCTCTCTGTTAAAATGTCACATATAATATAATATTATTATTATTAATATTATTATTATTGTTATTATTATTATATAATAATTGTAATAATAATTATATATTATAATTTGAACTTGCAGAGTGGACTTGCATTATGCATTTACGACGATAATCGATTATTTATCGACGATATGAGACATTCGTTCATATATTTATTATGTTTGTTATCATCGAGTCAATCGAGTTTGTCTTCGGTTGAATCTATGTTTACGTCCTAACAATCGAGAACATACATATATTTCCATCATTGAATCTCAAACCAACAAAAAAGAAAGATACACAACGGCTTATCATTATTAATTGCAAAAAGCGCGGAATCCGAATCATGCTTCTGACTATTAATTGAAATATAGAAAGCTAATTCACATGTAATATCTCTCGGTATTTATATATTTATTATTATTTTTTTCGATTTCTTAGATCTGCTGTGATTTGGCACAGCACAATTATAATGTATTTGAAGGAATGTTGGAAGCAATGCACTTGCCAGATCTCCGCGGAATGCAATTTAATGTCACTTGCGCGTTGAGGAAAAATTTTTATAATTTAGTGATTCTATAGAGGTCGTGTAACAGTTCCGTGACGATTCCGGACTGATTTTGTGGCGGTTTTATGGTATCTTTAATATTATAAATAAATTATAAATAGGATGCAACAATAAAACACATCAATGTTATATTATTGTATCACTTTATATTTACTGTGCAGCGTATGTCAGGCTCTTATTATTGTTGCATATAATAACTCATATATTAATACATATATCTTTAATAAGTTAGTTCGTTGAAAAATAATAAGAATTATATATATAGGAAATATTTATAAAATATTATTAGTTAATAAAACTTTTATAAATATACTTACATACAATTCTTGCTATTTTTCAATAAATCAAGTTACTTGCATGAGTTGCAAAAGTGCATGTATTGCATGAGTTATTCTTGCATATTAATAATTTAAGATCATATGATTTATTTTTTACTCGATATCATTATTCTGAAGTATGTACATTGCCACTTTTTGATATATAATCAATTTTTTTGTATAAACAAACTTAACTTAAGCTTTACTTATTTAAATATTACATTTTTTACACAGAATTATAAAACCTAATGTTTTCAACGATACTTAAGAAACGAATGATTAAGAGCCAAACGCGAATGGTAGTTTCTAATGTTTTCACTTATTTGAAAAATAAGATACATTTTTTTAAATCAAAGAAATATTTATAGAAATTAATCTATTGTTATTATAAAATAAAATTAAGTCAGCTGTGGATTAAAAATCAATATTACCTGACATGAAAAAAAAATCAATAAAATCTTGTTTTGTTCTATTGTCTGTTGTCTCGAATTTCGAAACAAGATAAGACAATATTAAAAGATTAATTTTAATATCTCTAATTAATCTCTTGATTAATAAATTTTGTTTGTTTAAAAAAAATTATAAAGTGCGCTTCTTCAATATATAAATTCTTTTATCTTCAAGATGCACCTTCACACTTTTACATTTTTCCATCCAGGAGAGTTCGAAAGTATGATTCGCCAACGACTGAAGCGTACACGAAGGTCATTGACCATGCATACCGTTCAAAGATATTGAACTTGCTCTTTACAACGTATGTACAACGTACTTTATCCGAAATCTTTATTAAAAACGAGTCAAAAATTATACTTAATTATATTTAAAATTCACAAAAATATATATTTAATATTAATAAACTCGATTCCTTGTGATTTTATAAAAAATAATTGATTCTTTCACATAATCTTGTATAAATTTCAAGATGAAGCAAAATCATGTAATGTATTAAAAATATTTTAGGCAATATCATTTAATAAATGATAATACAAATATACACAAAATAATAATAAATAATAATAAATACTACTTTACGATGCAAATAGAAACATGCAAATAGCATAATTAAGCATACAACGTAATAACAATAATAATAAAAATCGCATTACTAAATAATCAGCTGGTATTAATAACATCTACATACTTAGGTGTAAGATTCACCAGAAAAAATTAGCCCCAGGTGATAAACCGTTTGACAATTTCAATATAAATGCACTGAACTGATTTCCTTGATGATGTTTCTCGTTTATGAAGTCGAAAAAATTAATATAAAAAAATTGGCTGAGAATGTATTATTATATGAACACTATATATTATGAACACTATACAGAACTGCAAAGCTGAGACGCGATGAAACACGACCTTGCTATACCTGGGACTGGAAGTCTCTGGATCACTTGGACCAGTCATCTTCCTCTCTCACGGACTTCCCCCACCTTGTACCCCTTCCCTCAAGTGGAATTTCTCTCTCAGATCTTTTTATTTATTTTTACTTAGATAATTCTGCTGCAAATTGCAACCTAAATTGAACTATAATAGAAGATTTTCTTCTTTTACGATATTGTAATTTTAAATTTCACCATCAAAGTTATAGGATTTGAATAATGACGATTTTCATTGCGATTAAAAAAAAGATGTGTTTAAGTCATTAAAGAATATATATTATACATCTTTTTAAATTTTACATATAATAAAAATGTTTAGAAATCTATCTAGTAATATTTTATATGCAAAAGTAAATTATAGGAAGATACATTAATTCATACTTGTTACTCACGTATACTAACGGCAGAACCCCCATTATCTCTCGCGTGCCGTTACGATCACATGCCGATGTATTACTGACGTTGGCTGTCCTTTCAGAGTTTCTTCCATGTGAGTGAGCGGATTACAACTGGACTCCCACTTTTTGCGACGAAGAGCGATGATCAGAAAGTGGCCTTGATGCATATAAACTAATCTTCTTTTTATTTTGAATATAAAGTAAAGATTATATCAGTGACCTTTCGCCTTCTTGGAAATAATTTTTAACAGTTTGAAACATTCAGGTATGCTAATAGTATTATAATGTCGCAATTTTTTTTTGAACATTAAGAAGGACAAAACAATATATGATACGAAGAAAATAATAATAAAAGTAATAAGTAGAATTATAGATACGAAAATTATAGATAGTAGAATTATGATGCGAAGAAAATAATAGTAGAAGTAATAAGTGGAAAATAATAAGTAGAAATAATAAGTAGAAAATAAGTAGAAAATAATAAGTAGAAAATAAATAGAAAATAATAAGTAGTATTAATTATTTAAAAAAATTCAAACAATAGAACGACATTTAATTGACACGACGAAAAATGCGCGATGTAATAAAGTTCTGCTTTATTAAAATATATAAATTTCGATTAATCATTATAAAATAACAGTTATATAACTGTTAATTATAATTTTTCACTCAATAATATAATTGTTGAGTAGGAAATTACAATTAACAATTTTATAAATATTACTTGGTGTTTGTTGGTAGAATACGTATTTCATTAAGAAATTTATCTAGAAAGTAACTATTTAAATTAAAATACCGGAGAAATTTAGCGAAATTTAATACTTAATTTTTACACATTGCAATTTAATTTGTTAATTACAATGTAATAAGATATAAAGAAAGAGAGAGAAATTAATGTCGCTACATGCATATAAATAAATGACACGATACATATTTTTTCGTTCCTGACTTTATAACAAGATGCGCAATTGCTACGAATTTCTAATTGGTTTTGCTCTCGTGAAAATTGTGCGATCGCGAGCGTAATTTAACGCGAGCGTCGTCGCTCGATTTCACCGACCGATCCATCTCGACGGCGTTTTGCAGGATTTGCGTAGTTAAGCTGGAGATGCGTAGATCCTTGAGTTTCATTGAACTCTCCAGATACACGATCTTATGATTCAGAGTGCATATAATCTCCTCCTTTTCACGCAGCTCTTGCTTCAGTTCCGAATAGATCTCACGACAAACGGTTTCATCATTTACGTTTTTTATTCGCTCCGTCCCGACATCCGCAAGTGCATCGCCTACAAAACGCAATCGAAGACTTATCAATTTCTTGCATGAAATCCATCACGCGCGAATTATCTCGTTTAAATATCTCACGCCTGCATCCACCCAAACGAGGAAGTTTGAAGTAGCTGATTAAGATCCAAAAAGGGAAAATAATCCAACTGAAGACGAAGAAGAGTCCTCGTTTGAGACGCGCAAATTTCGATGAATTAATTTCATTGATCTTCGGATCGGCTTCGAGTTTGCTTGAGCTTTCCACCGACGAATTGAATTGATTGTCCAGCGAGTCTCCAGTTTTCTCTTCTATGAGTGAAGCATACAAATACTATCCGGAGAGCAAACTGTTTCTGAGGTTCTCGACATATTGCCACCAATTATTGATAATAATACAATAATTGACAACATGATAGTATAAGATGAGTAATGATATTACTTTATATTGCATGCAACAATATGATTAATTAATATGAATAATTCTGCATAGCCAACTGGATAGACATATATCGGTAAAAAATTTTATAGAAACAGAGAAGTTGTTATTTTAATGAAAAATATATATAAATAAAAAATATATAAATAATATATAAATAATATATTAATAATAATAATATATAATAATAATATATAATAAAAATAATAATATATTAATAATATATAAATAATATATATATATAAAATATATTATTAAAATAATAATATATATTTATATTAATATTATTAAAATAAAAAATATATATTATTATTATTTTTAATCTTTTCTACATTAAAGCATAAAATAACAATAATTAAATATTATTTGATCATAGTTATATATATTTTTTAATTAACAACTTCCCTATTTCTATAAGTGATGCGATTTTTTTGTCCAATACATTTATAAAAAAGTAAACGATGACGTTTAACTATTGCTAGATAAATACGATTACTCGACATCTGCGACCTTCTAAGTCATATTTGCAATTCATCTTGTGAGCTTCCTCGTCATTTCTTAGAATTTTTATTCTTAACTCCAACAAGAACTTCTTGATTGCGCCTTGTGACGCACTCGCTAAATTATGGATAGCGTCTTTGGTCAATTTCATATCGATCTTCGCGAGCACCTTCCGATTCAATGTGTTCCAGTTCTCTTTCTTCGTGTTCAAGTTATTCGCCGGAACGTAATTGTGAAGTTCCACATATCGAGGATAGTATACTTTCAAGATCTCCGCCACGAGAACTAATAAATAATTCGTCCGGATATGATAATTTGAATAATTTTAAATCAAAGGAGGAAATAAAAAAATATGGGAAATCGAAAATTACCGGCATCCGAAAAGTCCCTCGTCAAATTTCTCGTCGGTTTCGAGATAGGGATGCTGTCGAGCCATGCGACCAGCTCCCTATCTGTCTGATTTTGCGATGTGTCGCCGATCATATTTTTTTTTCCTTTATGAACGACCGTCAATCATCGTCGATATAATTTCCTTACGTTTCAATGCAACGTGCAGCTGAAGAAATCGACGAAGAAATTTCGAATCATGTTTGTCATCCGATTTCTCTTGCGATGCAAATCTCTCGTTGACATCTGCGATAATCGACCTGCGAAAATCTTCCTTTATTTTTAATTTAAATTGAAATTAATCGTCAGTCGAAAAATCACCTGTATGAAACTAGCTGAAGAATGATTAAATTTGATTATTTTTAATTTTTTTAAATGTATTTGATTTGTGATTGATTTTGAGTCTATTTTTAATCCTTGCGACAAGTTAATTTTTTTTATAATTAACAATTTTAGTATTTTAATTTTTATGTCAGTCAACATTTTTTAATAATAAACAGTAGTAGATTACTACTTATATAATCAAAGGCATAAACAATTTTCGGAAATCAATCGTGAGTCGAAAAAAATCATCTGTATGAAGCTAGTTGAAGAATTATTAAATTTGATTATTTTTAATTTTTTTAATATATTTGATTTGTGATTGATTTTTAGTCTGTTTTTAATGCTTGCGACAATTAATTTTTTTTAATTAACAAATTTATTTTAATTTTGACGTCAGTTAATACTTTTTAATAATAAACAAATAAATAATAACAAATTTTATGATGACTTATATTTTATCCTATAAGTTAAAAATAAATTTGATCATTTCTGTCAGCTATTCTGTCAACTTCATGTAGATGAAAAACTGAAATCTCGAGAAGTAAACGTTAGATCGCTCGCGTTTTTATGTCGAACACGTGACCGAATTGATTTCTCGACCTAGTTCTTGCTTTAAGATGCAATTTCATTGACGCTAGAAACCAGCGGCAAATTAAAATCACTAGACTTTCTCTAGATATGGCGTCAATAAAATAAAGTTCAAACAGTTTCAACTTTTTCAGTGTGTAAAGCGGCCTTTTCATTGACGCTACTTTTTAGCGTCAATGAAATTGCACCTTAACAGTTGGCAGCCCTACGAGATAGGCTGTGCAGCACTGCGCGTATATAAAATAAATTTGAAATCGCTTCTAGCCTAACCATCTTCACGCGATCGACTTTATTTGAATTGCACGGCATCGCATCGAATTATGATGCGGCGCCGATTTGTTCGAACGTAATTCGGGACATCGCGATGCTATATAAGCGTTGAATGAGCACGAATTGTCACGCAAATATGATAAATCACATCTACTCACCGTTCACCGGCTGTTTCACAGGCCGCTCCATTCGCTCGCCTCGGGACGTCCCATTCCGATCTTGATGCACACGATATCATCAGCGCGACACTTTATTCGGCACTCCCGATATTCGCTCGCATCCGATAATCATCATCAAAGGCGCAAATAACGCGACACGACTTCGCTCCATCTTCGCGATCGCGCTATCACTGAACTGTGAAAAATAGCTGTCGCGCACTTTCACCGACATATTATGAAAGTCGCGCGATCATCCTTGGACACTTTCGACGCTCTTTCACTCGCGATATTCGTTTAAAAACGGTTAAAAGATGCGAAAAATGCGGACGTACGACGATCCGTGTAACTGCGTATGACTCCGATTCACGTATGACGCGTATGACGTAGCAATGACGCGTATGACGTGCAGTCACGCGCCAACATGGCGGCCGAACCAGTGCGCACTGGTTCGGCCGCCATGTTGGCGCATGACGTCACTGCTACGTCATACGCGTCATACGTGAATCGGAGTCATACGCAGTTACACGGATCGTCGTACGTCCGCATTTTTCGCGTCTTTTAACCGTTTTTAAACGAATATCGCGAGTGAAAGAGCGTCGAAAGTGTTCAAGGATGATCACGCGACTTTCATAATATGTCGGTGAAAGTGCGCGACAGCTATTTTTCACAGTTCAGTGATAGCGCGATCGCGAAGATGGAGCGAAGTCGCGTCGCGTTATTTGTGCCCTTGATGATGATTATCGGATGCGAGCGAATATCGGGAGTGCCGAATAAAGTGTCGCGCGTTCGCGTTGATGATATCGTGTGCATCAAGATCGGAATGGGACGTCCCGAGGCGAGCGAATGGAGCGGCCTGTGAAACAGCCGGTGAACGGTGAGTAGATGTGATTTATCATATTTGCGTGACAATTCGTGCTCATTCGACGCTTATACAACATCGCGATGTCCCGAATTACGTTCGAACAAATCGGCGCCGCATCATAATTCGATGCGATGCCGTGCAATTCAAATAAAGTCGATCGCGTGAAGATGGTTAGGCTAGAAGCGATTTCAAATTTATTTTATATACGCGCAGTGCTGCACAGCCTATCTCGTAGGGCTGCCAACTGCTAAGGTGCAATTTCATTGACGCTAAAAAGTAGCGTCAATGAAAAGGCCGCTTTACACACTGAAAAAGTTGAAACTGTTTGAACTTTATTTTATTGACGCCACATCTAGAGAAAGTCTAGTGATTTTAATTTGCCGCTGGTTTCTAGCGTCAATGAAATTGCACCTTTATTCCTAGGAATGCTTCTAGGAACATTTCCCATCTGATTCTTACAGGTTGCCAGTCCCTTCTGCCAAGCTTCTCGATATTTGTGGGTGTACTTTGTGCTCCTATTTTGTTGCAAAAGTAATTGTCATGGCTTCGGAGCGGTACAGTTTTTCGTTAACGACTTTTAGGTAAATATATTTACAGTCACATTATAATTGTGAAAATAGTGAGTCAATAAACTTTTAAGCAATATTTGTGTTTGTAATAATAGACGGATACTGGGTTCAAAGTGACTGTAATAATCTAACCTCTAAATCTGGTCTTATTCTCGGCATATTTTTCCATTATTGTAAATGAAAAATTTTATCTCAATTATTAATATTATCTTATTAATATTAACACTTTATCAATAAACACATAAATAATCGCGAATAGATTTTATCTAATGTCGAATAACATATGATAGGATGACTCGTCAAATTCTCTGACATATCAATTGTCAAAATTCATAAAAATATTATATTATTTATAATATATATATATATATAAATTATATATTGAATATAATACATATATAAATTATATATTATTTATATAATTTATAATATAATTATATAAATTTATATAATTTATAATTTCCAATTTATATATTATTTATAATATTAATAAAATAAATATATATAATTATATAATATTAATAAAATTAATAAAATTTATAATTTATATATCTTGGCATTTTTTTATAATTCGATTGATATGTCAATTAATGAAATTGCCTCTTTTACAGTCCATCAGGCAAGCTAGTGCAAATAGAATATGCCTTGGCTGCAGTAGCTGCTGGTGCCCCAAGTGTGGGTATCAAGGCATTAAATGGCGTTGTTCTTGCCACCGAGAACAAGCACAAGTCTATCCTCTACGATGAACATAGTGTTAGCAAGGTCGAAATGATCACAAAGCACATTGGCATGGTCTACAGCGGTATGGGTCCAGACTATAGATTATTAGTGAAGCAAGCGCGAAAAATGGCACAACAGTATCTCCTGGTTTATCGAGAACCCATTCCGACCGCACAGCTTGTGCAACGTGTCGCGATGGTCATGCAAGAATACACACAGTCTGGGTGAGTTGCCATCCAGTATTTATTTGAATTTTTAATTCAATATTATATACTTTTAATAATTGAGGATATGCATCTGTGAATAATCAAAAATAAAGAGACAAATAATGATAAAGCAATAATATGAACTCGTTATTAATTTATAGAGGTGTCAGACCCTTTGGAGTGTCTCTTTTGATTTGTGGTTGGGATAATGATAGGCCCTATTTATTCCAATGCGATCCGTCCGGCACATATTTCGCATGGAAGGCAACTGCAATGGGTAAAAACTTTATCAACGGCAAAACGTTTCTGGAAAAGAGATACAGTGAGGATCTGGAACTGGACGATGCTGTTCACACTGCCATTTTAACGCTTAAAGAAGGTTTTGAAGGGCAAATGACTGCAGATAATATCGAAGTTGGCATTTGTGATGCAAATGGATTCAGAAAATTGGATCCTTCCAATGTTAAAGATTATCTCGCTAATATTCCTTAAAGTAATATTCCTTAAGTTTCTTTTTTAATGTATTATGGAAGTAAAACTTTACAATCGTTAATAGATTCAAAACAGATTCTTATAATAAATTCTCTCTCACCCAAAACAAAAAGAACTAAAAGTTTTTTTTGATAATAAAAACCATATTGAACTTTGTGAATTATCCACTATGATATATATTGCAGATTTTTATAAAATACATGTTACAGATTTTTATAAAATTAATCTTTTGTATAGCATTAAGTTTTTATAAGATTACTTATAAATAGCCTAAGCTTTTTGTAAAAAGACTGAATTTATAAAAGTCTGCAACATATTTAAAATTTACTGTAAAATTATATTGCTTCTGAAAATTAGTGCGAGTTTGCTTGAATGGTAAGTAATTTACATAGGAACATTTAATAATATAATTTATTAAGACAAAAAAGAAAAAAATGTTTGTCGTTGGAGCATATATTGGAAATATATGCACTTATTCTTTTATTCTATATCTGTGTCATACCATGATTTTTCACATATGTATTTTCAAACTTTTGAAGTTTATATTAATAATAAATTTCACAATAATAAATTTCGAATTTTATTTGATTGCACATTTAATATTTTCAATATTCAAATTATATTAAGTAGATTATTGCAATTAATTTTCATACTATATTTTGCAATCATTTTTATAATATTTACTTAGATATATTTATCCTATAAAAAATATATAATAAATATATATTTATTTTCGTTTATATATATTAAATGTTTTAACAAAATATTGAATATGCAATACATATTTTTTATTACAATTCTTGGTGATAAAAAAATGAAAATATTATACAAGTGAATGTGTGCTTAGCTTACGAAAATGATACATATTCGATTTTTTTCAATACATTTATAAATCTAATATTTAATTAAAACTTAAGAGATTTTGTGTTTTTCCTTTGTATAAGTGTACAAAAGTTTATCTAAAAAATTGTTTAAAGAAAAAATCTTTAAAATATTTTTTTATCTAAAATTTAAAACAAAAATATCCTAACAAGATCAAGGAATTTTTTTTACAAGACTTGAATAGACATCTTGATTATCGTTTATTTACAATTTACGCAAAGATGCGTAAAAATGTCCAATTTAATTAAAATTAAGCATTTAAATTATTCAGAAATATAAATATTGTTTCGGAGGAAATATAATGATCCTTTTAGACGCTTCTTGACAAGTTTCATTTTATTTTCATATTTCAAATAATCTGATCAGCCCGCGCTTTTTCGACAGATGTATCGAGAATGTAGGCACTTCGAGAATCGCAAACTGTTTGAATCTTCTCAGTAACTTAATCCCGCCGAGATGGATCGCAGTCGCCTCCGAATCGCGCCGCGTTTTTCGCGATATATTATCGTCTCAAAGTGCGAACAAGTATCGCGAGTGTCTGCCATCGTAATTCGCGTATAATCGTCGTTCGGATTCCAATTAAAAACACACATTCTCCCGTTCTCGAGAGATTTCCCAGACAGCCAACTATGCAACCTCTGCGAGGTTACTCTCACGCCAGCAAGCCATTTTGTTGTATGTATGTATTATTGATATTAATAATAATATGATTAATCATATCTTAATATGATTAATAATATTATGATAATAACATTAAAAATATTAATAATAATATGATAATAATATTAATAATAATATGATTAATAATAAGATTAATAATATTAATAATAATATGATAATAATAATAATAATAATATTATTAATAATATAATTAATAATATTAATAATAATATGATAATAATATTAATAATAACATGATTAATCACACCTGATTACCAGGGTCTGGACAATCTTCTCACCCTGTCGCCGTCGATAATAGCGATCGTGGACGACTTCCGGAGTGCCTCGTCCGCCGAGACGGAAGCGCGCACGCGTATCGATCGAGCGACACTTTCGTCCAGGAGGACGTCACGGAGGAGCATCGCGGGAGGATGTCGCTGCCTCTGCCGCGGCTCCGTTGCAGTTGGTGCGCGGCTGTCTGGCCTACCGGCTCGTCTGCGTCCACCTGCGCTGGTCGTCGCGTCGTCTGTCATCCCGCGCGCTGTCATCCCACGCGCTGTCAACCCGCGCGCTGTCATCAGGCTGCCAACCATGAGCCCGTCGCCGCTCGCCTCCCGTGACTGATCGCCCGACTCGCCTCGGATCCTCGGATCCTCCCGGGGACGAATGTCCAAGCAGGTAAGACACGTATCGCGTCGCGCGATCCTCGGTATCCCTCGGTACTTCCTGGCGAGGCGCATGAATATACATTCGCGTGTTCCGAGATATAAAGTAAAAAGAATAGGGAGAGCGAGAGGCGAAAAGTGTCGTAATGAAACGTGCGTAAATGGAATGGAGGGATTTAAAATGTGCGAGCGCGTATTCGATAGTCGATTGCCATCGATTACCGTCAATTATACGAGCGATGACAAGCCTCTCGTCGCCGACGCGACTCCCGAATTTGCTAGTTTAGTTCGATTTTATTTTATTGACCGTTTAGTTGCCTCCCCCTTTTCTAGTGGGGGGGAGCAGGGGGGGTAACGTTGCGGAAACCCGAACCGCCAAATGTCAAGTGACTTTTACCGCGTATTCTCTCTCCCTTTTATCTACCTTCCGTAATAATATATGTAATCTGGTGGAATTTTAATTGAACATATGCGCGCGAACGAATTGTCATTCGTTTTCTGCGCGCATGTTTCTTTTTTTTTTCAAATTCAACTAATATAATAATTTTCACCTTCAAATATATAAGATATATATACATATATATATATATATATATATATATATATATGTGTATATATATATGTTTTATAAATATATTTTACTATATTTATTTAAAAAAATATATATGTACTTTATTTTTAACAGATGGAGAAAGTAATTAACGCGTTGATGCATCGACATAATAATGCGAATTAATTAACGCTAGATTAACTTGTACGTTACCTACTTTTTCATATTTTAACTCAGTACCATAGTGAAGAGGCTATATTAATTAACTTCGGATTAATTATTAAACACGCTGCTACCAAATACACTAATAATTTAGTTTACCAGTATTTAGAATTATTTATTCATTTAATAATAATTAATGGCAAATTAGTTGCGATATATCTCTTGGGTTAAGATAATACAGTCTCATGAATAATAATAATAATAATAATAAATTTAATGATAATAATAATAATAATAATAATAATAAATGAGGTATGTGCTATTTATTACTTTTAAATTTATTATTATATATTATTATTGTCATTGTTATTATTATTATTATTATTATTATTGTCATAATTATTATTATTATTATTATTATTATTATTATTATTATTATTATTATTCATAATTATATTATCTTAACTCAATATATATATATATATATATATATATATATATATAATTTATGCGTAGATGAATAAGTTTAGAATGAATGATAAATGGACGTGCATAGAACAAGATTGGCGTCTCTCGATCGAAATAAAATTGACGGACAGATTTGTTTAGCGATCCCATCTCGCCTGCCGATGTCGGGAGGGATAGGCAGCGCGAATCGGCGATCGATGCGGCCCAATTCTAAGCGTGCCATAAATTTCGATCGCCGATACTATCCGAAATACGCAACGGCCCATCCGTTTATCGCTACGGATTTGGTATGCCTCGGAACTCGGTGCGCGAAATTTCATCGATCTTTCACGAAGGTCCGATGTAAAAGCATCGCGAGGGATGAGAGAGGCTCCGAAGGGATCGGGAAATTCGCGGTCATAAAGCTCAGGATGAGTCGAGGAAATGTATCGTGGAAAAATTAGACTTTAATTTCACATTTTGTGAAAAGTGTAATAAATAAATTAAGATATAATAAATTTAATAAATTAATAAATTAATAAATTAATAAATTAATAAATTAATAAATTAAAATAATAATATAAAAAATGAATAGATTAAAATTAATATCAAATATTAAAAATTAAAATATCCGAATTCCTCAATTTTTACGTGTGCTTGGCAATCTTTAATCCTGCGTCGCATTCATAAATATACGAATATGCGACAGATGTAATATCGATGATTTGTATTCGAGTTATGCGGGAGTTGGAGGTGAGAGCGAAGCTACTCCAAAATCTGCGAAGTTTATTTTAAATATGAAGATATATCTCTCCGAAAGAGACTTTACACACAAATTATGGACTCTACTCTACTTCCACTCAGCGTGACTCCCGCCATTTTTCTTCTCGTATTCCGCAACTTTTGCCGGAAGTCGAGCACTCGTAGTCAGTCACTCGCGCGATTCTTCTCCCAACTATTATAATCAATTCACTTCGAGATATACATCTCGAGCAATTCCCAGGGAAATTTCAACGTGGAACTTTATTCCGCCGAACTCTGTCGTCCACGTTTGGTTTATCGGTCTTTTTGGTTTTTTATCGACTTATCGGTCTTCATTATCGTTATTACGCCTGCGACTGAGTTTTTCGCACCCGCGAGTCCCGGAGAAACGACTTCGCGAGTATAAAGGAATATTCCTTCAGACTCCTTCTACCCCCGTCGTCTCATGTATCCATTGTCGAACAATGGTAGATTTTAATAACGCATCCGCGAACGCAAACGCGTTTTAACGACAGACGGCGGGTTTTTCATTTAGTGCTACTTGTCGAAGCGGATCCCCGGGGACAATCACGACCAACAACGTCGAGAAAGAAATGAAGGGGAGGGAAAGAGATCGAAGGAAAGCAGGATGTCTCCTGTTCGTGCGCTTTGCAATTTTAATGTCGACATTGAGAGCGACAATTTTTTTTTGTTCCCCTCTCCCCCTCTTCTTTGCTCTTGCGCTCTAATCGAGCAAACAATCGGATTTACGTATCTTCCTATCCTTTCTATAAAAATCCGCTAACGTCGTCGATATCGCTTATTAAAAATTCTGAGAGCTCGTCTCGATGATCCGCGCTTTTTTTGAAGAGCGCGAGATAGACACGCCTTCTATCATCTGTCCGTGATAGAAATTCCTCTCTAGATGCCGAACAATGGGGTTGCACAAGATTCAAGACAGGGTAATATTCGTAGAAATATTGTATTATAAATTTTCGGGAACTTAAATTATGTTGAGTCTCTTGAGTGGATCTTTCTGGCCAAAATCTCACTTTGTTTCGATTTTATTAATGATTTTTATCTAACAAACTGAATTGATTGTTCAAAATAATATAACGTTTATAATATAATTAAAAATAATTATTATTATTTATAATTATCATTTGTTTACTTCTAATACTAAAATAACAATATATATATTATATTTTGGGAAGTACACAAATGACACAACATAATATAAAATGATATAAATAGTAATAAATAATTATTTTTCAAAAATAATAATTATTTTACTAAATAATTGTACAAAAGTTTATATTGTTTCTTTTATTTATATATTGTTTATATATTGTATTAATTGTTTTTAAATTTATTAATGTAAATATATATATTTTTATATATTAAATAAAACTTTTCAAATTTAATACATAATAATACATAATTAAAACAAATTTATAAAGTGTTATAAAGTGAGTTTTTCTCTTTTAATTTAAAAAAATATACATATATTTATATACATATATATATTATATTTTAAATCAATAATCTTTACGAATAATGTGTGTTGACATTCTTAATCTTACAATTAGTATTATTTTGATAATTATATATTTAGAGATAATTCTTAATCAAATATATATTTAAATAGTTCTTAATAAAATCTTTAATAAAATAATTCTTAACAAAACCTTTAGATAATTCTTATCTTGATCTTGTCTGGAATTTCGAGACAATATCAAGCTTAATCTTGTGCAATCTTACGAAACAACATTTCAGTAAGATTCGGAGACGATCAAATGACCCGGTAAGAGAAAAGTGAGATCTCGTACTCGAATAGCGCATCGAAATGGACTCGTATTCTGCATTTCACCGTTTTAATTCGCACTTAACGATCGTTAAATGGTTATGTTTACCGTCGCTCGAGAGCTATACTGCGGTTTGCGAAAGAAATTTACTGAAAGAATCAAGCGTCAGTCCAACATTGTACGCACATTGCTCGCGTCTAATTACAGTGTGTGTCTACCTCTTTTTCCCGCCAGCATATTCTTCATTTCTCTCCCTCTTTCTTTCCTTCCCCCTTTCTCTCCCTCCCTTTATTTTAGGACCACCATCTGGCCCTTCGTCCGCGGTCTTTATGCGCGTTACGCGAGACGAAATTACAGGCTAATTATATGCTGGTCATGCGAATCGCGTAGCCGTGGAAATGCGTCGGCGACGATTAAAAGGCTAAAGGAGCGTGTCGCCGGGTCGTTTTGACGACCGACACCCCCTACACCTTGCGAGATTTTCTCATACCGTCAGTTAAATCGGTCATTTCGGAAAGGATATCCTTTTTTTGTTCTTTTTACGAAGAATTTCATCGCGTACACAGAGAAAAATGTATTCTGTATTCAAGTAAATATTATTTATTTTAAGGATATCATAAGTTTGTATATCCGCAAATATATCATAAGTTCATCACAAGCATTAAATTTAATTGAATATATTTTGAATTTTTAATGAGTGCAGTATTTTAGTCAAGAATATTAAATTAAAACAAAAATTTGGTTTGCTTACTACAAGAGTTGATGTAAAGTAAGTTTGATTTTTCTTTGATACAACTTTACAATATTCTTGAAGAGAAAATAAATTCTTCTTTTGAGTACATAATAATAAGATTTCCTAACATTTGTGATGAGTATATTTTAAGATTATTATCAAGAATATATTCTTTGTTGAAGAAAACTATTACTTAAAAAAAGAAAAATAAACTGAGTAATTGCTTTTCTTGGCAGTAGAATGATATTTTTCTCTGTGTAGGGAGCTGGGAAGTTGGACTGACCTCGTGAATCTACGCTGAAAGAAATTTCACACGTGCGTGAAATGACGTTTGCTCTCAATCTTTTATTGCGTCTAATCGCTACGATTTTATCTTCGATGATTCTTATAATTTTTTTCTGAAACGACTGACTCAGAGCACGTTGCACACGTCAGATATGCAGATGACAGCATCTCGAGGTCAGCTGATGGTTTCGCGGAAACCGATCGCGAAACGATGCATTATCGGTTTTTAGAGTTTCTTTTTTCTCTGGATTACAACCGGGAGGATCTTTGCGTTTATCGCATCCGTTCTTCAACTCCTCCTATCTCTGGTCCTAATCATCCTGGCCGTCGCAAAAAGCATCCGCACAGTTACGGAAAATGACCCGGCGCTTTTGCCGTCCTCGATTTCTTGGACAAAAAGAAGGAACGAACGGAACGAGCAATTTATCGGGACGCGTCGTGCACTTTTAGCCATCAGTTGTCTCCCATATTTCGCTTTATCTCTAGATTTCTAGATCTCTGAGATGAGTTTCGGCCAGTTTGGCAGAAACTCGAACGACGCGATTTATTTGATCGCCGGCCAAATGTTAGATTTAGGAAATCATAATCATTTATCTTTCGCGTGATCAATTAATTTTCAACAGTTTCCTTAGGTATGCGCGACGAAAAAATTAAATGTGTAACGAGGCGAGATTTTTACAGGGAATTTCGACCGAATTTAAACTTTCGTGTTTCACGTCCTCGCGTCCAATACACGGATGATGACGCTACATCACGTGCACATCGCGGAGCATCTCTTTGTCTCTCTTCGGTGAGAGATGGCCGAGCGATCAAAGCCTTCCAGAGGCCTAACGAGCCTCTGGATGACGTCGGTCGCTTCTGTTTTCCGTCGTCGTCGTCGCAAGCTTCGATGAGCAGCTTTTTCCATCCCGGACCGTTGTGGGCAGATCGCGCAAAAGCACGAGATTTTCCCTTTTCACGGTGTAGGAGAGAGAGAGAGAGAGAGATGGAGAGAGACGGAGAGAGAATCCTCCCTCTTCGGGTTCGGTCCACCGTGACACGGATAAAATTAGATCGACGACGCTGCCGATCTATCCGTTTCTCTCCTCTGTCGTGTCATTTTTTTTCTGGACCCTATCTTTCTCCTTCTCTACATTATCAGGTAATTTGGCGAAACGTGCGTGACGAGCCAAAGCTTTCGTGACATTTTTTTAATCAAACTTACGAAGCTAACTTGCAATAATATCCTGCATACATCAAGGAAAATTGAATTACACTTTTCGCCCCTTTATGCTTCCAAGAAGCGATTTGCGATTATCTTCAATTACGAGTATATATATATAGAAAGTATTATAAAGAAAGAAAAATGCGCATTAAAGAAAAAAAATTTTTTTTTTTAAAGTTAATTATATCAAAATCAAAGGCGATTGACAGGCTAATAAAAGCCGCCCCGCTGTAATTAGCCCTGAATTGGAGCCGGAACATTCGATATTGATTTTTTGTTTCGAAAATATATTTTTATTTGTGCTTATTAATTACAGCGCTTTGCCTCTTATTAGCCTGTCTTTTTTTTAAGTCTTATTTATTTATATGAATATAAAGAAATAAAATAGCACATTTCTGACAATGATATTGTCTATCAAAATTTGTGCTTGTCTTTTTTATTCGTGATTTCTAAACCTACGGTTGGCAAAAGACGAAGGGAGTATACGTTTCACCGAGCTTGGATTGATTGTAACGGATATTCTCGGTAACTATAACGTAGTTGGATACCATCTTTCGCACATTAGTTTCTTTTTAACCAAAGAAGGTTTCTATTATATAATTATCATTATTTATTCTATTAATCAAAAGCGGAAAAATAATATTATTTAAATCTATTTTATTTCATAAACGGTTAGAGAAGAAAAAAGAAAAATTACGTAGCGTTTGCTGTATTAGCCAAATTCGTCCATTATATAATCCAATCTAACGAGAGGACCCGTTGGCTTCTGCTATTCTTAGAGATGCGAGTTAATAGGAGATGACAGACTAGCGTAGTTTCTTAAAGCCATTTAACTTGTAATTCTACCCAACGTGAGTTACACGCGCCTCAACTTTGCCGTTCAATGTCTGCCAAGTATACACAATTCGTTTGGATTTTCTTCCCTTTAGACGCCACATTTGTATCTATGTACGTCGGGACCCGCACGCGTCATTGTCACGACGCTGGCTGGAAACATAACTCCGTCCAAGAATACAATAAGCGGCCAGAGCATTGTGGAATGTAATTAAGCTAGCGTTGCTGATGGCAGACAGCTAATGTCAAATTACAAGGAACGTTAATGGCTACCACTTTCTCTCTCCCTCCGTAACCCGTTCTCTCTCTTCCGCGCGCTCCCCCTCTCCCCCCCTCGCCTGTCGCCTGTCGCTCTTGTCAAACGATTTACCTGTCACTATTCAATCTTGTTACGACTCTCGCTCCGGTTTAATGCCTTATCGACCATGAATATACGATCGTCGTTGTAAATAAAAAGCGGAACGAAATCGAAATGCAAGATGAGTGCACACGTTAACTTGTGCAGTGCTATTTTAAGCGGCGATTATTCCGGTAAAATTGGTTATTGAATTGAGAGAGAGAGAGCGAGAGAGCTCTGTCTCGGAGAACAGGATCGATTTTTCTGGCCGCCGATGGCGACGGAAAGTCCGCGTGCCGGTAAACTGTTGTCTGTGGTTCTAAATTATAGCATTTCGGGTCGGGAAAGTTCCGGGAGCGAGCATCGCTCGCGGAGAATGCGTTTTCGATGCTCGCATATGAAGGGATGGAAATCCACGATACGGTAAATTTCGCCGTATTGCAAAAGTTTCCAGATATAGGAACGCTCGGTTCTTTTTGTCTTTTTTCCTCGCGAAAAACCGGAGCGCAATCGTGCGATTAAAAGCCAGCCGAGTAAAACCCAGTTCACGCATAATTTCAGATAGCATGTTGCAAACGTTTTTTTTTCTCTAAATATATACAGACTTCTGTATATTAAACTTAGACTATATCGAAAAGTAGCCATTTGAACAGAATCCATTGCTTGGATTAATAAACTTATTTGATTCATTGCTTGGATTAATTAACTTATATTTTTTAACAGAGTGTCATTCAAAATTTGTCATTTGTTATTAAAATATTATTAGCTATTTTCATGCATAGATAAATATTGATTGAATTATAATAAAAAAAGAAAGAAGATATTTATATTTATTATAGGAATAATTTCATTAATAGTATTTATATTTATATAATAAATTTATCTAAATAGCTTATATTATTAAAGTTTAAGTTAATATTGAAGATATTAAGAAAAAAAATTTTTTTAGATTATAAATATATTTATTATATTTATAATCTAATAAATATAATAAATATATTTATTATATTTATATGAAAATTTAATATATTATCTTTATGATGAAAATATAATGCTTTATTATTAAATTATATAAATAAAAATAAAATGAAATAAATATCAAAGAAATAATGTATAGATAAATATTGATTGAATTATAATAAAAAATAATAAAAATACCCTGCCCATTAATGCAATAATTATATTTTGTTCAAATGGTTACTCTAACTTTGGTAACATCGTTGTTATATGCTGATCTAATATAATATATAAAAGCTTTTGTTCTAAATATATTATGCATCTATTTTATCCCACTATTTTGAAAATAAATTTTCCATAATTAAATGTATAAGTCAAGGAACGTATATTATTTTAGATGTCCCTGAATTAGTACAATATTTTTGGTGAAAATTAAGAACATTTCTCTGCTAAAATTTGCGCCAATTTCAATCGTGTACCAAATCAATCTCGAAATAAATTCGATTTCTCATTGATAATTTCTCCAAGTAGAGATTGATTAAACCTACTTTGAACAAAATGAATAAGAGTTATAGATTATTCACATTTCTGAACCTCAATTCATTGCTCTCAATTTTTGATAAATCGAATAACATAAAAGATTAATATCTCTGTGACCGATAAAAGCAGAGAATCGAAATATCTATAAAATATTATGAGATATAATATGATATTACATGATCCTCGAATATTTTATATTTGGATATTCCGGGGTATTGTGCTCGGTTATTCTGCTGCATCACGTGGCATCGGTGCATTATCTCCTTTCTGCACGAGATACGGTATAGTCGCGTAGGAGCGATTAGTCGGCTACTTTATCGTTTAGGGAGACCCCGCACGATGATGCGACAGGTCGAAAGGTCGACGATGCTAAAACCTAAACCCTTTAGTAACTCGAGCTGTCGTTAAAACCATCTGCCTCTCATGCACCTTGCTTGCTTGACGACGACCTGGATGCTTTCGTCCATAAATGTTACAAAACGACCCAACATAGTTACGTTCTGTCCTTTTTTTGCATTTCGGTGTATTTATTCGTTAATGAGTTTGCGAGTATCTAATAAATAGACAAAGATAGATTGCATTGAAAATGATACAATTTCAGCGTATTCCATTGTATTATTTATTTCCCTTTTTTTTTAGGGAAGAAATAATAAATTGAACTGAATAAAAAAATCTCGTAAACGCGAAAATTCGATTTTTTTAATGAAAATTTATACACATATAGGAGGAGGATAAATAGATGAATTTAAAAATGTTCAATTGCGCTCTAAAAATGATTCCAAGATGTGAAACCATTCCTCATATATAGAAAGATTATATCTAAGAGGTTAAATCTTACTTCTTATATAAAACGCTTTTTCGTTTTTCTCGATGTATGAAAATTAGGCTTGAAAATTACTCAAGATATGAGAATATTTTTACAGCAGTTTTGTGACAAGAAAACCTATATTAAATTACATTAATAAAATTAAAAAAATTTTTTTTGCAAGATTTCTGTTTTTAAAAATTATTTTTTCAAAATTTTATTAATGTGGTTAAAGAGAGATATTTTTATCATGAAACTTTTGTATAAAACATTTTTTGAAATCCTGAATAATTTTCGAGATATATAAAAAAAAAACGAAAAATCGTTCTAAATGAGGAGTTTTATTTTTAAAATTATTTTTGAGTCGCTGAAAATTTCAAAATTCATCTATTCCATCTCTACATTTAATTCTCTCTATTTTCTCTCTCTACGTGTAAAGTTTGATTAAAATCAAAATTTTTGCGAGGTTCAAATATCGGCTTTTCAAATAAGATACATTGAAACTGCACAAAACACATATATATTTTATCAAATTTAAATAATCAGTGCCCTTCCATTTTTTCATGGAAATACATTGTGCTGTCGCGTCGATCGACAGATTCTCTTTTGATAAGATAGGGATTTTTTCGTTTTCAAGTCAGTCGCGAAATATTTCGCACGATGTTACGGAAGCTCTCGGCCGGAATAAGGAAGAAGATTGAATTGGCGGGAAACAATTTGCAGGCGGACTCGATCGTGACATATTCACCATCCGATCATCCCCTACGGGGCTTGACCCTCAGTAATTGAGTCGAGTTTCCCTCCCCATCGTGGGGCGCGTGTGTGAGATTAATTTTCCACCGTAGTCTTTATGGACGGTGGACACCTCACAGGCATTCTTATTAATCAGTCACCGTATCCCACCCTCGTCTCCGAACGAATCTAGCGAATTGCGTCTGTTTCGATTCGCCGTTTTTCTCACTTTCCAATTCAATTTACACTTTTTAATCCATATCGCGATTATGCATCGCATTAACTTTATTAAAAATAAATTTTAATTTCGGTTTTAATTTCTAATTTAATTTCAGGCTCGATAAGGGTTAATGTAAAAATTCTACTTTCGCGAAAAAGCAGAAGAAACATCTCATGTAAAAAGAGAGGAGAAAATTCGAAAGCAATACTTCCATGACAAAATTTCTTATCAATATCTATATATATATGTTCAATGTGCTATTCATCACCATAAATAACTATATTCAAGAGGTATATTTTTTATGGCGCGAGGCAAAGCGCGATATTTCTTCCTGTGTATCACAGAATCTTCTTGGTATTCTAGAATTAGATTTTCCCGATTTCTCATCTTGATTGCATCTGCGCGATGAATATCAGTTTATAAGGAAAAATACGGAGGAAAAATATATAGAGAGTCTATAGGGAAACCGTCAGCTTCCGGAAACAGCATCGGACGAAAGAAACTGTCGCGTTACCAAGAGAGAAAAAGAGAGAAAGAGAGAGAGAGGGGGAGGAGGAAGGGGAGAAGAAAGAGAGACGTAGGTAATATATATAAAGAGAAAGGAAGAACAAAAGTGAGAAAAGGGTAGGCCTCGAAATAGCGTACGAGGGATGCGCAGGGGTGGCTCTCAAATCCTTCGATGCTGCGCACTCCGATTGTCCCACATATGGTTTTACACATATATTCCCTTTCTCGCGTTCGATCCTCCAGAGTATTACCGGGGCGGATCTTATCGGGGCTTTACCGATCCGCGAATCTTGGTGAAATCGTGAGTTACGGCGTCGACCAGGACATATCCACGTTGACTTATTTCCCCACGTGTTTCTCCTCCTGCGCCAAACGGAAGAGTCGCGAAGCAGGGTTGCATAAGGCTCAAGGCAAGACAATATTCGTGGAAATATTGCATTGATATTGAAAATTTTCGAAAACTAAAATCTTGTCTCTTTTGTATTTTATCAACGATTTTTATCCAATACTGAATAAGTATTTAAAAAATAATATAAAATATAAAATTCAATATAAAATAATATCAACATAATTTTATATAAAATATAAAATTTAATATAAAATAATATTTAACATAATTTTATATAAAATATAAAATTCAATATAAAATAATATTTAACATAATTTTTATCATATTTTTATCACAATTTAAGAGAATTTATTTTCTATTTATGTCCGCAAGATTTTAAATAGCTAAATGATTGTGTAAGATTTTATATATTTTATTTATAAATTTATAAATTTTATATTATTATTATATTATTATTTTATATTATTATTTATATTATATATTTTTATTATATATTATTATTCATATTATTTTTTATTCTATTATTTATTGTATTAATTGTTTTTAAATTTGTATACGATTCGTATATTGATTTTAAATCATCTAATTTATAACTATGCATAATTCTTTTTTTTAAATCAATAATCTCGACAATCTTGATAACTATTAGAAATCTTATCTCGAGCTTCGAATTTCGAGACAAGACATAAGACAAAATCAAAACTAGTCTTGGTATCTCGTGCAATCCTACCGTAAATATGCGCATTTTCAGGAAAAATAGCGTCGCAAAATTCAGACTTGTAAGCTATTCCCGCGATATAATGTCGATATAAAACGTAACAGTGAAACAAAAGGAAAAGAAGCGTCGGGAGACCAAGGACGGAGATGAGGACGGAAATAATGAAACGCGAAAGAGGATCCGGCGAGATCGAGAGGAAGCGGAAGGACTCGAGCGAAAGAGGGCGAGATCCGATGTAAAGGGACGAGGAACGTTCGTAAGTCTCACGTTGTATAAACTGCAACAACGTACGAGAGTTTACTGTCTCTTAACACTTTTGATCTGGGGAAGACTCGGGCTGAGAATCAAGACAAGCTTGTTTGACGTTAAAACACACGGGAGGCGGGATATACAGCGTGTCAAGTACGTAGTTGGTACATACTTCTCGGACGGCTGGAGTTTACTTTGACGCGAGTAACACACCGTGTATATATTGAGTTACATCGATAAAATGCAGACGCTTAGAGAACTCCATCATCGTGATATATAGCGGATTTGGTGCCGAATTTCCTTCTCTCCCTCGCTTCTTCTTCTTTCTCTCTCTCTCTCTTTCTCTCTCTCTCTCTCTCTCTCTCTCTCTCTCTCTCTCTCTTCCTCGCATTTCCGGCGTAGCTCGCGGCGAATAACTCACAACGCGGGAAGTCTTGCCGATAAATTCCTCGCGATTTTCCGAGTTTACCGAGTCTTCCGCACATTTTTGAGAATACACCCGGTGTAGATATTACGCGTCTCGATTGTTCTCGCTGAGTATACAGCCGAGCGGAAGTTGGGCAAAGTTTCCAGCGTTTACCGAGGGAGGTACCCAGGTGTCTTTGGCCGCTACTTTCGCGGAGAGAACTCTATAAGCTTCGCAAATTGAGAATCGCCAAGTTTCCTTTCTACGTCAGATATAACCCCCATCATTCCTCTCTTCTTTATTCCGATTTGTCTCACCCCTCTCTCTCTTTCTCTCCCTTCGATGACGATGTGCATCAACAAATCACCGTCGTGGTATTGGAAGTGATCGCGCTCAATGCTTTCTCGCGATGATGCGTGCTACATGCGATTCCGCCCAAAGCAGATTAGCGTGCGAGATTAGCGTAATCGGCTCGCAAATTCAGCTTACATGCAAACTTGCGGCAGCAAGTGTTCATCAGTCGACGTCGATCGAGCTTGTCCGTGTCGCGTTAAATGATATTATATCCCCGGTATCCTCGCGATAGCGAGGAATTAATTGGGAAATTAATTGGGATTTATCGCGTTTTACATATGCGAAAATATCGGGGAAAGTCAAAGTCGTAAAAATAAAATGGCCCCACTTTTGCTCTCTCTTTTTCGGGGCCGCGGAGATCGATACGCACCATGCACCCTTGTAATTAATATAACAATTTATCGCACGAAGGCCGTACATATATAAAGCCCTTCAACTTACTTTCATAAAAATTCCAGAACCGTTGGGAAAATATGTAAAAAGTGGGAAGCGGTCGCGAGAGAGATGGGGGAGGGGTTGGAGGAGAAGGTGGTGGGTAGACCGGCTTCATATCTAGGGAAAAATGTTATTAAAAGTACCGGCGGTCACACGCGCGATTATATATATATATATATATATATATATATATATATATATAAAACAGTTATATAACAGTTCGCGAACCAACTTGACTGTTGAAAAATATCCCAGCTGTAGCTTTGCCGAGTTACGTCACGACTGTCTAAATTCTCCTCCCTGTATTCACGCCAGTTATGTTTTAATAATAAACGAGCGCGATTAGAATTTCCATTTTGAGCTAATTATTCGATCTAATTAGGAAATAATTCCGTTATTCTGTATCGCATTAAATTTCTATTTGTACATAATATCATATCGTAGTAAATACGCTGGAATTTACTCTGAATACCTTTATTATTATATCCCGAGCGTCTCTAATTATCGATGATATCGATCGGCCATGCTTGAGATGTAAAGTTTACGTATTTCTCGACGGCAGGAGAGAAAAAATAATTGAAAAAAGTGGCATAATTGCACGCTCTTTCTCTCTCTCTCTCTGAATATTCGCGCGCGTCTTTCTTTACGATCCACCCGAGATCAGCCGAGAATATAATAGGCAAAGTCGCTGCTAATGCTTATGACTTGATGGAGAGTTTACGAGTTAATGGAGTAAAGTAGAATAAATTACGAATGTGGATATTTTTTTAGCGCAAAATTGCCACATTGTAAATATATTTGAGATGCGTGTGGGGGTCATGCATACTCAAAAAAATTTTTTTCCGTACATTTCTAGATGTCACTGCAAAAATTTTTCGCCATTTTTGTATCCATTAGAACATTGATTGTAATATATAGAATTTACAGTCGTAGATTTTAATATAATGTCTTTCAATATAATTTATCGTCAAATATTTAGCACTGCATTAAATAAATATGAGCTTCTCGATACTTCAGCCAGAATGATCTTTGGTAAAAAACGATTTTTCTATCTATATTTTTCTATCTATTATTTCTATCTATATTTTTCTATCTATAAATATGATTAGTCTTAATATGGATAAACTTTCTTTCTAAATTTCACTAACAATTTAGATATAAATTCTACCTAAATCTCTGGACTCTTCTGTTTTTTAGATCTAAATTCTGTCATTTAAATTGATCAAGTACAGTCATTTGCTAATCACTTACTTATCTCAGTTATTTTTCTCAAAAGATTTTTCTAAAAAATTGTTGTAAAGCCATTTTTTGAGTGCACTATCGGCGCTCGATAAAAAATAGAATTTCAGATAAAAAAGTAAAAATTTCAGATAAATCTACAATCGTGATAGCGCCAAGCAATTGACATTGTCTCCGATTTACGGTAATGACCGATGATATCGACGCAAGATTGCGATCGGTGATCGCGTTATCCAAACGTGACGAATAATTAATTTTGCCTGACAGGTTTGTCGCTTCGATCGCTTTGATAAGCGCGTAAAATTATACAATACGTAATGCAGCCGTAGACATCAATTTTCTGCCGTATCGCGTTTATTGGCGCCGCTACTACGAGTGTATATCACAAACGATCGTGCGTGCAATCTGTTTGTGAAGTTTATCGCCGCCCCTTTCGCGTTCGATGTCCGCTCGACGACAGAAAAAGCAACAGAAGGAGAATTTATATGAAGCACGCGAATTCCCCCCCCCCCCAATCTCTTCTGCCTCTTCCGCCTCGTCTCTTCAATCGAGTACTCGCTCTGTTCTCGTCACCTGATTTATCTTTAAGGCGTCCTCTGCATTCCGTTATACGATTCTACACGATTCAAGAATGTCTTTAATGAATGTTTCCAAGAGGATCTATCTTCAAGCAACAGAATTTTTTGCAGGAGATATTGTCTTTCTAAATAAACTGAAACTGGCGAAAAACAGAGTAATTGATAAATCTCTATACGAGGGTCTTTTTTTCATTTGATTAGAAATCTGCGTAGCATTCCCTTTCAGTCTAATTAAATATAAAGATATTTAATTCTGATATTTTCGAGGACAACTAGATTTACAAACTATATTTAACAGATATCTTCTGTTTATTCTGCCATAGACTTCTCTCTCTCTCTCTCTCTCTCTCTCTCTCTCTCTATATATATATATATATATATATATATATATATATATTAGACTACTAACACAATCATATTTCATATAGTGAGATGTGAAAGAAGGGTAGCCATTTATAGTTGAATAGAATTTATATGGGTGTCACAAAATTTGATATGATGAAACTTTATTTAATAGACGTAAGCAAAAAAACTATTAATACTTAATGTATATATATATAATTTATTCAATAGTAAATGGCTGCCCTGTTTTAGCTATTATGTCGCTGTTAGCGGTATAATACATAGAAGTCTGGTGTATTATATTTTTAGACATTATATTAGACATTACATTATTAAATAAACTGATGGATGAACTGACAGTTATTTAGCACAATATTTATTTATTTATTTGGTTTCGTAAATATTTTGGTAATAACATATTGTATATATAGATATGCAGAAAGCACATAATTATAGAGGCTCACACAATAGTTTAGATTGGATTTGATTAAATATTTTGGAATAGGAAATGCATGAGTCGCTCTCATTTGTTCATTTATTTAAAATTTTCGTTATTACATGAAGAAAATCATGAATTAAAAAATCAACAACCCTTTTCGTGGAGCTTCATTTACTCAATCAAATCGGAAATGAAGACTCTAATAAAAAATTTACCGAATAATATTTGTTTAACAAATTTATACGAGAGGAATATATTTTTGCAATTATTTAACGTGGAAATATAGCAAAATTAATTGAAAAAATAAATATTTTTATAAAAAGATTTTATATACTTTTATTATAAACGCTAATTTATTTATTATAAACGCTTTATTATAAAACGCTTTATTATAAACGCTTTATTATAAAACGCTAATTGATGACTTTTTCCAAAAAACAATGAACATATTTTGTTTTCCAGACTTAAAGATAACTCTTAATTGCAGGCCAAAAGAAAGCTTCATTTATTCAACCAAATCGGAAATGAAGATCTAATATAAAAATTTACTGAATAATTTTTATTTAACAAATTTATATGAGAGGAATAATATAACTATTTTTTTTGCAAAAGAGATGTGTCTGTTTCTTCTAGTAGAGTCCATTAATACAAAATTATGATTGCAGAGAAAAAATAATAAAAATCTTTCAAAAAAAAAAAAAAACAATTTGATTCAAATTCAAAAATTAGCATTGATTGTTAATATTCTCGATTATTATCATATATGATGGATGATAATAAATGACAAAGTGCAGTTCTAATCATCGCGCGTGATATCATGATGAATTTTGCTCCTCTCTTGTTTCTTTCCGGTTCTTGGCGAATGGTTCTGCCATTCTCCCGGACTTTGGTAAATCTTGTCATACAATAGACTTCACCACTTAATCCGTCTTGCGACTAATCCAGTTGGGAAACTTGTCTCGACTGCAACTTCGTCTTTCTACAAAGACGGTTAAACGATGCCGGTTGTATTGTAAGCGAAAAAAAAATGTTTTGCGTACAGAATGAAAAGTTTCCCTTATTCTTTACCTTGACTTCTCCGTAAAAAGCTAAAGTATCCCTTGCAAGAAGAGCGAAGTCCTTCTTTAGATCTTGAATAGTATGAGAAATGTGACTTGATGATCATTGGAAACGTTAATTAAACTTATGGCTAACTGACGTGCCGATTAAAATTATTTACAATTATTAGTCTTGGTAAACAAAAATTGCTTCGAAAAATTTTTAAAATTCTACGATATTAATACATCAGTCACTCAAGACATTAATGTTACCATCGTTTTGTATCGTTCGTTATTTATCGCGTTGAAAGACTCTTCAGCTTCAAAAATGGTGAAAACGCTGAGCCATGGGTTCCACAAGTACCGTATGCATTGGGGGAGAAGCAAAGAGCTTAAATCTCGAAGAGTTGCCCGGGGAAGGGTCTCTCGCAATTCCTTCCCTTTGATTTTTCTGCGACACGTCATCATCGAATCTTGACTTAAAATTCAATCGATTTCCGTGACACGTACACGAGATAAATTTCAATAATGTAATGAATGGATTCGATCTCGCGTATTGAAAAAGGAAAAAAATATTTTCAGATGAAAAATCTGACAGGAAAAAAAACTAATTTCACACACATTTATTATAAAATTATTAAATACCTGGCGCTGTTTCACAAGGATTAAAAAAATTTAGTTACATTTCAACGTGCATATTTTAAATGTCACAGCAGGAAGGCGTTTAATATCGTCTTTTAGTGTCAGTTGAAGTTTATTCGGTCATTTCCTCAAAAGTGGGAATGGGACGCGTCGTGCAATAAACGAGTAAATAAATACCGCCTCGAGTCTCTCGGTTATCGATTAGCCACGTATTACCGTAAATCGAGATACGATATGCTTTACTCGAGGGGTGCGAACGAAGGAGAGAAGAGACGCGTATCTTTCCGCGTGAACACGCGCGGGAAAAGGCGAATCTCCGCTCAGGTTCCGTCCGCGTGGGTGGTTGAAGGGTGGAGGGCGAGCGGAAAGGGAGGGTTAAACCCGTCCGTTAGACTACTTAGTCTAACGAGAATATAATCGATGATATACTACCTCGCGGCTTAATCACGCGAGGAGATAAAACCCCACCAACCTCCGGGTCGGTCCTTTATCTCCGGCTCCGGGGGGAGGAGGGGGCGACGCGCGAGGCTAAATCTAATTCCCGGTCGCGTCATCCTCGTCTCTCGTCTCCTTTCTTGTCCCCCGTAGCCGGAACGTCGCCCTCATTATACTCGAGGAGACAGGAAGATTTTATTACGTCATCCACAAAGACTCTCCCTTACACGGTGCTTTTTTCCTTCCGGGCCGGGGGTGCCCTCGACCGGTACTACGTCGTATCTCACCGCGCGAAGCATTAAAGGAGAGGAAAGAAGGGGAAAGGGCACACGTCGCGTGACGCAATTTCGCAGAATTGCCGCGAGAAATTGCTACGTTTGGAGAATCGCAAAACCGGCATCCCTCGCACTCTGAGAGGTGCCTGGCCTGAAATACGGCTCACCACTCGCGAATATTTTCGAAGTTTTACATGAGGTAATCAGGATGTCCATTCTTTGGAAAAACCATGGAAAACGTGAATTTTCAAGAATTTATTTTGCATCTAAAAAATCAGGGAGTTTTATTAATTTTACTAATTTTATTAATTTTATTAATTTTATTGGGACTTGGGGAATTTCTTTTTAAATTTTTCTTTGATAATTTTGCTTTTATATTGCAAATAATCGGCAATCTGCTGATGAGTCAAGTTGTGAATTATGTATTTATAAGATATATTATAAATATATATATCGTTTGTATACAGAGTGAGTTTTTGAATAAGTTCACCATTTTTCTTGAAGACGATTAGAGACAGCAAAAGATACTCATCATCAAAATTGACAAGGATAAATAGGAAGACATGATGACGTTGAGAAATTTTGGTTTCCACATTGATAAGTAAAATTTTATTTTTTTAAAGACATTTTTGAATCACTTCATTGATAATACACAATAAGTTTAATAATTTTTTTATAAGAGCGTTTTTTCGAAAAATGGACCATTGTCGAGATACTTAAAATTAGAAGTCAGAATGAAAATTTAAAATCGAGTAATCTCGCAGGAATAATGCAGGGCTCCTACTTCTCCATTTGTTTGGAAACATTCAACTCTTGCTTTATTTGAAATTTAAAGCTGACATTTATATTGTAATTGAGTTTTCGAGAAAAACTGTGATGAACACACACTTTTTAACAGACTCATCCTGTATATTATTAAATTTATTAAACTATTAATATCTTTTATTATATATGATTATTAAAACCTTTTACTATTAATACCTTTTTAAAATATGTAATGCATATTTTTTATTGCAATTTTTAGTAATTTTTTAGTGCAATTTTACGAAAATGAAAATGTTATTTATTATAATTGAAAAATGTTTATTTTACGAAAGTTATTTGATTTCTTTCAGTATACAATTTACCAATTTAGCATTTGAAAATTATTTTCTCATGAAAGAAAATGCATATAATAAAAGAACAATTATAAAGTAATTTTTGCTTATCAATTTTTTATCACTTAATATTTGTTATTACTTCAGCGTGCAATTTTTTATTTCGACTTACAATAAAAAAATTTATTTTAGAAAGTTGCACCAAAAAATCTTTAAAATGTTCTCTTCATCTGGAATTCCGAAGAAAAATATATGGAAGATCAGAGAAATTTTTTGTGCAAGATTAAAGTAGACTCTGGTTACGTCAGAAATATATTTTCTCGTGCGCATAAATATCCCAAACAAATATTATGTTTGTAATACGACTTTGCTAATATTTTTATCGCAGTCGAGAAGAGCTTCCGGTGATCATATTCGGGTCGGTTATATTACGTAATGCCATGTTTGAATGAATCATCTGACGCGATAGGCCGCTCGCGGCGAAACTTTTCAGTCAAGTTTTCAATCAAGGCATCTCATAGGGAATTATGTTTTCCATCCGGCCTCTATAGATACGTCCCCCCGAATTCTATACGCGTCGCATAGATGCCGTAAAATTTGATGCTCGTAAAAGGAGTATCGTGTAGGTGTACATAAATTCTGGCGCGACGAAACAGTCGATTTTTACGAGCAATTTCACGAAGCTTTTCGGCGCACGACATTTTCCCTTTTCCTCGTTTTCCTTCCCCTCTTCCTCTCGTGCTTCACATCTTCTTCCTGCTCTTCGTTCTCTCCATCCTTCATAAAGAATAGTTAGATACCGACGTAACCGATCTCTGTTTGCGCTTCGTGAGCTTTCACGGGAATGACTCTCGCCTTTAACACGCTTGCCATTATCATGTTTGTAGATTAGGCACGGTTTCGTCTGCTCTATTCTTCGCCATCATCTTCGAGTCTATTCAATGAGTGTAGAATTTTTGGCGATCCTTTTTTCGTCGCGTTGAAAAAAAACGGCCAATTGCAGAGGACCATTTAATTAAATTAATAAAAGCGAATTGCATTTATCAATGTTTTCTCTCCTATTTGAGATGTCCGAAATAGTTTTTTAATATATACTAAAAATATCGTGCTTCTCATTTTTTCGGCGATATCGCGTATTCTCGCGGGGACGAAATATTTTCAGTCTTTCCTAAAATTAAGTCAATATTATATTAAAAAGCATTTTAATATAATTGACTCAATTTTAGGAAAGACTGAAAATATTTCGTCTAGCTTTTTAACGTACAAACACATTTGTGTGTGTGTGTATAAAAAAAGATTCTATTATATCGATATAAAAGCAGTAATAGAATAGGAATATTTTCACGTGATTGAATTAACACTTTTGAATGTCTTTTATATTTTCTGCAAAAATATGAATTTCAGAATGATATATCACTAGAAAATATTGTAGTAAAAGTTGCTATATAATTTTTGTCGTCATAAAACATTTTGAGAAAAATCACGATATTTTTGTGTTCAATAATATTATCTTTCACAAAAAGAATAATATAGTTATTCCAATATTTAGATGCATGATAACAATAACGTTAACAAACAAAAAAACAATACATATCACTAGAAAATATTATAATAAAAATTATTATATAATATTTATCATCATGAAAATAAGGAAAGTCTCATTTTTATATTCAATAATTATATATATAATGTTATAATGTTATAATAATGTTATATTTTATAAAAAGAAATATTATAATATATAATTATTGAAACATTTAGGACAAACAAATGCATAATTGTTAAAAAACAGCTTTCGTAATAATAAATATTTTATGTTACACTCCAACTTTACAATAAATGTTGTCAAAGACAATGTATTTCGTGGTATTTATGTATATAAAATTATTATTTATTATTATTTATTTATTTCTTATTTAATCCCCATTTTCGCGTTTTGGCTTTTCAGTATTACATTTATAATTTCTATATGAATTATAATATAAATGAACTTCTTAAATATCTAAAATAAAATATCTACAGTGTGATAGTATGTAGAATAAAATAAAATAATCATCATAAAATAAACTTGAATATCAGAGAAATAATAAAACAATATTAAAAGTAACATTATTTAAAATTACAGTTACACATAAAAAACATAAATAATAGTATAATCTTTAAATAAATAAAAGTTACATCAAATACACGTGAAAATAAGA
This sequence comes from Camponotus floridanus, assembly GCF_003227725.1. Classification (NCBI taxonomy): domain Eukaryota; kingdom Metazoa; phylum Arthropoda; class Insecta; order Hymenoptera; family Formicidae; genus Camponotus; species Camponotus floridanus. The sequence continues at coordinate 682,689 of NW_020229425.1, read as the reverse complement.
ATAAGGATTAAAATCGTATATTCATTATTTATTATTTCTGTATTTACCGTAAAATTTTCATATCACGACGAAGTTTGTGGAACTTTAGGGCTCGCTGGGGATAGATTTTGGCCAAGAGAGGCACGTGCAATGTTCTCGAATACCGAAAATCACTCACGTTACAAAGCTATCGGCGAGGGTTATTTGTTCCTGGCAAAGTTCCAATCTAGCATGCGTCGCTTGGACCTATAGTCCTTCGTTCCATAAAAAAAAAAGTCCGGCTTTTTCAGCGTGTATCGGGTCACTCACATGACGCGACCGAAACATCTCGTTCACGCGGGTCTCGCAATCTCGTTCTGCTAATTTCACAATGCGAAATTCCGCAATGATTTCCACTCACCACGAAGAATTTAATAATTAACGTGCGCTCTAAGTCCGGAATGGAAACATTTACATTTGCAGCAAAACGCCGTGTAACGATCTATTTTACAAAGCTTTGTTCGGGGCGAACGAGCGAAACGACGTTAACCGTAAGTAGATTACGACAGAATCGAAAAATATTTGTTGGCTCGCGAGAGAGAGAGAGAGAGATGGAGGGCGTCGAGCGCATCGAAAATCGAAGTTCCTTCGCTATAGCACGAGAATGCATCCATCTATTTACCTTGATGCAGCCATCCCGATCGACCGGATTCGATAAATTCGGCCTTCTGCTAACAATGAGCCGCGGCTGGGAAGGAGCGACGATAATTTTTGTGTCGTCCATTAAATCGTACAAGCTATCCGGCTCAATCAACCGTAGAAGCCGTCAGGCTCAGGCCTTCCTTTTTCCCTGCCTCTTTTTTCCTTTGTTACCGTCATTCCACGGATATTGGACACGTGGTCAAAGACGGTCGTTAGGGCGTTGCGGTATGAAATATTGCAAGAAAAGTAGAGAGAAAGAGGGAGATTGAGAGAAACCGATATCGACTGAATCGCGGAAAAACGCGAAAAGCCGTTAGCCAATTTGCGGTTGACTTCGCGAGTAAGAATACGGGTCAGCAGATATTTCGAATAGAAATAATGGCTTTACCATTTCTCCCTCGAGGTGATTCGGTTCGAGAAGTCTTGCTTGGGCGAGTGGAGGATCAAAGTTTCACGGCTTGTTCACAAGGCTCTGCATTTTGGATTTTCAAGCACTCTGGAGGCGTTTAATTTTTGATAAACGATACGTCGACCGATATGAAGCGAGCGCCACTTTTATATCTTGCATGGGCGATTCGTTAAAAAAAAATGCCAACGGGAATGTCCCCCTAGAAGAGAATCGCTCGAGGGATCGTTCGGATAAATTACTCTGGCATTCAAACGAATTGAATTGTCCAGAACGATTATCTCTGCCCGGAATGTCGCGTTTTATGTGGGATATCAATGAAGCGAATTTTAATGGGCACAATGATCGAGGTGGAAGCGAAGATTGTTCCACGCTGTTAAACGGGATCCTGTTATGGGACATCTCAACATCGAATAAGAGCAGGGATCGTAATCTCTTTTCGCAGAGAAAAGACGTTATTCCGATAAGTTTACAAAAGAAATAAAAAAATTGTTTCTTTTCTTTATAAAATTAGTCAAAATTAAAAGTGGGGCGAGAAAGTAGAATATATGACGCCATAATATTTTTATTACGGCTCTAGGTTTCGAGAAATAATATTCGACTCTTTTAAAACAAAATATTTAATTTAATCAATTTTACGAAGAAATTTAATATAACACAAAAATCTTTTTATTTAATATATTGAATAAAACACAAATAAAACATTATAAATACGATTAATTTGGGAAATTGTGTTTTTTTGTCAAGATTAGTATAAAAATATTTTGATCTGTTCACTTCGGTTTTCTATTTTTCTTTTCATTTGCATTTTACTCTTGTTACAATTCAACAGCAAACGTAAATGGAAATTGAATGCTTCTCTATCTATCTAAATCCCTAAAAGAAGCTACATCATGAAAATGAAACCTAAGAGTCCTCAAGTATTCTTTTTCCTTATATTAGAATTATAAGAATTAACTATTTTATAGACACAAACATTTTTTATTTTTATCAGCATAAGTAGGTAGCATAAGTATAGTCGCTGTTCCATTTTCAAATTAAAAATGGTGTTTACGTAGGTGGAAGAATCATATTAATCAATCTTGCAGCCTACATTTAAATCATTTAATTTAAATTTAAAAAAATTGCGCGTCGTCTTTAACTAGACAATAATAGTAAGAAAAGCAGCAAATAAAAAAAATTGTCGCTGAGAGGTAAATTAATAATTAAATTAATATCGTCAATTGAAATAGAAAAAAATGCAAATTTATATATTTGTATTCTCGCAATTGCGTTTTGCGCAACTTTCGGCGCTGGTTACTATGAAATTAGATATATATCGAGGAAACGCGGTAGGTAAATGGTTAGATGGCTACATGTATATGCAGCCTGGATATGCAGCACTCGCATCCAGATCCAATTCCATCTCGACGGAATTTCTCGGTGTAGCCGCAGGTGCTCGTTTTTCCGTAACGTGGGAGACCGCAACTTATATTAACCCCGCCGGAAGCGAACCCTTTGCCGCGGGTCTCAGCTTTTCGCTAGATTAATTTTGGTATAACCGGCCGGTATAAATTGCCCGATCTATCTATTAGGGAAACCGTGTTGATGCCAAGATCAATTGGGTTTTTGAAACTAGCCGAATTGACACTAGGCATTTGTCAACTGAAATTTTTGAACGCGTCATATCCGCGTGTTTAAACAAAAAATATCACGTTAACACTCATAACTCGTTATTTTATTACAGAGCAAGAAAAATAATTGATTAACCCTTTGCGTCATCGTGAATCGCTCGGCGACCTATTTTTCACTTTTTCAATTATTTTTTTTAAAATAAATACCGAGTCTTTTGTTTCTACAAAGCCCCTGGAACAATAAGTGTAAAAAAATATGAAATCATTAATTGTTAATTGCAAAAGTACCATATATAAAAATAAATAGTTAAAATTAGTACTTTTTCATGGAGAAATACATTTTCCACTAATCTATTATAAAAAGCAAAAGGGTAGTTTTTTTTACAAACTTAGTACATTCTAAAATATTTTTCACAATTTTTTCAAAATTTTCCGTCATCTTTTGATATTGTTTCGTTATTAATTCTATATAAAAAATATAATCTATAATTTTATATAAAGAATATAATATTTTCTTATTATATAAAATCAAACTAACAATATTTTAAAAATTTTCTCTTTGATGATTTTTTTCACAGAATCCGAATATAAGGGAAAAATTTATAATTTATATTGCTACATTGGATCTGTCATCTCGAATTTTTTGAAATTGAAAATTTTGACATCAGATTCAGCAGCCCTCAGAAAACGAATTTTAGATGTAAAGAAAAATATATGTGCCTGAAAGGGTTTTATATAAAATATAAATACAGATTAATAAAAGATTATTAAATTTATATAGTCGTTCTTTTTTTCAAGATTTTCTTTAGAAATTAATATAATATCGAGAGACGCGCGTATTTTCAACAGTTATTACGCCTGAAATAAACGACTTTATCCGACAGAGAGCGATTTCCCCGTCGTTCTAATAATGTTCGTGAAATCGGGCGAAAATACTCGTTGTTCTTCTCTCTTCTTTCGCCAGTTTCGCAGGCGCTCTCGCCGTGACGTTTCTTTTTTTTTCCGGTGTGATGACTTTTCGCGGTAGGTGAATTACACGCCTGTCGGACGCAGTGCTACGCTTCGCCACACGACGCCGATGGAGAGATCTCTCGCGTTTGGTACTCGCAACCGGACCCAGTCGTGACAAACCGCAAAAAGAAAGCAAGAAGAAACGGCAGCTCGCCGGTTAACACGGAATTAACGAAATCGAGCGCGACAACACATTATCCGATAACTGTTCCGATCGGGTTGATATCCATTAGTCTTCTCGCGACCTGGTGAACTTTTCTCGTACACTGATTTGCTCGCATAAAAATTCGGGGTAATTCGAATTGTTCGTGCAAATTCCAGATAATTAATTATACAGCCTGCCGATATAAGAAAATGAATTGTTTTTATCTTAAAAATCGTGTCACAAGTGCAATATTGTCAGATGAAATTCTTATGTGAAAAGAAAGCCATTTATTCTGTCCATTATCTGCACCGGATAACATAATGAAATAGTAGAAAGTGATGAGAAACGTGTCGATAAAAAATTCTTCTAATATAATTGTGTATTAATGTGCTATTGAATATTTTTATACGATTTTGATGTATAACGTTGAAATATGGAAAATATTTAAATATCCAGTTGCAAGATTGATTAATCCATTCTTTTTCTTCTATTTTTAATTTGAAAATGGAACAGTGAATTGTATCTAGTTACACTCATAAATATGAAAAGTATTTTTGTCTACAAAAGTAATTTTTTTATTATTGTATTTTTTATAACTCTAATATAAGAAAGAAGGATATGAGATTTAAAACTCGTTTTCATGCAGCTTTTTTTAGGAATTTAAAGAAATATTCAATTTCGCATTTATGCTTGTCGATTATTGAAATGTGACAAAAAATGCTCCAGAAATAGAATACAAATGAAGAGGAAAATAGAAGCATCCAGTGAATAGATCAAAATATTTATATACACTGAGAAAAAAAATTATAAACTTGCCTAAATATTTTCAACTATAATAATTATTTTTTTTAAGTAGATGATAATAGTTAAATAGATGTCATGATTTAATATGTCATATTTAATTTAAATACTTAAATATTCAATTCAAAAAATAATTATTGAAAATATTTAAACAAGTTTACAATTTTTTTTAGTATACTAATCTCGACGAAAAACGTTTCAAAAAATTTCCCTTATCACATTTTATTTGCTTATTTAATATATTAAGTGCGATAAATAGAGATTTTGTGTCATATTAAAGAAACTTAAATTAAATTAAATTAACCGTTTTGTTTTATTAAAAGAATTTAATATTATTCCTCGAAATTTTTTACATATCATTATTGGATACTTTTTATTTTTATATTTTGGATACTTTTTATTATTGGCTTTTCTTTGCTTTAGCTTTATGAAAGACGATTCTCTAATTTTGACGCGAACGCTCAAACGTACGTGCATGCAATTTCGCGATACGAGATGACGTTTGTCATCTGCTGGAGGGAAACACAAGGATATGGATGTTCCCGGATCGTCGCTCTCAGAGGGGGAAGGAGGAACGCTCTCGCATCAGAGAGATTAAAGACGTCTTGGGTCTGGAGGAGACAGTCTTTTAAAATAACCGCGCGTCCGCGTGTAATTTGCAAGAGGAGCGGACGGGACGTGCCCGTCGCTGTCTGCGAGTCGCGTTTTGCGAGTCGTGCTCGGATTGAAATGCCCGGCACGCAGCCCCGTCGACAAAGTCCGTCGTGCGGAAGGGAAGAAACAGAGAAAACCCGATTCCAGCGGCTCGCGACAGCCACGCGAGAGCAATTTTTATATTAAAGCGGCCGCCATTATCGGCAGAAATGCGTTGCATCGCAAAAATCCCTGCAATCTTATCTGTCAAGCTGACGATACTCTCCTTCTTCATTTCCCTTACACATGACGGAAGTTCTAGAGTTCTTCGTAAATTCACTTGTAATTTTTTCCCTCGTCGCTAGGTATCTCTCTCCCGCTCCCTCTCTCAGAGCCTTTGAGAGATCTCATTTTTCTCTTATTAAAATCATCTCGCTCCTCGCTAATGTCTGCCTCTTTCTTTTCAACAAGGGAGATGAGTACCAACTGTACCAAGTGCGGGCGCGAGCTTAGGGGAGGCTTACGAAGTCTCGTGGTTGCTTCGCATCACGTGTTCTCTTTCCATCGAGATGGCGGCGTGCAGTTTACGGCCCCGTGCCTCATGTAGATGCATGTTTATTGCCACATTAGTAGGGAGCAACGCGTAGAAGGGGGTTAAAGGCACGCATACATGCGCGTACTTCCTCGTTGAAGGTGTCGGGGTTGGATCCTGTTGGTTTACCGGAGGATTCTGTACTCTTCCTCTTTCTCTTTCTCCGCGAAATATCCTGTCTCGAGGATCTGCTCGTCGTTCGTATTTTCGCATTACATGGAAACGACCGAGATCTCGTCTCCCCCCCCCCCAGGTTTGAACTCATTCCGTTCTCTTCCTCGCAGTCCGCTCAGTCTTCTTTCTCTCTCTTTCTCGCGACGCGACATTTTGATTTCTGCAGAAATGAGCGGTTGGAAGTTATCCAGCTCTGTTGGGAGATTCCGGTGAAACGCTCTTGTACTTATGTGATATTATCGATTCAATTATGTAAAGAGATTCGTGCAGCTTTCAAGAAATGAAAACAACGGAATCCTTTCTTCCACTCAAAGTTACCTACGAATCTTTTAGAAGAAACCATTGTGTTTCTGAGGAGAAGTGCGATTCAATCGTATTTTCTAAATTTAAAGCGACAGCATATCTTTAATGGAGCGATTATTCAAGTCTCTTTCGAGCAAATATTAAAACACAATCTCCGAGACAAGAATCTCAGAATCCGCTTCACGAAATAAAAGCAAATAAAATTCTCTTTTTCACTCCAAGTTGACGTTAAGATACATTATTGTTGATTCGCGACATACTTTGAATAGCAAGAATAAGAGATTTACGAAACAATCGTTTTAGAAGAAGCCATTATTTCTAAGGAAACGAAATTCAATCGCGTTTAAAAGATTCACAGCGTCTTTAACGAGGCAATTATTCGCGTTTAAAGTTTATCGAGCAAATTTAAAAAAAACAATGTTTCTGAGAGAAAAATCTCGGAGAATCCGTCTCAAAGCACTTCAAATATCTGCGTAATTAAACTTTGCACAACGCTTCGTTCATGTCCCGTTTGCGCACGAGAAAATTTCAACTGTTTCCACAATTTCGGCCTCGGAAATTCTCCACCCCCCATTTTTATTATACGCTCATCACATCGCTCATCACATGTGCGAGAGAGCATTTTCGAATGCGCAATTTTCGCGAAACGAAGTAAAAATGATTCTCGTGGGCAGCGACGTGCAAAATGACGCGCGTCGCCCACGCGCCGATTAGACCCGATGCGAGAGGACGAAATTAAAAGGACCACACGGCCGCCCTACGAGTATATTATTCCCTGATGGCGAAACGATTAGTCAGATCGCCCTACGCAGCGCTGACAGTTGCACGCGCAACCTGCACATGATTAATAATCATGCGCGTCGTTATCGGTCTGGACGACCGTTATCGCTGTCTTCCGCTTATCTGCTCGCGTTGCGACCTTTGACGCGCTCCACCGTCCCATTGTCGGGAATTAATTCGCTAGGCTAAAGGGAAGAAAGGGGAGGGGGAAAGAATTGCGGCTGGGATTTTATTCAAATTGTTTACGCGCCTCTTGTTGTTTAAAATTTCGTTTTCATCTGATTTCTCGCCCTTTTTTACGCCAATAATTTTCTCATCGAGGTTTATTTTTTTTTTTTCTCGAAAATCGCGACGCGCGTTGATTGGAGAACATTTATCAATGAGAAATCGAGATCAAAATCATATAGTTAATTGGACGAAATTAATAGGTTAGGCATGTTTGGTTTTCATTTGATTTCTCGCCCTTTTTTACGCCAATAATTTTCTCATCGAGGTTTATTTTTTTTTTTCTCGAAAATCGCGACGCGCGTTGATTGGAGAACATTTACCAATGAGAAATCGAGATCAAAATCATATAGTTAATTGGACGAAATTAATAGGTTAGGCATGTTTGGTTTTCATCTGACTTCTCGCCCTTTTTTACGCCAATAATTTTCTCATCGAGGTTTATTTTTTCTTTTTCTCGAAAATCGTGACGCGCCTTGATTGGAGAACATTTACCAATGAGAAATGCAGATCAAAATTATATAGTTAATTAGACGAAATTAATAGGTTAGGCATGTTAGGTTATTTTATCTCGAATCTAACCTCAGGTTAGATTAGGTTAATAGTGAAGGCAATTTTGACTAATCTCGCGCGAGAAAATGGATCTTAAACAGCAGTCGATTAAATCTCTCGGTTGGAAAAATCGCGTAGCAGCGACTGATTGTACTTTAATACGGTGCATGTGCCATGATGGACACTCCACGATGCGCGCTACATCACCGCGACGGCATGTGCAGCACATTTTTCGAGACAAAGAGACGAGTAGAGGGTGGGAAGGGGACGAGAGGGTGGTGAGGGAGGGAGGGAAAGGGATGAATTATTCGTTGTCTCTTGCACTCTGCACCCTCGGACACTGACGCCACGTTATCCTGTCTACCGTGTCTACCCTCTGCCGCTGACAGTGTCATCCATAATGTCCGCAACGAGCGCGAGTGACACTTGTTCCCCCCTCGCGTTCTCTTTCCACGAAAGATTTTTCCCTCGGTCTCTCGGAGGAACTTTACGCGACGTTCTTTCGACGCGCAAATTGCGCTCTTTACTTCTCAGTCGTGTAAGAATAATTACAGCGAGATGTATCTGGATGAAATAAGCTCGAGACTTGCCGTTTGTTATTTTCTTGCAGATTGTAATTCTCTCGCTCTCATCGATGATATAGATTTAGGGGAGAAAATTTATGAATCAAAGTTAGGGTTGCACAGATTCAAAACAAGATAATATTATGAAAATATTGGTATTGAAAATTTTTGAAAATTTTAATCTTGTTTTGATTTTGAATCTTTGTAGCAACAACGTCTCGTTTTGTATTCTTGTTCCTATTTTACTAACAATTTTTAATTTTATTTTTAATACTAAACAATTTCTTGAAATGATATTAAACATAATTTTTATATAATTTAGTTTATTATAATTAATTTTAATTAATTTTGTTATAATTTAAAATAATTATTACTATTTACGACATTCGTTTACTTCTTATGATATATATATATATATATATATATATATATATATATATCGTTTATTTTGCTTAATATATTAATTATTTGTAAATTTACTAATATAAATGTTTTTATTTATTAAATAAATTATTTTAAATAAATAATTTATTAAATAAACTATTTATATTAAATATATAATAATTATTATATATGTAGGTTCTTAATAAATGCGAAAAATTTTAGGAGACTCTTACATCCCTCTCTGTGGAGTTACACTCCTCCAAAAAAAAAGGAGTAAAAATTAGGTTTTTATTTTTTAAGTTTTTAGATTTTTATTATAATTTTGTTTTTGTTCCAATTTTCCTGACATTTACTCTAAGTTTATTTTTATTTTAAAATTTAACTTCTCGTAATTCGAAACCTATTTAGCATCGTGTTGTGCACGATAACATATTTTATTTTATTTTTCTTGAAAACTACTGATTTTATGAAAAAAATAAAAGAAATAAAAAAATTTCTAAATAAATCAAACTTTTTAAATAAAACTTTCTATATTTTTAGATGAACATATGTCGGCCTATTAAAAGGTTCTAATAAAAAATTGAATAGGACTTACGACTATACGGAAGACTGAAAAAATATTGATAAATAACTTTTTTACTAGTAGAAAATATTCACCTAATTTCTTTAACTTGTTCCAAATTTGAGAAAAAAATAAAAACCTAATTTTTACTTCCATTTTTGGAGGAGTGTTCTGCGCAGGGAAAGATGTAGGAGATGTAGTATATGTTTATATAAAAAACCTCCCTTAATTTTCGACAAAAAATCATCTCCTAAATTTTTCGCACTTATTAAGAAACACCTTGTATATTAGGTACGTATATAATATAGTAAGATTCTTTATTCACTATTTACAAATACATATTTAAATTTTTTTTTTAAATCGTTAATCTTGACAATCTCAGCTTTGATAACTAATAATTTTGTCTCAAATTTCGAAACCATATCTAGTCTTGATATCTCGTGCAACCCTAATCAAAGTATTAATTCTTGCAGACACGCAAGCGATATTAATAATAGCCGCCCAAGTGCGGCTCTTTCTGATATTTCTCTCTTTCTTTCTCTCCGAGAAACTTTCCAAGAGAGACTGGCTGAAACGTCGATATTATCCTGCAGTGTTAAAATATATATATCGCGGATTCAGACGAAAATACAGGCCTCGGCCGCGCTCGAACGCGCATAGAACGCGCGTTCCCAAATATCTCAGCACGACGGCGGCGCTAATTAATTGGCTCGTAAATTAACGCAGCAACAATACCCGGACGCGGGTGGTTCCTATGCCCCGCCGAATCACGGAATTACCGGCACGCGTTGCGTACGTAAGAATACGTACGTGATGTATGCGGTATTCAGGTGGTCGCCCTTTCTACCTTCCTCCCTCTTGTCTCCTCTCGCTTTTACGTGCCTCGCCACCCTCGCCCTTTCCGCGCCCTCTTTGCCTCTCGCATCTTTGTGAGAGTCAGGTTTTAACACCGGAATGCGATTTACGAGAGCGACAAATGTGATACCGAAAGTCTGTCCGCTTTATCATAATGTAAGAGTCCCTTGGAATAAGAGCGAGATTCCTGCGGGAGATGTGATTTCATGCATCACGTCTAGCAAGAAAAAAGATAAAATAAATTCTTAGGGGGAGGAAGAGGGGTATTAAAATCTCGAATCGTGAGATTTTTAAATTTTTACTGCATAAAAAAAAATTTCTGGCCTTTTGCATCGTCAGTTTCATCGAAAAATTAATTTTCCTAAGTATGCCCGTCCACGTATGGCTTTTATTGGCCCGCTAAATTTTACATTTAGGGGTTTATTAATCTTCTTAATTTTTCTCGAAAGCAAATTTGGTGCTTGTGATTTTTGAAAAATAACACGCGCCTCGGAATTTTCTCAAATGCGGCGAGCACAACGTATACAGAAGCTATATGTATATAAAAGCAGGTCGCGCGAAGGGTTACAAATTGAGTGCACCTGTTGCAACAACGCGGCAACTTATGTACACGCCTCGTAAGGTACTTCACACCAGGTCGTCAAGCCAGAAGGGAGTATTCACCTTTATTGCACCATTGCGCGCTCGGAAGATCATCTAGGAAATCTCATCGCAAAAAAAGGAAGAAAATTGCGTCGTGTATCGAGTATTTTTCAACGATACGCTTCCCGGCTTTAGATTGCAAAAGGAAATGTTGATTACATCTAATTTAATGTTGCAGAAACAAAACTCATTTTCCTTTTTCTCCTTTTCTAGATATTTGAGATGAAGTTGTACAAAATTTATCACGTGTGCAGGTTTAAATTTTCTTTCCATTTGTAAATATTTAATTAATTAAATTTCATTTTTAATGTTACCTATTTCTTTATTCCAAATGAAAATAGAGTAGCTTAAAAATTATTCATATAGATTTATCGCAGCAAGATACGAAGCAAAATTGCACTCTTAATACACTATCAAAATTGAAAAGAATGGCAAATTCATATACCGATCAAAAATATTGAATTAGTTTGAAGAGAAGTGCTTTAATAAACAAAAATATAAATATTTTTAAATTATATTTTATTACTATTATATTATTATTATTATTATTATTATTATTATTTTGTGTTTTAATATTGTAAAAATTTAATAATTATAACAAATAATAATAGAAATATTAAATTTTTTCAAATAGGTTCCCCTTGACTCATACAATTTTTGACAACAATTTTTTTAAAGATATGATATTTAATTCCAAGATATTTACAAATATTTATTTTTGATTAATAGGAGTCTCTTATTTTTCGAATACTTCTATCAAATTCATTTTAATTTTTATTGAGAGATTGACAGGTCATATTTTGACATTTAGTCTTCTTTCTGCATTTATTATAAATTTTGTGTCATAATTTTGAGGCATGTTTTTCAATCATTATCCCATTGAAGAACAAAGTCTCGACTCTTTTCCAAACAGCTCTTTTCCAAGCTATAGCAAGATAAAAAGACATAATCATATGTTTGGATTTTTTGTACTTATTTTTGAAAGGAGGATAAAGCAACATTTTTAATTCGATATTGCATTTGATTTCCGAGTTTGGCGTTTTGGAAAATTATCAAGGCGTAACGGACTATGCGAAGAGTAAAATCCAACGAGGAAAAATACAGCGAACTACTTCCGCAGGTGTTATTCGTGCCGATCGATCGTGCCCGGTACATTGACATCGCGGCGCGTTTTTTCCGAGCCGCGTTTTTTTGTCGCGATCGTTAAGTGCGTATATCCATCGGGCGACAGATAAGCCTTTTAACACTTCACGAGACTCAACGCTTATATAATATCGCACGCACACGTGCGATATATTCGCGCGACAGCGAGCAGTGTTATTGAGTGGAAGACCGATAACGCGGCGGCGAGAAGCCCGCCCTCGACGCAACACATCGGACTGCAACGACGAAATGCACCCGCGATAACGACGTAATCGGGAATACGGACGTAGCATGCATAGGGATGTTATTGGCGTATATGGTCGACGTTGCGTCCAAGAGAAACGACGTTATCCCGGTGAGGGGAGGGAAATTTCTCGGCGATGATTGGTTAGAATTTTACATCGGCGATGCTTCTAGTCCGCTGTAAATTGCAAGCTGCATGTTCTTGGGATTTGTAGATGGTTTTGCCTCGCGATTTGTCTACCTGGAGAAGCGACGAATGCAAACTAAGGGGAAAAAATACAGTCGTCGAGGTGTCGCAACTCTCGGGAAAATAAACGGGCGCCGGGTTTCTACTCTCTGGAAAAATATGGAATTCCGAGGGATTTCTTTTACATCTGGAAAAACCGGAGCATTCTCATGGAATTTTATGGGACTCGGGGAATTTTAAACAAATTCTCTCTTTGGTAATTTTGCAGTTAAATTGTAAAAAATATATTATTATATTATCTCTGTTTATAATAGATGTTTTAGCAAAATATGCAATATACTAGACATATTCTTTATTTTAATTTTTAATGATAAAAATTGAAAATGTTCTGCAAAAAATGTTTAATAAATAAAATTCATTTTTAGAAAATTTTACTAAAATAAAATCTTTAATAAATATTTTCTTTTCCTGGAATACATTTGAAAAGAGAATATTCAGGGATTTTTATTAGCTCTCGGGGTAAATCTGTCGATAAATTAAATTGTGAATTATTATATGTATTTAAAATATATTATCTCTGTTTATTCAATGTTTTAATAAAATCTCCTTTATTTTAATTTTTAAAATTAAAAAATGAAAATGTACAAATAAAAAATATTTGATAAATAAAAATTTACTTTTAGAAAGTTTCATTAAAAAATCTTTAATAAATAATTTGTTTCCTGGAATACATCTGAAACAATCGGGGAATTCTCATGGAATTTTATTAAGACTCTGGAAATTAAAAAGAAAAATTCTCTTTGATAAATTTTCACTTAAATTATAAGCAGTTAACAGTCTGTTGATAAGTCAAATTATGAATTATCTATTTGAAATATATTATTATCATTTCGGTTTATATATTTAATGTCTTAAGAAAATATTGAATATGCAGAACTCTTTATTTTAATTTTTAATGATAAAAGAAAATCTTATGCAAGTAAAAAGTATTTAATAAAACAAATTTATTTTAAAAAACTTCACTAAAAAAATCTTTAACAAACACTTACCTAACATTTGGAAATATAAAAAATTCTCTCTTTGATATAATTTTGCGTTGAAATTATAAGCACTCTCGATAATCTATCGATAAAAAGAAAATGTGAATTATGTATTTAAAATATATTATTATTGCTATTATTTCTGTTTATATATATTCAATTTTTTAACGAAATATTGAACATGCAATTCTCTATTTGAATATCTAACAATAATAAAAACGTTATGCAAGTAAAAAGGTTTAATAGAAACAATTCATTTTAGAAAGTTTCACCAGAAAAATCTTCAATGGACATTTCCTTTACCTGAAATTTTAAACAAAAATGTCATAGAAAATTGAACAATTTTTTGACAAGATCTGAGTAAACCTCTCCTCCTCCATTTCGGAGCGTCACGTAGACGCGTATGACGCGGTAGTCCAAGTGTTGATGCATCTCGATCTTATTATTTATACGACTACGCGATGACGTCGTCGACGACGAGGCGCGCCAAACCCAATCGGTCTCTCGGCCCACTATTTAACGTTCCACGTGTTGGCAGCGCCCAAACATTCACGCTTATCTTCGCGGCCGTTTTATCGACTGTTTCTCTCTGCACGCGAGAGTCCGTCCAAGTCGCATTCCTCTTGGCAAAGTAACGAATGAATCCATCGTGCGTTGAAGCTCAACGTTGCACGCCGCTGGCAGCTGGACGGAGACAGCGAGCGAATCGATGCTCGCGCATTGATTTATTAATACGGTACGCGCCATGTGGTAACGTCACACTCGCTCAGCATATTGATATACGAACTGCCCGTTAATAGGTGCGAAAACTGAAATAATTTTTCCCTCATTCTCGCATATATCTTAAATCTTCCGACCTTTCTTGCCTCGAGAATCTCTTTTCCGCTCCTTCCAATACAAATGTATTATAAAATGCATATAAATAATAAATAATATATATTTCATATAATGTAATTATAATGTATTTGTATTAATTATTTGCATCATTAATTAATTAATTAATGTATCAATTATTATTTATATTTATTATTTATAATACATATATATAATAATTATTAACATATATATGTAAATATTTATATATTTATATAATACATATATATAATTATTATATAACATACATATAAATATTTATATAATATATATATATATATATATATATATATATATATAATTATCAAATTGCAGAATTCTATTGGAAATCGCTTCAAGATGAAGCAAAAGCAATATATAGTTGGCGACAAAATTCCCACCTCGATTCGTTGCTCGACTGTTAATTATACACATAAAAATATGACATATCGCCGACCTGAAAGCGCGCTATTTTTCGAGCTAGGAGCTCGCAGCCTAATGCTTGTAATAGCTTGTAACTTGGCAGCAACGTGGATGAAAATTTCGACCGCGACAGGCGGAGTTGTGTCGAGATAAGGAACTCTAAGTGAGGGAGACGTTTCGCCGAATAAAGGGTTAAGTAGTCGCGGCGTGTCTCCCCTAAAGGGAAAGGGAGGGCCGGGGGAGGGCAAGTGCATCCGCGTCGAGAGGGAAGAGCGAGCGCCTCGCGACTCCGTGTGCATCGGGCTTTTGCGGCCTGGCCCATTAGCGTGACGTCGATATGTGCATCGTCTATACATAAATACCCGGCGACGTGTTTGCGGCCCGTTTACCCACCGGTTGCCACTTTGTAGCGAACGCGAGCGAGCGGGGAGACAAGTGCGAGAGCACGCACGCCGGACGCAAGCGCACTAACGCAACGTTATATCACTCTCTCGACCGGGGGAAGGGGGCGAGGGGGCTTTTACGTACTCTCTATCGAGAGGGGGTTCCCGGCACTCCACCCCCAGCACCAGGCTCCATGTGGCGCCTGAGCGCAACGCCGGTGGGGGTAGAGCTCTCTCTCTCTCTCTCTCTCTCTGTCTCTCTTTCTCTTTCTCTTCTCTCCTCTTCCTCTTCGTGGGACACCCTCGGCGGCGACGATGATGTCAAACTCAGTCGCGAGCCGAATATCGTGTCGCTCGCGCGCGTCTGTCGTTGTTCGTTGTTCTGACGTGACGTCGCGCGTTATCAATCGCGTGCGATACGATAAGACGAAAGACAGTTAGAGAGAGAAAGTGAGTGAGAGAGAGAGAGAGAGGGGCAGGAATGTCAGGTTCGTCTGTCGTCCCTTCTAGATTCTCGACTCCCTTTTTTTTTCATATTCTTGCGCCGATAAAACGAATTTTCTCTCGCGTTATCTTGACAATGTACGTCGCGATTTCCCCATGTGTGTGTGTGCGCGTGTGTGCGTGTGTGTGTGTGTGTGTGTGTGTGTGACATGTAACGCTCCGTGATACCTTACTTGGCGAGTATTCGAAAACTTCGAGGTATCCTCGCCCCCTGTCACCCCTCTCCTTCCTCTCCCCCCCCGCTGATATCGGTGATTCAGACACTGGATTCTCTTGGCGAGAAAATGCTCTCAACGTCCTTTTCCCAATCTCGTATCACCGGGATGTATGTATGTATATACGGAAGATTCGTATACGTGCGTGAGCCGAAATCGATAACCTGAGGGGGCAGGCACCACGAAACGCTCTGGCAGACGCGACGCGACGCGACGCGTCGCGACGCCACCGGATCGTTGTACGTATATACGTTTAACCCTTAAATTTCTAATGAGAGAATTCTGATGTGAGGAGCAGATGGGACGTGAAGGAAGTGCCACAGAAATATTTACGTGCTTCTCCCACCCTCTCTGCTCCCTCATGTGTGTCGGATTTTCAAATGAAGATTAGAATCTTCTCCCTGTTTTTACATTTCAGGCGATTATCTTATATTAATTCACGCGCATTTTCAAAGGCGTCAGTTATTTGCATTAATTAATCGGCTTTGCATAATTTTCCATTATTAATTATTTATGTTAGTCGACTCTTTGCGACTCGCGATTGTGCGTGATCGTTATTTCGGAATCCGACAATTTTATTTCGGAAATTTCACGTGCACGAAGGATTATAAATTCAAGGGTCAAACGCAGACAATTTATCGGTACGTTCGCCTCTCGATCGGTTAAGTTGTCGCATCGCTATACAGCGTACGTAATTATGCAAAGATCAAATATAGACGTAAAATCAACCTCGAGCAATCCCGACACCTCAAATCCCTATGCAAATCCCTATGCAAATCCCGATGACACGCTAAATTGCCTTGGATTTTTGTCGCGACGTCTTAGAAAGATGAAGAAAGAGAGAGAGAGAGAGAGAGAGAGAGAGAGAGAGAGAGAGAGAGAGTGTGTGTCACGTGTCTTCCTGATCTCGATATAGCTTAACGAAGTTCGCACGTGCAACGATCATGTTGATCACCAATCCGTTTACGTGTCGTTGATAAATAGAAAAACGGAAGTACGGGCGAAACAAGCAAGATGAAACAAAAAAAAAATGTGATTTCCCAGGAATGGCGACCGTGGATATCGGTCCACCTAACTGAGAGAGGGGAAAAGAAAGAGAGAAAGAGAAATATGTACAGCGCATTCAGAGAGATCGTAACCCGGGGTGCAACTCCAATTGCACCGATGCATCCGAGAATCACCACCCATCACGTTATTCTAACATTCTATTGTCATCTATATATATATATGTATGTAGGTATCCTCTAGTAATATAACAGTTATATAATATTTACATAATTCACTCGATATTATGCGATCTTTCAAAAGAGACTCAATTTTCTTTTGTGATTTTTTGACTGCATTTAAAATATTTTTAAAGAGTAAAAAAAATATATATATATTGTATTTATTTACTTATTTATATAAAATTCATTTTTTTAATTTAAAAACCCAATTTTATTTGACCTGACCTAATCTAAAAAAAAATATAAATACATTTTTATAATGCGAGACGAACTAACGAAATTTCGTGGCTGTCGATCGCCTGGGAGGGGAGCTTGTGGTGCATTCTGTATTTCCGATTAAGGAAGTGTATCCTCCGTTGGGACGGACGTGTCTTATTGGATTGGTTGTACGCGTACATACGGACCGGCGGAATCGTGGGACACACGAAGACGAGATGATAGTTATTTCGAATCCGATCGGTGGTGCTTTTGCCCGCCGAACCGGCGAAACAGACTGGACCAGATGTTGTCTAAATCCGTACCATCCGCCGACGATGGATCTTTCCCCTCGCCTCCTCGCCCCCCTTATCCCCCTTCCGTCTTTTCGTTTCTCGGTACACCACCATGCATCGCCATTTTCTATCCCTACTACACTATCACCACTACTCTGACGGCTGTCACCGTCAAAACACATCCAAACATATCCTATTCCTTCTGTCTAAACTAAAGTGTGTATCGACAAGACCCTTCCAGGATTTTTATAAGACAAGAGAGTGAAGGAACTTGATAAATTTTTATATCAGGTCCTTTGCCTTCGAATTCGCTCAAAATGTGCATAGAATCGGAAAAAGTAACGATTTGTTATTTTTAAATATTTTAAACATTTTAAATATTTTAAATATTTTAAACATATTAGAAAAATAATCGATGAATTGATAATTATTTATATTACACACTATATATATTTAAAAAACTTCCCCGCAAAAACCTAGCCTATTTTCATTTCCATTTATTATTTATTTTGATTTGCTAAATATTTTAATAGCGTATTATTATGTATGTTATATAAAAGATAGATATATAAAAAGCACAAAACTATAGAGATTCAATATTTTAGATTAAATTAAATATATTTTGAGATGGGGATGCAGGGAAAAGTGCTCGTTTATTTATAATTTTCACCATTAAATGTGTCGCATGAAGAAAGTCATGAATTCAAAAACCAACAGCCTCTTCGTGACATATTCTGGCATTTTCGCATTTATTTATCACAGTGAAAATATAAAAGTTAATTGAAAAAATAAATTGTTTCATATAAAGAGATATTTTATATATTATTTTTCATTATAAAATGCTACTTGATTTATTTATTATATTTCATTATACAATATAAATGCTACTTAATGACCTTTCCAAATAGGGGATATTGTTTCCCAGGCTTTAAAATATCATATCTTTTAATTACAGGCCGAAAGAAATTTTTAGCCAAATCGTGAAAAAGAACCTTAATATAGAAAATTTATCGGAAAATTCTTTTTTTTTAGAGAATTATCCAATTTTATCTTCGTGCATTGTTTTTATTTAAATTGTCCAAAACGCAAATATAAAAGAAATTAAATTCCTTGAACACGCACTATTCAAGGTACAACCGACGTCATCGTGGATTCTGACGGATTCATCTCGTTGCTTATTCGCCGCATTTGCAATGTAAAACCGCGCGCGTGTGGTGACGACGGACAGCGCGTGTATTTCTGGCGGAACGTCAAGTGGCATAAGAAGTATTTCTTAAAGCGGTTTGGGAGAGACGTACTCGAAATGGTCGAATTTCGAGGGATTCCAAGGTTGCGATTTTTGGACGACTCTTTATGTCGCCCGCCTCGACATTTTCATCGGGAAATTCTCTTTCATGGGAAGGGAAACCGTACATGAAATTGCGATTAACGTTGTTGACACACTATATATGCTGTTATTGTATACCTTTCATCGGGAGAACTGATGTGACCTGAGCACATGTGTGTGTGTGTCAAGCTCCTTCGCATTTCAATCTAACGTTAACGAGCTGAAAGGATAAATAATTTAAGTTTAAATAATCTATTAAACAGAATTTTTTCGTTTATTTATTTTGGAGAAATTTTATTTATTTATCTTTTCAATATATATATTTATCGACGCGCAAAAAGCGAACAATAACAATAGCGCGAGTGAAGTGATTCGATATGCGATATTCATGCAATTTACGATTTTTTTTTTCATTTACACTTTTACACGCGTGCAAATCGTCGCTCGCCGCCTCGGTATTCCACTTGTTCAAATACATTTATCTTTCGTGGAAAGGCGGACCTTTGTAAAGCCTTAGAGAGAGCGCGAAACAAAGAGTAAACGAAAGGCTCGCCGCAATTTTGTTTCCTAGATATTTATACGTTGCAAGGCCGCCAATCCCGGGCCGAATCTTGCCCTGGCGATGCCAACCCGCGAGACGACCTATTGCCGTTTTACCGATCAAATCGGCCTCTTGAATCGAACGTTCAAGTTTATGAACGACAAGTCGCTTTTAATATAAATCGAAAATATAAAAAAAAATCATTTAACTCACTTACACGCGGTATGTGATGTGCAAAATGCGGATATATTCAAATTATGATTAATATAAAAAATTAATATAAAATGAATTTATTCTAAAATTAATTTAAAAAAAATCGCTTAATAAAAAGATTCATTTTTATTAAATGATTAATACAAAAGAATCATTTAAAACTTACGCAGTATATGATTCGTGCAAAATGCGGATATATTCAAATTAAGCCAGTTTTTGCAGTAATTAATATATTAAAAAGTGATTATTATTCCCTCTCAATTGAATTTATTACCTGCTCTTTAAATATAGATATTTTTTGGAAATGAATTTTATAAAATATGATTCAAAAAGAAAAATTTAATTGTTACATAAATATTGCGGATTAATATCGCAAGATTTTTTAAAATATAATACGTTGAAGTATTTCACACGCGTGTTTATTATAAACGTGTTTATATAAATATTTTGCGAGTTTGTATTAAAATATATATTTTACAATAAAAACCTACAATACATATTTTACGCATGCATACATATATTATGTTACGTAATATGCAAAATCATTACGGGAATATCAAATAATTATTTTTACAAATAACGAATAAATTATTAATTATTTAACTTACGGTTGCTCTCCATCGTCATTAGTCTTCTTTTTCTCTCGTTCCTCTCTTGATCCTTTGCCGATCTTTCGATGACACTCGACACTCGTTCGCGAAAACAATTAATTACGATCACGCACTAATTAGCAGAATACGATACTTTGCATTGCATTATCGATATCGATGACACATGACGAATCTTATTACATCGCGATAGCAAATCACAATCGTTGCAAAGATTCACACAAAATTCACGCATCACTGGTCG
Organism: Camponotus floridanus; assembly: GCF_003227725.1. NCBI lineage: Eukaryota > Metazoa > Arthropoda > Insecta > Hymenoptera > Formicidae > Camponotus > Camponotus floridanus. Next base: position 662,148 of record NW_020229425.1, on the reverse strand, counting down.
TGACGTTACTCTTTCGTTATTAATAAATAATAAACAATGTTTGTAGAGATCGCAATAAAACAGAAGACTTACAATTTCTACTCTCTATGAGTCCCTATTTCTACTGGAAATGTATATATATTGTACGAGATATATTGCTCCTCGACACGTTTACGAGTCGTTAGTCGCGGGAATTAATTAATCCGCCAATTAATAATTGATATAATGAACATATGGCACGAACATAATGCGTTTAGTATCTTTCTCATACTTATCACGATCGCACTATGAAGATACGACGATCATACTGTGTCTTTGCCGTTCGAATGACAACGAAACCAAGGCATGTAAATAATAGCGCGCTAATGTTTATACGCGAGAAACGTCGTGTTATCTCTATTACCAAGCAAGTGTTTATCGAAATATATATTTATTCGAAATACTAATCGCGCACACACACATATACGCATGCACGAATAATATTAAAATTGCACGCATGTTTGCAAAAAGATCGGATATTAATTCATCGTTTGCATGAAATATTTACATATAATTTTATACCGTAAATTTATACGGAATATATTCTATTTTTTTAAATTTCAAATTAATTATTAATAAACGATCGACGACTTTTTCACAATTCTCTTTTATTCGATTCGCCGATTCATACATGATTGCAAAAATTGATAGACAGATTACATTTAAATCAGCGAAAAATTCAAAGCGCGATGCGAGATGCGTTCCTACTATTGTCGAGTGTTTACTAAATAGCTATATCTGTAAAGAGAGAGAGAGAGAAATATTTGCTTCAAAATAAATTGTCATTGTGTCTCGATGTCTTTACGAATCGCTCTGGATGATAATTTCCAATTGTACAAACAGCGCCGAATTTTCCGACGTATTGTTGTTAACATATGCCTGTCATTCGTTTGGTGAGACTCGAAGGGGAAGGTCATGGCTCGACAGGTCATATCGTTACATTAGCTTTTGAAATACGATCGTGACAAGTATGTATCAAGAGAGTCATCGAACGCGATCATTCTTCACGACAACGTCGACTAGAGATCTGGAATAATTAATTTGATAATTCGAGGCGACGGCTATTTATACTCTTCAAAGCAAGTATTTCTCGCAACATATATTCATTTTTCAATTCACGTACGCGAATAGTGTTGAAATTGTAGAATATGCTATTTGTTACTGTGTGCATGTGTGTGTTATTTATTTCAAGTGTGTGTGTTATTATTTCATATACGAGTTTTTAATTGCCCAAGAGATGGACAATTTTGACCTTATCAAGCGTGCGTAGGTAGATATACACATGTATCTATGAATATAGAGTGTCTACTTCCTGGAAAGATATGGAAAACCTGGATTTCTCTGAGATTTTTTTTATATCTGGAAAAATCAGGAAATTCTCGTGGAATTTTATTGGGATTCAGAGAATTTCAAAAAATTCTCTTTTTAATAATTTTGATCCCATATTGTAAACAGTCGACAAGCCAAGTGAATTTCATGTTTAAAATATGTTATAAATATATTATAAATCTATATATATATATATATATATATATATATATATATATAAATAGATTTATAATATATTTATAATATATTTTATAATATATTTATAATATATTTTAAACATGAAATTCACTTGGCTTGTCGATTGTTTACAATATGAGAACAAAATGATCAAAAAGAGAATTTTTTGAAATTCTCTGAATCCCAATAAAATTTCACGAGAATTTTCTGATTTTTCCAGGTATAGAGGAAATTTATTTATTTATATATTTATATATTTATATATATTTATATATTTATTTATATATTTATATATTTATATTTAGATATTTATTTATATATTTATATATTTATATATGCATTTATATATTTAAAGCCTGAACACAAAATATTGAATATGCAATATATATTTTTCATTATAATTTTTAGTGAAAAATTTTAATGTTTAATGAAAAAATGAAAATAATATGAGATACATTATCTTATGAAAGTTATTCCGGTTTTTCGATACATTGCATTATTTATTTGAAACTAAAGTGGCTCTGCGTTTTGGCTTTATACAAGTGAAAAATATTAGAAAATGCAAAAGCAATGTAAAATTGTAAAATATTATTATTAAAAAATTGCACTGTAAAAAAATCTTTAAAATATTCTCTTTATTTAAAACTTTGAATAAAAATATATTGGAATGGAAGCTCAGGAGATTTTTTTTACACGATTCGAGTAGACATCCTGGAATATAATATATATATCGAAATATATATATATATATATATATATCGCATTAAAAATGAGAAATGTCAGAGCACGAATCATTACGCGTTTTTACGTTAACGTGCCTAAATTCGAGCCAATGATTTAGTTTCTTGCAGTATCCATTGACGTGGACGCGATGAAAGTTGTCGTCGGTTTTTCGAGGACAAAAGACGAGAGAGAAAGAGAGAGAGCTGGATTTCGAAGGTGGACGTTCGAGTGAAAAAAAATCCGGGGCGAAGAGGGCTGGGGGTGAGGGAGATGAAGGAAAGGGAGCGGAAGCGAAACAATCTTCGGCTGCGTAGCTTTCTCATTATCGCGATTGTTTCGCGATGAGTACAACAATGCTCGACAACGACTTTTTCGTCGCAGGTTTCTTGACAAGAGGAAGCATTTCCCCGCCTTTTTCCGCCTCTCGTTGTACATTCTCCCCTTTCTCCACCCTCTCCCTTTCCTTTCGTTCCCGTTTGGATCACGTCTCTCCATCTCCGCGATCGAGAACGCAACTAAAACGAGGTTACAAAGTGTCAATATTACGTCGTCGGGTTCCTGCCTCGTCTTGTTTCCCACCTTGGGACGGAGTTTCGTGTCGTTTTCGACGCCGAACAGAGAGATTTCGCGAACTGATGAGATCTAAATTGGTAAGTGGCCGACTATGGACTCTAGTGACCCAAGTCCATATCTTTTTCGATATTTTTATCTCTAAAAATAACGAGGAAAATATCGGGGACAGAAAGAAATGGCTATTTTTTTCCCTCATCTATCTAGAAATCAAACGCGCGCGCGTGCATGGGACGAGAGATTTGGCAGGTATTCAAAAGCGGTGGGATTATCCAATTCGACTTGGTGGATTCGGACGTTCTTGGCTTGTGTCGATTTTTTTCTTCTCCAGCGACTCGCGATAAATCCGTTCAAGTTTCTTTATGCCGCTTAAAACGAGAAACGTATTCATAAATGGAGAACCTGATCCCAACATGAATCGTGAGGGGACGTAGGTATCAGGAGGCACCATTTGTTATCCGGATGGTATTTCGATAGGAGGGAAGACGCGAACGTTGTACCGATCAATACTCGGTGTCGGTGTCGTTTTCGATCGAGCGCGAATGACGCTCTCGTTTCATGATTATCATTCTCGCTTAATAGCTGCAAGAGCTCTACCATTTGATGCCAGGATACGAGACGATGCGGAGACGAGAAATTTACGGTAGCGCGTTGTCGGTGGATGTTCTGCCAATTTCTTATTTATCTCTATTTACGCGGCTCTCTTCGTGTGTAACACTTCATAAATTCGGGCTTTATCAGGGTGTCTACTTCCTGGAAAAATCATGGAGAACCTGGAATTTCCAAGGATTTTTTTATATATGCAGAAATCAGAGAGAATGAATGATCACAGAGAAATTTTCATGGAATTTTATTGAGGGATTAAAAAAATTGTTTTAAATTTATTTTTAAAAAAATTCTCTCTTTGATAATTTTGTAATCAGTCAATAGGCCAAGTGAATTATGTGTTTTTATTTCATTTTTGTGGTGAAAAATTAAAAATATTGTTGAGTTGAAAAATGTTTATCTCACGAAAGCTATTCAGTTTTTTTCAGTACGCTTTCAAATCTAATACTTAAAGCTTATGTAGCTCTTTATTTTTCCTTCGTATGAGTGAAAAATATTAGACAACACATGCAATAAGAACAAATTTAATTTAGAAGTTGACAAAATATCTTTAAAATATTTCTTTTTGTCTGGAATTTTAAAAAACCTACAAGATTAGGGAATTTTCAGAATTTTTTTGCTCTCCAAAATTCGAGTAGATTTTTGAGCAATTATTTTATACGGATCACTTCATGTTGTGTCTGATTTTACTCACCTCTTCGAGGGAGGAGCAAAAATCACTCAACTATTTATCAACGTTATTATTTCTGATCTGATTAATTCGACTAGCGTCGAGCGAGATGAAATCGGGATGTTAACTTTGAAAAGAGAATCTATCGACGTTTCGAGTTCGCGAGATTCAAGAAGGATCGCGTCAATTACTAAACGAGACGGTCGGAGAGAAGGAAATCACACCGACAGACGAGGTTCACTCTTTCCTCGTCATTTATTTAAGCCCGTTAAACGGTCTTAATAGACCGGTCTTTAATAGACTTCGCTAGGTTCTAGCTAAGGGACCGGGGTCGGATTGAAAGATCGCCGTTACCTTTTCTACCCTTCCCCTCCCCTTCCTCTTTATCTCTTTCCCTGCGCCTTCCGCTTCCGTTACGTCGTCGGCGAAGACGACGTCGCGAAGACGACAGGTGGGACTCGGGGAGCTGCCCTCGCGAGCGACCAAGACTAACCCAATTTGCGGAGATAAAACGGCAAGCGAAAGTGCGCGACACCCGGGAAATCCATTAAAGTTCCTGCGGCTTTTCAAATTTTCTAAAATTAAATATTACTCACACGCGATTCTCTCCCTCTCCTTGTCCCTCTTTCATCCCCTGCACAGCCGCAAGTTTTCCACATATTATGCTGGAATTTATTCGCAAATATAATCTTCTAATTTTTTTTTTATTTTTTAAAAATACGATAGGTACAGCCTCGATCAAAAGTATCGCGTCACTCGCAAAAAATGCGGAAAACTCGATTAAACGAGTGAGCCTTTTTATCTCTTTTTCCTCACTAGTTATTTTGCTCGTGCTCGTAAAATGATTAAAGCATAAAATAACGGCAATATAAAATATAATTTGGTAATATTTATATTTTTTTTATATTTTTCATTAAAGTAACGACTTGTTTTTCTACTGTTTTGGCCGGCACTATTTTACGCAACATATTTGAATTTTTTAAATTTAAATTCCCTTTTATTTAGAGTTTCAACAATTTTTCCGACCGCTTTTGTCAATCGAAAAGCAAATAACAAATAAAGCATCATAATATATGTATAACGCAGGAATTACAAATTAGTAGTTACGTTAATTGAAACAATTCATACGCAATTAATTTAAAGCGTCTAATTATTTCGAAATGATATTAATTTATTCATCACTCATGTGTGCGACTGCATTAACTGCGAAACCTGGAAGCTGCATTTGAGGCAAATATAACGGACGGAAAAAAGGTGAGAGGAGGAGAAAGAGAGAGAGGGAGGAAGCTCGAGGGCGAGAGAGAGAGAGAGCGTGTCTTTTCGACCGCGAGTGACGTTTAATCGGGCCGCGTGGTACGTGGACCATGACCAACGAGAAACCGTGCCCATTCTGGTTCGCCCACGTGACAAAGACGACGATGATTCTGGCACGGTTGACTTTCGCGACGCGAATGATGGATCGCCGGCAACGGATTCGTTCAAACAGCATGGAAGATTAAATCCAAATATACTCACCACGCTAATTTGGAGCAATGAGCGATCTCTCGGAGCTCCTCTCGTTCCGCACGTCGATTCGCGCCGATGGATGGGGGTGAAAGTGTCCCGTCGAGAGACACCCCATTCGTATCGATGAAAAACTTCATAGAACTATATGGCAGAGAATCTCTCTCTCTCTCTCTCTCTCTCTCTCTTTTTCTCTCTCGGTTACATGAAATAAAATCAATTTTGTCGTTTGCCCGATAATGTATCGCCAGTTTTATGTCCGGTGAAAGGGGTGCTTGCATCGACTGTAAATTGCAGCGGATTCCCGCGACTATCGTTATTTATAGTCACTGGGATTTTTCGAAAGGGGGCATTTACGATCCACGGCTTTTCGCGCCTATAAAGATCTCCCTCTCTCATTCGTTCTATTTATAAATTTCCAAACGATCTCAAGTATTTTAATTTGGACACGGTCGCTTATACACATATGCTACTCACGGGATGATAAATTGCGAAACGTGAAATTTTACTCCAGGTTTCCCTCGATTGCGCGAGAGTCGATCGCTCGACCTCTGATCGTTCTTTCGCATTATTGTCTACGGAAAAGTTGCGAGACGCGAGATCGCGAGAGGAAAAAGGAGCGGCGTCCTGGCACCGATTCTCGAATTGCATTCGTTCGCTTTATTGCGGCGGTATACACTGCATAAAATGTCTGCGTCTCGCGCAAATGGCGAAAGAGGATTTACGACTTCCTAGTCGAGCCCGGAGATGGAGAAAGTAGACGCGAGCGCGGTGTCTTCCGTTTATAGCGAAGCGAGCGATCCGCTGACGTGTAATGGTCTGTCTCGCCTCAACGATTATAATATCAACGTGGCATCGCGGTTTTTCCCTTCTCTTCGATGTCAAACGAGCGTTTTTTGCGCTCCGCGTTCAAGCGCGAAACGTCATAATCCGCGAACAATCGATTCCATTGTATCATTCATCGTCGAATTTATTTGCGATCGACAGTCGGAGATACTGCATCGGGGTGTATCAACTTCCTGGAAAAATCTGAATTTCTCAGACATTTCTTTCGCGTATCTTGAAAAGTCAAGGAAAAATCGGAGAGTTCTCCTGGAATTTTATCGGGCTTCGGAGATTTTTTAAAGATTCTCTCTTTTGTTTTCATCTTGTAAACAATCGACAAGCTAAGTGAATTAAGCGTTTGAAATATATTATAAGTGAATATATATTTCTATTTATATATATTAATATATATTTAATTTCTCAACAAAATATTTTGAATATGCAGTATATATTTTTTATTATAATATTTGAAAAAATGAGAGAATGTTATGCAAGTGAAAAAAACGCTTATTTTACGAGAATAATTATTTAGTTTTTTTCTCCAGTATATTTACAAATATAGTATATTTACAAATATAGTATATTTACATAATACCAATAATATGAATATCAACCTTAATTTTATCTCTAATATTTTTTTTTATATTTATTAGAATATTTTAATTTTTTTTAATTTTTTAATTTTTTTAATTTTTTTTAATATTCCTTCTTATTAAAATATAATAAATGAAATCTCAAAAATCATAATAAATGTATTTTCTCTTGTTGATTCTTCAATAAAAATTTAAATTTTAAATTTTAAATTTTTTACTAAATTGATTTAGAACTTTTATTATCCCTTTCATCTTTCTTTATTAATTTTAATTAAATCTATCTCGATCCTTAATTTAGAATCTAGTAATAATTTTCTTTTTCAAAGGATTTAAAAGTTTTAATTAATTACTTTTACTCAAATATCTACTCTATTTAATTACTCTTATTCAAATATAATTATTTTTATTGTGGTATCTTATTTAATTTTTTTTTAATTATTTACATTAATTATAAGTAATATTATAGGTTCATTTTCACATATATTTTCACAATTTTTAAATATTTAAAATTTTATTTATTTTTATCACTATATGAATATGTGTGATTTTATTTAATATTTTTAATTATATAAATGCTTTTTTCCATATTTTCTTGACATTAACTCTTCATTTATTCTTATATTATTTTTAATTATTCTTTAGTATATTATAAGTATTTACGTTATAAAAGTTAGTTTTTCAGTTAAGTTTTTTTTCAATTTATTTACAAATCTAGTACTTGAAATTCAAGAGGTTTTGAGTGAAAAATATTAGAAAATGCATGCAATAAAAAATCTATTTTTAAAAATTGCAACAAAAATTTTAAAAATATTTTCTTTACCCGGTGGAGAATTATTTTACAAGATTTGAGTAGACACCCTGTATATCTGCGATCAATGTTCCGTGATTGTTTCGCGATCGAAATCACGATTGACATGATCGGAATTGATTTTCCGAGGCCGAATTGATGCGGAGGTATTTTCATTATATCTACATACGTGGAGCGCACCAGCTGCATTAATTAAAGCACTTTGATCCTGTCAATGTTGATTAGACCGCTCCGAGCTTATGTTTCTCGCATGTACGTTTCGCATTGAGATTTCCGTTTGCCAGTCAACAAAGTTCGCATCGCGAAACTTTGGCGAGTGCAACGCCGTTCCCACAGCGGATGATCATTGCAGCTGGAAATTATCATTGGCGGGTCCTAACGGACGTTCGTCACGGCATATTGCATTTCCGGAATCGAAAGCGCGCGAGGGGGTGAGTTCTTCATATCTTTAGTTTTGGCGAAAAAAACACACCAATCCTCGCACTCGTCCGTCTTTGCACCTGGAGTTTTCTGTAGAAAATCAATTTCGCGATTTCTAAGAGAGAACGACTGTCTAATGGACTCTCTTGTCATTTTTTGCGACGCCAATAATTATCTTCGAAATGTTTTGTCGTTGAAGATACTTCCTCCTCTCCTCAGGTATTTCGCGAAGATAATGGCCATTATTCGCGGAATCGGTGGTCCTTATCACTGCCGTATGAGCTGACAAACAATGGTGACGGACAATGGCAGCGCTCGATCGACTACAACTATGGAATACAATGGATTTTGTCGTGCTCTCTAAATCCGGCTCTCCACGATACGTTTTCTCTCGGGCTGCACTCAGATATTCTCGCTAATTAGCGAGAATATGTACCGTTTTCCCGCTCTTGAACACGACGGATGATCGTCCTAGAGCTTCAATTCGAGAGCGCAATTTGTCATTATTCGCGAAAGCGAATCTAAAATTCCTTCGAGTACCACTCGACAATTTTAGGAGAAATTTCTACATTAGGATCTTCATCTCTGATTTGGCACAAAATTTGCATGTTTTCTTTTGACCTACAATCACGAAACTATCAATTCTTTATTACTTTGTATTTAAATATTATATAAGAAAATTGATCAATAATTATTTGCTAATTATTTAGTATTATATTATATGTATATGAGCAGAGTGTGTGTGTCCTCTTTCTGCACCCTTTTTCCACTCCCTGAAGGAACTTGATCCATCCCAATCAAATTAAATTCTATTTATTTATTTTGATCGTGTGTATATATTTTGACAATGTATTACTATATATGTTATATATAGGATATATATAACATATATAAGATATATAGAAAGCCATAGAAACTGAACATTTTAAATTGGGTTCGATTTGTTTAGGTATTTTGGGATGGAAATGTAGTGGAAGAGTTTATTATTTTCATCATTATATGTATTATATGTATGAAAAAAAATTTTATATAATACTTTCGTTATAAAATACTATTTGATGATTTTTCCCAAGGATGACATGTTTACAGACTTTAAAATAGCATAAATTTTAACTGTAGGCCGAAAGAAAGTTCCAAGTAAATTTTTAACCAAATCAAAGACAAAGATCTTAATATAGATTGATATTCATGATAACTTCTTATATTTAAGATCGTCTTAAGTACATCCTAGGTCGTCTTAAAATTCTTTTCAATCAATCTTCAAGCCTTGCTTAAGACGATCTTAAATATAAGAACGAACTATAAATACCAATCTTAGAAATTTATCAACTTTAGACATCTCTCTTCGTGACATATACACATACAGAGAAAATGGGCAATATGTACCGTAATCTTTACTAATTCATTAATCGAGAGTTAACCCTTGCTCCGGGAAATCACCCGGGGAAGCCGCAACGAGATTTCCGCGCGACAAGATGATTCCCTCGTTATTATATACGGCAAGGGTAAAATAGACGGCCGAATAATTCGCTCTGCTATACCCGGCATTGAGATCTATGGCTTGTCAAGAATTGTCCGGCCGTTTGTCTTGTCAATGTGTGTTGCAACGTATTCCAAAGCTTCCAGGATTTAAGCGTATAACGAGCAATTCTCCCTCCTCATCCCCTTCTCTCCCTCATTCTTTTTTTTGCACCGTTGAGTGGCTAAAAAGCGGCGAGCGAGAAAAAGCCCGGGAGTAGTAAGAAGACGGTAGGAAAGGTAGACGAAGAAGACAGTAAGGAGAGAGTAAAGGAGTCTGAGAATCCATTAACGAGTGCCGTTTTCATACCTTTTCCATGCCAGCCACTCTCATGCACTCTCTCGCTTCTCCCATCTCTTTTTCAATCCTCGCCACCCACTTTTAGCCGACTATGCATCCCTCTCCTCTCTCTCTCTTTCTCTCTCTTTTTCTGCTTCTTTTTTCACCTTGCTGCTTGAAAGAGCATCCACCGACACAATAGATCGTTCATTACCGATACCGAAGCCCGAAAAGCGGAAAGATAGTAATGTGAGAAAAGGGGTGAATGTGTGTGAGATGTGCATATGAGTTCGTATTCGTGTATGTGTGTGTGTGTTTCATCTCGCAAATACGTTTATACGGCGATATAACGGATACGAAAGACGGATGTAAAGAGAGATGATGGTGCTTTTAAGAGAGATGGCCGATGCCATCGTCACGCTTCGGATCTCCATATCTTTGGAGAGGCGGCGCTTCGTGGACCACAATTACGGGCGGAATCGCGCCCGATGGCTTTAAATTTAAAATCGCTCGACAATTTAATCATAGCGATCATGCATATATATTGAAAAATATACACCGATAGATGCGGGAAGGATCGATTACACCGAGTACCGCAGTTAAATGATGCGCCTAAAATATCGATTGACGTATATCTTCGTGCGAGAGAGATGGAAATTATATTTCTGTTCTTGAATCATATCAGAATGTCTTCTTGTGTCTTGGAAAAACATCTGGAATTCTTAGAATTTCTCTTGAATCTAGAAAAAAATCACAGAACTTTATTTAGGACTTAGGGGAATTTTTAAAAAATTCTCTCTTTGATAATTTTATTATTACATAACCGACAATTATGAATTGTGCTTAAAATATATTATATATTTGTTTTTGTTTATGGCCAAAAGAATATCGAATATACAGTATAAATTCTTTATTGTAACTTTTAGTGATAAAGAAATGAGATTGACATGCAAATGAAAAATGTTTATCTTATAAAAGTTAATGAATTCTTTTTTTCAGTATATATATTTGCAAATCACTTGCACACAAATGGCCCTATATTTTTCCTTTATGAGTGAAAAGCACTAAAAAAACGCACTAGTTTTAGAAAGTTGTACCAAAAAAATTTTCAAAACATTCTCTTTTATTTACCTGGAATTTTAAACAAAAATACCTTGGCAAATTAGAGAATTTTCAAGGAATCTTTTTACAAGATTTAGATACCCTGTATATTCTTGTTACATTATTTTTATTATTATATTTTATTTTATTTTGTATGTTTTATCTATATTTTTATTTGTTATATTTCATCTATATTTTTATTTTTATTTTTCAATGCAAAATCAAGTTTTTGTTTTATATTTGTTTATTTAGTTTGTATATTTGTATTTTTTTTGACAAAATATGGTTAATCATCTTGAAAATGTATAACTATTCTTTTCGAGAAAATTGAATTTAATCGACGTCACTTCAATATTTCTCTTTTTAAATTTTGATTCAATTACCAATTTTAATCAATCGTTTTTTATGTATTTCAGTGACGTGTTAGGACTGTGAAGAGAATCCGAAAGTGACGGAATTAGCGGGCATTAATCGCGACCATCGATGGCGGCCGCGAGTTTTCCTCCAAACTTCTCGAACGTTGGTGTATTAGAGAATTGGTAAGTGTTTTTCTTTTTTGACATAATATTCATTATAAATCGAGTTTGTCTTTATATCGAATATCGGAAAAGCTTGAGATTTTGCCCCGAACTGTATTAAATCAGTAAGTTCGTCATTATCTACGATGCAATTTTGTTCATCGTAATCAATATTAAGCTTTTACAATACCAAGCTTCGAGATATCAATATAATTTAATAATTGATTCTAATTATTAAAAAATTCGCGAAAATTCTGTCGAATCCAATTACGATTAATTTCCGTTCTTAAATCAACATTATTTACGATGCAACTTTGTAAAGTCAATACTCTTACAATATCGAGGTATCGATAATTCAGTAATTGATTGTAATTAATGATAAATTAGCGGAACTTGTGCTGAATGTGCTCAAATTAGGATTGATTTTCATTTAAATTGACTTCGATCGGGAATTGCTTAGCGGTGGAATAAAAAAAGAGTTACAATGAATGATAAATTTACTTGAAATTTGTCGAGGCTCCCGTTTCGCGGAGTTATAAATATCATCGTTTAATTAACAATATTGATTTTAAATACATAGACGTACATTTGTGAGCGCGATCATCGATGATCGACATATAATTAATTCGAATGCATGAAAACTCGGCGCTTTAATCAAGCAAATAGAGTAGGCTTACATATGCTATGTCTCACTGCATGTCGGTAATGTGCGTAAACCTGTACTTCCTGTCTCAAGCTGTTTCACGATCGTTGTATATACACAGTGCACGATACACACTGTAAGAATATACATTCCCGTCAACGACGAGATGGCGATATAGAGTTTCACCCAGCTTAACGGAATGATTTTATTTTACCTCCATTACCATCGAATATTATCCTAATCGAATACGTCGTGACAAATGACAAATTGTCTCTGTGCATCTGTAACATATTGAACGAACCGTCTCTCTGACACCTGGCCAACAATGTCGCGAGAGACGATTATTAATCATTATCATTCCCATGAGAACTTTCGACATTAAATATGTCATATAATGAAAATTGAACCAAAATGGGAAATCTATTCGAACTTAATCGAGGAGTAATATTCCGTCGCGTTTAATTTTCGCGCGCGCGCGACGTCGCGGGGAATCCCCTCGTTTAATTTCCTTTTAATCTTAATTAAGAAATCTCCCTACGCCGGTCGTCCCGCAAATCATCCCGCGAGTCCGAGAGATTCGAGCGTGATATTTGTACGTCGTCGGGCACAATAAAGTGGCTTAGACAATGCGGCATTGTTGTACGCGCGTTTCGTGCAGACAAGATATCTTGCACGGAAGGTCAGATGCCGTATTATCGTCCGCCCGTCACGGACGGAATGGAACGCTTGCAGCAGCAACAGCAGCAGCAGCAGCGAAGGCAGCAACGGCGGGGAATGAAAAGTAGGTTTCTTCTATTTTCCAGTTTTGATTAAAGTTCCTTTTAGGAGGAGAGCAAACATGGAGATTCTTTGCGCGCGTGCATATACATACATTCATACATAGCGAGATGAGAATTCGCGCGCCACGCACGTACCTTCGTACCCTCTTCCACCCCCGCGAGTCTCCAGCCCGAAAGGAAAACAAGACGAGTCCGCGATTAGGTCTTTCGCCACCCTTTGTTCCCGACCCGCGAGCCTTGCGTGCCTAAGATCGAAGGAGAATAGTAATCAGCAAGGATCGCTTTGTATCGGTTTGTTTGGTAGAATCGCGAATGTTTTCCAGAGGGCCCAATCTCTATTCTAGCGGTAGGAAAAATTGATAATTTTTGGGGATTTTCTTCCCGAGGAATATTAGAAATTTATCTTCTTACGTTTTTTTTTTATTGATATTTAGGTACGTCTGTATTTTTAAATCTCTCGTAAATTATCCAAGGTAAAAAAACTGATTCTAATTTTATTCCATAAAATATTTTTTTTTAGGATACTGGACGTAGTTTTATTAGGAAAAATTGAGAAATGACAAAATAGTGTCATTTCACAATTAAATATCTCAGCTTGTTGAAATTTTTTTTATTTCTTGAAGACCGGAGAAATATTAGATATTAATTTTTGAAATTTTAATTAAATCGACTACCCCATAAATATTCTGTGGAATAAAATTGGACTGAGTTTTTTTTCATTTCAGACAATTACACGCGAGAAGCGAGTAGGACGTCGGACTGTCGAATCATACATTTTTGAACACGCTTTTGAATACGCGGAAGCTCGTATTGAAAAAAAGGTAAATATTCAAGATTTAAAAATGTCGACGTATTGTATAAACATCAATAGAAACATACGTAAAACGTCAAAAAGATCAATTTCCAATATTTTTCCAAAGAAATTCCTGAAAATCAATTTTTTGCATTATTAGAGCAGATTGGACCCTTAAGCTAAAACCACCGTACCATCTGCTCTCGCGATAGATATGTACGTATATATCGTGTGAATTATTGCTACGTATCTGCTTACTGATGGTCTACAAATAGGAAGTATCGATATTACGCGCGAAATGTCACAACGCTTGGGATCCAATTTAAAGTCTTGAAATATGGATTGTAAAGTCGAGCGTGTTTAATTGTACGTAAATCCGGATGCATTATACGATATACATGACACATGAAACGCTCGGCGATTTTATTTATAATCGTATGTGCAATCGTGCCGCTTCGCTTCTCATTCTAGCGATTAAATGCCACATGGATGACTCGAATGTCGATTAGCGACATTAATGTGAAGGATTATATCATTCACCGCGATTAATTCGCGGTGATTCGAATTCGGCGTCATATATATATATTATAATCATCGATTTTTCTCGTTAAAAAAATTTAATAATGGATAGATTCCGCGCATATGCTTCGCGATGATATTTGCCATTCAGAGCCGGATATTGTAATTGAAAAAAAAAAAAGAAAAATCACGAATGTTATGCATTTTAAGGCGCTCGATGATTTTTATTCGTACCTTTCCAGACAAGATTGTACTTTTCTAACAATCTACATCTCATAAGATGTATGTAATATGCTCGGAATCACATTACGTTTCAAAATGGCGTCATCTTGGCTTTAAATGCTCTTCAAACGCAGCAGTCTATTCGCGAGCGTGTTTTTACATCAGCAAGCTTGTCCACCCACGTACACTTGGCATTCGGTCGTTCTTCTCGTTAGGGACGCGCGTAATGAGCGGATATTAAGTACAACCCGCGATGGGTTGTTCTCCTTTCGCGTATTTTGTTGAGAGACGCGAAAGACAGACTTGTATATTTTCGGATAAATTCATCGAGGGAGGGTGGGCAATCGCATTCTTGCTCTCTTTCTCCCTCTCTCTTTCGATGACAGAAACCTTCGTGGACGGTCGCTCCTTTGCGAACTTTGAGACTTTGTACAAAACGACGGCAGGTGCGAGGTCGCCCACGCGACGTATATTGGTCGACGAGATAGAGTGGGTGGCGTCCACAATTAGACGATGTTAGCGCGTGCATACGTACATGCATAAATTGATGTTACTTGCCAACGGCAACACGGGACGTACGCGCCTCGCGCACCCCCTCCCCCCTCCCCCCTCCCGCGTGGGGGTGACAAACCGTGCCGCGGATTTTTGCGTAGCGGCCCGCGGAATTAATTTGCGCGACGGCGGCGGAAATGGAGATTGAAATATCTGCTGGCCGAGTTTTCCGAGGGAGATCGACGTAGGCGACTGGAAGCGCGATGTCAGCCTCGAACTCGGTCGCGGAACTCTTGTAAACGAGTTGAAATAAATTTGATAAATTCTCGCGGAGACGCATACGTTCGCTGCTTTCTGCTTTTTGCGCGTTTCTCTTTTATTTAAATTTGTTAGATCGGCATATATCGATAAAATGTACGATACAGATGTTTGTTTCCGCTGCCTCTTTTTTTCTCCTTTTTTTATTTTATTTTATTCGCGATGCCTTTTTTTCCCTCGCTGCCAATTTTATTTAACGACCATCGACGCAAACATGTATCGATTATGGAGTAATTGTCGGGAACTGTTTCTATTTCTGATAATATTGCGGGAGAGATTTATTTCTGCAAAGTAATAATGTTTTACGAGTAATATTGAATAACTGCGTGATTTTAATATCTCCTCGAAAGGATAGCATTTTTTTCGCGTATCTAAAAGAGGGATTTAATAGATGATAAAACCTTCATCTGTCGATCGATTTCCGTTCCATCGCGGTGAAAGATCTTCGTCAGGAATTCTATTAGCGCGACGAGATTAATTCACGGCTGACTATATAATTTGCACATCGCGGTACTATTATCTTGAATTTTATACAAGCCGATGCGCCGATGTGTAATCCCTCAAAAGCTCGAAAGCAAATCCGGAACAAGAATCCCGCTGGCCAAATGGAGCACTCTCGGCGTTGACTAGCCAAAGAAATTTATTGCCGCAAAAATAAAGCTATCTTTTAATGGATATACCGCGGCTGATAGCTTAACATGCTCGCAGAACGCAACTACGATTTATAACAATTAATTATAAAGTTAAAATCTATCATAAAAATAAGTTGATACATATAACATGTTCCTTTTGTCGAATAAGTAAAAGAAAAACTTTGATAAAGTAAGCACGTGATGCCTAATAATAATACAAAATACAATAAAGAGATGTGATATTTATATACAATCTTCAAGAGCCTTATATTTAATAGATTTGAAAATTTTACATTCATTTATATACAATATTCATTTTCACATTTTAACATATATTGTAGAAGATATATTCTAAGTAATACGTTTTTAATTTTGTGACTTTTTCTTTTGGCCCCTGAAATATTCGATTTTGAAATATTATAAAAATAATAGTTTTAAAAAAGAGAATTTAATCACAATAATTGTAATTTTGACATATGTTTTGAAAATCTGATCCTTTATTATGAAATAAAGCCAGAGTACGCTTCAAAATTATTTCTGGATTACTGTTTAATTATTGATTAAGAATTATATATAAATTATATAATATTAATATAAAATATTAATATATTATAATATTATATAAATTTAATATATATAAATTTATATATGATTAAGAATTATATATATAAAATATATTGATTATATATTATATATATAACTTATTTCAACCCACATCCTCTACAAAACATATGTTACTATGAAAATGATCTGCGTGCAAAGTTAATATCAAGTTTTATCATAAATTTATATATACAATCGTCAAGACTCTCTGCGAGGAAATTGCGTGAAATCACTTTTATTGGGTAATCCGTGCGCACAGGGACAATCCTCGGGACTATCTTAGCGGCTTAAGATGGAGGATGAAATCGCCTCTCTTGTATCGTGCACTCTCGTTCTACCCCGACGTGGAGACCACAGCAATGGCCCTACATACCGCACGGTAGGGTCGTATAAACGAGTTTCGGTGGAAGTGGCTCGAAACCCACGAGTTTCCGGTGTCGCAGGATTGCCATGGCCGGTAACGCCTTTGCCATGGTACACCGCACGACACCGCAATCTGTTCTGCATTATCCCCGTGTTTAAAATCGCCACCGATAAGCACAATCGATACACCCGATATGTACAGAATCTCGACGTTTTATTCAGACGATCGTCCCCGATGCAACGCCGGTTTATCGACGTTTCATCGCGCTTCCAACTCACTTGTTATGATATGACGTATTATTGACACGTCGAAGCAACAGTAACGCGGATCGCCTTTCCGGTTATACTAGGTTTATACTAGGGATCCTTGCTTCAATTATATCCTTTCAATCGAATTTGACGTTTCTGGTTTTCAAAAATTGTCTATTAAGTAAAGGTCCTTGCGTTGCATCAAAGGTATCTCTGGAAACACGTTTTGTCGTGCATTAATTTACCGAATAAAAATAAATTTGAGACCTTCGTGTCACGTTCCACGAATAAAAATAATATAAGAATATCACGGAAGCAGCAGAAATATCCGTTCCGATTTCTTCCTTCGGTGACCTCTCAGATCGATACGATATCAGGCTTGACAGGCGAAACAGAGAGTCCGTGTTACGGCTTTTGGTAACGATTTCGCCGAGTGATATCGGTGCCAGGATATCAAAAACCGATGGCGGCCGCGATACACGCGAATAATCCGCAGACTTCACATTTTTCGCTAGGTTATCCTTGATGCCGTTGTTAATAAAAGATCACGTGAAAGAGAAGAGGATTCGAAAAGTAAGAAAGTGAAAATATATTGCAACGTCCTTTAATTAAGGAGCATCCTGTTTTCAGTATATCGCCTTTCTGATGATTAGAATCTCATCATCACTTTTTCATTATTAAATATAAATTAATATAAATTTAAAGAGACTTAAAAAAGAGCTTTAAATAATAACCTAGTCTTTATAAGTTATTATAAATTTACTTTTTTCAGCGGCTTTAATATAATTTCTGGATCATCGTGAGTATTTTGGGTATTTGTTTCGTTACCATTTGACTTTCAGCATCGGATATTCACGTGTCAATAAATGTCCCGATAATAGACTGATAATCGATTGTAGAAACGCTCTATTTAAACGTAAATCGCTTATTTACCTCGCGTCACGACACCATAATTACATGTTTCTTTCACTGCTTTACACAATGAAGATACCAGAGTGTGGTGAATAGCTGTCCCTAAGGGAAAACTCACCGCGACGTATATCAGCTGGCACGCCAGGCACATGGCGGGTTGTACTACTTGCGAGAATCTCCTTCGCTATCGTTTCTTTTTTCCTTTTCACTTCGTATCGAACGCCCATTATTACGTTTTACTTTTGCGTTCAACTAGAAAAAAAAGGAAAAATACGAGTGCCTCGATAAATTCGCTGCGCTTTTGCGCGAAACGTTGCGTGTATGTATTTCACGCTGCGAGCGAGCCGTTAAATTGATCACGACGACGTGCAACGTCAAACCCCTGCCAACTAATCTAGCCAAAGTTATATCGCGAGGTGTCACTGATTATTATCGCGTCCGGTTCCAGACTGACTGCCGTGTAAATTTGGGGACTTTCGTAAGATCCGTAATGCATCAAGACCAATTTAACGCAAAACGACACGTGCTCTAAAAATCAGGCGACCTGTTTAACTCATTCGTGATTGCCTCAAAAATAAAAAAAAAAAAAGAAAAATTGGAAACCATTCGTCAGAGTGAGTCTCTCTTGTTTCGCTTGAATTTCGGATTTAAACATTTTGCAAGAGAGATGTGCTCCGTATTTTTGTCGAGAGACTAAAACACGCATCTTGTCCAGCATTTTTTCTTCTTTTCTTCTTTTTTTTCTTCAATATGACTTTCTTCAATTTTTCTCCTTTTCTTCTTCATTACGATTTTCTCCAATTTTTCTTCTTTTCTTTTTCATTACAATTTTCTTCAATTTTTCTTCTTTTCTTCTTCATTACGATTTTCTTTAATTTTTCTTCTTTTTTTTATAAATACGATGTATACTTAACCCTCCCAACCCTGCCTTTCTCCTTAGTAAAAGCTCCTTTCTCACGACCAGTTTATGCCTTCGTGTAACACCCTCCCACTTTCCGGTTATTTCACCATCGCTCGTATTTCAAAGTGTAGATAGCGAACAAATTTCAGCGAACATCTCACATATATGCTTCCCCCGTATGAACTACTTATTATTTACGCCCGTGTCTTTTCAACTATTTTAGAAAATCGTACAACAGTAAAATCGCACGCTATATCTTTCTACACATCTCTTATTTCCATATTCTTACATTTTATTGATTCTGAAAGACTTTGGAGAACCGTGCCTTGAACAATTCTCGTACTCCTTGTAGTATAAACGTTGTGTATAACGCGTGACTCGAGAGAAACATGCGAAGGACAATAAACATTTCCAAGTATTGTATTGTATATTTGCCTCGTAATTGTTATTTTACGATACTTATGGGGTTCTTATCTGGTTTCCTTGTGGGAACCCGTACACACACACCCAAGCAGCTCCGCATTTCTCGCCTTTTGCGTATCTCGGCATCTTGCGACCTGTTCTCGAAGGTAGGAAACGTAGGTAGGAAGATGAAAGAGAGGAGGGCCGCCGTTTACGGGCGGTAAGTCGGCCAATTTATGGCACTCAGAAATTTATAGGTTCAATTTCCGCGATATTTAAACGACTCGACGGCTAAAATCCTCGCCACCCGTCGGTGAATTTTCGCTGATTTTTTTTTATCCCAAAAAACGCGGCATGATAAAATAACTCTGCCATTGTTGGCACTCGCGTGCATTCTAATTGGTTATGCAAACTATCTTGGAAATTCAAAAAATCGCGCGTACACATATTCTGATTTGAATACGATAATAATAAAAAAAAAATTATATTTTATTTTTGATAAATGATTTTAAATGCATTTTTATGTATTTTTGTTAAATATTTGTTTAAATACACGTATTCATCGCTGAAAAAAATTAAATCATAAACGAATGTTTGCCATGGAGTTAATTCAGTTTCAATTTACCGGTCACCGGTTTATGCTGTATATCTTTGATAATTTTGTCGCCTTTCTCCGTCGCTCGTGAGGGTCGTGATATTTATCAAAACATTGTAGTCCGGACTGCGCGCGTCCTAGAAACGATCTGGATGGAGTTTTCGCGAGGCGAGTACGTACATAAAATACGGCAAACACAATCCTGCCAAATATACATACACGTTACTTGCCTGGAGAGAGAGCGGTGGAATATTAATTTAAACCAACGTTATATAGTATCGCATCGTTTCTAGAAACAGGAAAGTTACTCTTTAATGAACAAAAATATTACGTTTATTAATATTACCAAATTATACTTTATTACTGTTATTTTCTGCTTTAATATCGTGAAAATTATAACAGATAATAATAGAAATATTAAATTATTGAATCTTGAAAATATCCTTCCTTTGCTTTCAATATTGCCAGATATTCTTGGCATTCTTGATAACAGTTTATTTTTAAATTATTAGAATAGATGAATTTCCATTTTTCAGACACTTTTATTAAATTCATCTCACAATAATTTTAGTAGGTTAACAGAAAGCGAGAGAAGTCATTTTGAGGAATCAAAAATTTAATATTTCTGTTATTATTTCTTATAATTTTAAAGAATCAAAAATTTAATTTTCTGTTATTATTTATTATAATTTTTACGGTTAAAGCATAAAATTATATTATTAAAGCATAAAATAACATCGTAATAAAATATAAATTAATAAAAAATATTTATATTTTTTATTTAAAATTATAACAGATAATAATAAAAATAATAAATTTTTGATTCTTCAAGACACTTTCCCTTTGCTTTCAATATTGCCAGACATTCTTGGCATTCTTAATAACAGTTGTTTTTTAAAATTGTTAAAATAGGAAAATTTCCATTTTTCAGACACTTATTAAATTCATCTCGCAATAGTTCTAATAGATTAAGAGAGAGGTATTTTGAAGAATCAAAAATTTAATATTTCTGTTATTATTTGTTATAACTTTTGTGATTGAAACATAAAATTATAGCAGATTATTAAAGCATAAAATAACACAGTAATAAAATACAAATTAATAATATTTATATTTAAATTAGTAATATTTATATTTCTGTTCATTTTTTAAAGTAACAACTTCCCTGCTATAAATAATGCAATAATTTTACTGTATATTTCTATCATATGTACCAGGACGATATGTGTGGGTGTGTGATTAAAATAAATACTTGAAAATTTTGATTCGGAAACAGACGATATATATTTTGCGAAAATATGTACATTGCATGAGGATTTTAAAACCACGTTCTTCTCTTTGAACGTTTTATGGCTGACAATTCAATGACTGTATAATGAGACTCTCTTTCTCTTTCTCTCTCTCTCTCTCTCTCTCTCTCTCTCTCTCATTCTCGTACTTCTCGTTTAGATAAAATCAATTTAAATATAGTTCGTTAGTTCGACGCACGTTGTTATCTCCCAGAGGAAAGAAACGGTGGTTATACAGCGACAATATTCATCGGGGATCTCGCTTCTCGGAGGACGGGGGCATATCCCGTACCGCCGGTCGCACTATGCAAATTGAATTTACGTAATAAAATTGCGCGATTCCCGTTGTCTCGAGTCTGAAGCGGAGCTCAGAGAGCTCGGGACTCGCAACACGGGAAGAGAGAGCGGAGTGCCCTGCTCCCTTTACGGAAGCGGACCCTCTCCACGTTGCGTTTCGAACCTTTCTCTCCCCTTCCATCTCTCCTCTTCCCCCCCCCTCCTCCCCACATCTCCCCCCTTTCGAACGAACCGTGGAAGCGCTACGAGTGCCACGGAGGTAAATCCCAGGTGTCTGCCTCATCTCACGACTGGCGTCGTGTTACGTTGGGGGCTGCGAGAAGGGCTGCCGGAGAGCAGCATTTCCGGTTCTTTGTCTTGAACGATTCGCGCGGAAATCGTTTGCCATTTGCGTGTATTCGCGAGTTAGCGTTGTAGTTTCATGATACGATCCGCGAAATCCCTTCGCGGCGCACTCCCCCTCCGAGGGGGCGAAATCTTCCGCGATCCCTTGCGCCGGAGATGTTGAAAATTGCGGAAAGTCTGAATGTCAATCTTAATACGAGCGACATATCCTTCTCTCTCTTTCTCTCTCTTTCTCTCTCTCTCTTTCTCTTAATTTGATTTGATTTTATAAACATTTCTGATATATTTTTGCGCAGAGCTGTTACAAATCGCTACTAAATATCGCTACTAAGTACACCTGCAAAAATGGGGGTTAAAATTGTTTTTTAAAATGCAATAGTGATTTTGTGCGCTGAATCCGAATCTGGCCGCCAAATTTGCACATCAAGTTTTTGAGTTATTTGTAGTTGAATAGTCTAAAAATCGCTATTTTGGCCAATTTCATGAATTTATTGTGAGTAAACCAAATTTTTTGAAATATTTTTGTCAATGGCATAGTAGTCACTTTCATCTTTCGAATCCCGTTTCGATTACCCCGCCGCACGATTTTTTTTCGCTCAGATATACAAGTTATAAGACTGGTCATGCATAAAGATCCAATAAGCCATTTTAAATCAACCGTGCCACTTCTCTATCTCACTACGAGTCAAAATTAGGGTAAAAATATATATTTTTAAATACCTTCTGTCACCTTTTGAAATTAAAAATGGCGCGTCCAATATGGTGAATAGACACACTATAAAAAGGCACAATAAAAAGGCATAAAATTTAGAAAAATTTATCAAAATGTGTAACAACTATTAGACATTTCTTTACAATACTTTTTTGGCCAACCGAACCTGACATATGTCAGTCTTTTCAAATTTCAAGATCATGGATCTACCATAATGATGTCTATATAAATTTTCTTTAACGTAAATTTTCTTACAACTTCATACTTATATATCTCAGCGAAAAAAAATCGTGCGGCGGTAATCGAAAGTGAATTTGAAAGGCGAAAGTGAGTATTATACGATGCCATTGGCAGAAATATTTCAAAAAATTTGGTTTTTCCACAATAAATTCATGAAATTGGCCAAAATAGCGATTTTTAAGCCATTCAATTACAAATTACTCAAAAACGTGACGTGCTACGCAAATTTGGCGGCCAGATTCGGATTCAGCGCACAAAATTACGTCGGAAATCACTATTGCATCTTAAAAAACAAAAACCTCGCAGGCCTGTGGTATCGCTACTAAAACCTAACTCGATCGCGTTTCATAATAACATTTGCAAAATGTTGCTCCGCAAAAACGGTATTTCTCTCCTCGGAGAAATATATAGCCATAGTTACATAATCGTCACGTCCAAACAATCGTAATTATCGCTTTCTATTTAGCGGGTGAAAAAAAAGAAGAATGAGACGTAACAAATTATACTTCATTAGCGCTCTCCGGAAACAAAAGTGTCACTTTATATATAATTATTCTCGTTATATCTCTTCAATTTATGCACGAGAACGTACAGATACATTCGCGAACCGTCCACGAAGGAGCAAGCGTTTTTTTGCCCCGGTTATGCACACTCGAGGGCGGTTCATTTGCCCCCTGCCCGCACCCTTGCCCCCCGGTTTCTTAGTCTACATTCGCGTCCGGAATCTGATCGGCTCGGCGATTTGGACACGAGCCAACGCGGGCTGAATCCTGACCTGCTCCTGTATATAACGCGATACACATTTCGTACGTTACATTCTCGTGCCACGCGAGTTTGCCCGCGAGGGGGAGAGATGGCGGCGAGAGAAAAGGAGAGAGAGAGAGAAAGAGAGAGAGAGACAGAGAGAGCGGGAAGGCGCGAAAGCGATTACGTGGGTGTGCTTTGCGGAAAAACGGGCAGTCAAACCGATATAACCGCCTGTCTACAACGGCAAGCTGTGCTCGCATAAAGCCATTGTTGTTCCGCATCCCAAACACGTTCGTATCCGCGCGCGCTATCATCCACCCTCCTCTCATCCCTCGCTCCGCTTCTTACAGTCTCGATTATGCAAAATCGTTCTAGCGAGCAAAGTGACATATTCGTAAACGTACGACTCGCCGAGGATCGCGAGGATATCTCTCTCGTTCTTATCTCTTGAGAAACGTGCGGTGAAATCGCGCAAGTTTTTCGAAACTTGTTCGAAATGGATTCGAAAGGGGGTAGAGAGTCCTTATCGAAAGGAATTAGCCAAAGATTGCGAAGATAGAATCACAAATACTGGACGAATCGACACACACTTTGTGAAATGTTAATTCAAATCAGTTGATGTAGAATGATTACATCATTTACAGGAGATTTAAGGCTAGAATATTCATAAAAATATTGCACTGATATTGAAGATTTAAATCTCGTCTTAGTCTTGAGTGAATCATTTTTATTTAATATTGGACAATTATTTAATATTAATTGTATATTATTTAAAATTAATTATATATTATATTTATTTATTTTTATATTTATTTAACATAATTTTTATATATAATTTGAGCCAAAATTATTACTTTCAAACATTTGTATAATTTCTAAAATATAATATATTAATATTTATTAAAATAATACTCAACACACGTTTTATCATATAATTCAAAATAATTATTACTATTTATGTCATTTTTTATACGTAAAATTTTATATAGCTAAATAATTAAAAAAAATAAGTAAAAATTAAATAAGTTAAATAAGTAAAATTTTAATATATTATATACATATTTTTTTAAATATTTATTTTGTTTATTATATATTCATTTTTTTCTAAATTTATTAATAAAAATTTTAATAAATATTTTTTTTATTAAATAGAATTTTATAAAATAAGTAATTTTTCTTCCTCATCTATTTTACAAATATATATATATATATATATATATTTTAGCTTCTCTCAAATAAAACCAATAAGCTTGACAAGATCAATAATCTTGACAATCTTCATCTTGTCTTGATAATTAATTAAAAATCTTTATCTGACTTTGAAATTCAGGCGAATAAATAGACTTGTGCAATCTTATGCAACTGTAATTGTCCATTTAAAGAGAAAAAAAAGAGATTCGCACACCGAGAAATGTCACGTTTAATTAAATAAATACTTTTTCGATATCTCTCTTGATTTGAACGTAATCGAATAATTCTCACGCGAATAACATTTCCGGCATTTGTCGTATACTTATAACGTATCGTGCAGTGTGTAGTAAATTTGTAGTTGCATAACGAATGGTGTCAGGCAATATCCTTTCGCCTCATGGCTCCCATACTGGTTTCTTACTCGTCGAGCCCACGTCCCTTTGTGTCCGCACGCATATCCGGATTTGCAACAATACCGAGGCGGCAATTTTCTCGAGTCGTTTCTCGTGGAAACTGTCGCCGGCTGCAAGCGTGAACTATGTAATGGACAATAATAAATATGACGAATATAAAAATAAATATTGTATATATAAATTATATAAATGTTATATAATATTTATATAATTATAAAATGTTATATAAATTATCCAACTCTTAGATTCTTAAAACTGCTGAATTAAATGGAAATTGTATCGTATCGTTGGTTAAGCATAATTAGTGGTAGTATTTTTTTTTAATTGAGAAATTTCGATATTATTTTGAAATATCTTATAGATTTTTGCTTGTCCTAATTAAACATTCGATATTGTAAAATTGATTATACTTTAGGCGCGGTATTGGAGATTTTATCCACTATCAATTTTCTAGAATGTAATCGAACGGAAAGGGGGAGGGGGGAAAGAAGGCAGGTGTGGTCGCGGGCCGGTTAATTGAAGCCTGCTATTAATTAGTAAATATGAGATATATATTTGCGTTACGCTTTTGCGCAATATTTTACGTTCTTATAAAAGCGCGCATTATAAAGAGAGGAATAAAATTGATGACGCGAAATACGATCGATATACGCTCGGTTTATCAAATCCCCAAAGTAACATTAAAAAAAATCATACATTTCAGCAGATTACACATTTCCCTCCATGAATGATAAAAAAATCTGGCGAAAATCAGGGAGACCCGAAAAAGTTGTGCTCTTGTCCTCAGAATCCCGCGGATCCTCTCCATCATTTTCCTCGGTATTTTCAACATCCTTTAAACACGAAACTCGGCTGACATTGACCGATGAGCACCACTGCGAGGGCTCCTTGGGTGTTCGCGCGCGCACTCGGCACGCCAAGTCTTTTAACAGAGCGAAGGGCAGAAGAGCGGCGAGACCGGTGCTCTATAGGTATCGGCATACATTCTATTCCGTATGCATGCGCACACACATATGAAGTACGCACACATCTACCTACGCACGCGCATACACACACAGACACACGCACACGTGGCACTCGCCGCGACGCGACGCGGCGTAGTACGCCCGGCCGCCGCGAAAGGGCGCGCCGGTCTCCCCTCCCAGCCTCCGACTCCATCCCCACCACGCCATCCCTTCGCGGCCGGCTGATCCCCGCTGTTCCCGCCGCTCCCCTCAGTCGCCGCCCCACCATCGCGCCGCACGGACGTCTGGAGAGCGCTGCAGCTGCCGCTACAACCGCCGCGCTTTACGGAGTGCGCGAAGCCCGTCGTGAAGAGACGCGAGACCGCGCATCGCGACGCTGTCGTCGTCGCCGTCGTTTCCCTGGTGTCTGCTGGCCGGCTCGGTCGCTAACCTAAAAAGTTCGCCGACGACGCCGTTGGCCGGCGTGGTGCGGCGTCCTCGCCGAAATCCTTTGTTTGGCGAGTGTGCGCGCGCGCGCGCGCGTGTATCTCCTGTCGGCGAGAGTCTCGTGAGTTGAGACTGGTCGTGATCGGATCGTGATCCGGGTGCTCGCTCTCCGTACGTGACAGCGCGCCGACTCTCGATCGTTTTGCTTTATCCCACCGCGACCTTGAACTTGTGCGTGTGTGTGCGTGCGTGCGTGCGCGCCGATCGCCCTCTCCTCGAGACGACAGCGAGGGTGGGAGGAGAAGAGGAGCGAGGGAGACTCGGGTGCGACGTCGTCGGGATCCTGGATGTGAGCGAGGATGTTTTCCTACGCAACCTTCCCAGTGGGGTAAGCAGTCTCAGCAAGTTTTATATATCTCCTTTTGTCTCTTTTTCTCTCGGCGAATTATCTCTCTCTCTCTCTCTCTCTCTCTCTCTCTCGGAGATGATCGAAAACGCGAATCGTTTCCGTTATATCCGTGTGTATTTTTTTTCGCGCGGATATTTCTTCGTTCGGGAAACGGACGTGCTTTTCCGCCGAAACGTCCGGTGGCGCGTTTTTTGTCATGTCAGCCACCGGTGAAGCGGAGCAGTGAGATGGGGGGGGGGGAGGAGGCCAGGTGTTTCGGGCCTCGGCGTCCTCGGTTCGGACGCTCTTGTCATTTTTGTTGCTCTTTCTCTCGTTGGTTATTATATCGCGACTGCGCATTCCGCGTTAACATTATTTTTCCGCTCGAGGACGTACGTACGTGGTTTTTTGGGAACGACTCCCTCTTTCGCGGTCGCGAAAACATTCGGTGGCGCGTTTCTATTTTGTTCGGAAACAATGGAAACCATTCCCGGGGCCGACCGGACAGGTCGTGGGGCGAGGGGGAGAGAGAGGGGGGAGCGCAACGGTGGACCGGTACACGAGTAAGGACCCTGGCGTTTCGTAAAAAGGAAAAGAAAGAAATCAAAATATTCCAACGCGTATTTATGTCACAAATCCGTCATGGCTCGCTTTCCTTGAAGTTCCCCTCGACCTTTCTTCGCTTTGTTTTTTTTTTCCCCTCTCGCCTTGTCGCGCTCTCGAAATCGCGGCTTATTATTTGTTTACGTATTCCGCTCGTCGTCGGTGTATTCGTCGCTGGAATTGGCTCACGCTTCCTTGGAGAGGTTAGGTTAGATCAATCGCGAGCATGTTCCGTTATTGAACCTTCTTAAGGAATTTATCGCGTGTAAAAATTAAGATTATATGTTTATTATTTGTGATTTGAAGAATCTACTCTTGCTCTCGATTCCCTTGATTTTACTTGAAATTACAATACAATCGTTTTTATAATTCCTGGCTATTGAAATTTGTGTATTCTTATTCTCCAATTAAGCCTGAAATGCTCGTACGATGTCGATGAAATTGAAAGAAATATGCATTGTATAAAGAATTTTCATCATATATACGAGAATGATATGCGTTTTAAAAAACGTGTTTCTAGCTAGCATTTTCAGGGCACCCGATATACGCTTCAAAATTCAGCCCTCGCCAGCTTCTCCTCTTCATCTTGACAATATTCGTCCGTTCTTTTTCCACCCTCTTTTTTTTCACATACTGATCGTGCTTTTTTTTCGCTCGCACGCACTACTCGTTTCCTCGACGATGCTTTTCCTCGAGGAGTCGCGCTTCGTAAGCGAATCACGATTGAGTCGATTCGACAGGGGACAGGAACCGAATCGTCAGTCGTCATGTTGATCTCTGTGCAAAAAAAGGGGAAAAGGGGAAAAAAGCATGACATGCTCTATCTCTTTCTCTCTCTCTCGCGCCGAATGGCGACGATTCTCTCTCTCTCTCTCTCTCTCTCTCTCTCTCTCTCTCTCTCTCTCTCTCTCTCTCTCTCTCTCTCTCTCTCTCTCTCTCTCTCTCTCTCTCTCTCTCTCTCTCTTCGGCATTCGCTTCTTTTCGTTTGAAAGCTTCCTTCGTTGTCATGGAAACGCGATGTCGCGCGGCAGTGAAGAGAGAGCACGAGACGACGAGCTGTCACGATCACGTCACGTCACGTTAGGTTAGGTTAGGTCGGCAACTCCGTCATTCTTCCCTTTCTCTTCTGGTTCGTTGAGATCGGGTCGTCATGGCGATGTCAAAACAAGGTGCCCGCCACGAAATATTCAAAACGATTCAAACGAATCATTTTCACGCACACTTTCCGAACTCAAAAATGTGTTTCGTTCAATATTGCATTATATTACATTATATTACATTATTATATATTAATCTGCGCATAAAATCTACTAATCACACTTGTTTCTGTTATGACTGTTTCACCGATGATTCAAATCATATGGGCAAGTCTCTCGTCCCTTTTTTGACGTAGAACTTATACTCATAAATTCTGATTACAAACCCATTCAATGCGACACCAATGAATATGTAATTTATTTTTTTTTAAATTACGAATAATATAACGATAGCAAAAATAACATAGGATCTCTTTTTTATTTTTATGTAAGTAAAAAAGTTTCTTGTAATTCTGTCGGGTTTTTAAAGTTTAACAGATTTTTTCTATCACAACTTTTCCAGGATCAGATGGTTTAAATCAGGCAAGTCTTTCGTCCTTTTTTCGGTCGTCGAGCTTGTCATAAGTTTTGAATGTATACCAACAAACGATATCAGTGAAAATTTAACAATCTATTTTTACAAATAATATTTAAATTACAAATAATATAAATAACACATAAATAATAAATATATAATAAAGAATAAATAATTATAAATAATATGATTACAAAATAACATGCAAAAAATCATATAAGATCTCTTTCGTAGGTGAAAAAAAGTTTCATGTAATTCTGTCAATTCCGTAAAAAGCCTGGCACTTTTTTTTCTATTATAACTTTTCTACCGATGTTTTAAATCGTGGCAAATTTCTTTCAGCCTTTTTTTTTTGATCGTCGAGCTTGTGACAAGTTCTAAATATGCGCAAACAATGCGATATCAGTAAATAAAATGTGATAATCTACTTTTTAATTACAAGTAACGTAGGACATCCCTTTTACACGTAAAGAGAGTTTCTTTAGTATTTACAGAGAGAGATGCACTGAATAAAACGCGATATGAGCAATTTATATAATCTCGCAGAAAATGTTTTGCATTTCACCGTTGTGAAACTAGACGAGTTGATCGAGTTTTGCCCACGTGATTCTCACACACACACACACATACACATATACACTGAGGAAAAAATTATCTTGAAATAAAAAAATTTTAATTACTCAAGAAAGCTATTTATTCGGTGGGTACTAATCACGTACTTTACTTGTATTCAAAACGTCTGTTTGCTTAAGTTATTTATTTACATATGTTTAAAAAAATATATATGCTTAAAAAAATATAATTTTTAATTAAATATTTTAATTTTAATTTTACAAAATATTTATTAAAATGCATTTTTTTATTCCCAAAAATTTTTAATTTTTTAATTTTAAAGAATAACATATTTAATTTAATAAATTATAGTATATATTTTACGAAAATAGTATTTAAATATAAAAAATATATAAATGAAAATAATGTATTTAATATAACATGCATATTTAATTAAAATTAAATACTTTTGATTAAATGAAATAAACAATTCCTTGCATTTAAAGCAAAAGTTTCAAGAAAACAAATTTATTTGATTTAAAAAAATTTTTCCCTCAGTGTACACACATGCGCGTAGATATTTCTCTAAAAATTGAACGCGAACGCGGAGAGACATATTTCCACCGGGTCGACAAAAGGCGCCCCTCGTCTCGATGACTTTTGCCCGACATCCGTATCGAGGAGTCCTTCGGAACGCGATACCCGACTATTCTCGACGGAAAGAGAGAGAGAGAAAGAGAGAAAATTCATCGCGCAAAAAAAAAGAATAAAGCGGAAAAACAGGGCGAGGAGGAAATCGATCCCGTCAGTTTCCAATGACATAGACCTTGGTCGATGCAACATTATCAGGGCTTCCCTTTCCGCGGCTTCTCCCCCTCCTCCGCCCTCTCCCTCCCCCCACCGCCTCCTTGGCAAGTTTCGCTTTTTCCGCTGATTACTTTTCTTTTGTTCCTTTCCTTTTTTTCGTTTTCCTACAAGATCTCCGCGCGAATCGAAAGCAATAAATTGAATAACAATATCTTGTATAAGGTTCATACGTCACTTCGCAAAGCTTGAAAGTTTGTATCGAATTTTACACGTTAAATATGACGTATCTACGATTAAGTTGCGAATTGGGAGGGCAATTAGCTAAACGTTAACACTCTGAATATCATGGGAGAGTCGCAATTGCATTTGATGCACGTGATGCACGCGTATACATTGAAATTACGTTGTATATCAAGGGCGCTAGATTATAATTGACATATGAGATTTTGTCATTTAATCGGCTTATATGCGTCGATGTTAACATATAACGTTACAATCGGGCGGTTAATCTCTAATTGTATTTTAGTCATAGGACACCTCGAGTGACTAATTGGAGGTGCAACGAAAGGTCGGTAAAATGTCGAACGTGTCGAACCACTATTTTGTCGTTTTATTCGATACATGGCCAGGAAAATTCTAATGCTCGCGGGAAAAAAGTGCATTTATGTGTCAAGCTTTTTTCAATATTCTCTCTGCGAAATATATTCGTTCGATACAGGTTCCGTACAATATCTTAACATTTATTTCATTATTCACAGTCTCTTATATTTAAAATCATCTTAAGTAAGATATGAAAATAATATTCGGCCATTTCATTGTCTGAATAGAATGTTAAGACCATATTTCAAACGGAATATAAATATCGTCTCACGATTCACATAATTATATTCGTTTATTTAAATCAGCCGGGAAGCGAAATATTGAAAATAGGTCTTAAGAGTGCGAGAAGATATATCCTAAAAATGCGAGTTTATAAAAATCTTTGATGACGCGAATTTTTTCTAAAAATAATTTTCCTTTAATAAATTTCGTCAATTGACTTGCATCTTGCAAGGATTAATCATGTATTATTTAAATTTTTAAATCAATTAATCATGTATTATTTAAATTTTTAAATCAATTAATCATGTATTATTTAAATTTTTAAATCAATCGGGAAGCGAAGCATTGAAAATAGACCTTAAAAGTGCGAGTTCTTAAAAATCTTTGATAACGCGAATTTTTTCTAAAAATAATTTTCCTTTAAAAAATTTCGTCAATTGACTTGCAAGGATTAATCATGTATTATTTAAATCGGGAAGCGAAGCATTGAAAATGGATCTTAAGAGTGCGAGAAGATATATCTTGAAAATGCGAGTTCTTAAAAATCTTTGATGACGCGAATTTTTTTTTTTTTAATAATTTTTCTTTAAAAAATTTCGCCAGTTGACTTGCACCTTGCATAGGATTAATCATGTACGTACGTGGAAGTGATACGTCGCACCACATCACATTTATTCATTAGCTAACCTTACGTCAGTGCACGTGTTGCAAAAGTTTTTCTCATCGAGCTACATTTCCTAGATAAATGCCTGCATTCGTGATCGATTAACGGAGATTTATCTTGATTCAACCGAAGCGCATAGTTTCTCTCTCTCTCTCTTTCTCTCTCTCTCTCTCTCTCTCTCTCTCTCTCTCTCTCACACATATGTATTCGCGACCGGCATTGATAATCTCTCGCAGGAAAAAGCTGCTCGAGTGGACCCAGTTGAAATTTGTCGAGTCGAGGGATCAGAGGGCACAGTCGGGAATACTTATTTGATCGAATTCGCTTTATCGATCATAAAGCTGTCATGGCGACGACATTTGCTTCTTGCGTAATGCTACTTGGAAACGTGACTCGATGGCGGGTACCTTTACCGAGGATCGGGTTACTCGCCACGGCTTGGGTAACTTGCACAAACCGCGTTCCACAATCTTGTACACGGTGCAGATCGATATTATGCAATCACGTGACGAGCACTGTTTCGTACTGCAAAATTCCGGGGCGTTTTCGTATTCTCATTTATCCGCGGAATCGCCTCGCGTTTCACCTTTTCGTCTTTTCTGCTCCCTGTTTATTTCCCGACGCGCCGTGGAATTTTGCGCCTTAATTACATCGGTATGCTAAGAAACGAATCCAATGCGTTCAATTAAGAAGGGACGAATAATTATGGGCTCATTGTAGTAGATTGATCACGTTGCAGAAGCGGAGTTTTTATTTATTTCTTAATCCGTGTCTCTTTCGGCTTGAGATGGCTTCCATTTTACATTTGCATTTTTTCTGCAACGTAAATGCACTTAAGTATCTAAAGTAAAGTCTACACTGTCTGACGGTATGTAAAGTAAAATGAAATAAAAATTATAAAATAAAATATATCAGAAAATAGAATACATAAAGATATATAAATAGAATATAAAAATAAAATAAAAAAATATGAATATAAAATATATGGAACATATATTATATATTTCATATACATTATAAGGAATTATCATAAAATGTAACATATAAAAATATAAAAATATAATATATAAATAGAGAATGTAATAATATATAAAGAGACTAGTATCAAATTTAATATTATTTAAAATTACAGTTATACATATTACAGTTTACAGTTATACAGGGTGTCCCATTTTAATGCCCCACCCCAAATAACTTTCTTATTTTTAATTTTAGAAAAAGATGTTTCAGACAAAAGTTGTATGGTTTCGAGGGGGACATAAGATGGTATCATTAATTTGATCTTGAAGAGTCACATGAAGGTTACGTGAAGATCATTTTCAATTTCTTAAATGGAACACCCTATATATTTTTGCATATTCTTGTAGCTTATCTCGAGAGCTTTCCAAAACACTATAAATAAACATTTTTTCATCAAGTACGTTTCGAATTATGAGGCTTGAAGTAATTTCCTAATTTTACATAAACCATAAAATATCTTGTAAAATATTCATTTTTCGATTATCTTACCTTAATATTTTTATGTACAAAATAATGAGAGGAATCAATTGGTGTAAAGAAAACATACAGTTGTTTTTAAGAAAAAATATGGAATTGTTAATTGCAAATTACATATTTTTTTCTTAAAAACAACTGTATGTTTTCTTTGCACCAATGGATTTCTCTCATTATTTTGTACATAAAAGTATTAAGGTAAGATAATCAAAAAATGAATATTTTACAAGATATTTTATGGTTTATGTAAAATTAAGAAATGATTTCAAGCCTCATTACTCGAAACGTACTTGATGAAAAAATGTTTATTTATAGTGTTTTGGAAAGCTCTCGAGATAAGCTACAAGAATATGCAAAAATATATAGGGTGTTCCATTTAAGAAATTGAAAATGATCTTCACGTAACCTTCATGTGACTCTTCAAGATCAAATTAATGGTACCATCTTATGTCCCCCTCGAAACCATACAACTTTTGTCTGAAACATCTTTTTCTAAAATTAAAAATAAGAAAGTTATTTGGGGTGGGGCATTAAAATGGGACACCCTGTATATATTAAAACAAAATAGCATAGCATAGAATTAAAGTTTAATAAAATAAATAGAAACAACATCAAAAGTTTAATAAAATAAATAGAAACAACATCAAAAATATACAGAGAAAATAAAAATTAAAAAAAAATAAAAATAAGAATTAAAATCGAGATAATTCTGGTGGTGACCCCTTAAAATTAAAAATACAATGAAAAACAGAATCAAAATTGAAATTGAAATTGAACTCAATCTTCAATATTAAATAGTAAGTTTCGTAATTTAAAATAAAACATTTAAAACTGAATACAGAAATAATCTCGAAAATCAAACAACTGAATGATAGACTTAAAATAGACTGAGAAAAAATTGTCAACTTGACTAAATATTTTCAACTAATTATTATTTTCTTAATTGAAATATTTAAGTATTTAAGTTAAATAGATGTTATGTTAGATTTAATTTATCGTATTTAATTTATAAATACTTAAATATTTCAATTCAAAAAATAATAATAATTGAAAATATTTGTTCAATTTTTTACAATATTTGTTCTCAGATTTAAAATCTAGGCATGTTTGATTTTTGATAACTGTGATAAATTCCTAATCCTATCTAAGGAACTCGGAGTTATTAATAATTGATAAATGTTTTTCGCGTTATCGACATAGATCAATGTGACTTTTCCGTTTTATTTCTTTTGACTTCGTCAAAAATTACTCGACAAACGCACATTTTCATCCGAATAACGCTGCTCTCTTTTTCGCATTCTCTTTTATCTCTCTGAATCGTGCGCTCTCTCGAAATCGCCAATGACAATGGCGCTTTTTTTTTTTATTTACGATGAAAACGCGAGAGTCGAGCGATCGATGCTCTTTGAGAAAAGCCAGAGTCGATGTATGGGTGTATCGTTGAAAGGCAATTTCCGGCCGCGTTTTCTTGCGCCCGATCCCTTTTTTTCCACGACTTTCAACGATCTGCATTTGTCGCGTCTGCGAAAATGTGCCATTTTGAAAAAAAAAACGAGCGAGCGATATCGCATTTTTTTCGCGTATGCGGAATGATTTATGAAGCGATGCGGTTTTTTTCATTTGCCACTTGCGAGAGAGAGATTACTTCGTAATTCGCGGAGCGAGATGCGTACAGCATCCAGTCAAAAGCGACACGTGCGTGCTCGCATTCATGCATACGAGGGTGTTCACTCCCTGGAATAACACGAGAGATCTGGAATTTTTAGGGATTTCTTTTGTATCTCCGGAAAAATCGGAGAATTCTCATGGAATTTTATTGAGAATTTCGGAGAATTTTTTTCAAAGCTATCTCTCGATTAATTTTATTCTCGTGTTGTAAACGTCGACAAGCCAAGTGAATTGTGCGTTTAAAATGTATTGTAAATATTATTTATATATCTCTGTTTATTTATACAATGTTTTAACAAAATATTAACTGTCCACAGATTCTTTGTTTTAATTTTTAGTAAGAAATAAAGATGCAAGTTAAAAGTCTTTATCTTAACGAAAGCTACTTAGTATTTTTTTTACGTCTTTTTTTTGTAAGTCTAACACTTGAAACTTAAAAGACTGTGTTTTTCTTTTCTGTTGTAAGTGAAAAACATAAAATGTACACTGAGAAAAAAATCTGGTTGCATTAATTAAAAATTTGGTAGATTCATGTCTGTTGAAAAGTGGACGAATCGGAATTCCTTTAGGAATTACCAGATGAGTATGATTAATTTCTTCCTGTTAAATTTATTAAGTTTTTTTGATAATAATACTAAATTTAAAAAAAATGGCATCCATGTTTAGTTCATATAACAGGAAATTTGATAGATTCAACTAGAAAATATTAATCAAATAATAAAGTCTATTAAATATTCAAGTTAAAAAATCGAATCTTATCGTAATTACTAGAAATTCTGCTTGGTTCAAAATGCCTTCTATCAGACGTCTTGTTGGTATAATTAAACGATTTTTCTCAGCGTATGTAATAAAAAAGTTTATTTTAGAGAAAGTCTAAAAAATGTTTAAATATTTTTTAAATCTTTAAAATATTTTTTTATCTAAAATCTTGAACGAAAGTACCTGAAAGATTTGGGGATTTTCAGGGGACTTCTTTACAAAATTTAAGTAGACACCCTATATATGTACATACGCACGTACGACACATGGTGATCTTGTAAACACTGCCATTTATGTTTATATTCTTCTGTACTTTATGTTTACATCCTACACCTAGTCTGATTTTATAAGTCTGCTATTTAAAAATAATGTTTCAAATTTGATATTAAATATCAGTAAAAGTGACACTTATTATATTTAAATTTGTCTTCAAGTTCCCTATAATATTAAAAAAAATTATATAATGCGATTTAAAATATTCGAAATAATATTGATTTCTTCATAAAAAATTTTTTTTCAAATTTTTTTATGTCGTAATCTACATGAAACATGAAAATTCATCTTTTTTTAGATTGGGAAGTATCTTAAAAATTGTGCAGCCTGTTACATTGTCACTATATATTGTTGAATTTCTGCCTCTTTAATCTTGATTCGTTGAAACTGCATACATTATACATACATTATGCCTAAGTTATAAAAATCGACATTGCGAAAAATAACCGGTTGGGCATGTAAACATACTGTTTTCCTCGTTGAAATTTAGCCCAGTTGCATCAACAGTTTTAATTAACTCGCAGCAGCCGTCGTGTGATATAAACAAAAATGTTACTAATTAATAAAATGTAAAAAAATTACCTCGCACATGTGTGAAGTAAAGACAGAGAGAGAGAGAGATAGATAAAAGTTTAATAAAATTTATAATTATCAAGGATCTGATTTCGATATTACTGTCTCTCTTCTTTTTTTTAGATATAATTTTATCCAATGGATATGTGTTCGTTACTTTACAGCAGAAATACTTGAATAGGCAAAAAATTTATACACAAGATTGCCAGTGGTAAAAAATAGTATCTTTTAGGAAAAAAAACCGATACAAATTTGTCTTTTCTATTAAAAGTGCTAAAATAAATAAGTTTTCTTTCTATCGATATTTGAGAGAATGTGTTACAATTTAAGCTTTATTCAAGATAGAATCCGTAATAAATTAAAAATCGATGTAGTAAATAAATTAATTCTTCTAGAAACTATTGAAAGGTAAACGTGAATTAAATCTATCGGTAAAAGTGTTATGTCACTATTACAGTATTACATTTTTCTTATTAAATCTAAAAATGTTTATATAATGTTATTATATAACAAATTTTTCTTGCAAAAATGATTAATTATATCACTATTATATTTTTTTATTAAGGCTAAAAACTAATATAAAATTTTTAATATTTATATCTTTGAACTTTATGTTTTAAAAACTTCACACATTGACTTGAATTTAAAAAAATTGTATTTTAATTATATTAATTAAATATTAAATTATATTAATTTAATTTTTTTCAACTATCGTGATTAGTATGATTTCTTAAAAATATCTTTTTGTCTAAATATATCTTATGGCAGTTTATTCCATTGGATAAAATCCGAGGCAGTAGAAACCGAGGTTTGCCATGATTTTTTCTTCATTCATTGGATTTTTTAGCTAATCTTGCTTTAATAGATTCGATATTTTTTCGACGATCGTAAAATGCTCGAAAGCGAGATACATCAATAAAAGTAGTGTCTTTCTCTCGATCTGGCCTCTCATTGAGGAAAGGTGCCACAGTCTTTGCGAACGAGACGCCAAGGTCGAGCATTCCTTCACCTCGCTCGATTTTTGCTTCTTTATTTGCCTCTCTACGCGCCAGTTTCTCTCATCGTCTCTTTGTCTTCTTCTCTCTTTCTCCGTTTCTTTCTCTTCTCCCTTTCGTATCTCTTTCTGTCTGATTCACCGCACGATGGTCCTCTGCTTCTCTCCGATTTCTCCTTTATTTAGCGTCCATCCTCTCTCCTTTTCTCGCCGTTCCTGGAGAATCGATACCTGAAACAATGAGATCTCGCCTCGCTCCTCTAACAAAGACTACAACTTTACCGAAAGAGAGAAGCGATTAATTCAAGCGTAACGCGATTATTGTTGCACGGAATAATTTCATCTTCTAGTTACTAGTACTTTATATTATCTCGAGAAATTAGAAATTATTATTGCGAGACAATAACGTCTCAATCAGAGGTCGAACTGGATCTTTCTGAACGAGTATTTATAAAGCTGCGAATTCGTCGATCCTTTCTCTCTCTCTCTCGGCTCCTAACGAAGGATAATTTCTTACTTAATTTGCACGAGCGACCGGCATTTACAGAAGTTTCTTTGCTCCGAGTGATCGGCCATCATTTAAATCCGATAAGAGCAGGACTAAGTATCTTAATGTCGCCAAAGGATGTTGGTTCGATCGCTTTGTGTCGATTATACCCCCTCCTCCGTAATTAACGCTAATCCGATTTCTCATTGTGATGGCTGCCAATTATGGCGAATTATTCACTTGGACGTGGATTAAGTTCGCGCACGTGCATCGAAACGAACCAACCATCCAGATTTGCATTTATGAAGTATTCTCAATTACCGTAGATTAATCGCGTATTATTTATGCGCTCGGTTAATAATTCCCGAGTCTCTCTCTTATCGACGCGATACAGTATCGCGGAATAATCAATCTTCGGAGAACAAGTTACTTTTCGACGAGACTACGATATCTCTCTGAGATAGTCGACGCCGTGACTTTTAGCTGCAGGAATTCTTCAGCCCCTCTTTAAGGGCCCAGTCTCCTCTAGCAGTATGAAAAATTAATATTTTTGATGATTTTTAAAGAAATTAATATTTTGATCATTTGTAGGAATTTATTTAAAAATATTAGAAATTGATTTTTTTTATCGTTTTTATGTTTTTATTGATGTTTAAATACTACTATAATAAAAAAAATCGAAAATCATACAATTAATCATGGAGAGGAGAAGAGGGAGTTCAGGATCTCTTGGTTTAAATATTGCATTAATATTTTAAAATTTTGGTTATTTAGCTTTTTTTATTTATTAGCCTCTATGCTTAACATGTTCAAAAATGCATGCTTCGAAAATATGACATGTTGCTTGCATCTTATATATGTATAAAATTGTCTGAAATGAAAAAAAGTGCTTCTAGTTTTCTCCGTAAAATATTTTTGAGATACTGATGAATCTGATTTTATTTAGAAAAAATTGAAAATTAATAAAATAGATTCATTTCAAAATAAGATATTTCAATTTTGTTGAAATTTTCTCGTTTACAATATAAAATATAATTAATATATAATTAAATATATTAATTAATAAATTTATATTAAATATATTAATTAATAAAATTATATTAAATATATTAAATATATAATAATTATTTAATAATATACTAAACATATAATTAAACATTAATTTTTTAAATTCCAATTAGATCCAGTACCTCAGAAATATCCTAGGGAATAAAACTAGATTGAATTTTATCTAGACGATTATATGAAGAGCAGCACGTCACATTGTCGTTTTTAAACACTCTGAACGCAATTCTTATTGAACAAATAGCGAAGCTAAATATTCAAGATGCATAAATTGACTTGATACCCTGTAAACACCAATAAAACGCCAGAAGAATTAATTTTTAATATTCTTCAAAAAATGTTTTCTAAAAGCCATCCATTTTTCATATCGTCAGAGTAGATTGGACTCTGAGTGGAAGTGGCTTCACTAAAAATGCAATGAATAATATAAAACAAAGTCGCATATTATTACTAAAATGCGGCGAATTGCAACGCGAATCGTATCGATCGAATCGCTTTACGCTAGCACAGATTGGCGAGGGAACAAGGCGATGAAAAATTCATCGATGTACGCGAATTAAAATGCATTTTGCGCCATGATTAGGTGATCCCTGAAGCTCTCGGAGCTCCTGGAGGTTCCCTGAAAAAGCTCGAGGCGCGTGCAGAATTTCGGCAGTGGGTTTCCGGAGGAATTACGAGTGGTCCGGTCCCGGGGGCTCCGAAATCTCTGCCAGGTGTGCGAGAACAGCTGCTCTCTCTCGCCGCGTTGGGGATATGTGCAAAACTTCTTTCTATGCTCGCTGGCACGAGATGCATTTTATTTAAAGATGACGAATGCGAAATAGATTTATCGCCCTACCAAGCTGCACTTCGCCAGCCGTTCTCTCTCACGAACGTAATGATATTTAGTCAACGCAATGCGAATTACTCCCATAAATCAAGAGAAGAAGAAAAAAATATCTTAATCCAATAAATACTTCGATTTTCAGTCTCTTTTCTTAATTATAGAATATTTACTAAAAAAGATATATAAAATATTATTGTATAATATATATGTATAATTTTCTTTTATGATATTCTTTTATGATTTTTAAATTTCTTTAACGATTTAAATTATGATATATGAAGAGAAAAATATTCGACTCTATCGAATGTTTAAATTCATACAAATATTTTTTTTTTAATCATGTAGAAGATATTTATAAAAGATATCGAATAAAATTTAATTTAATAAAACTTATTTGTATGATCTCTCTTAGTCTCTTCCTTTATTAAATATTTTAGTCTATTAAATTCCCGCGATTTTTCCAATTAATGGAGATTTCCAATTAAACGAGATCTCTTTTCTCACATTTCTTTCAATTTATATTAAAATACGCTATGTGAAAAAGGAAGGAAAAAGTGACTATTTTGCACTTCTGCTTTGTTGAGAGAACATTTCCAATACACGAATATTTCTAAATTACAACGAAAGTCTGCCGATTCCCGATGTCGAGCGTGAACCTGTACTTGCTTCGTTTACCAGCTGGTACGGTCTCTTCCGATTCAGGAACGTACGGTTGCTCCGGAAAGTGTCTAATCGTGTCTGTCGGACGATACCGCGACGACTCCGAAGGAAATCGTTGTAAATCGAATCGATTACATCATTGAGAGAGAACAGGAATATACCTAATTTATACAGGAATATATCCTAATTTCCGTATTCTACGCATGCACCAATCGATGTTGCAATTACCAATTAACAACATGAATTGATTAAGCATTGAACAAAATTAGTGTCAAAGAGTGTCTAGTCTCTGAAAAAGAAAAAAGAACAGAGAAAACTTGAATACTCAGGGATTTCTTTTGCATCTGGAAAAATCAGGGTATTATTATGAAAATTTATTGGGACTCTTTTTAAAAAATATTTAATAAAAGCTAAATATTTAATAAAAAATATTTAATAAAAGATAAATATTTAATTAAAAAATATTTATCTTACGAAGAATATTCAATTCCTTTTCCAATACATTCGCATTTGAAACTTAAGTAATTCTTCCTTCGTGTGAGTGAAAAGCATTAGGAGAGATACATACAATCAAATAACATATTTAAGAAAATTGCACTAGAAAAAACTTCCCTAAAATATTCCCTTTACCTGGAATTTTGAATGAGAATACTTCTCTGAAAATGAGGGAATTTTTTTTGCAAGATTTGAATAGACATCATGAATCAGATTACTAAATGTCTGCAAATTTCATGTGAAATCGTGTGATAATGTTACACGAGAGAGACGCGCTCTTTTTCCTCGTCTGTTACCTGTATTCATTTTCTGCGCGAGGTATGTAACTTGCACAGCCGCAGTTCTATTCAGCACCGTTTCTGATTAAGCCAACACATCGGCTGCATTTAATCTGTCCCATTCGCAGTTTAATCGGCTGCTTTCTCATTCGCGGGGCTTTCTTTTTTCATCTCCCTTCTTTCTCCGCTCTCGCATTTTCTGCAAATGTAATTTGGGCAGCACCGCAAATTACCCTTTAAAAGCTCCCTTTAACTAGGAAGAATTTTTCCTTTTTGGCATCAGTTTTGCCTAATTAGTCGAGCACTATTTTTACTATTGTTACTCGGATAATTCTTCGAAGGGTCAAAACTCGCGCGACCTCGCGTTCCTTGGTTATCGATACGATCATATTATACAAACTTGGCGCGTTTTGCTGGAGAAAAAGCGACACGAGTCTCGTTGAAATGCATTCCAAGCCTCCGTGCATCGCGCTGCATCTGCCAAAGGCCTGCATTGTGGCCAGGCAAGAAGCAGGCGGTGGCCTGGTCCCCGGAGAGAGGATCGTTGTACGTCGTTGAATGGGCCTTTTGTGTCGGGTCGAGGTTCGATGATGACGCGAACATCGCGCGATGGCGTCGACACCGGCCTCCGAACACTCGGAGTTTCGAGTCTCTGGAGTATCGGGACAGACCGGGAGAGGAGGGAGAAACGAAGGGGTGAAGGAAGAAGGGTTTCCCGGGACGAAGTCGTTGGAAACTGCGAGCCCTCGTTGCCCAAGTGGAGACTGTACCGATTTCTCCTCGTCCAAGTAAGTCTACCCTGGTACAGTCTCTCTCTTCTCTCTCGCTGGCTGTTGAATGACGATCAACAGCTGTCGCGTGGCGGTGTATTATAGGGGAGACTGGCGTGGTGAGGGTCGACAACTGGATCCGCACCAAGTTACCCACCTGGCCCCGGACGCAGACCACCAGGCTTCCATTTACCACG
Organism: Camponotus floridanus; assembly: GCF_003227725.1. Taxonomy (NCBI): domain Eukaryota; kingdom Metazoa; phylum Arthropoda; class Insecta; order Hymenoptera; family Formicidae; genus Camponotus; species Camponotus floridanus. Next base: position 619,455 of record NW_020229425.1, on the reverse strand, counting down.
TGCCTTCGCGCCTTTTCCTTCGCTGGACATCATGTAGGGAGGGCCATAACTTGGGAAAGAGTATAACGCGTATTTTGGGAACATAGATGCCGTCTTTTTTTGCGTAATAAAAGTGAATTAATTTTTTAAAGGGGAGCCATAAATTCCCTTAATTTTTAGTTTTAGCTTTAAAACGGATTTAGCGCGAATTCGCTTCAGAGAGAAAACATTCATTAAAACATACATTGAAAATGGAACAGAAACACGGATATACGTCACGTTGCAGAGTGCGAGACAGAAATTATATTTCGCATTAAGTACATGAGGGTGAAATACGTCAGTTTAAATACTAATATAAGTATCATACGTTGCATGCGTGGTATTATTTGCACAATTATACGCGAAATTAGCGCTTTATCCGCTTACGAGGGCGAGCGATCGAGCTAAAATTTACAGTATCCTGAAAGTGGCATGCGGTATTTTTGCATCGTATCTTCCGTGGGAGGAGGGAGCGGGGTGCGGCAACAGGGGTAGGGACGGATCGATTCATAAACAAACCCAAACGGTAGTCAAAGAGACGACTCACGTGGTATATCGCGTTCGATTGACGTCCTTTGCAAATAATATTCGATATGCGCAGCACGAGAGGGAAACAAACGACATCTCAATAGGTTATTCTCGTTTTATTCATTTCATTCAAAAACCTCCCATGAGATCACATATTAAGTGCTATTAATATCGAATAGGGTGTCTTATAAGAACGATCAATAAAAGTTTGTATTGAAATTCGGGGCTTCCTTTTAGTTTGCAATTTTTCGTTCGACGATTTTCTCGCGATTAATCATCTTCTCCAATTTTGTCGGTTTCCTTGCCATCGGCGTCTAGCATCGGTTCGTGTCTCATCAGTCTATACCGATTGTCCAAATGGATAACCGGTTTGAGCTCGGTGAACCTTATCAGCTGAAACATGTATGAAAGAGTATATTTTTACGAGCGTTTAAATCAGAAAAAATTTGTTTTATAACATTAACGCTGTGAAATAATTATCAGCAATGTTTACGAGAGCAAAACGTTTCCGGCAATAGATATACGAATTTAATTTTATTATTTATATCAATTTTGTATGTGTATATTAGTTGCCAGCAACAATATTTCATTCATTTAACACAATTTCGCACAAAAATCTTGCACCGAGGAAAAAATTATAAACTTGACTGAACATTTTCAACTAATTATTATTTTTTTAATTGAAATATTTAACCCGTATTTCATTTAAATATTTAAATTTTAATACTTAAATTTAAATACTAAATTTAAATACTTAAATTTCAATTAAAAGAATAATTGGTTGAAAATATTTAGTTAAGTTTATAATTTTTTCTCACTGTACAACATAATAAAAAGCTAAATAATCTCGCTGGTTGATTAAAATCGATCAATTGGGCGGAGGTTTTATTTTTTAAATAATTGCTTAATCAAGATGTCTACTTCCTGAAGAAACCCGGAATTCTCAGGAATATTTTTATATCTGAAAAAATTAGGAATTTTCATATTAGAATCGAAGAATTTTTAAAGAAATTCTCTCTTTGCTCATTTTGCTCTTATATTGTAAACAATTTCGGCAATTCATCGATAAGCTAAATTGCGAATTATGTATATTTAAAATATATTATAAATATGTATCTATTAATTATCGCGTAAATTTTTCGAAAATTCCAATAGTCGAGTATTAATACAGAGTGTTTACTTCCTAGAAAAATATGAAAAATGTGGTATAGATTTCTTTTGCATTTGAAAAAATCAGAAAATTCTCATGGAATTTTATTGAGATTTGAAGAATTTTTTTAAAAATCATGAAATATTTTTAAAAATCTCAATAAAATTCTCTCTTTGATAATTTCGTTCTTATTCTATTGTGAACAAGTTCATCAATAAGCCAAGTTGTGAATTGTCTATTTAAAATTTATTATAAATATATATCTATCTCTGTTGATATTCAATGTTTTAACAAAATATTGAATGTGCAATACATATTTATTTTAACTCTCAGTGACAGAAAATGAAAATATTATGCAAGTAAAGAATGCTCATCTCACGAAAACCAATTTTTCACATTTGTGAAGCACTTGAAATTTAAGTGACTCTGTCTTTTTTTTCGTATGATGAGTGAAGAGCATTAGAAAATTCACCGAATAAAAAGCTTGGTTTACAAAGTTGCGCCAAAAAAATCCTCGAAACATCCTCTTTACTTGGAATTTGGAACAAGAATATCTAATGAAAGATCAGGGAACTTTCAAGTATTTTTTTTACAAGATTTAAGTAGACACCCTGTCAATAACTCGCTCGTCCATTCGTTTCGCTTATCTCTGAAATGTGTCAAATGCCCGAGAACACATCTTACATTCCATTCTTGGGACACGACGCGAGGTTCTTAATGAAAGACGGAAAAGAGCAGCGAGGAAAGAGGACGATGGCGCATTATCGTTGAAAAGCCGACGTGACAATCATGCAGTTTCGCTACCGAAAATCCCGACGACGTCGCTCGCAATAAGCCGCTTACCTCGTGTACCTCCCATCCTCCCTCGCAAACCGTGTTCTACCCCTTCAGGCTATGAACTTTCTCGTTGTTGCGGCTGTCAATATTAAACCGACCTGCTCGTCTCGTCTCGTCTGATGACAATAGTTACGAGGGCCATTATGACCCCGGCGACATTAATAACGAACACAAGAAAAAGGCATCGCGATCCCCAACTCTCTCGCCAAATCGTCGAAATCAATCCGACAGTTATTCGTAAAACAGGGAAGCTGTCAGAGACATATTTTTGATTTTATTTCTTGCGTATATCGCGACTGAAGATCTATCCTATCTCTCTTTCTCACTTTGTTACATGGTCTTGTCTATCTCGGCGATTGTACGAACGAGGGTCGCAGTCCTCTTTTGAAGCATCGACATTCGTTATCGATAAGAGAGATTTTTCGAGTTGGACGTGCGAGCGACGTGCCTGCGCGCCGTTTCTCGTATTTACTCGATTCTTTTGTGCGCGCGGAGGGATGGCGCGATGTGAAGGGTGGGGGAAGGGGACTCGGTCGAACAAAAAGCACAAAAGCTATCCCCGGAGTCGGAGCAATGGCCGCCGACTTCGCGCCCGGGGGAGAGAGAGGGAGAGAGGCCCCTCTCCGAACGAGATTCGTTGTAGCCTCTCGTCGCGAAAAGGCTCGTCTTTATTGTTGAAATAATGACAGTCGTCGAAGCGCTTCGGGAAGGAAAGTGAGGGAAGAGAAAGGAGAGAGAGAGAGAGAGAGAGAGAGAGAGAGAGAAAGAAAGAGAGAGGAAGAGTTTTTGCGGGCGTCAATTAATTCCGCGAAGTTTACTTCGGACGCAAATCAAGAGGAACGGAGCGATCGAAGCTCGTCCCACTTTTGACTTTGGAGAATGGGATTTTCGAAAGCGTGACGACGATCGTTTACGAAATCCGGAGCCGGAAACACGGCTCTCGGATCATAGATCACAGATTTGCGTAAATGCGGATTCGTTGGCGGTGAAAGGCGTCTTTCTCGCGAGGAGATTTAAAAGAGAGAAAGGGAGAGGGGGGAGGGGGAGACAGCGAAAGGCGCGCGCACGCGCAACATCGCCGAATATGGATTTAATGCGGCACGACGGAAATCGAATTATCTCATTAGAAGCCACAAAAGAGACACCATTCGCGTGGAAACCCTTGCAAAACCCTTGGCCGGCTAAGCCCCGAACGCCTGACCCGAATACACACCGGGTCTTCGCCGGGTCGTTCGATCGTTGCTGGACTTTTTTTTTGTATCTTTTTTTTTTATGGTTTCCTCTCTCCGCGAGCTGGAATACGATCGTGCAAATTATATACATATTTTTCCTTTGTTGGAATTAAATCGCGGACAGATTTTATTTACAGGGTATCTATTATTATATCTATTCCCTGAGATAAAATCAGGGAAAAACTGGAATTTTTAGGAATTTCTTTTGCACCTGGAAAAATTAGGGAATTCTTATAGAATTTTTTCAAAAATGTTCTCTAAAATATAAATATACATTTATCTCTGTTTACATATTCAATGTCTTAATAAAATATTGAATATACAATACATATTTTTTAAAAATGTTATACAAGTGGAAAATATTTATCTTACAAAGGCTTTAGTTTTTTCCACATTTATAAATATATAAACTGGTTCCATGTTTTGTTTTTTTTTTCGTACGAGTAAAAAATTTTCGGAAACAAAAAAAGTTTATTTTAGAAAAAGTTGCACCAAAACAATTTATAAAATATTTTCTTTATCTAGAATTTTGTAGGAAAATACTTGAAAGATTTGGGAATTTTCAGGGAATTTCTATACAAGGTTCGAATAGGGACACCTGTATTTTATTTTTTTCTTAAATCGATGACGACGTATCCGCAAAGTGTCGCGAGAATTAATATATTTGTTTGAAAGCTGGACTCTTTTAATCGATCTCCGTTGATTGCGTAACCTTGCTTACCTTCGTACTTAATCTGTTTTCGTAATTAAAGTCTTAAAGGCTCGCGAATAATACTCGAAAATCGCGCGACCTTCCCGCTCATTCAGTCCCGCGTTTTCCATAAATTTTCGTTAAAGTTAATCGGGATTTAATTAATCCTTGGTCTGATTTTCGTTTATATTCAGGTGGAAAATCGGCGAAATCGTCATTAGCGTTGATTCATATTTATGAGAACTGCATATTCGAGGACACGCAAACAATAGAGACAACTTTTCCTCCCCTATTTCATGCGACCGTGAATCATGTACACGCATAGATACAGTGGTTCGTTCCTTATTCACTGTACAAAGTCAGCCTTGGAAGATACATACTTGGAAGTTCCTGTTGTACATGTCCCGAAACTGATCAGATTCCGATAGACTTTGTACTAAATATCTAATATCCGGCGAGAGAAGTCAAGGTACGAGACCCGCGTACTTTCGTGCATCCACCTCGTTATAAACACTCCTTCCCGAAAAGTCGCGACGTGTATTAAAACTCGACCACCTCCGAGACTTGTCAGACTGTTGCATCGAGTTTTTAATCTCCAGAGAGGCAACAAGAAACGGAGGTGCCTCGAAGAAGCTACAAAGTGCGTAAATAATAATAATTCAAGCGTGTTTCACGTGCAAAGTTGGCGAAGCGATCGTTCCGAGGAAGATCTCCCCTCGAAGGGGGAGAGAGAAAAATATTTGGCCGTAGGGTATTTAATTTAATAAATAATACGATAAGTTCTCTCTCTGGTAGGGGCCATATTTTGCCCCCTTCCCCCCGTCTCGCCCCTCGAATTGCGCGAGGGATTATAAACGCGCGCGCCTAGATTCCTGGAGAGCAGAGTACGTTGTATTTCGCAGACCTGCTGTCTACCCCTACGGCGTATTGATCTCAGGGGGGATGATTTTTAAGACGAGTTTCGCGCCAAGTGCCACAGATGGCATCACCTTGCAACCGACGAGCCCTCCGTTAGAAACCCTCGAATTTATTGCGTGCCACAGACTCGAAATGTTGCACATATTTCGCGCGTGAATATCGTGCAAATAAATAAATATATCTCGACTTTTTCAGGAAAATTTATCGGTGTCAGAAGAAATTATTTCGTCTCTCCTTTTTCGCGGCGCAATTATATTTTTTTATTTTATTTTAAATATTTATAATTTTATTAAACATGATGGAAAAAAATTGAAGAATGTTTGGAATCTGTGAAAAAAATTATGTACACATATATGCCACAGGGGTGCGTTATTAATGATTAATTATTCGTGAAGGAATTTTATACTAAAATTTAATAGACACATGTATGTCATAAAATGTCATATAATATTTTTAATAAATTTATAATATTTTTTAAGAGGCTAGAATTTATTCTTAAAATGCGAATTTTTCTCCATTTATCCGCATTTCTCTCTTATCGTGTTTCTAATTGATCGCAGTTTGTGTGGGCAGAGTTTATATCTCTCTTTTTAAATCGGATTATTTGTGAAGAGTAGGATGACACTTTGCACTTTGGAATAAAAACGAAATATATATTACAAATATTTTTTGTTTGTGACTATCGTGTATAAATATATTTTCAACTCTTCAGCAAATTTATTGAAAAAATTATTTCATCTTTTTTTCAATAATTATATTTATTTAAAATATATTTGTAATTATTAAACACGATAGAAAAAATTGGAATCTCGGGAGAAATTATGTACACATGTATGTATGGCCAGTGTGTATTAAAATTAATGAAGGAATTGAAAGAATTTCATTCACTAAAATCTAACAGACACATGTATATCATATAATTTTTTTAATAATGAATTTGTAATATTTATGAAGAAGCTAGAATTTTTATTCTTAAAATGCGTATATTTTTCTCCAACATCCACATCTCTTATCGCGCTTCTAATTGATCGCAGTTTTATGTAAACAGAGTTTATATCCGCTATATCGGATTTGTGGAGAGAGAGTACGATGGCACTTTGTACTTGGGCGTAAAAACGAAAAGTGTTTATCTTGTATAAAATTTTCGCCGGCTCTTTACTACAAGCTTGCCAGTTCGCGGCCAACTTTGTATTAACTTGGTGCTTACATTCCATAATAATTAATAAGAGACAGACATAAATAAGAAAACTTTCCGGATGTACCGTGCAAAACTTTCGAAAGCTCACCTTGCGGGAAGCCGTTTTTATTATCTTCTCGCATGGCACGATATTACAAAGTTCCGAGGAGAGGTCCTTATTGTACGTCGCGCGATAAAAATATATATATATATATGAAGAGAGAGAGAAACGACGGTTGTGAAACACGACCGGCAAGTTCATACCTTGATGCTACGAGACAAGAATAATCCCCCGTGTGTTTATTTAACTGACAACTCTCCGACGAAGAGATGCGATATTTTTATTCGTGGCGTCAGAAAGATGCTGAAGATGTCCGCGTGAGATATTAACTTCCCCTCGTTTATTCGCGACACGAAGGTGCGAACTTGCTTCGTCGAAGGTTAAAAGATAAGGGAAAGAAGAGGGGTGTTTCCGAAAAACACACTTGTCCCGAGCGTTGACGATTATGTCGCGTCGAGGTTATTGACCAGGAAGTCGGCTTCTCGTCAGAAGGAGGTGGGTGCTGGAGGGTGGAAAGGCGGTGTCGACGACGGTGGTTCGAAACCGAAGGGTGAGAAGGAGGAGGAAGAACGAGGGCGAGGAGGTAGCAAACCGAGTTCGCCCGCTATTCTCTCCGTAAGGGTAGGAGTATTACAGATCTGCAATACAGTCGCCCTTTCCCTTTTGCATGGCGGTTTGTTCGCAGCTGTATACATTGTCTATGTGTGTTGCGGGTGTACGTTCATGTATATTCGCCTTCTCCTTAGAAGGAAGCCGCCAGCGGGAGAATGGAAACATTTTGTTGCCGGAGGGCGAGGGTTAGGAGAGCGAGGGGGCAAAGCGCGGTTGCAAGAGGGTGCCTCTGATAGTGATGGTGATGGTAGTAGTGGTAGTGGTGGTGGTGGTGGCGATAGTGGTGGTGGTGGTGGTTGTCGAGCGGAGGGTGGCGGTCTGGAATCAGACGGATCCGCAGGTGGTTCTCAATCCACCGTCGGTCTCGCATACGTCGGTCACGTCTCGAATCGCGAAGATCCAAGGATGCGAAAACGTTGGCTGCATCTTGGCATGAACTGCATTTGCGTTTTCATCTCACTTCTCGCTTTTCGAACAGGTTGGAAGAAAGGGACGTAGGGAATGTAAAAGATGGTCGTGTAAGTTTGTGCGATCCACGATATCGCCTTGCGTTGTAAACGGTACATAACTTATAATTCTTGATGAATTTCCCAGTTTTCCTAGTTTGCCTAAATTTTCAATCACACCACTTAATTATATTTGTTGATTTTTTTTATTTAATTGGATTTATTAGATTAAATTATTTTTCAAGGAGACTCGCAAATTACTTTGTAATCAGCTTGCAACTTAACTGTACTATGCGCGAGCATAATTATTTTCGAGAGTTCGAGTGAAATATGTATTGTATCGTGAAAAATGTTTCCTCGCAAAAACTTTCCCGTGAACGAAATATACGGTTTGGATTAATATTTGATGGCTCATCTTATTTTATGTGCATTTATTTTTCTGAAAAGAAAAACAAAGAATTCTTCCGAGTTTTGCAACAAGGAGTATAATACAAGTTCAAAATTAAATTACTTCGCATGAGTTCTTTTTTATCCTAATGTTGCGAATAATTAAATTATTTTTTTTCTATAAAATAATTTTTTTTTAAGCGCAGGAAGATTATCTTTATTCGATTTTTATTCGCATATACTCGTTGACAAGTTTATGAGACACATTAACGTATAGCGAGGAAATGACTGACGTCATTGGGTGTGCAAGAAATTTTATCACACTCGGAAATTTGCCTATAAGACGATTTAATGTTCAATAAATGCTCCAATACGGGAAAAAACTTATCTCATCGTCTTTTCATTCAATTTTATAGCGACTTTTAACTACGTCATGTTTTTCATTATGAGATCTCTTTTTATCTCTCTTTTTTTAATCATGTGTACCGCAAATAAAATTGTATTTCTATTATTTATCTTAAAGGGTGCAACAGCTGTTGCCCAAAATCTTCTCAACTCGAGATTAGACTTCACTTTTGGCTCAAAATAAAGTTTATAAAGTATAGATTATGAATATGGAAGTTTCAAGATAGGATAAATCGTTAAATATTTTCACTTTTATAAAAATTTTAATTTTTATCTTTGTAAAAAATGCTTATTTTACCAGCCATTTTCTCTTCTGGAATGATAATCTCGGGCTTCATGTGGAAACTTCATTTTAAGCAAAACTGAAGTGCATTCTCGAGTTGGGATAATTTTGAACAATAAGCTCACGAACGCCTATTTACTTACACTCTTTAGGATTTAGTAATATCATTTATACGAAATGAATAACAGTTCCCCTCTCTCGCTACCGAAGTGGAATCCAGCTGTGAATAGGACTCGACCTTAAGCAATCTCCAAATCGACACTTAATCTCGCAAAATTGTGCTCGGGTAGATCGCGAGACGCGTGACGTCTGTGATGTCAGTTAATCGGAAGGCCTTTCAGGCGTTTGACGGACACTGTCGGGAGGCCAGGAGTCGGTTCCGTCGGTCGGTCGGATTAGCCAAGTCACGGACTGGAATTTCCTCGATCCTGAGGAGGAGTATCGACCCGACCGGTGCGGTCTAACCCCTTCTCCCTCCTCCACCCTTAGCCACCACCGGGAATAACCGGCCGCGTAGGCAGCGGCGCGTGGGTTTGCCGCTCCACGTGCATTATTCGCCTTCACCGACCTTGCATCGGCGAGAGTCCGGGAAAATCCTTCGCTCCCAGATGACCCCGATTTTCCCGCCGACGAATTATCCCACTGGACCCCTCATCATCGGCCAAATGCGATCGCGATTTATTTCGCCGCAATTTGTTCCATTGCTTCACCTTTTGCTGCGTAACCTTATTACGATATATTGATTTCATCCCGCTCTCGTTATATATTTAACGCTTTATACGGGTAGGAGATTTGGCACAATGTGGACGGCTGACCTTTAGTGTACAAACTCCGACACGAAACTCAATTTGAGTTCGTTTAGGATTTTGATCAAGATTATTTTATCATCTTTCTCTCTCTTTCTCTTTTTGCCCTCTATTCTTTATGGTCATAGATTTCCTTGATGGAGTAGCTTAGAGACTAGGTGAAAATTGTCGTAGTATAATTTTGGGTGTAGACACAGAGACACACATACGCACACAAAAATCGATACATGTATATCGGGTTGAACGATTGCCAGAGGTAGAGACGGGGAGGCGTGGTTCTAGAAATACATAGGTCCATTAGTATAGTAATTTTGACGAAAATTCCTTCTTGTAGAACGCTGATTAGTTTGCAACTGCGTGCTGCGATCGTGAGTGTTTAGTATCGATCTGTTAGCTTTGTTCGACGGGAAAAGAGCGAAACTGGCGAAAAGCGGAGAGAGGAGAACGTTTTGGTGTAAGCTGATGAGGATACAAACGACAATCGCTGTTGTAGAGTATCGCTTGTAGCTGAGAGAACTATGTTTTACTTTGATCTGCGAGTCTTCTTGGTAATTTAGTATTGGTGAAACACACGTACACATACACACACCCTATGTAGTGCAGCGAAATGATATAGAGAAACAATATATCGCTTGCATTGGAGCTATTGTTTTCGCGTGATACTGTTATAAATACGCGCATACCGTATATTGAGTAGTTGATTAGTAGATCGATGTGTGTTTATTCACTCAGCCACCACTTTATTAGCATCTCTCTTTCTCTCTCTCTTTCTATTTCTCTCTCTTTCTCATTATATACATATCTACATGTATGTATAGAGCCACACTCTTTTCGACGAGCGCGTATCGCGATTATCGACTCGATGATTTTGACATTGACAAGAGGTCTCTTGATGATGGGAGACGCGATTGCTCGGTTTCCTTCAACGCGCGGTGATGTTTCTTTTCGGCGAAAAGAGGAGGAGACGCGAGAGACTTTAGAAGACACCAACCACGAGGCACACCACCTGGAAAAGTGGCTGAGAATCCTTGTTGTCTCTTTTTTTCAAGGCTGCAGGTACGATTCCCGATCGTCGCCGGGCCTGCTGGTGGTAAAGTCGCGCCGGTGGACCACCAGGTGCGGCAACGGGCGACGGATCATCGGTGACCATCGGGACGCGGTGCATTAACTCTCGTGAGTTTCCCTCCTAATCAATTGTGTGCCAAGAGACCCCTCCCCGGACTCTTGATGTTCCAGGTAAAGAGAGAAAGGCAAGACGGAAGGGAGGGTCATAGGGATGCATAAGGCATTTCCCCTGTGATACTAAAAAAAAGAAGGGGGGAATCGTCGTCTCGTTCCTTCTCCTCGAATACAAACGAATCAGATGCAAACGAATTCGCTGAAATTGCACTCTGATTATCATACGCGCGCGTAATCCTTTGGTCCTTGCGGACGCAGACAGGCACGTCGAGGACGTTTGATTTTATGCCTATTTTTCTCTCTAATTGCGAGTTAAAAATATTGTCGTTAGATATAATCAATAATTCAAATAATTCAATGATTAGTTAATTTTAATGAAATTTTTATTTATACGCGCGGTTGGAGAAATTGTTCAGATCGCTATCTGTGAAATAGAGTAAAATTCATGCTGAAATGTATATTTTAAAGTGCGCGAAGCATTATCTCCTAATCGCGTTTTCGCTTGAATTATTCACCGACGACACGAGTTTTTCCAGCGCGAAACGTTAATTATAGTTGAATGAGGTGCAGGGTGTCTCTCGATTAGCGAATAGATTTGATCAGTGCAATTTTTCAACAATAGTCAGCTGGATTTCAATTATTCTTATCGCCATATCGATCGCTCTCACACTTGTCTCTGTCCACTCTTTGTCTTTCTTCATTGCCTTTCTCTCTTCATCTGCTTTCTTGTTCGTCGCAGTTATATCTTTGGCTCTCACACAAATTCGCGTGTGTACGTGCACTAAATTTCACTCCCCCCTCCTCTCTCCGTCTCTTCTTTTTCTCCTCCTCTCCTTTTTCTTCACTTTTTGTCTCTTTGTTACGATCCTTGAAGTAGGGTAATGCTTTGATAAACTAAAAGAAATTACGAGTACTTGGATATACGGGGTGTTCCAGATCTATCGAGATAATTGGTAATTTTTGTCCGCGGACGAAGATTCCTTGGCGAGCATTTCTACGAAAGTTTATCGTTTATCACGAATTATTTCAATAACTAAATTTTAACTCTGTATTAAAATACAAAATTCCAATTAAAAATAATCGAGAGTTTTGCCATCCATTTCGAAAGGCTCGGGGGATTCAAATCAATTTCAATCGCTGATCGCGTAAAAACTCCCGACTCCGATCCGTTCGACTTTCAATTAATCGAGAAATCCGTAAATATATATTAGATTAATCGAGCTCGATAGGTCCGGGACACCATGTACATAAAATAACGATGAGAATCATCTTGAAGTGACCTAGATTATGGACCGTTAGATCTCCTCTGGTCGAAGAGCGCATATGTGTAGTACATTGTGTGCCGTATATGTTGGACATGCTAGCGCAAACATTTATGCACACACACACACACACACACACACACACACCACACACACACACACACACACATACATACATATGCGCGCGCGAGTACGTTTAATTGGCTCCTCGATAACGAGTTTGTCCATCTACAATATCCATGAACGAGGAAACTGTACGCGACGCGTTCCCGACTTTTGCAAACGTTATTTCTGAATTAACGCACGAAGGAGCTAATTCTCCCTAAGCGACTTTCAAAGCGGATTAGTTGGTACCGTCTGTTCTTCACCAAAGACGGAATATAATAGGGCGCGCGTGCCTCTCTTTGGTCGATTATTAATTCGCATTATTATTTCGCAAGGGTCCATGAAATTTTCTAGCAGTGAAGTGATTGGTGATTTTTAGAAATTTTTTTTAAGAATATTGGAAATTGATCTTTTCAGAATTTACATATGTTTTTTTGGTCTTTAATAGCACGTCAATATTTTTATAAATGTTGGATATTTAGTTCCTTTTCTGAAATTCTAGCAGTGAAAAACTGATGATTTTTGGAATTCCTTTTTAAGAATATTGGAAATTGATCTTATTGGAATTTTTATATATGCTTTTTTGATTTTTGAATAGCACGTTAATATTTTAAAATCTTGGATATATTTAGTTTCTCTTTTGATCAATACAAGTGTTTGTGTATAGCGTGTTTAAAAATGTCTAGTTCGATAGTGTGAAACATATTAATTTATTATCGGGAAAGAAAGAACTCGGTTTTAGTAGAATATTCTTGGAAATTTAATTTTATTATAAAAAATTAAAAGATAACAAAGCAGTATCATTTTAAAATTGAATTTTAATTTTCTCAATTTTGCTGAAATTTTCTCTTTTTCAAAATCAAAAATATATTAAATATTAAATATTTAAATTCTAATTAGATTTGGTACAAAAATATTCTACTGAGCATAACTGGGACAAGTTTTTTACATCCCAAACAATTAGACGAGGAGCACAGCATGTATGTAACACCATTATTTTTAAACACAGGGCTCATATTAAACAAAAAAAAGCTAAATATTCAAAATTTTTTAAAAATAGTGACGTACTTAAACATTAGTAAAAACATTAAAAATGTAAAAAAACTAAAAACACCAGTAGACCGCCAAAAAAATTAATTTTTATTATTTAAAAAAAAAATCCTAAAAATCATCAATTGCTAAAATAAATTGGACCCTTAACGCGCGTCATTTATCAACTATCTCTGTTCATTTTTATCTTTAATCAGTGGAATCATGTTTGAGAGAAAGTAAGATTGTAATACCATATTTGCGCGTGGATTAATTTTCGCCTTTTCTCTCTCTAATCTTCCGTTTATCGCTATATAACTCTGTATATCCTTTGAGAATCGATTCCTTCGTGCTGAGTAATTAGATCGTAACGATAAGCTTTGTTGCTCTTGCTTTAAAGGCCACGATCGCGAGCCGGCGAGGAGAGAAACCAAGAAAAATACGCGGCGGGAAAAATTGCCGAGATCGTAGAAAGTCGCACGATTTCCGCGCTCGACCTGCTTCGATCCGCGCGATTTAAACCGCAGATAATCAGTTTCCCGTGTTTCAAACAGAAAATTGAGACTATTATAATTTTTCTCTCGACGTGAGAATAATTTTCACGATAGCTTAACTATGCACGGTGTTTTGTTCGCATTGTTATTTATAATAGGGTATTTAATAGGGTATTTACTCTTGCTGTAATAACATGGAATTCTCAGGGATTTATTTTGCGTCCGGAAAAATCAAGAAACTCTCCGGAATTTTATTGGGACTCTCATGAAATTAAAACAAAGTTTGCTCTCATATTGTAAGCAATAAACTAAGTTGTTTTGATTATGCAAATATACTTTTCAAACATATTTGTCTCGCTATTTACATATATAATGTCTTAATCAAATATTGAACATGCAATACATATTTTTTATCGTAATTTTTATGATAAAAATATTAAAATGTTTATTTTACGTAAACTATTCATTATACATTTTCAAAAATATCTACTACGTGAAATTTAAATGACTCTTTTCATTTTTCCTTTGTATAAGTGAAAAGTATTAAGAAAATGCGTATAATAAAAGAATTCATTTTAGAAAATTGCGTCCAAAAAAATCTCTAAAAAATTCTCTTGATCTGAAAATTTGAATAAAAATATCAGGAAAATCAGGGAATTTTCAGAGATCTTTTTTACAAGATTTGAGTGGATATCTCCCCTCCCCCTCCTTATTAATAACATTTTTCATTTAGTTCGAAATTCTAACATCATTTATCGCGTAGAATTGTTCTAATTTTCTAATATCATGTTTTATTATTACGATTAATTTATTATTACGATTAATTTGCTAAATAGAATTCTTTAGAAAAATTCTTAAAGTAAGTTGTATAATATAATAAATGTTCAGCAAGATTTTCCCATCGCTATAATTATCTCTTTGATCGCTCCAACTCTTTCTCTAAGCAGCTTTTTATAAACGTTTATATTTATAATGCAAGTAACACACGGAGATACAAGGTGTTCGCATTTAAACAATACCTTACACAATACATAAACCAAAGCGATATATCATATAGATAGATGTTCGAGATAACTCTTCTAAATAAATCTACGAACTGTGTTTCATAACATATTTATTGTATTGTGAAAAAAAAATTATAAAAACTTGACTAGATGTTTTCAACTAATTATTTTTTTAATTGAAATATTTAAGTATATTTAATTTAATTAAATACGACATATTAAATCTAACATGACATCTATTCACCTTAAATATTTAAATATTTCAATTAAAAAAAATAATTCGTTAAAAATATTTAGTCAAGTTTATAAAGTTTTTTTTCTCAGTGAACGCGTGCGACTCATTCCTTTGGAAAATAAAGGTCTTAGTAAATCAAGAAAAGTTCTTGCGGAATAATTGACTGCTGACTTGTATGGTACCCGATATAAAGTGATTTTCTATTTGGATTGAATACAGGAGAGAGCGAACGCAAAGCCCGTTGTAAGAAAAAGAGAGAGAACGAGAGACGCTCGAAGGTGTTTGTGCGCGACTCATTTCCTTCTACTACCTATAAGAGGGTTGACACAAGGCTCCTTCCCTTCCCATTCTTCCCTCTCGCGACTTCCACACTTCGTTTCATCGTGTCTACAAAAGAAAGAGGGAAGGAAAAGACCAAGTTGGAGCCTCCTCGACACGCACGAAATAGCCCGAGCAAATTCGAGATCTCGAGTGAAGAAGAGAGGCAGTCGTAGATCGGCATGATAAGGCGCGAAAACGATCGGCGAGAGATTCACGATTGAGCAGACACCTCCTCCCCGATCTTCATGAGAAAAAAAGTGCGATTTTTTTGCGCCCACCAAGACTAGATGTATGGTAAAAAGACGAGATGAAGAGGACGATGATGCCGTTACACGAGTACTCGAATTATACCTGCCGATTGGCCGAGAGAGCGTCATCGGGTAGGTCAGTAAAGGCATCAACGAGCGAACGACCGATAGCTGTAACAGTTGTTGATCGCCTCTTTCTTTGTGTCTCGCAGATCTCTCTGGATCTTATGTAACGGTAGCTCCATCGATCTCCATAAAGCAATTATAATGGTACACATGCACACAGTATCGCAATATAGATAGAATGTGTATCTCATATGCCTGTGAATGGGTTTAATACTGGTATCTCCCGTCTTTTCAACTTTCTCTTTTATTTTTTATTATATTTTCTCTCTCTCTTTCCCTCTCTCTTTATTCCATTTATCGAATATAATATTTTTGATAGGCTAAATCTTCATATACGGCGAGAAAGAATATTGCAGCAACACATTTAATTGTCGTTTCCTTATTATCACAAAGTTCATGTCCATGTTGGTTTCATGCGAACAGCATTTGAGCTGCGCGAATCTCGAAGAGTCGGTTAATTCTCTTAGATCGATAATTGAATTAGTTAAACGAAAGTTTATTTAGAAATCAGATCGCGTTAGATGGAAATAGTCGCATACTTTATAAATGAGTAGCTTGTTTGGGATTTTCTTAATTCAATTTAATCTGAACATTTTATCACTTTATAAAGAAGCTTTTCACTTGTCGTGAAAAGAAAAATATATTTTAATTTAATTGTCCGGAAATAAATAAAGTTGTGAAAATACTATTGCTTAATAAACATTTTAAAATTAGTAATAATAATAATAATTACGTGTGTTCTCGTGAAAATAATTATTTAGTGGACAAATGTCACAATGAACTTTTGCAAAAAGTATAATGGCAATTAATGACGAGGGGAAAAAAAGAAAACAGTTCATGCTGAAATTTCTTCGTATGTATGCCTACAGTTACACATACATACACACAACACACACACACAGACACAGACACAAAACCCGCCAGTAACGACGCGTCGCGCGTCGATCAATGAATGGTAACCAATCCTGATCAAGTCGCGTTAATTAATACGGGTTTTATTGTTTCTGCCTGAAAAGTGGATTGCACTCGTAAACCTATGCATGAGACGTACCTTGTTTCAATGAGATTCGACGTTGTTTTTATTTTTATTATATCGATGATTATATGATATCCCGAGAAATGTAAATGTTTACGCATCCAATTAAAGCACTTGAGATTATCCTTTTTGCGCCCGGAAATCGCGTAAAAATATTTGACTTTAAAAATATTTGACTTTAAAAATATTTGACTTTAATAACACAGTTCTAATATGACATAATAATAGAGAGAGAAAAAATATCTTTCTTTATAAAAATATCGAAAAGATGTCATATATATATATATATATATATATATATATATATATATATATATATGGCATTCTCTCTCTCTCTCTCTCTCCTCTCTCTCTCTCTCTCTCTCTCTTTCTCTCTCTCTCTCTCTCTCCAATAAATATCGAAATTTTTTTTCTTATCTAGAAAGAAGGCGATTTATATAAAATTACACATGTTAAGAATTTGCAAATTTGACGTTAATCAATTTAGTGTAATTTAATATCATAGTTAATATAACTTTATTTTTCACAGAATTGGAAAGAATTTGATTAACGATGCGATGGAAATAACAATACCACTTGCAGTCAATCTGGGTCAAATAAATTTTGTTTTATGAAAGAGTCAGTCAAAGAATGGCTCTACTTATTTTTAAGATGACTATAAAATAGTACAGAAAATTTTTTTCATAAATCAAGCTTATTTAATACGGCACTTTTGAGCTTAAATCGAATCTTAATTAAATCGCATTCTCGTAATTCTCTCTTCGATAACAGCCGAAGAATGGCTTATCCGAATCGATATAACCAAAATAGTCGAATGACTATTGGGTAGCTTATAGCAGTTTACAGTCTTCCGCAGTGGTATCCGCTATTAATCTCCTTTGAGGGAAACTATTTCGAATAACTTATATTAATCCCCTACTACAGCGTGTTCTAGATGATGTTTATTAGTGGTCGCCAGAGTTCTGTTATTTAATCTAGTTTTAATCGAAGTATTAGAATTAAGTTTTTTATTTATTTTCCCTTCTCATTTTGCTCATGTTGATAAAATTATAAAGTAATAAAATATAATTTGGTAATATTTATATGCATTTTTATTCATTAAAGTAACGAGTTTTCCACAAGCAATGTGATACTTTTGACTGGTATATAAATATATATATTTTTTAATCAATTAATTTTAAAAGATTAATTTACACTTGAATCATTAATGTATTCAGTTATGTAAAATTAATTGGGACGGTAATTCTCAACATATAATGTAAAAGTAAATTTTTATTAATTACCGTAATATTGCAGTAACATTGCAGTAACATTGCAGTAATATTGTAATGATTTAACATATATCCTGTGTGTAATAACAACATAATTCAAGAGAGTAAATTTTTATTTACAAGAAAAAAAATATAATATATACCCTGTATGTAATAACAACATAATTCAACAGTAAATTTTTAATTACAATGAGAAAAAAAAATTTTGGTTACTAATAATATGCTAATAATATAATATGTATGCGTATACGTGTTATCACGTATACATGTCCATCCAAAAACTCTGATATCATTCGATGTTTATCAGGATCCCTCGGTTGGTATAATAGAAGCGGAACAAAAACGCACATGTCGGCAACGTAGGAAGACTGCAGCAACGCGTTGCCGGCTTTACCTTACCTTACCTGCCACGGATAAATTCGTCAGCAGCTTCCTGTCCGCGCGTTTCTTTCTCTTTGCAAAACCGTCTGTATTTATCGAATGTCCGCAACGAATCCGCTTTCTTTACCACAAATCGCTCGTTGCGACCGGGTAGAAATTCGATGGTATAATTAGTGCGTGACACAGAGTATATTAATATGAGGTTTATTTTGATGCGTCGATATTTATATTAACGACTACTTTTAGAAAAGCGATTGGGATAACCGGAGAAAATAAATACGACGTTATTTAACACTCGTGAATATTTTTTCGTAAATTTTTCGTAAATAAAATTATTTTTCGTAAATAAAATGAAAAAATATAAATTTAAAAAAATCTTCTAAAAGAATATTATTATATGCTATTTATTTAATAGCTGTTACGAGAAATCTTAAGAAAGAAATAATTATCAATTATATTATGTTAATAAAAAAAATTTCGCAACGTACATAATAATTATTTTAATTAATTCCATTAATTTTCTTTAACGTAAAGTTTCAAAAAATTATCTTTCGAGAATTGTTACTTGAGATTGTTATTTTTGTAGAACGAGATACGTTGCAAATTAAATTTAGCCGCGTACGTTGCACGAAATATCCCCCGGAATCCGACGTACATAATGCCGGATAATAAATGATTTCGAGACAGACGCGGCGGATCGATAGAATTACCCCGGTGGTATTGTGCCGCGCCAAGATGATTAATTAAATGCAAACACTGCCACGCCCACGTTCGGGGAAGCTAGGTGGGTGATATACATGTAACCTGTGAGCGCGGTCATCACATTAACTGCCCGGCGACACGTGATGCCACCGCGATTCTCCGAGGGACACGCGTGATCTCGCGGTAAATGTAGGCCGGTATCGTGTCATTTGGGGGCGAGAGATGGGGAGTGACTTTCCCTTTTTGCCACTATCAATCTTAAAATACACACACACCCCGTAATGGAGACTCGCGGGCGTTAAAACGAAGAATGATGTCGCGAAATTTTAACTAGACACTGTAACAAGGTTCAAGACCGGGCTGCAAATTATATATCAAGAAAAAAAAAGAAGAAAAATTAGAGTTACACAAGAGATAGAGACGAGACAATATTCGCAAAAATGTTGTAAATATTGTGTATTGAAAATTTTTGATAATTTAAATCTTGCCTTGGCCTTGAGTAAATTTTCGTAGCAGAAATCTCGTTTTGTGTTTAAGCTTATCTCAATTTTATTATTTTCATCCAATATTGAACAATTATTTAAAATAATATTTAATAATTTATAATATAATTTCAGACAAATTTGTTACTTTTATGTCATTTTAATTTCTAAAGAATATATATATTTGTTGGCTTTATGAAAAGATTGTTGTATACTGTGATGCCAGAATATGCAGCTTACACACATACAGTCATATAAAATTTTACTAATTTTTATATAAATAATTGTGTGAAAATTTCTAATGCTTATTTTATTTATCGTATTAATTATTTCTAAATTTGTTAATATAAATTTTTATAAAGCAAATCATTTTTTGAATTCGTTTATAATATAGTGATCTTTTTCATTTTTGAAATTTACTATTTAATTTACTATTTAAATTACTATTTACTATTTTATCTAATTTACATTATATTATAAATATTTTAGTTTCGTGTAAAAATCTTGATATAATAATTTTTGTCTTGATAACTAATCAAAAATCTTGTTTCGTATTTCGAAATAAAAAAAGATAATATCAAGATCTCGCAACCTTGAGACAAAAATTCATTAAACGGACGTTATATGATTTCAGAGAATTAATCTCGATGATAGATCCGGTTAAAAGAAAAAGTAAAAATGGTACATTATTCGATTTATGAAAGGTTCGTGTAGATGAAAGAGCCGGGAGGAATTACGGATGAAAATTGTCTCCGATCGATCTGCTTAATGATGCCATTAGCACGAGACTGTTGGCAATCTCGGTTGAAAAAGAACGAAAGCATTTCTCGGGATATGCATTCGTGCCAGTCACTCATAATGACCAAATCTATGCTCGCAGTATAATATATATATATTTTATAGCATTTATCCAGAGAGAGACGGAATCTTTTTCGCACATTTTCTTCTTTTAAAATAAAAAACAATTATTTTAAATAAACTAGAAATACGAATAATTTTTGATATTTAAATTGTAACTTTTTACTCTATTTAAGTAGATATTTCTTTTACGATTTATTTCTTTAAATATATGTTACCTGAATATTACCTAAATTCGAAACAATTTTCCAACATTTTTATATAGAAATCGAGAATAGAGAATAAGAAGGACATCGAACAGAGAACATCAATCATACAATTACTTCAATAATATTTGATTTTACTTATCGAACGTTATACTTTACTTTGTCGTTTAAAGACAGAAAGATGAAGTGTAATAATACATATCGTGCACTAAGCTACCCATATGCATTAATTTATGCATATAATCTCGACACAAAGATATTTTTTCGGGATATATACGCTAAGTAACGCGTAAGATGTGGTTTTGGGAGGGTCGGTATGGCAAGCTATAGTGTTTTCCGTTGGCCATCTGTCGAGGGGAATACCCCTCCCCCCTCTTCCCGTGGATTAATTGGAACCTCGCGTATTGATCCAATAACGTGAGTGCCGGATACATGAGAGAGGGAAAAACTTGGGCAGAGGGATACCCGGGAGAGAAAGGTGGAAAAAAGATGCGGAAACTCCTCGGAACGAGTTCGACGTTACTGTGTTAAGTTTACGTAAGAGAAGGAAAATAACATAGCATGCGATTATTCGCGAGTAAAGTACAAATCAAACAAAGTAGTGTTAAATTGCTCTAACATGAGGAAGATAAAATCGCGATAGACGCGTATGAGATATATAAAGTTTCGCAGGAGAATTAGGACTGGCAAAATCCTATGATAAAAACTTAAATTTTTCGAAAAAAGACAAAATTTTTTTTTATTAATAGTGTTAAATAGAAAATCTTTTTATTGATATCATCAGTTGAGAAAGTGTTTTTTAATTTAAGCTTCAAAATAATTAAATAATTAATAATTTAAGCTTCCAAAATAAAATCCGTAATAAATTAGGAATTGACGTAACAAATAAACTAGTTTTTTATAGAAGCTGTTGAAAGATCGAAAACGCGGATCATAGATCTATATTAGTAAAAACTTTTAATTCTGTTATTATTAAGTTTTTTTATTAAATTAATATAAAAATTAATATAGGATTCACTAACATTTATATCTTCAAAGTTTTTAAAATTTTTATACATTAACTTAAATTAAAAAGGATTTTATTATTATATTGATTTTATTTTTTTTTAAATTAGTAGTCAATATAATTTATCAATTAAATAAAAAAAAATATCTATATAAAATTACATAAATATATTTTCAATTATATATTTTATAATTTTTGCTGGTTTGTTCTATTAAAATCAGGAACAGTAAAATCTTGAATTTGCCATAGTTTTTCTATTCACTAGACTTTTCCGACCAACCCTGAAAGGAATCGATAGAGAGAGGAAAAAAAACTTGATTTAATTTTTTTCACTTTCTCGTATAACAAAACTTCGTGTTATTGTCTTGCCAAATTGAATTCATCGACATATTATTTAGCACATTTCTTATAATAAACTCTATGTTTCATGTCTAGTTTTTTAGATATGTCGAGATAATTATCGCGTAAATTCTTAGAAAATTTCAATAGTCAAGTGTTTATTCAGAGTGTTTATTCCCTAGGAAAATATAAAAAATCCGGGATAAATTTTCTTTGCATCTGAAAAAATCAAAGAATTCTCATGGAATTTTATTGAGATTATTCGAAGAATTTTTTTAAAAATTTTCTCTCATAATTTCACTCATATTGAACGCAGTTCGTCGATGAACCAAGTTATGAAATATGTATCAATAATTTATTATAAGTATATATCTATCTTTGCATGTGTTTATATATCTTAAAAAAATATTGAATATACAGTACATATTCTTTATTGCAATTCTTAATAAAAAAATAAAATTATGCGAGTGAAAAATATTTATCTTACCAAAGAGTTTTTTTAGTACATTTGCGGAACTAATACTTAAAATTTAATTAAGTAGCTCTATGTTTTTTTATCATGTGAATAAAAATCATTAGAAAATACGTGTAATAAAAAAAACTTATTTTAGAAAAATGCACTAAAAAAATCTTCGAAATATTCTTCTTATCTGAAATTTTGAACAAAAATGCTTGGAATATCAGAGAATTTTTTTTCAACAAAATTGGAATAGACACTCTGTAATTCGATGAGCGTGTAAAAAAATAACCGATTGAAACACGTTTTAACATTTCTTCTTAACGAATACGCGTCGTGCAGTTAGTATTTACACTCTCTGAATCCCTCGGATACACCGTTCCTCGAAGCTTCTGTAATGTCAAAATTATCTTCATCTCGCTTATCCCGCGTCGTGTAGCGAGCCGGCGACGTGTTTCGCGTTAATTTTACGTCGTAATTAAAACTAATATCGTCGCAAATTAAAATAAATTGAGACGGCCCTTCGCTCCGCTGCACTCGGTCGTTCATTTCTTTTTAAGAACCTTCTTCAAAAGACCGACGTTAAAAGAACAGGTACGTGACGTTTTCACGCGCGAGTTGTCACATGAAAGAAAGAGAGAGAGAGAGAGAGAGAGAGAGAGAGAGAGAGAGAGAAAGAAAGAGATGTACGTTAATCTGTAATCGCTCTTGCAATTTTTTTCACGCTTCGAAGAACCGCAAAATTTTTTTCCCCATTTTTTTTTGCTCTCTTTCTCCTTTTTGCTCTTCTCGAAACTGCAACTTTGCAGTTTCTCGTGATATCGTGCACGGAATGGATCGACTCTCTCAGCTTTTTCCTCTAGCGGTAATTTTTTTCTATCACGTAGAGAGAGGAATGCAGGTAAGAAGTGTAAAGTAAAACGAGAGGGGTGTGTGCATTGCTTTAAAGAATATGGTGGATATACGATTACGAAATATGTGCACAGTCTAATTTGCAACTTTGACTGCAACGTGCAAAGCATGCATATCGCTCGGAGGAGAACATCTTTCTAATGTCTTTCGTTGACTCGTTCATCGAGGTGTTTCATCTACCCTCCATCTTCTTTATATGACTGAACTTTCGGAGAGAAACATAAATCGAGACATAAATCCTTCTAAAATTAGAGAGTTGTGTATGGTATTATTTAAAATTACCTATATTTTTCAAAAGGTAAAGCTTGCGAAACGAGAGTAATTTTCTCTAATAACTGGGATCAAATTTGCTCGCTGGCGAATCTAGTTGAGAGCTAACAAATTATCGATAATTCGATCGAGTCTAATCAAAAGCGGAATTGGAGCGGCCGGTTATAAAGCGCCTTAGTAAGCAACAAAAATTCCGATCGATTAAAATTTATTCAGTATAGTACAGAACTGGTTTTTTTTTTTTTTACACAGCGGAGAATATCTAATATATAGTAATCTAAGAGACTACACAAAAACACACATCTGCGAGTGCCAGATAGTGTACTCTATACGCTACACACTTATAGGATTCTCTATCTAAAGGCTCTCACGGGGATTTAAACATGGCGAGGCTTTTCCCCTTCTCCCCCTGTCTTTCTTTTCCACCCGATGAGCGATGCCAGAGTCCAGAGTCCTTTCCACCGCATCGATCCTCCACCGTTCCTCCCTTTCCGAGCTAAGAATCCGCCCAAAGGAATCATCCGTGGAATTCGTCCCGCGTGTGTATCCTTCTCCGACGAGAGAGCGGGCAATTCTCCGCTTCCTGGAGCGAGGAACCAACGCGTTCCCTTCTTGAGGGGAGGCAGCGTTGCCGTCTGGTGGCGGTGCCCTGAGTCACTACCTTTCCCCGCGGACCAGGAGGGTTGTAAACCCATCCCGTCGCTCCCTCCGTCCGCCCCAACCCCCACTTGCATCATGAACGAACACACTATCGCGTCACCACCACCGACCGTGCGAAATTCAGCTCCACCGGCGCGTCACGACGACGACGACGACGACGATGACGGGTTGGCTCCTTCGACCCGCTGACATGCTTCGTCCAGCTTAATAGCTTATCAAGTCAAGGAGAATAATGTTGAAGTCGAACGAGAACTTGATTGTAGGACCTCTCTGTCTTCGGATTTGCCCCTTTTGACTTGCCATTTCATTTCGAACACCCAGCAGGGGCTCTTTGCTCATCAGTCGATTTTATCCCAGGATTTTTCGTTCGATTACCGACATACGAATGTGAAGACACGCAATGGTGTGCACTTTGATGCCACTGAATAAAAGATGAGATTAGATGCATTTTTTTCCGATAATCTCGAGTGCTTTTGAATTATCGTAAAAACATTGCATAATGAATAGGGCGATGTTAGGGATCGTATAAAGCAAGATTGATGATCGTGGAAGAATATTGTACGTTGAATTCTCGCGACAGAAGCTGAAGCAATTTATGCGGATATTGGAATTTATGAGCAACGCGAAGCTTTCTTTTTGATCGTAGGTATTTTTTCAAAGTTTCGTCAAATGAATCACGAGAAATTCTCTCCTCAACTTTGATCCGATTGAATAGAATAAGTTATGAAGAGACACTATTTTCATATCATATATTATTAAAGAAAACTATTTTCCTCTACTAATCCATTTTTACGGTCACCTTTTACCTTTATAGAAATGTAACAATCGATATTTATTTCTAATTCGATCGAAACTTTCTGGAGCACCGGATTATGAACTAAATTGGATGATCAATGATATTTCCAACTCTCTACGGCAAAAAATATTTTTTTTCCATGACGTTAGAAGAAGAAAACGAGAAGCTACTCTGCTTTGGGTTCACCAGAAATCTGTGCCAGAAAGCTCATTGTTTACAGTGTCTGATGAGATTCTTGAATTTCTTTTTCAATGCTATCAAGCAATTCTGAAACATTTTGAGAATCAATAGACGGAATGAAAAATTGGATAAAGAAGAAAGATTAGTCTGATAAAAACTAACAAACTTCTGGTTATTAAAATTGAAATAATTCAATTGAGAGAAAAAAGGTAATAAACACATAACAAAGAGAAACAAGATGGGAGAAGGAGAAGAGATGGAAGACCTACCAATCGACCTCAACCTAGCGTTAACCTTTTCATCGACCCCGTTGCTGCCACCCCTTCGTAGCATCGCTCTAATTCCGTGTGCTAAGTCGTAAACGGAAACAAGGCCGATTCATTACTTCAGTAAATGGCCGCGCGGTTATTGTAGGCGTGGAATTAATAGAAGAGGATAAACAACTACGGGGAAACTATAGACCGTGCTGTCTTTTAATCGCAATTAGTAGCTGGTATCGAACGCGCACATAACGAAAGAGACAGAGACTACAACGCGTAATTGCAAAACTGAATTTTACACCTTTCATTTTATTCCATCTTTTTTTTAATTAATTATTTTTCGCGATAATTTTTTCACGCGAATCACTAGCCAGTCGGCGAAATACATCCCTCGTGAATTCTCCGTCTATTTGGGTATCGATCTCGCGCACAGGCGAGTAGACACATTCGACCTCCACCGAAACTATATTACAAGAACTTGTGACCTTTCTCTGGTTTCGACTTTTGATCGGATCTTTTTTTTTTTTCACGCCGATGATCGATGACGGTCGAAAAGCTCGTTCGGGGCTCGCGGCGAATTAGCGTTTTTTTTTTCTTTCTTTTTTAAACACGCTACGATACGTTATTACTCGACGAGGGGGGTCACTGCGCGACGATAACGCGCAGGAATATCCGCGGACGCGCTCCGGCCATTTTGCGGGCTATAGGCACAACGTAGATGCGTCCCGATAACGAAACGCCTCTGTCATTGCGTGATTTGTTATTCCTGACTGGACGAACTGGTTTCACCTGCGATATCGAGCCAGTCGCGAGAATGATCCCGCTATTCTTCAACAGCGACTCCCGCATTTAAAGTTACAGGGAAGGAGAGGAAAGAAAAAGAAGCTGTCGACGAGAGATGAAGTGAGCTGGCGACGAGAAAAGAGAATCCTTCAATCGACCAGGGTGACGAGCAGCCGCGCCTCTCGGGGGCTTCTTTATCGACTGGAAATACCATGGCGTGTCCACGCTGGCGATTGTATGAGCCTCGCGACTTTTTCATAATCCTTTCTCTCGAGGGATCGAGGCGACGTGGCACAAGTAGCTGAGACCCCGGGTATTTCCGCGCGATAATCCACCGTCGTCGTCGTCGTCGTCGTTTGCAAAATCCCTCATCCGTGTCGCCCCACTGGCTTCTTCACCTTCTTCGCCTTCTCCCTGCGATCGCGACGAACGTCGAACACCGATCGACGACGTGTATTTAGATGATATAACCGGGACACACTTTCCACATTGATGAGAATCGATGACGATGAGAAAAACGGGAGGTAGGCCACCAGGACGAGGACAATGTCCCATCACACCAGTAACTCTTTAAAGGCGTACTGCTGTGACAGGACAATATCCCCGGCCGATGGGTTGATTTCTCGCCCCGGATATCTTGCCTTCTCGACCGCGGTAGATAGGTTGATACCGCGCTCTTCCTTTGCTGCTCTCTCTCTCTCTCTCTCTCTCTCTCTCTCTTCCTCGGTCTCTCCCTATCTCTGTCTATCCCTATCGAATCTCCCTCTTTTCTCTTCCCGCAAGTGGTGATTCTCGGCTGCGACCGAGTCGAGCGGGTTGCCGAGCGAGATATGGCGGCCGGCGAAAAACACCCCTTTGCGAAGGCCGTATCATTCGGTCGAGCGTCCCGACGGCACTGCGTCGCTCGGTGGCGGCGGCGCCTCCGCACCCTCTCCCCGTCCACCACCCACCCACCCCCACTAGGACTGGGGCTCTCCGAGCCTCTCCTACTCTCTGTGGGGGAAACTCGCCCCCTTCGTCTTCGACTCTCGCTCGCGTGTGATGCACGCATGCGCGAGAGACGGGGAGAAAATTCGCGCGTGTATGCGCGTGTGTGTGTTCGTATATATATCGGCACAACGGGAGAAATAAGGGGGATTCAGGGCGCGGAGAAGAATAGCGCTGGCGCGAGAGGGGAACCGAGAGTACAACCCCTCGACGTTGCTGGGGGCGGACGCGGAGACTGCTGCTGCTGGGATGTCTGGCGATACTGAAAATACTGGAACTACACACGCTCTTTCACTATGCCAGCCGCTACCCTTCTGTCCAGCCTTCTCATGTGTATACATATATACATACATTTATATATATATATATATATATATATATATATATATATATAGTAGTAGTTGTGTGTGTGTATCTTTGCATGCATATGTATGTATCACTCCCTTCTCCCTGTCTCTCTTTTGTCTCTTTTTTTTCTTTCTCTATACATTTTTTTGTCTCTATCGTTTGCTTTTACACCTGTACGCTTCGTCCTGGTATCTCGTTGAAACGTGTAAGACGATCGAGGTCATCGATGGAGAAAGGAGGAGAAGCACAGGGATAGGACTTGTTTGCTTCGTGGACATTTGTGAATTTGATAACGCGCGTTTGATCGGCTCCATCGAACCTACGATCATGTATTGTCCCACGGGACCGATTTATTTATCCGGATGAATGTATATAAACCATAAGCCGATTTCTCTCGATAACGATGCGGCTTGATTAAACAATCAACGAGCCGCATCCAGCCAACCAGCTGATTGCTCAATCGCATTCCGCTGAAGCCGCGTTAAACGTTTTTTAATCTCAGTTTACGGGGTGATATCTCAATTTCGCGACGTTCGATAACCGCAAAGCGCACAAGAGAGGAAAATTCAATCTGCGCAACGCGAAAATTATTATTTTGCAACGCGAGTTTAAATCCGCAAAACAATGAGCTAACGACCCGATAACGAGAGCAAGCAAAATGCATGGATGTCGTTATCGTTCAACGAGGGAGCGCGAAAAACGTGAAAATCCGCGGAAGTTCCAAAGATCGATAAAACTCGTTCGTCGATGAGAATGATGCGGATCCACGAGTTTCTTCAAGCTTTATTCTATGGCATTTCATCGAAATATATTCCCAGTGGATGTCCCATTGATCGATTTCCCTCTTCTGGACTAAACGGGAGACAATCGACAAGAAAATAAATCTCCGAAATAACTTCGTCTTAAGAAACGACATTTTGAGTATTGACAGATAAATCAACAATTCAACAATTGTGTGCGTGTCATTTGATGATAAATGGCGGGGAAAACGCGAACTTGATACATCCTCAAACCGTTTTTCCCGACCTGCATCTTTCTAAGTAAAAAAAAAAACCTGTCTGCGGGAATTCTCCGATATCGACGCCAATAAACGTCTCTCTCGAAGAAGAACTGGAGAGGAAATGAAGAGGGAACGAGGGAAAAGAAAGAAGGAGTTTAATAATCACGTCGAAGAAAGGGAGAGACGAGAGAGGTGGACGACGATGGACGGCGTCGTAAGACGTTTTCCGCGCCGAGGCCGATCCACGGGGGCTTTTTCGGGGGTGGCAGGGTAGAAGAGAAGGAAGGAAGGAAGAAAGAAGTGAGATGGGGGTTGTCGACAACATGACCGAGCCGAGCGGAGCCGAGCCGAGCCGAGCGGAGCGGAGCGAAGCCGAGAGGATCCGCGCGAGGGGTGGGTGTATTGATCCACCAGCTGCGCGTTCTCGTCGGCGTCACCCCCTCCTACCCCATCCCACCCCGCCGCGCCACTCCCAACCCCAAACGACTCGCTCGTTTCGCTTCGACCCTCCCGGCTCTCCCTTTCTCTCTCTTCCTCTCGCTTCCTCTCTCTTCCTCTCTCTTCCTCTGTCTCTTCCTCTGTCTCTTTCTCCCTCGCTGGAACCTTCCGCTTCACCTCGCGTTCTCCATCTTGCTTCAACAACCCCCCCGCGACATCCCCTTTGCAGCGCGCATGTCGACCATGCCGCTCGCGGCGATATATCCGAACCGGGCTAACGCGCAGCCATCTCTCTCTCCCGCGTTCCCCATCTCTATCTCTTTCTCCCTCGTTTCATCCACCTCGTAACGGCCACCGCCGCCGGTGCTGGTGAATGTACGACGCGTTGTGTGGATCCTGAGGGAAAAGGCACCGCGCGACGGGCATGGTATATATCTCCGGTTAGATATACACGAACGAAACGACCGTAGTTTCTCTCTTACGTTACGTTCGCGTATCTCTCTTGCGAGATCCTCCAACCACCTTGGATGGTGGTGTGGTATTGGTTTGTTACGCTCTCTCTCTCTCTCGCTCTTGCTCTCTCTCTCTCTCTCTCTCTCTCTCTCTCTCTCGCTCTCTCTCTCTCTCTCTCTCTTTCTTTCTCTCTCTCTCTTTCTCTATAGAATATGAGATCTCTGACCGAGAAAGGAGGATGTGTAACGATCCATCGGGATGTCTATCCGCGAGGATTGCCTTGCTTTATGGCGGACAGCAACGCGACATGTATAATAACATTATAATAGTATGTAACGTAAAGTCGTTCCATTCGACTTGAAGGTTTGGCGTTCGATTTGGAAAATTACAACGAGAGCAATTTACCGATTACAGGGAAGGGAGTGAAGCATATTCGATTTTTCGGCGCGATCGACATAGCTGTTGCATTC
Source organism: Camponotus floridanus (assembly GCF_003227725.1). NCBI lineage: Eukaryota > Metazoa > Arthropoda > Insecta > Hymenoptera > Formicidae > Camponotus > Camponotus floridanus. The sequence continues at coordinate 589,606 of NW_020229425.1, read as the reverse complement.
GCAAAACGCAGTTCAATCGTAACGTGAATTATTTAGCGACAACAAATATAAACGTAGTAGGCAAGGAAACGATAACGCGATAATCAATATAATTGTAAAAATAATTAATACAAGTTAAGGACGATGAGGTACAGAATCACCGCCGCAGAATTGTGTGCCTCTCCCCCTGTCCTGCTTGAAAAGTACACAGGATACGTATCAATTATCTATGCGGCTCTTAATTAATTGTTTTAAACGATTGTTTTGCACGATAATTAACCAGACATTGGCGCGTTCACATTCTCTCTAATTGTCTTTAATAATAAAATATAAATATATTTAGAGTCACTATTGGTTGGACATTTATTATAAAAAATAAGATGAGTAAATATATTGCGTTTTTTCACGAGGTTATCGATTATTCCGTGGCTTGACCAAAAGCAGAAGAGCAAGTGTGTATATATATTCTGTTTTAGATCTAGAATCTTGTTTTATGAAATAGCATTTTTCTACAATAATTATAAAAATTTCATCATCTATGATATCGTAGAAATTTAAAAAAAATATATTTTGGAAATTTTTATGATTACTATAGATGTAAAAAATTCTATTTAATTTAAAAATATATATTTTTCTCCGTAAGAAAATATTTTTTTTCTGAAATTTTCACAATATCATATTATTGTTTCATCGAAAAGAAATATTTTTGAAATGTTACTATAAACATAGAAAAGAATTCTTTAATATAAATTTTTTTTAATATAAAAAAATTTATAATACAATGTAAATTTTTTATATAATTATTATAATTATATAATATATTTTTTATTAATATAAATTTTTAATATAATTTTTAATATATATTTTCTTAATCTAAAAAAATACTTAAAAAAATTTTTTTACGATATCGTAGATGAATAAGAAATGAATAAGAGAAGCATTTTATAGACAATTTACCTTTAAGGAACGAGGATTTCGCAGATCGTAAAATCTCGGTACAGACGGGATCTCGAATCTCTGATAATCGGTCAGCCTAAAAGACGAGAAATTCTTTTTTGCGCTTATTCAATGAAAGGATTTGTAAAGTGTTATTGTTTTTAAATGTAATCAGTGCGCGCTTTTGTTTTCATTAGGAAATTTATATTCGCTCCTTTTCAACAAGCGGACAGTTGCTCAATAACACGATATAAGTAAAAGTTAGTATGTAAAATAGAACTAGGTTCCAAGGCCGTTGGCCTCTCGACAGACGACACAGTGACCGTAACACATTATCGTTATACATAGATTGTTTTCAGAAATAGACAAATTGAGTGCTATTTTTGGGTTTTACTGACGTCTGATGTCCTACTTCGCGAAATGGCATATATTATTTCTACCGCGCGATATGAGATCTTTTTTTTTATTTTACGGTATCGAGAGAAAAGTTGAGGTAGCATTGCAAGAAACTTACTGAACGTCAATCGTGGTAACAAACAATCTATGGTATGCCATGAATGGTATGGCGAGCATCACGCAAGTTGATACGAAGGCGAGCGGTATTAACTGAAACAGAAAAAAAAAATTATGTACGAGCGCACAAACTCTTAATAAAGCTGTCGATATTTGTCAGATGCTTATCGCCCTCCGCACGAATGCTTTCCCCACAAACTTATAGTTATATGATAAGTTGTCACAGCTGTTGTGCAGTGAGATGTAATCGCGCACGAATATTATTTAGTCAATTATATTTAACGCAAGTGTTTCGTTAATTTAGCGTAAATCCTTGCATAAAATCTCTCCTGGGGGAGATGGACAATTTGAAATGTTTGTTAGGAAATAAAAAAAAATAGTAGAAGTTTTTTTTTGTAGAAAATGTTCCTGCAAAAAATTATTAAGAATCTAGTCTACACTAGCTGTATGAAAAATTAATAACTTTTGAGAATTTTTTTTAAAGAATATTAGAAATTTATCTTTTTGACGTTTTCACATGTTTTTATTGATGTTGAAATAGTAAGTTAGTACATTTTAAATCTTATATTTTTTTTTTTTTAATATAAATTTCTGTTGTAAAGTGTTCGATGTAACAAGATTGCTTTTTCTATATAATTGAAATGAATAAATTTACTTTAATCCATTCGGTTTTATTTTATTACTGAATTTTATTAGAGAAAATTAAAAAATAATAAAGTAGCATCATTTAAAAATTATATATTTTAATTTTGCTAAAATTTATTCATGTCTTTAAGATAAAAAAAATATTAATTTCTTAAATTCTATTATTAATTTATTTCCTAAAAAAAGTGTCTTCTAAAAAAGTTTTTTCTAAAAAAGAATTAAAATTATTGCGTCCGTAAATTCAAGATACTTGTCACATCCGCTTTGAAAACATTAATACATTAATAAAAAAGGAAAAATCTGGACTCTCTTATTTGCCATTTTTGTCAGTAATTATTATTATTACTTTCAGCCAATTTTATTGTTACATTTGAAAACGTTTCGAAAAAAACGCACTTAAAGTTTTGCAGATCCATTTAAAGACACCGCGGTAATCCATTTAAAGAATTTTTCAATAAAAATTTAAAAGACATATTCTTTAGATATCAAACTTCCAGAAGAAGATCGATTTTTTATCCTCTAAAGTACTAGGCTTTTAATGGTACTTGGCGAGTCTCATACAACAGTAACTCCTTGATGCTTCCTTCTCTAACGATTTATCTTTGATTATTCGCAGCGCCGGCATGGAGGCGACGAACGGCGCGATCGAGCACGACTTCCACAACACGCTGGTGCCGATAAACGGTAGCCACTCGGGCAGCTCCGGCAGGAGTACACCAAACGGCGGAGACCCGGCGCCGGGAAAGCTCTTCGTGGGCGGCCTCTCCTGGCAGACAAGCAGCGAGAAGCTGCGGGAGTACTTTGGCATGTTTGGCACCGTCACCGACGTCCTCATCATGAAGGATCCGGTCACACAGGTCGGTCCACCTAATCCCGAGCATAACTCTCGGCTTGCTCGCCCGATCAATTACGGTTTTATAGTCTTGTTGTACGAGGCTGTTTGACACTTGACCAACGTTCTTGTGTTAAATATTTCTAGGCCGATTTTGTCGACTGAGAGGATCCAAGCACCCTCAAAATTATTTGTCAAAAATCTACATGGGCGAATTACGTTCTTTAATTTTCTTAAGAGGGAGTTTTTGTTACTTTTAAATTTGTTTAATGTTCAAAGAGTTTTAAATGTCTCGCCATGTCAATTTCCTAGAGTACATTTTCGATGATTAATAATGGCGTACGTTGCTTCGATTAAGTTCGCATTGTTTAGTTATTACGAAAAAAAACAGCCTCGTACACGCAAGTTGCCCACGCGTTTCCAAATCGCGTTTCTATGCCGCGCCAGATTGATTTTGCCACAAACGATTTCCGGGCCCACCCCGACTCTCGTGCATTGCGGGGTACGGCCGCGAAGAAGTCGCGAGAGAAAGGAGTTTTTACCTCGACAGGATTCGATGCACCAAGCAATCTCTCCTTCCACTTTTTGCACGAAACTATATACGTAGTAGACCGTAGTAGATGAAAAGTTGTACTAATCGGTGTAATTAATTGCTGATATAAAGTATCAAGAGAAGAGAGTAGATTGTATTAGGTATTTATTAATCGCATTATATTTTTAAAAAAGGTGGGGAAAGGCAGTTGCTCTTTATTTCTTTTTTTTTTTCTTTTTCTTGTCGGATTTGCAAGCGGGAGAAAATATCGAATGCGAGTAGACGAACGGAGATTTCGCGTACGAGAGGGTGGGGCAGAGAAAAAGATGTAATACGTATATACATATATATATATATATATATATTATACATATCAGTAGCTCCTTAACGTTCGTAATGGATTTGAGTCTTATCGCAGTCTTTGTTTCACGTAACATTAGAATGTTTGTCTTAAACATTGGCTTGGACAGTCTTGCATGCAAATGGTAGTTTGGTAGCACTAGTTAACCGTTCATAACAAGAGCTACGAGATCACCAACGACAGGATAAAGATGAGGATAATTTCGCACGAAATCAGGAAGCGGATCTTACATTCGGATCGAAACCGCTACGGATTAGGAGAAGACGAAGGGACCAGTTTTGGTGATCATTCTAGCAAGCTAGAAATCGATAAATGCCCGACAAACGATTTCTGCAAAATAAGCCCTCTATTATATTTTGTTTCGAAGGATGAATAAATTCAGCGTCGTTATATCTGGATCGCGAAATGATGTTTCACATGATCACGAGAACTCGTTCCAATTCGTCAGTCTTGCGATAAGTCGAGCGAAGGTGGAGATAGACGCGGTCGTCCCTCGATGAGTCCGGATGTCGGAGCGGTTTGATCGCGAGAGCGAGAGAGAAACAGTCTCAGGAAAGAGGGGCGGGACGCAATAGACGGTCCATGTGCATCGTGCCGGTTTCTCGGCTTGTTCGGTTGCAGCGTAGCCGCGGTTTCGGCTTCATCACGTTCGCCGAGCCCGGTAGCGTCGACAAAGTCCTCAAGTGTCCCATCCACACCCTGGACGGCAAGAAGATCGATCCGAAGCACGCGACGCCGAAGAACCGCGCGAAACAGGCCAATCGCACCAAGAAGATCTTCGTGGGCGGTGTCAGTCAGGACACGAGCAGCGACGAGGTCAAGGCCTACTTCAATCAATTCGGCAAGGTGGAGGAGACGGTGATGCTGATGGACCAGCAGACCAAACGACACCGCGGCTTCGGCTTCGTCACGTTCGAAAACGAGGACGTCGTCGACCGCGTATGCGAGATACACTTTCACACCATCAAGAACAAGAAGGTCGAGTGCAAGAAGGCGCAGCCCAAGGAGGCGGTGCAGCCGGGCGCTCTCGCCCTCGGCAAACGGGTGGTCCTGGGCGCCCTCGGCGTGCGGCTCGCACCGCAACCGCCGCTGCCTGTCGCTGCGGCTGCCTCGCAGCTCGTCGCGGCGCAGGCGCAGGCCGCGCAGGTGCAGGCAGCCGCAGCCGCGGCAGCGGCGGCGCAGGTGCAGAACGCGGTCGCGGGTTACGGCAAGCTGTTTGCCGCTACCGGCGGCTATCCGGCCCTCTCCGCGTATCGATACGCGCCGTATCCGATACCGGCCGCGGCAGTAGCGGCGGCCGCGGCTGCCGCGGCGCCAGCCGCACCCGCGGCACCGGCGCCGAACCACGGTGCGGCTGCGGCCGCGGCTGCAGCCGCGGCAGCGGCGACGTCACCGGCCGCTGCCGCGGCGCCCGGCAATCCCTATCAGGGCTACTCGCTCACCAACGTCGACATGTCGAGCTTCCAGGGCGTCGACTGGGGATCCATGTACGGGATGGGGATGTACGTTTAAAGCGGAGACGTCGCCGCCACGACCTTGGGATCCGGCGAACGAACAAATCCACGTGTTTGTACTCTCCGAGGTCGAATGCCTGCGAAATCACCCCCGCCTTTCCATTCCCTCGATATCGAGGGAATTCAAAGTGTCTCGTGGAGGAAAATGGCCCACCGCTTGCAAAACTGCAGCGACGAGACAATGAAAATACTCTCGACGAAGATAACTTCCGACTTGATGCTTCCGATCGCCATTTCATTGGTCGTTCTCGCATCACCGGTAAGCGACGCTAGTAGGGATGATGGATTCTTCGATACTTTTGTTACGGGATGAAATCATACACACACACGTACACGTACACTCACACATACACACGTGGAAAAGCTTACAAGCGGAACGGATCCAATAAAGAAAGCTGAAATTTCAATCGTTTCGTACTCGAGCGAAAAGCAAAGATTGTCAAGGGAATAAACGATCTCTCGGGTGAAAGTGACGACTAGAATTAGGTGCGCGAGGCGAAGCTCGTAAGATCAGATTGAAAGGATTATATTGGATTGTTTTTCCAAAACGAACATTTTTTTGCGTTTAACGTCATACTTAATTATTTAATTTATTTAGAGCGTCGCGCTGAGGATCGAGGCTGATGAGCCTCATTACGTGTTATTATTTTTTCAGATCCCATTTGTCTTTCGTTATCGCGTCTCCGATTCATATCCATTTCTCACGATCACAAGTCATTGCGTATACTTTGGTTCCTATTTAGATTAACGCGTTATAGACTTGAATCGCGCCTCATCTATGCTCGTTATGTTAATCAACGCGATCCATTAGCGATAGTCTCTTAGTTTCTTACTTGTTCCCGGCCGTTTTCTGGCCACGAAGCAATAAAAAGAGAAAAATGCGAGAGGCGGTGAACGATTTACTTTCCGCCGCGCAAGGTTCGAGACAAAAAGTTCGCCCGGTTGCCCCCTTACTTCCTCTCTCTTTTTTTTTTACATGTATACATTTTCTCATGTCTCTTGATGATGATGATGATGATGATGATACATGTGCGCATATTCCGCCAAAATACATTGTCGAGTTGCCTTCGCCAGAGACTGAAGTACGAATGCGATGCGTACGAATGAGAGATACCAATCGAGTGAGAAAATAAGACCGATTTTACCCGAACGCGTCTTCAGAGTAAAACACACACCGACCGCTCGGACTCTGTTTCTTCGTCAGCGCGAGTCGAATCGATAGCGAAAGACTTAATGTTAGAGAGACTAGATTCGCGTCAAGTGCCAAACGAACGTAAACGGGCAGGGAGGCATTTCACTTTCTCTCGCTTTGTCTTTATTCCGAGGTCCGAGCGACGACTACAACGACACGACGACGGACTCCTTCACGATCCTCTTCGTCGCATCGCGCTTCCAAGCTCGCGTTTCCTCTCGCATTTCCAGAGGCAACAGGTCACCACACATACAATCCATTTCGCGCGAACGAGCAGACCCTTTCGAGATTACATACGTACGATACACACACGATGAGGAACAACACGAGGGGGACACGTGTACGACTATGTATAATGTATAGATACATATATACACACGTATATATATATATATTTTTCTTCAAATAATGGAAGACAATATTTCTCCGCTCTCCATCGCGTTAAATAAGACTAGCGATACACACACACACAATACATATAATATACACATACACGCGAATGTAATTTGATTAAATTCGAGTCGCGTCGAACAAATAAGACTTTTAGCGATTGTAATCCGCGCAAAGGGATGTATTGCGCTGAATAGTTGTTAAGAAATTGATCGACAGTATCATGCGCACGCGATGTAAGCCGCGAGCGATCGGCGTCACTTAATGAGCTCCTAAGAGAGGACGAGTCGGCAGTTTTATTTAAGTTAATCTTAAGCAAACACACACATACACCTACACCCACACAGATAGCATTATTGATGATAGCGGATATAGATACTTAAGCGAATAACTCGTAACAATAAGTAATACAGGGGGGAGGGCTTTTCCCCCCGGACGCGCGCGCGAGAGACAGATACTTAAGAGATATTATTATATTACGCATCTTTATAAATACACTTAAGAGAACTTGTGCGACTGTACGTTAAACTGCGAGAAACGGGAATTCAAGATTGAGATTAGCTCACGTATAACTCAAGCGATAAATTAGGTATTTAAGTCTTAAGTCGCGTAAGTTAAGGCACTCGTGAGGAAGGTATTATTAAAAAGATATTTGTGCGAGAGAGTATGTGAGAGAAAGAGAGACAGATATTTAATTTATACGCCCCGAGATCGACTCGCCGCGACAAGTATTCAAGTTTAAATGTGTCTTTGCGACGATTTGCGCCAGCTTGTCAAACTCTCGTGTAAATACGCGAAGTTTCCTCCAATCGATATCTATCCCGTCCCTTTTACATTTTTTTTTGCTTTATTTTAATTATTTAAATTATTCGTTAAAGCGCAATGCAGCGCTTGAAATTGTCGATGTGTCTTAGTTCGTAAGTTTCTCAAGTGTTGTTTCGCGCGACCGTAGATTCGCCGCGCGATATTCGCTTAATTTATTTTCTTTACCTCTAGTTTTTTTTTTATCTCGTACATTACCGATAGTCTGTAGGAATATCAAGTGCATGTATGACAGGGGGAGGGGGAGAAGGGGCGTTTGGTTCGCCCGAATGATCTCATTTCGTCGATCGGTGTCGACGAGTATTTCGCGAATATTTTCAGTAGTTTCTTTCCGGATGGGATTGGGAGATGGAATTTAGATGAGAGAGGGTCGTCGTCGTCGGCGGGACGAACACGGGGCGTCTTCGACGAGGAGTCGTATGTAGGATGTGAGAAATTTCGAGCAATAAGCGATTGACTCAAACTTTAAACTACACTATTATTATACGAGTATTATTAACGAAAATACAAAATGCGTCGGCGCCTTTGCGCGCGTAATCGATAGATGAGATAATCTCCTAGGTATATAAATATACGAATACTCGAGATGCGAAAGGATTTGGATAATAATAAACGAGCGATAAAGCGAGGGAAGGATCCGAGAGCGTTGGGGATTGGGAAGGATCTCCGATCCTTCCGAAACAAGTAATATTCTCTAGTGATACTACACATATATATATACTTTAATATACATATATATATATATATGAACAAAAAAATATATAATTATATACATACACACCGTAATGCTAAGGATAAACAAAAAACTCGCGAGTGATATTTATGACGTATTAAGGGGATATATTATACAAAAGTAAGAACGAAAACGTTCAGAGAGAAACAAACGGGACGAACAATGGACGAGGAGACAGTAGACGCGAAAAATGAGAAGATCGCAGTTTTCATTCTCGATAGACACTTCTGCGGACCCCGCTTTCCTCCTCCGTCTTCGGTCCATCATATCTCTCCTCCCATTTCTCTCTCTCTCTTTCTCTCTCTCTCATTTTTCTTGCTCGCGGGCGCGAACATTTTTTCTAAGTGAAAATAAAAAATTTTTCGAGAACATCTGTTTTTTTTGTATTATAATATTTTTTTTTTATTAACGGAAGAAGGATAAAGAGAGAGAGAGAGAGAGAGAGAGGCTCTGTTCGGGGCTGTTTTCCCGAGGAGATTTTTCGAGCCGGTGTCGTCGAACCATCGTACGCGTTCTCCCGATGTATTTATTTTCAAAGTTGCCTTCTGGAAGCGAAGAAATTCCGCGACGGACGCTCGCGAATGCTCGACGATTCCGCGAAATTTTCTCGAAGATGCGAGAATCGGGGGCAATTTCGGCGAGTTCAAATTTTCGACAACAAAAGGTAAAATCCTTCACCTGTAGATCCACACTCGAGAAATCTTTTCGAGAGATTTTTTCGCGGTAAAAATCGACATTTTTTTGATCTCGCCGAAATCTGCCCTGTTTTTTTCAAAACTCTGGTTGCAAAAAATCCCTAGTATCCCTACCTAGTTTCTATACAGCACTGATCAAGAGTATTGCATTACTTATTGTTAGAAAAGCAGGAAAATCGTTACTTTAATGTAATAGAAACATGTATAAATATTATCAACTTATATTTTATTCTTTACATGTCGTAAAAATTAAAAATTATAACAAATATTAAATTTTTGAGTCTTCAAAATAACCTTCCTCTCTCAATTATCGAAGCTTAATTCGATAAGACTATCGTGGGACGAACTTTGTAAAAGAATCGAAAAAAATGTAACCTGTATTCAGTAACAATTTAAAAAAAAAAACTCATTGAATGCAGAGGGAAACTATTTTGAAGGATCAGAAATTCAATATTTAGGTCAGGTTGCTCGTTATGATTGAAATAATAGTAATAAAATATAATTTGATAATATTAATATAAGTTTTTTCTTTCATTGAATAACATCTACCTTGTGTTCACAAGCGATGCAACACTTTTGACCGGTATTGTACGTTTCCATTACGGGTCGAAACAAGCCTCAATCGTCCCGGAGAAGCGCGATTCTCCGGACGGATCGTCATCGAGACTGCAAATCGAGGACTGTCCCTCGGGTATCTCGGAAATTGGACGATGTATCGTTAAATAATAACGGCTCGCGATTTACTCTACTCCTGTCGGCTCGACGAAGATGGAAGGGTTACTCGTAAAATTTCTCAGCAATAAATTTAGCCGTACGAGTCGCGAAACATCAAAGTCTCGGACGTTTCCCTGATCTGTTCATTTCGGAAGTGTCTCATCGTCAGTTATCCCGACGAGAAGAGAAAGAGAGCGGGAGGGAGGGGAAAAAGAAACGCGATAATTTGACCGAGCGCACCCTCTGTGACGATTTTGCAATCTTATCAGCGAACCGTTATGAGCTGTAATAGGGAATCTTCAATCCGATATTGCTTTCGCATAAACTCTCGCGACAAGTTAATATCGCACACATGTCAATTCGTTCCGCGACGCGCGAATTATTCCTTGCATTTTGAATATGCAATTATAATTAAATCATAAGTATGTAAAGCCTCATAATCATATACGATCGATATATAGATCGAGGGATGTAGTCTAATCCATTATAGCCCATAACGTACGGTGTATTGTAACGTCGTTGAGATGCGTTGCAAACAAGTCTTAAGACGTCGAGCACTAGAGACGAGATCGATCGTGGCTTCGGTAAAGCAACCCTTTACAGGGCAGCAAGGGTCGATAATTTTTTAGACAAGCTGATTAACATCCACGCAAAATACTGCTTTATTTTACAAGATTCGTGTGCTAATTTTTTTTGCAACCACAATTATCCCTATAAAGGGTTGGGGACTCGTGTCTGCTGATAATCTCGTCTCGTGAATCTCGCGGGTTGTCGCGTATTTTCGTTCTCCGGCAATTTTCAGCGTCAATGTGAAATCATCGTCATCGTCGACGGTGACAGATAAGTTCCACGATTTTCGCGCGGCGAAAATCGAGTCTCTCTCGCCTTGTCTGGTGTTTTTACCTCTAATATCTGCCCAATGACACCGTCATTGTCGAGGAAAAAAATATCACCACGGTGAAAGCCATCTCTCTCTTCCGATTAGCACAGCTCCTCCTTCCGATCCTTTCGATCTTTCCCGATTTGGTCCAGTTCCACGTAACATCCCTTAGTATATATGTATATATTATATATATTATATATATTATATAATGTATAATATATGTAATATATATTTTGTATCTCAGTCTGACAATTGTGTATCTCATATACATATATACATATATATATATATATACATATTGCGAATGTTGTTAGTAATTATTAGCGTAGCTGGTATTTTTTGATGAGCGCTCTAACCATCACTAGTTGTGTATGAAACGTAGGTGAAGCATGCTGGTTGAAATATCTTTCCCCCTAATCGTCTCATATCCACCTTTTTGATTCTCCTCCGAAACCTCTTCCTCCCCCCCCCTCCCTCCTCCGTCTTCCGCTTTTCTCATTACGATCCGTTTGCACTTCCGCTTTCCCGTCGACACGAACGTCATTGCTCGAAATATATTCAAGAGAGAAGAGAATAAAAGAAAAAAAGAAAAAAAAAAAGAAAAAAGAAGCCTCACGATTCTCTATCGCTTTTTTTCTCGTTGAATCAAATCTTCTCGTTTAATTACGCGATTAGAGCAATTTTGTTATCCCGGATATTAATTCCTCTTTGCCTCTCGTGTAATTTTTTTCGTGCAAGATTCAATCGGTCAACACTTGTCGACGAGATATTTTTAACTTTTGCACGACAACGAACAATCCTTGGCTTTACTATTTTCACTTCGAGTCTTCCGGGCATCTCCCCTTCCCCGCGCCTAGTTACTTAATTTCCCCCTTCCGTGCAAATTTCCCAAGCAACCTTCGCCCGACTGTGGAACATTACGGACAAAAACCGAGAAATTGTCTGACGAAAGATCGATACTTATATGTACATATGTGTGGGAAAGAATCTAAGAAAGGAGAAGCGAAAGAGAAAGAGTGAGAGTGAGAGAGAGAGAGAGAGGGAGAGAAAGGAAGACGGAGAACGAAATCGAACTGTGTAATGTATGTACATGCAAACATACGCACGTCCCTCTTAACACTCCCAACGTCTTAATTGCGTAAGCGCTGATATACTCGATACTCGAATCGCATTACTATTATTACTGCTATTCATTATCATTATCGCCATTATCTCACAATTATTATTATTATTACTATTATTAATATTCTTGATTACTATTATTATTATTATTATTATTATTATTATTATTATTACGCATCAGCATCATTATTGTGCTTGTCATTATTATTACGATTATAATTATTATCATTATTATTAGCGACTCTTACAAAACACACACACACACACACACACACACACACATACGTGTTCTTTATATTCGTACCAACACGTGACGCATCGCGTGCGTGCCCGCGAGTCGCGGCTCTCTTAAATGTTCCCTTAATTTATCCCGCCACTTTGTGTTATCGTTTATTAGATTCTTACGTGCCAGCCACACACGTGCGTGCCATAAAGGGGATAATTGTTGGGTTCCTATTGAAATATAAAAACGCGCGTCGCGACGCAAGCCAATTCGATCGCCAATCGAAAGGAGGAAGAGGAAAGAAAGGCGGGAAAGGGGGTTCGCCATGCAAAGTCACCCCGGGGATGGAGGCGACGATCGATCACGGGGGCTCGTACTCTCTCCTCTCATCCCATCGTTCATCCAAAAAGTCGCCAACTCTCGGTTTCTTCCCCCCCCCTCCCTCCCTCCTCCCTTCAGATCAGTTGTAACGTATTGGCGATGCCAATGTAAACGTTCGGGCTCTTCTCCATTTTATATCGCATTTCCGTTTTGTTTGCCCCCTTTCTTTCCTCCGTTCGCTTATCTGGGCCTATCTTATCTCGATCGGGCAAGGGAAAGAAAACCGATTATCCGGCGGCGATTATTTTGACGTTTGCGTCCGAGCGCGTGCGCGATGCATACGACCACATACACGTGCACACATAAATGCATATAAACGTACACGCATACTAGACAGGAAGATATACGACGCTAACGCAAGAGTACGCTAGTTGGCGCACGCCAAGAACGACAGCAACACGAACGAAAACGTAACGTAAAATTAGTATAGGTTGATGCCTAGAAAAAAAATTGCCAATAAAGTAGTCGTTTAAAACTTGTAGCTAACCTCTATTTGTGTATCTCTCCTTTGTATCTTCTCACTTGCCCCCCCCCCTCGCCCCCCGCCCTTCCCCACCTTCTACTTTCCTTCCAGTCACCCATAGCTATAAATCTCCCCAGAAATTTCCTCCATCCGTATTTGCGATCCCCCCCTCTCACCTTGTAATTTATTATTGATAAACCTCGTATCTTTCTTGCCTAACTTGTTGGCAAAAAGTAATTACGTTGGTGCTGTATATATATTTGATTATTCTATCTTACTTATTATATACGTTTATTTGTTCCTTCTTACTGTCTATTTAGTCGAATATATATATATATATATATATATATATATATATATATATATCATACATACATGTGTACATATACATACATATATGTATGTATGTATGTATTACTTAGCGTATTATATACATTGTACAATATCGGCCTTCTTATTACTATTCCTCGTAATTATAATCATTGTTTTGAATTCTTATCACTAACTCGCTCAATCGAACGCCTGTGTTTTACGCCCCTGGTAGAACATGCGCGCCCCGCGGGGGTGGCAACCCGCCCTGATTGGCTAATTAATATTAAATCGTAATTATAGTCTCGTTAACCCCGCTGGGCGCTCGTTTCGAGCCGCTCTCTGGTTGGTCCAAAAACAAGGGTTAAAAATTATTTCCCCGGAATCCGAAACCTCCGAATAAGAAAAAAATGAAAGTTTCGAAATATGAAAATTTTCACATCATTTTAATATGTTGCAATATCAATTTTTTTTTTACATATAAATTATATGAATCTAATATTAATTGATTTTTTTCTCATTTTTTTCCCGAGAAATATAATGTTATTTTCTAATATAAATTTTACAAATAGTTATAAAATTAAAATAATTTCTATAGAATTAAAATTTGAATTTTACATAACTCGTATCATAAAAGTTATATTTTGTGCTTTAATTATCTGATGATTAGTAATGGATATTTTTTGATTTCTCTGTTGAAATTGATAGTAATATAAATTAATGTATGATTTTTATGTATGATGAGATGATGTAAAATTCTTTTAATAGCTAAATTTATCCCCTCGTGGCGTTGTACCTTTAAAATATTACCTTTAAACTAGTTTGTTGAAGATACATCTTCTTGGATTTTTGATCATGACTTTTCTCTCTGAAAGTTTATACTCCTCAAATGTATGAGAAATATCAAAAACTCATGCAGATCTCGTAAAGAAGAATATTACATTTACTTCAATAACGTCAGCCGACTTTCAACTTTGGTATCACTTGTTGCTCTATTTGCTGTTCCGTGTGTAAAGAGGATTACTGAGGTGCACCCCATATAGCATCTTCAGCCACAGCTTCCTCTATAAGACTCTTCCTCGACAATGTTGGAAAAAAATTATCATTTTCCTCGCGTATAATTTTCTAAGTTCTTATGATTTTATGATGAAATTTTAAGTTTAAAATCTGATCAGAGAATCCAACCGAATATACAATTTCGTTATCCAATGTTGAAGCTTTTTTTGCTAAATGCCATTTGCATTCGTTAATTATGGAAAAATTACAAGTGTCATATTTTTGTTTCTTAATGAAAAATTAGACTTTAAATTATTTGAAGAATTTTTGAGAAAGTTATACGATGATATTTTGGAATAATTCTGCACATGTTGACTGATAATATGATGACGCATACGAGATCATGATTATTACAATTAAGGAGATTCAATCGAAGAGAAAGGTTGCTCGAAAGTTTCCCCATGTCTGTTTCGGCCAACCAGGGAGTATCGCCCACGTTTTTTTCTCTAGATAGCTATCTTGATGATTATGTCTCCCGTTTCCCTGCCACCCCTTACGCTTCTTAAGTGGTTTAAAACAGTCGGCGAATTTGTTGTAGCGCATGCATCTTAGCTAGACCACCTCTGGCGCACTCTAATCGGCAAGTAAGAGTATATCTCTCGACGTATATTTTTATTGACGTCCCTTCTTAATTTCCCATTAATTCCTGCGTGAGAATAACGCAGTTAACTAGTTTTTATCTCGTTCTTTCGTAACATTAATACCGATTGCGAGCAAAGAATCATCTTTCTTTTTTGAAAAAAAAAAAAAAAAAAAAAAAGAAAAGAAAAAACAATATAGCTGCAATGAGGTATTGTTTGCATAATACCTATTTCAAAATTTTGCAAAATTTTACTAGTATAAAAAATCACATACATATACATATTTGAAATTGTCTTTATCACGTAAAAATAATTTAATTAAATTTTGCGAATTTAATTAAATCCTGTGTAAAAAATTGCCCCGAATAAACCGTTAATAAAACCTTGATGAAAATTAAATTACAGTGAAACAAATGGATATATAATAAAATGTGGAATTAAAATCTCTGAAAGGAAGAAAGGGCGAATATTGGCGCAAATATTGCAACGATATAAAACAGATCTACTTTGTGTTTTATAAAAAAATGTAGAAATAATCGATTTATTATGCTGTACGCAGCTATACGCGTTCCTCACATTGTCGTTCTCTGTCCCAGTTTTTTTTCTCTTTCCTTTTCCCTATTTTCTCCCCTATAACGGGTATAAATAATATGTATCCAATTTCTTTCCCCTTAATAAGTATAAATAATACTGTGTCCATATAGTCAGACGATGCGTACAGTTTTGCTACATAATGTCAAAGTAGATGTGTGTTCTACTAGCTTTTGGAGGCGCGTAGGCGTATTTTTCGTTGTATGAAAAAGTCAGAGATTACCCCTGATACTTTCCATCCCTCAAATCTCACTAACTAATTCTTCACATTCTTTACATTCGATCAGAAAAGCGTCTCTATCGATGGGCGATCTTTTCTTTCTCGCGACGCAAAAATATCCAATTTTCTTTCGATGTAAAAGTTATTTGTCGAAACTTTTATATATTATTTATGGATGATTTATATCTTTCGTGCATACAGGGTGCTTTACATCCAAGGTGTTTTCTTCACGACTTGATATAAAAAATGTCTCAAATAAAATTGATAGAATTTTGAGCTTTGCAACAAGTAGTTACATATTTTTTTTTTTAAACTACTCTTTTTCTTTATGTCAGTTGATTCCTTCTATTATTTTATACATAAAAGTATTGAATAAAATAATTAAAAAATGAATATTTTACGAGATATTTATATACGAGGCAGTTTATGTAAAATTTATGTTGAATTAAAATATAAAATTCTATTCAATTTTTGACCATCCCACCCTTATAACTTTTTACGCCGAATATTGCGAGGAATCGATTTATATAAAAAAATTAGGATAATTCCATTTAAAAAAAACTGTATTGACCTTTGCATAAGCTTGAAAACGATCTTACAATTAGTTAAAATTCAAGATTATCAACTCTTTTCACCTGTTAAAACTCCATCAATTTTACCTGAAACATTTTTGTACAATGCCAAGCTTCGAAGAAAACACCTTAACACTTTATGAAAAACATCATATATATATATATATACGTATGGATTTGTAGGTATGTATTTTTTCATATCGTTGTTGGTAAAGTGTTTATTGCATTTACGAGGAAAATATGATAAGACCTTTCGATTTTGTTTTCACGCGGCAGAAGGTGATCGATTAGCTGTCTAAGGTGAAAACCGTAATTGCGATCCTTAGAATCGAGAAGAGCAGCGGATATAAATGATTCATTATCCGACGTGCAAGAGGATGATGAATCCGCCCATCGGTAGATACGCTTTGCCGATACGATAGCTCCACCACAGCACGGAGAAAGAACTCCTCCAAGTCCCGAGTATATCACTTTAGAGAAGACAGAATGTGAGAGAGAGAGAGAAAGAGAGAATCCAAACTGTTTTCCGAACACAAAAGGAAACAATTTACTCGCGAAGTGACTACGCTTTTCCTTTCGTTATCGTGGTACTTAACGCGAGTACTCGTGTCTTCCTTGGCGATCAAGAGTAGAGACACGATCAGAGAGATCGTACAACATATACATATATATCGTCTTGCCTTTAAAAAAAAGAGTGATCTCACGCGTACATCGCGATCTCGTCAATCTTGTTAATCGTAAGTAGAACAACTAGCGAAAAAGAAAGAGGGAAAGAGAGAGAGAGAGAGAAAGTAATTAGTCGAGAACCTGGGATACTCTAAATAGATTGTAGTGAATTTTTTACACACGCGTGTAACTCGATAACACGATGATATACGCGCCTATCACTTCTTTCCTCCCCCTACCCTCCCCCGCTTATAGGGGGTACGGGCACGCGAGAGCCAAGAATATTCTCGCTAAATGTGATAGTAGAGTGAGTCTATCCTCTTCGACGGACGTTGTAGAAGCAATAAAAAGCGAGCCGGAGGCAGCGAGCCGAGGATTAAAGCGAACTGCTTTATCTATACTGCTTATCGACCCCGATTCTCTTCTTCATCCGAAGAAAAAAAAGAGAGAGAAAGATTCATTATTCGCCGAAAAGGTATGTTTGAAGAATCGAGGAAGCGGCTGTACTCTCCCCCATCATCTTTTGAGTCTCCCCCCTTTTCCCTTGTATGATGTTTTGGAGAAGTGTACCCGGAGAGAGAAGTGAACCAAAGTGCACAACATATCCTCCCCTTCACGCTCGTTCCACTTTGAAGCCACTTTCTCCGTGCAAATCGCCCTTAGCTCTTAATTCAACCTCCCCTCTCTTCTTTCCCACTTATCCCCGATTGTAAGGATCGATTCGAAATAACCCGAGTGCCTTAATCCGATCTCTATTGCCCATCTTGCTCTCCACACTTACATACACTTACACGACTAACGAGAGAAGAGAAACGGAAGGGAAAGCTTCGGAACGCCCGCGATTTAGACGCATATTAATTTCTATAGGCAGTAGAATTGAGTGTCGATTGCTAGAGAGAACGCGCGAGAACAAGCAAGGCTGGCGAATCCCGAGGACTGTCCCCGCAGGAGAGGACCCAAAGGGTGATGCAGACGGAATCCAGGTAAGACTACTTTTGATTTCTTTTCATTCTCTTTTTTCCTCCTTCGCGTTTCCTCGTTTTGTGTTCCACATCTTGTACTTCGATATTCACCCCCTCGTAGATCTTAGATATGTCGAGCTGGTGTTTTTCAAAAACGAAACGCTCTTCCCACAGTCTACCACTTGGTAGATGTCCTCTACCACCTTGGTAGATGTCCTCTATCTTATACTTTTAAACAGTCTCGAGTCCACGTTTGCAAAAGACAAAAAATTGATTCGTTTTTAAAGATAGATTTAACGCACTTGTTTGCGTAATGAATGTGGACTCACAATCAGTTTAAAGCCTACTTTATTTGAATGTAAAACGAAACGGACGATCAGCGGAATTGTATCTACCAGAGACTGCTTGAACCAAGAGTTCCCAATGTGGGAGAATAGTGTTTGAAAAACACTGCGTTCGGAACTAATGTGTTTGGAGTTCTTTGGAGAAACATTGCATCCGTCATTTACGCGTGTCACCGGAGACGGTTTCGCGTAGTTTTCATCACGTTTATAAAATTTTCATGTCAAGACAAAGAGCTCCTAATGTAATTTTCGAATAACATTTTTAATCATGTGTAACTTAATTCCAACGTGCATAATATTGTTTTAAATGGAGATAAAAATGGAGATAAAAATGGAGATTTCTGGCGATTTTTTGTCATCAATATATGACGTCAACTGGCTGTCTAGCGTATGTTTATGGTGGCGTACATATTACGTAAGGACGGATGCGATGCACGCGGGCCTCTCTATAGCGAACATTGGTGTTACCGAATAACAATATCATTTCCAGTGTACCTTACTCCTCGCTGTTAACTCGAAGAGAAGATGTATCACGTATTGTATAATGTATTATATAAATGTGTCGTTCGTAGTACTAGCGATAGAGAATCGTCGATGGTGTAGGCGTAGTTATGTGCATAGTTATGTGCGATTTTTGGAATAATTCGGCAGGATCGGACTCGAAAGTTGTCGGGGAAAAATTTCGGGAGCGAAAGTAATTCGACAATCTTTGTCTCAGAGAACGCTTATCAATATAATTACTTATTGCCAGTGATAGTTAGGGTTGATCGGAAAAGTCTGAATGAAAAAAAAATCGTGGTAAATCCTAGTTTTTATGAAAGAAAAGATCTTTTGTATTATAACATTCTTATAGTTTTAATTTTTATTTTCTAAAGAGTTTCAATCACAACATTAATTAGTTTATTCAATAATTTATTCCATAATTAATTTATTAAATAATTGTATGTAGTCGTCATAATTGAATGTATATTTGTTTTGAAATCTTGTTTACGAAAAATTTATTTGCGACTCAGACTTTTTTTATCCAATGGAATAAACTGTCAAAAATTTTTTATAAAAGTGATATTAATATATAATGTTAAGATTTTTATACAATTATATTTATATACAATTATACAATTATATTTATATAATTTTTATACAATTATATTTATATAATTTTATGCAAAAACATATTTTTATTCTAATTAATAAATACTAATCACTATATAATAAAAAAGCGAAATCAAATAGTTATTTTTAATTCAAATTAATATATATATATATATATATATATTTTTAAAACAAAAATTTTTGACAATTAATATTGCTAAATTTAGATAATTAATATTGCTAAATTTTATTAAAATAATTTTGTTTTTTAAGTATAATGAGAAAAAAAGTAATAATAATAGAATTAAACATTTTTATAGATTTTTATTAATATAGGATTTTTATTTTAATTAAATTATTAAGAAGCGACGGAGAAAATATATTTGTTTTTTGTTATTAGATCTATATCTAATTCATTACCATTCAACATCTTATAATGAAAAACTAATTTATCTTCGACGTCTTATCTTCTCGCTTCTTAATCTATTACACATTCTATTACAGATTCTTTTAATCTATTACGTTTTTCTCAAAGTTTAAATTACAAAACACTCTCAAATGACGAATATTGATATATCAAAACATTTTATTTTGACATAAAAGATTTTTAAGCAAACACTTTTAATGAAAAAGATCAATTTTTTCCGGAAAATATCAGTTTTTACCACCGATATAGACTTTATCCGAAAAGTGTGGAATTTTGCCAACTCTATGATAGCAGAGATCTTAATCATGTCAACATTTGGAGAACATCTGACTTCTTTTCGAATCCGATTCTGGGCATTACATTACATTGACTGATATAACATGGAGATGACTGCGTTTCAATCGTGACTTCGTACAAGTGGAACTTGGTATAATTCGGATAGATTTTTAAAATTTCGCACCAACAATATTCTCCGTTTTATGCGGCTTAAATCGATGGCAGGGCATTAGACTTCAATCGGAAAATGAGATATGTATTTACAATTACATTTTTATCAGCATGACTCGGTCGGAACATCCGACAGTTTTGTGATTCATACGATAGTCGATGGAGGACGTATCGTTCCTACGCCGATAATCTACTATTATAAAATATACCAGTGTCTGGGAAATTATTCTCGTTGACGGGTTGAAACGTTTATATCGAGGCTACGAGAATGCACCGTGCATGTGTAACGATTTGTATATATTAACATATTTCCGAGCGGCTGTCTCGCGTTCGCGATTAATTTATCAGTATATAATCAATGTAATTTGTTCCCGTTGCAATATATTGTCTCAACAGTTTGATTGGGAAAACTGGTTGTGCATTTTTCTCGAGTAAATTTCAGGGCGAATTTAGAGAATTATATTTGTTTTTTTTTTTCTTTTATTTTTTCTTTCTATTTATAAAGTGCAATTACCAAATTATCGCGAATAATTTTTCAATTATTACGAATATATTTCTAATTTATTTAAAAAAAAGAAAAAAAAACAAAAAAATGTTATGAATTTTGATGCACTTTATTGCACGATGCGAGACAGTCGCGTCGCAAGAGGCAGTGAGGCCTTACATAATCTCGCATGTGTGATTTAAACAAAAATATATATATCATTGAGTATCTATAATGGTTCATCGTTATCCAACACTGTCACCATCATCGTCGTCATCATCATCATCATCATCATCATCATCGTCATCATCGTCACCGTCATCGTCAGTCTCTCATCGTCATTGTTACATTTACCAGCAAAAGAGGTTGTCGAGGATATCGATTTTAAAGTCGTGAAAGACCTACGTGGTGTACACATCGATTTTTATACGGGTGATCGGACGTGATTAATCTTCTTTTTCGAACATGATTTTCTTCATTTTGGGGCAATAAAAAAAGAATAATAATATAATTTAATAAATTACTTTGTTTTATATATACAAAGAACTACACTTTTCTGATTGCATATAATCGCGTTTAAAAAAATCAAGGACACCCATACAATATTATTTTTTTAATGATACTCGATGAAGATTCAAAAAATAATTAATAACATTTATAAATTAAATAATTAATAATATTTATAAATTAAATAATTAATAATATTTATAAATGCGTGAGTCTTGGATAGTGAGGGGCCATCGTTCGATTCCATAGATCGACGAAAGTTCCTTTGACGAATCACCCTGTGAAAACGATGCGCGAGTCAAGATTTTTTGACGAGACCGACGAAGACGTATTGTCGCGACACGACAATAAAACGCGAAAAAGAGTTGTTAAAAACGTTCTCGTGAACACGAAAGCGTGCACCATGATCGCTCTTTTGCTTTTCGAGTGACTTTTTCGAAAAAGGGACCCACGCGTTTTTCATAACGCTTTTTTAAGGCCGGACACGCGCGTCGTGACGGCGTCTTGTTCTTCCAATACATATATATATTATATATACACATACACACATACACATTTGCATATGCATGCACACACAGACATTTAATATATATACATATTATATACACGTAATTATATTTATAAAAACAAAAATATATAAAGTATATAAATATATTATAAAAATCGATCTATACATATTATACATATATACATATACTTTTATGCATATATAACAGTTCTACAATTAATAAAGGGCGAAGAAGCCGAGTTAGAATAAATATAGATTTCACGTTTGACTCTTCGATTCTTCATCCGAGGGAAAAAAAAGTCATCATCGTCTTGTTACGCGACGCTTCGCCAACGAATCGACATCGTGGTCTCTTTGTTCGTCGCGTAAAATTAATTCGGATTGATACGAAGCATTCTACGCATTAATCGATCGATAAAAGACCAAGAATATTTCAGAAGCGTGCAATATATGCAATGATGGCGTTCTCGAATATTGAATATTTTTCACGCGATGATCATGTATTTTGATGATACGTTCCCTATAAAAAAATTTGGGGCTTCATACGGAATCATGTTCAAATCAGCGATTTATCCGCTGTTTCATTATACGCGAAGACAAATGTGTCTTAATAACATAAATCAAAGTCATTATAAAGTCGATACTTTAATGATATGATAATATTGTGATAATATATTCTGACGTATATCGAGCAATATGGTAATATTGAATATATTTAGCATTTCATATAACGGTAAAATATCGATAAATAACATGCGCATCGTGGATTTGGGGCAAAGTAAATTTTAATAAGCGAGGGGAGGGGGGAGCGCGTCGTAATTTAATTGACGAAGCGTCGCGCGCGATTTTAATGATGCTCGCGATACGATACTTTTTAAAAATTACAAGTTTATGATTTTCGGATCCCCGATACTCGCTCGTCTATTATTCAATCTGTGAATGAAACAACTCGGGTTGGGTTTCCTCAACGCGATAAATAATTCGCTCCGAGAGAATCGTAACTTGAACTTAGAATTGCCTCGTAGTTTTGAAAAAAAAAAAAAAAAAAAAAAAAGAACGAGAGCAACACACAAATTCCGAAGAATAATTTTCTCGCGAGTAATTCCTTGCTTATCTCGTCTCGTTTATTACTCCCTGTCACGTTTTTGCGGGAGCTTTCACCAAATCAACAGCATAAACACGAAAGTTTCTCGCAATTATATTAATTAAATGCGACACATTTATCTTCTTTTATAATCTTACCGATAAATTTCTTTTTTCTAAAACGTTTTCATAATCGTGATAATGGTCGATAATAATTGCAAGTCTAAGAAATAATTTATTGATACTTTTGCGCTCGCACATGTTGAGATTATTGTGTACTTTAATTGTTTAATTTTAATTATATAGGGTGTTTCTTAATAAGTGCGAAAAATTTTAGGAGATGATTCTTTGTCGAAAATTAAGGGGAGTTTTTCATATAAACATATACTACATCTCTCCTTGTAGAGTTACACTCCTCCAAAAATGAGGATAAAAATTAGGTTTTTATTTTTTTCTCAAATCTGGAACAAATGAAAGAAATGAAATTAGGTGGATATTTTCTATTAGTAAAAAGGTTTATTAATATTTTTCTCAGACTCCTGTATTATTATAAGGGGATGTAACTAGTAATTCTTATTCAATTCTTTATTAGAACTTTTTAATGGATCGAAATGAATCATCTAAACATATGCAGTAAAAAGTTTGATATAAATTATTATTCATTTAGAAACTTTTTTATTTCTTTTATTTCTTTCATAAAATCAATAGTTTTCAAGAAAAAAAATAAATACGTCATTATCGTGCACAGCATGATGCTAAGTAGTATAGGTTTCGAATTACGAGAAGTTAAATTTTAAAATAAAATTTAAAGTAAAATTCGAGTAAATGTTGGGAAAATTGGAACAAAAACAAAATTATAATGAAAACCTAAAAAATAAAAATCTAATTTTTATCCCCATTTTCGGAGAAGTGTAACTCCACAGGGAGGGATGTAGAAGTATATGTTTATATGAAAAACTCCCCTTAATTTTCGACAAAGAATCATCTCCTAAAATTTTTCGTACTTATTAAGAAACACCCTATATATATTTTAATTATCCCACGATAAATTCTTTAATCTTCACGCGACAATCCACCGGGTCACTTTGACAATTCTGTTTCTATAAGATAATTTCTTTTTACTGTGATTTCTCCTCATAACTCACCTTGCGAATCGTATATATCCTATATCATAAAAGTGTTATGCATAAAGCATTTTTACTATAAAATATCAAGCAGTATTTTATCGAACGCAACGAGTTGATGACGATTCGTGCGATATTTGGAAATTAATCAAAAAACGTGGTCTTCCAAAAGAAAGAACAAAAAAGAAACAAAATAAATATTCGTGCATCTTTCGCACAAGAGCGACTTTACGTTGATCCTATCGCCTTAACTTTCACACGTTGAATTTTTCGTACGTGATTGTAGAGAGCATTATAGAAAGAAAGAAAGAAAGAGAGAGAGAGAGAGAGAGAGAGAGAGAGAGAGAGAAAGAGAGCGAGAGAAAAGTATTATTCTTTTATATGATTCACACTTGTAAATACTCTTTTTCTCTTCGAATATTATACGAGATGTAAATATTTTCCTCTCGAGATATTAAACGAGATATTTATTAGAGATGAGTGAGAAACTGAGAGTTTAAGAGAGGGAGCATCAAGTGTAGGTTCGTTAATTTCATAAGACGTTGTGAAAAAACGTGATATAGCGGTCGAGCCGCTGCTCGCTATTCGTCAATTTTCTTCTCTTTTATTTCATTTTAGGATATCGAACGATTATTGCGACACGCAATTTTTGGAAAAAAGGTCTCCTTAAGAGACGCCCACGGTATAGACACAGCAATATCAACAATACATATGCATATATTATGAGACGTTAGGACGCAAACGTTGCGTCGACTTTCTATCGATTTTCACATACGCGTCGTTATGACAGCGCGATGACAGGTGACGAAATGACCAGGGGTGGGTTGGAGGGGGGTGAGGGCGAGATCCGAATCTTTGAAAATCTTTGTAGCGAAACGTGTGAACGTCGAATATACTTTCAGAGGAGAGGGAGGATCTTCTCTGCTTCTCTCCTTCTCTTCGAAAAAAAAAACATGGGTTGTAGTTGTTCACGTGTTTGCGAGGAAAGAACGTTTCGAAGTTCCGGATTCTTTGTAGCGCGCACGTGTAGCTTAGTAGCAATATATCTTACGTGATATAATTGAAAAGAGCTCTACTTCATCATTATATCATTAGCTCTGTACGAGACATGTACTCTGTTATCGAGAGCAAGCAGCCTCCAGCATATATTCTTTCATTAGATATGTCCGTTGATTACACTGGTATACGAAAGAATACAAATTTTTTCTTCCCTTTATAAAATTGGTCAATTTTCGCCAAGAATGGGGCGAGAAAAAAGAATATGACATCGTAATATTTTTATTAGCTCTAGAGATTTCGAGAAATAGTATATTCAACTCTTTTTTAACAAAGTAAAATACTTTATTTACTAAGTTTTTCAGGAGAATTTAATTATAACACAAATTTCCTCTTTATTATAATTAATATATTTAAGAAAAAATAAAATATAAATAGAATAAATTATGAAATTGTATTTTGATTTTTTTATTTATATTTGCATCCTATTTTCTAGAGTATTTTTTGTTACATTCCAATAGTAATCAATAAACATAGATGCGAAAATTAAATATTTCTCTAAATCCTAAAAGAAGCTATATCATGAAAATGAGATCTAAGTGTTTTAAATGTCATGTTCTTTTTGTCTTACGTCAAAACTAATAAGAATTGACTATTTTATAAGTGGAAATATTTTTCATGTTTATCAATGTTATTATTATTATTATTAGTATTATTAGTATCAACGATCGTCGTCGTACGTTCGATATCGTTTCGAAAGATCTCGATTTGAAAGAAGCGAAGAGATCACATGATGCGAAGAGCGCGATATCGCACGTTCGATGATATCATCTCACAATCATTTATTTAACTTGAGAGACAATTCCGTAGTGAATTAATTAATTAATTAATTGTGCAAAGAGAAGCAAAGTTGCGATTGACATATTTCTGTGTCTCCCGTTATTTTTTCCCCTCCGGAAAAGCTTTGATGTAGCGCATTCACTTTCGCCCACTCCGCTGACAATGATTTCATTATTTTCTTTCGTAAAAACGCGAGACTCTGATGCGATAAAAATGAAAAAAAAGAAAAAAAGAAAAAAGAAACAGCATTGATCCGCATGGTACTAATCGCGCTCATTTTCTTTCGTTACTTTAATCGTTCGAGATGCTCTCTTCGCGAAAGATCACATCTTCATTGAACTAATCGCAAAACTACAAGAGAATTCTAAGAAAATTGATAAGATCATTGCCAGTAGAAAAGCCCGAACTATAACGCAACACACATACGTATACACAACTAGAATAGTTAGCTAGCTAGACAGCCGACTAGTGAAGATACGTAGTTAATCACGTAAATAATTTGGTTATCCGTATATTATATAGATGGGTAAGCGCAAAAGACGGTAATAAAAGATTAGATTTAAGCGACAGTAGGAATAACTTGCGAGACAAACACCGTGCAAGAGAGAGAAAGAGAGAAAGGGAGAGAATTGTGAGAGAGAGAGAGAGAGAGAAAATAATTACCAACGTATTTACTGCAGGTAAACACTGGTTACTGTACCTGTTGTTGTTGAAATCATTAAAAATACTCTTATTCCACGCTAATCGCTTTACTAAAACTTTGTCCCCCCCCCTCCGCCCGCCCCACCCCTCTCCCTCTCCACATCTATATTACGAGTGATTGTCCTATAAATGAAGTCAGATTTAAACGACCGGATCACTGGATCACGAAATAAATGCGAGCCAATCAACTGGAAATAATTTCTTGGCAAACAATAAAGTCTTGTGAAAAAAAATTTCTTCGACATAATTTTGTTTTACGTTTCTATACGCGATATTATACTTAGATCTAACCTAGATTCTCTAAGCTCATTCTTGTTGTGAATAAAAAATATTAATAAAAAATATTTTTTATATGAAATATAATAAATACACTTAACGAGCTTTTTTACATAATTTTTATTGTACGAATAAAATTCTAAATGAATAAGTAAAAATTTGTTTAAAACTTTCTCAGACTGAATAACGAATAATATAGGAAATATATACGGTGTCTGTATTTCTTTCGAATGACTGACGCGTTTGTTTCGTGAATCTGGGTCTATTGTAGAGAGTATTCTTCGTAGACAAGTAGACAGATCATATATATATATACATATATTTATTATTTATTTATTTATATGAATCCTACATAGATTTTTAAAACAATTTTAACCATAGCGCCTGAAGTAAGGTATATATATTAGTGTACTAACATATAGTATCTTTACAGTGTTTTACCAATATCTTTGAAGTATCGTGCCTATCGAACTTGTCGAAACCTAAACCTTAAAAAGCGAGAGCGAAATTTACAAAGTACGCGATCTCACGCGCATAAGTAACACGCTAATATAGATCGATCGATTCGCAATCACGCGTCATGTACATATATATATAAATATCAGTATCTCTTGCTGTAGTAGCTAATTGATATCCCGTATATCGTATTATCGTCCCCCTCCCCACCCCCTCCTCCCTTTCCGCCTTCTTCGTCCCGCGGAATCCGAATATAAATCGGAGTAATCATTCGAGGAGCATGTCTCTTTTAATTAACGTAATTACACTTAATTTTTGACAAGTATACATATATCTATATCAGTAGATTTTTATGATTAGTAGAGATATGTATATGGTTTTTTTTTGCTATACACGAGGGTACATATATAGAGAAAAGAGAGTACCATATATACGATCGCGGGTGCTCCGAAGCAGCGAGGAACGTCAGAGGTGAGTGTCGACGTCAGAGGGAGGGAGGGGGAGGGATAATCTTTTTTTTTTCTTCCTTTTTCGGAATAATTTTTTTTCTCCCCTCGTCTCTACGACACAGTTCCTCCCCTCCTTGCGCTTCGTCGTCGTCATCGTCAAGATCGATCGAACACGCGCGCAAATGATTCGCGATAGCCTTGCAATTGTCGATTATTATTACGAAACCTTGGAGAAGTTCATTCGTCACGGTTGGATTATTCATGACCACCGCGTAGATGTCGTGCGCCTTTGACACACGCCGTTAATGGCCGACCCGTATAATTATTCTCACGCGTGAAAATAGTAGTTTATCGCGTGTGTGTAATTTTCACAATTTTCGTGATGTTACCCCGATGTAATATATCGCTGATAACGTTGACATTCCGAGGATCGCGTGAACGTGACGGAGGCTTTTGACGGAATAGCCGTGCGATATCGCGATTCGATGCGACTCGACGTTTAATTAATGGCAAAGTAATCCCTTCGGCGCCTTTTGCAGGTATCGATCTTTTCGCGTATCAGCATTTGCGCTGTTGGAAGATGACAAATCTTGAGATTATCGATCGAGAATTACGATAATACATAACCATTTGGAAGGTATATTGTTTATATTGCGATAGAGTAGAATGAGAGTCGCGGCAATTTTTCGCATTTTAATGTCGTCAACGAAGCGTTACGAATTAATAAGAGGCAATTATGTTGATGAGAATCGAAAAGTTTAATTAATTATGAAACTGTCGATCAAGGTTTAATGTCAGTCTTCATTTGATGTGGCCTAATATAAAACGTTAGGACGAATAGACGGTAGAATTTTTTTGTCCAGAGTAAAAGTTTGATAAGACTTTTCGATAGTAGATTAGTAGTTGATTAGTAGACAATTAGAAATGTCATAAATTGAGCGGAAGTCGCATGTTTGAGGAATTCTTATTGGGAAATGAAACAAAAATACTATATGTGATATATATAAATATATATACAATACTTGTATAAAGAATCTATACGAATGGAAAAACACATAAGATGCTAAAATGTGTTTTCGGTAGATATCTATGATAAAAGTCGTATATCCAAGAAATAAAAATATTTTTTCCTTCATAAAATTAGTCAATTTTTGTTAAAATTCGCTAAAAAAACGAGAAAAAAATGCTATGATATTTTTATTACTTTTAGATTTCGAAAAATAATATTCAATTTTTTTAATTAAACAAAATATTTAATTTAGTAAGTTTTGCCGGAGAATTTAATTATAACACATTCTTCTATTACAGTTAATATATTGAAAGAAACACAAAATATTGTAAATGGAGTAATAAAAAAATAAATATTTTATGAAATTGTATTGATCTCAAGGCCAGTATATAAAATATGCTGATCTATTCACTTGTACGTGAATCTCTATTTTTCTTTTCATTTGTATTTGTATTCTATTTCTGGAGCATTTTTGATCATATAGACCAATAGTCATTAATAAGCCATAGATGCGAAATTGACATTTCTTTAAATCTCCTAAAAAGAGAGAGAAAGAGAAACTATATCATGAAAATGAGACTTAAGAATTTTAAATGTCATATTCTTTTTTTTATATCAAAATTAATTGACTATTTTATGAGGAAATATTTTTATTTATCAGTGTAATCGCTCTTAACTTTGGCTGCAAATTTGATCTGCGCTTAATTTTCGATATCGAAAATGGACCACGAATTGTGTCTGAAAATTATATATAACGAGATTCTTATCTCCAATCAAGACTTGGCATCTCCGATAAAAGTCGAATAAAAATCAAAGACGCGTCTCGGTGTCATTGCCTGTGATAGAATCAGCGAGATATCGATGAATACTCATATAGTTGGATACTTTATACTCTAGTAATCCTATTCTTTTACTAAACACCACGCCTGTCACAGAATTTGCATTACATATTCTATCGTATCATGCTCAGCGCATCGGGGAACAAACAAAGCGAATTAATAAATGAAAATTTAACGTATTATTCGATTATATTATATCTTCATAGAAAGACGGCCAGCAGAGACTCGAGATACGTGAAAAAGAAAGAAACAATCTCAAAATAGGGTTGCACAAGACTTAAGGTAATATTTGTAAAAATATTGTATTGATATCGAAAATTTTTGAAAATTTAAATCTAATTTTTGTCCTGAATCTTTGTAGCAAAAATTTCGTCTTGTATTGTATTTCGATTTTATTAACAATTTTTATCTAACTAAACAATTGTTCACAATAATATTTAATATAATCTTTACAATATAATTTAAAATAATTATTGCTATTTACAGTCATTTGTTTACTTCTGAAAATGTAGTATATATATATATATATATATATATATATATATATATATGTATATGTATATGTAACTAAATAATTTTATAAAGTTTTATACTATTTATTTTGTTTATTAATTTCTAGATTAAGCTAATTTAAATATTTTTACTTATTAAATAAAATTTTTCAAATTCGTATATAGTGATTTTTTTCCATTTAAATTACACATATTTTACTTTTTTAAAAATCAATAACCTTGACAAGACCAATAAACTCCCTCTCATGACAATCTTAATCTTGATAATTAATTAAAACTTGTCTTGATTGAATTTCGAGACAAGACTAATCTTGGCATCTCGTGCAACCCTATCTCCAAAGATCCTAAGTATTATTTTCTTGTGCGCCAGTCGCGTGCATTACGTTCACCAGCACTAGGGGAGCTAGTGATAGAGATGAACGCTTTGATATATTATACTCCAAGTACAAATCGTGCATATAGTATATACACTGTGTACTCGTAAGTGACTCACACATGAGAATGACATGATTTTAGATTAGAATTATACTAATTGTAAGTAAACTAAACTAAACTGAAACCTCGTAGAAGGGACGCCGGTAACGTTACATTACCATACCCGATACGAAAATGAGATTCCGAGTCCGTTGACTCTAAAACGACGGAAAGTAATTGTAATGATAGACTGTAATATGTAACAGTAGTCTTTGCTTGTGCGCGCGTGGTTGTCTCCATTAACACGTCGACTATCTCGTCTACTATTATATTCGTTTGGCAGAAAGAATCTCGCAACATCAAGATCGATCATGAGAGAGGAAAAGAATTGTCCTTAAATTTGATGGATAGTCGACGTGTTAACTGTACAGATCACGACATATCGAACCCTGCGAGGTCTTGGGCTCTATAATAGTGATATATTTAATTCTTTAAATGATATATATATCGCCGGCGAGATCTCGATATCTTTTGCAAGTTTAATCCAAGTTTTAGCTGGCTGGATGATCAAGGGCTTTTTTCAAAATCGTAACAGCACGTCGCAGAGAGGCTGTAAGTGTCGCGAAAAAAAGACATCCACTCTCTCCGAGGATTCTACAACGCGACAGAAGAGGAGAACAACGAAAAGAGCGAGGATACCTAAATCATCTTCGGGAGGTATCACGATAGCAACGAATCGTCAGCTGTTCCCTTCTCGCGAGGGAACCACCTGACATTTCTCATTATATCATAATATTAATTTTATTACTAATAATATTATTATTACCGCTATATAATGTGTACATATATACATATATACATATATTTTAATCAACATATGTCGTGTGTGAACCCCTTTATATGTCTCCACGATCCTTTGAATTGTTTCACATTATTTGATACGCTCGAATTTTTTTTCAGTTTGAAACATTCAAGAAGCTTTGTGACCGAGAAAAGTTGACGTATCAAAAATTTATAGCCCCGGATTCGTCCAGCTTAAAATACCCTGATCTCCAATTTCCCT
Organism: Camponotus floridanus; assembly: GCF_003227725.1. Classification (NCBI taxonomy): domain Eukaryota; kingdom Metazoa; phylum Arthropoda; class Insecta; order Hymenoptera; family Formicidae; genus Camponotus; species Camponotus floridanus. The sequence continues at coordinate 558,147 of NW_020229425.1, read as the reverse complement.
CTTATTATTCTTATTCCGGTGTGAAAAATGAAAATGGAGGATTCAAGACGGACCGATCAACTCTCCTTCAAAAATTCTCTCCCGTTGATTTTGACGTTTAGACTTGAATATTTTATCATCGATGGATTCCCAGCTCCAGCTCTCCAACTCTCACCGGAAGGACGACAGGCTCCTCGGAAGGCACACATATATTCCATTAGGTTTGTACAATTCGAGTTGTCCGCTGTTGATATGCCGCAGAACGAACGGACAGAGGAGGAGGGGTGGCAGGGAGGGACGGGGATGCGAGGGAAAGAGGGGAGATCGATATTGCGACCCCCTAGGGGCACGCGTTACGTACGCCCGTGTCAACTAAAGTGCAGCCCCTACCCTATTTCGTGCTTAAAAGCTGTTCCGGAAATTCCGTAGCCTTTTCCCTCCCCTTGAAAAGAAAATCGACACGAGTCCCGATATCCAATTGTTCGCGTTGCTTGAAATTTCTCCTTTCCGAATTTTTCCCTTTTTAAGATCCAGGAAGAAGATTACGGATTGAGGAACAATGGCGCAAGAGGGGTGGAGGAAATTTCTAATTTTTTGCACGAGGGTCTTTTATCTTCCAGCGTCGTTCGCTCCTCCAATATTGAAATGGCCCTATACTGAGACTATACTTGATACCGTTGGGAGTCGGGACGCTTTAAATGTCTAGCTGTGCTGTGCAGAAAATGTCGTCTTCCCTATAGCATCGTCCAGACCTGGAAATTTTCACGTAATATATTCTCTTTGGACGTGCACTGACATTGCTACGCAGCGACGAGTAGCTGACTCATTAGAATAATGAGACGGTTCAAGTGCATAAGAATGTTACATAATACACTGGTTCTTTTATATTTTGAGATTAATCACGGGAGTGATAATCAACAATATTTTTGCGTCAAGCAAGACAAAATTCGAGAGCTTGTTTCAGATGTATACATATGATGTACGTCGTGCATGTCGTATGTTTTTGTCTTCAGAAATAATGCATCGATATGCATCACGTTGATGGAATAATGCTAAATATTATATCGACAACCATCACGAGGAGAATTTCAGCAGCCACGTCACGTGAATAGTCCTGTAGCCACGATCGTAAAGGCTTTTAGGAGGAATTCCCTTTGCTATTATTCCACTCGCGTTAGGTCTTAGAAGGTATGAGAAACATTACCTGTGCAGAGAATGTTATTTATACATTTATGGAAAGAGGAGGAGTAAGAGAGAGAGATGAAATTTATCGATGGCTTATCGGAGACAGAGTTTACATAAAGAGAATATTCTTTACGCAAAAAGTGAGAGAGACGTGCGTGTCAAAGATACGAAAAATTTATTTATAACGACGCGGGGAAAATTATTTTTATATTCGAATAAAACGTGTTAAATAGATTTTCATGTTTTTGAGAAATTAATTTTTTAATTGCATATCTTCAAAATAAATGCCTGTCAAAAGTAGAAACCATGTAATTTTAATTAAAAAGAGGAAAATTATTTTTATATTTAGATAATAAAATACGTTAAAGATACGATGTTAAAAGCGAGATTTTCATGCTTTTGAGAAATTAATTTTTAATCGCATATTTTCAAAATAAATGCGTCAAAAATAGAAAAAAATGTAATGAAAATTACTTTTACATTTAAAATAAATGTACAGAAAATTACTTTTATATAATTTTAAAATAATAAAATATGTTAAAAATGTCGTGTTATAAAGACACGAGATTTTCACGTTCTTGAAAAATTTTTTAATCGCGCATTTTTTCAAAATGAAACCCGTGCGACTAAATTATTTGTCTGGAATTTATGAGGGAATTTGCTCGAATTGATTTTTTATTCGTGTTTGGAAAAATTCTCAGCGACACGACACGTAAGGAAAATTCTCCTAGGCTTGAAATCAATGACCGGCCTTTTCACTGCCGGTTCGCCAGTGGTTGTCGACACCAGAGGGTGAAGCACGCTCCACCTCTTCGTTTCGGAAGCCGGCTCTATATCCACCTAAGTCCAAGGAAGCTTGTCGAGGATTTCTTTATCATTTTACGGCGGCGAAATATTCAATAAAGCGCTGAGCTGCATTACACAGCGGTGTCGGACAGGGAGTTTGAGGAAGAGGATGGGGGAAAAAGTTGAAGTGGAGTAAAGTACGCCCGCGGGCCAAGCTCTGCATGCCAACTACTACGTGATACCTGACTTCCTTGCCAGACTTACGTCAGTGATTCTGGGTGACTGCGAGCATTCCTCGATCTTACCGAAGGAAATATAAAACACGCGATGCAATCGGAATCAAGGAACGACTAATAATTTTTCTCCCTTTTTTTTGCGATTAATAATTTCCCTCCCTTTTTGCGACTAATAATTTTCGTCCTTTTTTTTCTTCTTACTTTTAAATATTTTTTTTTTAATTCTCTGGATTATGTAAATATTAATTTTTCGAGAGATTAATTTACGACATTGTTTTTAAAATTCATCTCTCTATTTTCCAAATAAACGTAATTCTCCTCGTATTTCCGTTCAATAGTCCGCTTCACGATTTTTCCGATGGAAATAAAAAAAAGAAGGTTGTACAGAAACACCAAGTGATTTCCTCTCTGTGTAAAGATTAAGCGATGCACGATGAGGTAACAAAATACGTACATTAAATATTTGAATTTCCTACAATTCAGCTATGTGATCTGAAATAAATGTATAAAAAAATATTGTATCATTTTTTTTATAAAAAAAAAAAAATGTTTTGGGTGGACATTTTCCGATCTTACTGAAGAAAATATATGTAAAACATAATTAGAAAAGCGATTAATAATTTCCTCTGTTTTGCGATTAATAATTTTCCTCCTTTTTTTTCTTTCTATGTTAACATTTTTTTTTAGATTCTCTGGCTTAAGCGAATTATCTTTCGTAAATATTAATTCTTCGAAAGAACGATATTGCTTTTAAAATTCACTTCTCTATTTTCTAAATAAACAACCGCTGTAATTCTCTTCGTATTTCCTCGTCGAACAGTTCGCTCTACGATTTCTCCGCTAGAAATAAAGAAAAGAAGGTGATACAAGAATACCAAGCGAATGAAGGATGCGCGACGAGACAGTGAAATACGCATATTAAATGTTTGATAGTTTCAATTGAGAAATATAACCGACATCTCTCTTGTCCAAGATGCGATATTTTCCTACAAGTCAACTTTGCGACCTGAAATAATTGTATAAAATAAATATCCTATTATCTTTTTATTACGGAAACCTCATTTTCTTTCGATTAAAAATGGCTCCAAGATGGCCAAAGATCATACGCAATCGCTATAGAATATCGAGGATAGAAAGACACATCGAATTAATTCATGAAAATTTTAGCGAACCACCTACGAAATTCGCCACGTTAATACTTAAAGGACACAGGGAAAAGGGATTCGGCCGATCCCGGAGAGAATTCTGGACGGTGCTCGGAACATATCTTAGAAAAGATACGGACCTCGCGCAGACGGCGAGGGAGTTGGAGAGGGAGGAGGGAGGCTGGTAGTTTCGTCGGAAAATTCTACCTACGTGTGGACCATCCGCGAGACATTCGATCCCGTTACGTGCAGAGTATAGAGTGAAACAATTCTCTAAAATAAAAATTTAATCGGGGACAAAAAATTATTTATTAGGAGGGAAAGGCGGACGTCTTGCGCGCGGGCGGACAATATATATGTCGTGTTTGAGCGATTAAATCCCCTTGTAAATCTCCCGATAATCCAATTATCCCCGTCTCCCGCAATGAGGGAGATTAAGGTAAGTGAATATTCTGTTAATTTTCGACGTGAATGTGAGTTAGAATCAAATCGATTAAAAGGGCGTAACGTTTCAAGGAAACTTTGAAGGCAAATTTTCGGAAAATTAAAGAAAAATAATGAAAAATAAATTTGTAAGTTTATATAAACGAAAAATAAAGAAAAATAGATTTCTAAGTTTATATAAACGCTATTTTAATGTAAAGCAAAAAAGTTATAGCGATATTGTTTTTTTATTTGATACAAATTGCTATTGAATGGATATATCTTTGTCAAAGAAAGAGAAAAGGATAGATTTTAGGATTAGCATTCTTTAAATATTGAGCATTAGAATTAGTATTCTTTTAATATTTAACATTATTTTAATATTTAGCGTTATTTTATTGAGTAATCCAATTATACTCGAGGGGAAAAAATTAAGGTAAGTGAACATTCTATTAATTTTTGAATATGAATTATGTAGAATTAAATCGATTAACGTTAAGAGGGCATACTTTCATGAAAGCAAATTTTTGCGAAAGAAAATTAAGAATAGATTTATAATTTTATATTATATAAACACTTTTAATGGAAAACAAAGATTACAAAAATATTGTTTTTTAATATCGTAAATTGCTGTTTCAAATAGATAAATTTTTGACAAAGAAAGAGAAAGTGACAGATTTTTGGATTACATTCTTTCAATATGGAATTTAAATATCTGATTTCTATTTTTAAATTAGCAATCAAGAAAATCGTTTGCTCGCAGCTCACCTCCCAATTTTTTTTAAAACTTGCGAGTGTAAATAACTTGTATTTAACAGCTTCACGACCACATCTTGATAATCTTGAACCACCGAACATTTCACCGCGTTTCTGTAAGATTTTTGTAGAAATAAAACACATCAGGATTGATTTTAAAAAATCTATTAAAGATGTTCGATGATATTAGAAAATTTAAATCAACACATGTTATATATATATATATATATATGTGTGTGTGTGTGTGTGTGTGTGTGTGTGTGTGTGTGTGTGTGTGTTGATTTTATATATTTATGTGTCCTAAATTTGAATTCTAAGAAGAAAAGAGATTTATGCTTGTTTTTGCTTTTTTTGAGAAAATAAAATAAAATTATTAAAAAACAACAGTCTAAAATTAGATTTATCGGAAAATATTACGAGATAAATATTGTAGAACATGAAACTAAGAAAAGAGAATAAATTAAAATCCTTTTAAAGCAAAATTAGAGAGGATTATAAATAAATACGACGATAATGCCAGATTATCATCTTCTTTTTACTGTTGTTTATATATATGTTTATATACTTTGAATAATATAGTCATACTTACATTATGTTCATGAATAATAATTCATGAAAAAAGAATGAATAACAAGAATAAATCATGAATAAATAAGAGTGACCGAGATTTTGACATTTAAATTCGGGATACTCCGTAAGTCTAATTCAATTTTTAAATACGTCCAATGTTTAGTGTTGTGTAATCTTGTCAATAAAGATTTTTTGGTAAAAAAATTTCAGAAGACAATAACTTCCTATTTATTACATCGGTACATAAATTTTTTGTCATGTAAAATAATGAGATAGAAATATGATCTTTCTCGCTTACCTGGAACGAGTTGTTTGTAAATGCTTGTGTAATGACGTGATGAAGCAAATTTCGATAACTTGATATAAACCGGTATACATGAACGGTGACAGTATATTGCGTATTTTCTCAGAAACTACGCATTCCTCGTTTGTTAATCGCGACTCTTCTGTCGCGGTTATCCTCACACGTGTTCGCGGCCTACAACTTGTGTTTACGATAATGATTGCAGTAATGGATGTATTAAAATGGAACCGTGTTACATGTGCTAAATAAATTCTCTCTCTCTTGCAACACGAACGGAGTTTGCTCGACCTGTGGATATATGTCTTCAGCATCTTCTTCAAAGGAAAGCAGTTTATTAAAAAACGAAATTTTTTCAAGTTAAAAAAAAAGTAGAAATGTGCAATAAAAATTGTACTTCAAGTAAGAAGGAAAAAAAAAAGTTTCGAGAAGAGGATGAAGGATGATAGAGATTTCGAGTTAAATATTAAAATACATAAAGATACATCTGGGACATGAATATTCTACGAGACGACATGTAACGAGAAACGTGCGTACATTTCGACTATCATTTATCAGACTCGACTCGACAGTATTTATCGCAGGTACTCGGATCGAAGTAGTCCACAAATAGCGACCTGGATAGATTTATAGGAAACGTAATGCCATACGAGGTCTCTCTCGCAAATATCAGTCGAATAAACTATCGAGTCGTGAAAGTTCCGCGTTTTTTCTTCTCTGTCGAGAAGAAAATTTTCCTTCGAACTCAGCGACTAGATTTTTTTACATAATCGCGCGTGGCTGCCGCCGACGATGAGGAAAATTATTCAGGAACACGGTGAAATAAGGCTGTCGCAACCGAATGAAGCTAAAATATGTAAGAACAATGCCGACATGGCTGCACGAAGGTTGTCCTCTTTTCGGGAGTTTTTTTTTCTTCGAACGTACATACGTCGCGAATTCGTGACGTTTCTTTACAATTATTATATTTTAATATATTAAAAAAAATTATTATTGTTATTTTTTAATCTTATCGAATATATCAAAGCCTCATGATTTTAAATATATAAATTTAATCAAAAGTTATATTGAATAAATAAAATAAAATAATTCAATTATGAATAAATACTTTTCTTGCGTAAAAATTGTAAATTTCATTTTGTTCAAAATCGATTAAATTAAATTCATTCCATTTAATATAAACACATTAAATATAAATCAAATAAAATTAATTTTCAATTCAATTAAATAAATATCTCTTACGTAAATTTCGCCCAGCAAACATCAAGTAACAGTTATATAATTGTTAGTTAAAAAATATTTTCGATTGCATTTTAATCCTTCTTTCTTCTTTTTAATATATATATATATATATATATATATATCTAAGATTAATTAATAATACATTTCTAAATGCGATGTATTTCTTTAAATATCATTATAGTATAATATATAATATAATATATATAATATTAAACATTACATATGATACCAGCAAACATCAAATAACAGTTATATAACTGTTAGTTATAATTTCCCACTCATCAATGTAACTGTTACATGTTATATAACAGTTACATAATATGTAACAGTTATATTATTGAGTTATATATTATTAAATTACAACTAACAATTATATAAATGTTACTTAGTGTTTGCTGGGATATTACGTGATAAATCAGTTCAAATCAATACTTCATAAATCAAATTGATATTTAAACGTGGGATATTACGTGATAAATCAGTTCAAATCAATACTTCATAAATCAAATTGATATTTAAACGTTGTAATTGATATTTAAATCACAAAGCAACATGTGAATTAGTACACAATTTACTGACCAGAATAACGTGCTTTTGAATCACACGAATGAAAAAAAAGTAAGCAAGAAAGAGAAGACCGATTGGATAGATCGGGACATACGGTTTTACATCTCAAACGCATAATTCTATTATTACATTTTATTATATTAGAAAAAAATGCTATTGCCTTTCAACCCTATTAAATCTATCATCAGGATTTCAACATGAATTTAATCAAGATAACTGTCACATTAAATAAAAAAATAAATAAAATAAAATTATAATTCAATTCAATTGAATTTGATCAAGATAACTCTGTCGCGTTAAATAAATAAAACAAAGTAAAATAAAATAATATAATTCAATAATAATTTAATTAATAATAATTAATAATAATTAATAATAATTAAATAATAATAAAATTAAATAATAATTTAATTCAATTAAATAAGTATCTTCATTCCTTACATTTACATAAATCTTTACACGAGAGAAGAAAGAATGAAAGATAGTTGAGCGGAACACACGACTTTGCATCTCATAAATAATCAAACGTGATCATTTTTTCTCGCTCTATCGCCTCCACTCACTAGTGCGGCGCGTGTATACATGTCGTACATGCACACACACATCTCTCGCCGCCTCACGTGCTTTTATCGGGCCGCCTCACGTGCTTCGCCGCACGCGATTCGAATCAGCTGCGAGACGAGACGAGACGACTCGAGATGAGACGAGACGCGAATCCCCCCCGAGGACGACGGCAACGTGGGCTATTACTGTCATGTGCGGGCGTCCGGATGACAGCTCGAATCTCGGCGGATCCTCGCGACTCTCGGCATCCTCGGATGGCGATGGCTGACGATGGTGCTGGTGGTGGTGGTAGGAGGTGGTAATGGTGGTAACAGTGGTGGTACTGGCGGTGCTGATGGTGGTGGTGATGTGAGTACGCGATTTCGGGAATTTAACGACGTCGCGCGCGGGACTGGGAGGAAGTGGGAGCGAGGCGCTGGCGAGGGGAAGGGGCCGGGGGGGAGAGGAAGAAGGTGAAAGTGAGCCTTTTGTCACGGCGACGGCGGCACGGCGCGAATCGCGGCTGCATAACCTATAAATAATATCGCCGTCCGCGTTCCCGAAATCGTGGGACGGAGATCGTCCTCTCTCTCTCGCTCTCTCTCTCCTTCTCTCTCTCTCTCTTGCCCGGTATGAAACGTCAGACGCGGACGTGGATTCGGCTGGACGACGAGTGACTTGGCGGGAGGCTACGACAACGTATGGAAAACATGGAGGCCGCGAGCGGCAACGAGGCGGGCGGGGAACAGCAGGCCGCGCCAGACAGCACGGTTCCCCGGAAGTCGTGGTCCGAGCTCCGCGCCGTCGTCAGCGACCTCAGAAGGAAGCTGTCCGGGGTGTCAGCCGGCTCCGTGCCCGGGTCCATAACTTTCCGCTCGCTCCCGGACGGCCGGTGAGCAAGCTCGTCGAGAGTCAGTTCGGTCTTGAAGGTTTGACACTCTGTTTGTTTTGGTTTTCTTCTTTCCAGAACTAGAATCTATTTCCTCAGCACTCCGAGTAACGGATGGGAGACCACGCTTCTCTACGTGGACATTGCGCATGCAGATCATGCCAATGGCTATCGTCTGCATTGGCAGCCTGTCATAGAAGCAAATTTTCAGAGGTACGTATCGCTGCGGATTAAGACATGTTTTATGTTCATCGATGGTGATAACGAGATCTGTCGTGAAATAATTTTAGTGTATCGAGCACAAACAGACTGTCAAAGGAGGAACAATTGTTATGGGAGAGAAAGAGGCTTGCTACTTGGGGCATAACCAGTTATGAGATTCATGCGGAGAGTGGGAAATTGGTTTTTCCAGCTGCCAGCAGTCTTTATCAGTGTGTGGATACTGGATTCATGGTAAAATATATGTATAATATGTGTAATCTTGATTATAGTGGAACCAAGTGTCTAAATATATACGTCTTTCCACCAGCCTGGACCACTCTTCCCATCAGAAATCAGAATGTCGACCACCGGAGCGAAACTGTGTCCTCAGATCTGTCCCTGGAACAATGCATTGATTGCTCACACATGTTCGGGAGATCTATATCTGTCTCACAGTATCACAGGCTCCTCAGTTCGATTGACTCACGCTAAGAAAGGTGGCAGGAGTCTCGTGGATGATCCACTTACGGCCGGCACTCCTTCCTACGTCATGCAGGAGGAATTTACAAGGTTGGATTTTATTATTGGAGACTCGCATACTAAAAAGCACGAAAATTAGAAAATTTCTTCCTCTTATCTTAGATATATCGGCTACTGGTGGCAGCCAAAGTCCATGTACGACGGTATCTATAGAATAGTGTACGAAGAAGTGGACGAGAGCGATGTTAAGATATATTGCTTTCCTTCGGCGAATTCCTACGAGGTGGACGAATTTAGATTTCCTAGAGCAGGTATGCCGAATGCTAGGAGTAACTTGAAGATGGTGCAGTTCCGGTTGACGGAATCGTTGCAGATAGTCGATATCGAAATACTAGAACTTCAGTATCCCCTTCACATAATGTTTCCTTGGATGGAATACATGGTGAGAGTCGGCTGGACTCCGGACGCTCAATAGTAAGTTCGAAGAAATCATATGCGAAGCACTACTTGTATCGATTAATATGAGATTTGATAACGCGCTACTTCATTAATGCGTAGCGTCTGGGTGCAACTATTGGACAGGAAACAACAGAAGCTTGAACTGGTTCTGTTGTCGATAGACAACTTCTGCGAACCGCCACCCAACACGTACAATACGGAAAACCACTTTACACCTGCGTCAGCGAGCGTTCAGGTGATATATTCGGAGCAGAATCCGACTTGGATCAACGTGAACGACCTGTTGTACTTTCTCAAGTCTGACGACGCGAGCGAAGTGAAGTTTATCTGGGGTAGCGAGGAATCTGAGTTTCGGCATTTGTATCTTATAACATCCAGTATAGCAGGTTTGTAATGGGATTATTTTTCTCGTTATTTAACATTCCTTTTGTCTAATGTATTTTTCCCTTATCATAGGCTTGAGTAATGGAGTGGAAGAGCCTTTGGATAGAATGGACAGCATATTTCTTCGACCGCGTATCACTTCCAAGGTGGCCCTGACGCAAGGCGATTGGGAAGTGCTGGGGAAGAAGATCTGGGTCGACGAAGTCAATTCTATCGTATACTTTTGCGGATTACGAGAAGGGCCGTTGGAGCAACACGTTTACGCGGTTTCTCTGCGACGACCATTAGAAATACGACTCCTAACACGACCGGGTTATAGTTATAACAGTGTATATTTTAACAAAGAGTGCACAATGTTGGTCACCGTTTATAGTTCTATTAAAACACTACCCACTTGTCAAGTATGTCCTTCGTTAAACAGACTTTCGTTAATTTAGAGTATTGATATTTTGTCGGTAATCATTTTCCTTTTTGTTACAGGTATTTAAAATATCGCAAACCGATTGGACGGTGGAAAGTATATCGCTCACACCTGTAGGATATCTTCTAGAATCATCGGCGCCTGAATCGGAATTGTTCGCGCCAGAAATTTTTACGCATAAGATAAAATCAGGCGATACGATTTACTCGATGATATTCAAGCCTCATAATTTTCAGCCCGGAGTTAAATATCCTACGATATTGAACGTTTACGGAGGACCCGAGGTTCAACTCGTGTCGAATACGTTTAAGGTAAACATGCTTCTTCAACGAATAGATAAATGAAATGAAATTTATCAGAAAGGGAAATTTAATTCAATGCTTTTTATAGGGCTTAAGGCATTTGCGGATGCACATGCTAGCTGCTCAAGGCTATTGTGTAGTTTTAATCGATTCCCGTGGATCGCAGCATAGAGGTCTGATATTCGAGAGCCACTTACGACGTAGAATGGGAACGGTAGAGTTGAACGATCAAGTCGAAGTATTGAGATGGTTGGCAGAAACCACAGGATACATAGATCTGAATCGTGTGGCTCTGCACGGTTGGTCTTATGGTGGATACTTAAGTCTGATGGGTCTGATACAGTATCCCGATGTATTCAAAGTATGAATTGATATTTTAAATTGATATCTTTTTTTCTAAAACATATAATAACAAAAATATTTTTATGTCACAGCTCGCTATTGCTGGTGCTCCGGTTACCTCGTGGAATTTTTATGATACTGGATATACCGAACGTTACATGGATCTGCCGCAAAACAATCTTCACGGTTATATGGCAGGATCAATCCTGACATATGTGAACAAATTCCCAGATGAAGAGAATCGATTGTTGATTATTCATGGTCTCATAGACGAGAATGTACATTTCTATCACACCAGCCAGCTGATCAACGCCCTCGTGAAGATCGGTAAACCATATCAGTTGCAGGTTTACCCCAATGAGAGGCACAGTCTGAGAAGTCTGGACGCCAGCAAGCATTATGAGACAACCTTGCTGTCCTTTTTACAAAATCACTTATGAACCGATGTTCTCTTGTTTTTTTTTTCTTACATTGTTCGGTAGTAGTCTCATTCAAGTTTACTGCCATTAATTTATGTACAACACACCAGAAACTTAAGACGAAAAGATACTTTCAGATGATCATCTGAATTAGTATCTGTATTAATTTCTGTACAAAAAAATGTGCCTCTATGGGGCTTTTAACATAGTATTACAGTTTCAATGTAAAGGGTATTCGCGATAGCGCAATGTGAATGTTACCAACATGTTGCGTACTATTAATACCAAGACGAACTTCTAGCAAGGAATTTGTGAAGGAACGTACAACTTACACATATGTGCCGATTATGTGTATTTTCAATGGCAATGTAAAAATATCATGAAAAACTCGCGTAGAAACATACATTCAAAACAGCCTTTTTTAATCAGCTATTATTGAGATTTACAACCGTGATAATATTGATTACTCGTGACTACTTTTTAAAGGAATGGACAATACTCAATTTATTGACAATAGTCTATCAGAAAGAACTACTATTCCAGAGATGCACATTTCTGTTTCGCGATCATTTCGCAATATATGTTGAACCATTAGACACGAATACCCCAACTGACTATGTACATATATCATGCGTGATCGCAACGTTGTGTATCACGTATTTCTCTCATCTTTCTACAGCGAAAAGTATTTGCGTTCTTCAATGTTGTGAAATAATCGTATATCCGATGGATAATTACTTGTCAATAAATAAATTCATTATTTTATATTTTTCATTACATTACTGAAGATAATGAATTGCGTTTATATAATTAATATTGTGCATACGTTTAGAGAACAATTGCATATCACGTGGAGCGCAGGGGGAGACACAAAGGTTGATCAAATCTACTCGGAAGCTGAAAAATACAGCGACTATATATATTTCAAATGGAAACTTAATTACACGGTTGTATCGCGGTCCAACTAATTATTGTTTCGTCTTTCGATTTAGGAATTTGTATAAATAACGTATTCTCTTCTGCAGTTCCTTCCATTTTGTTGGCCTTGCGATTGGATATATCCCTTTCCGCCACATCTTTTGCTTTCTCAGCAGAACTTGAAACTCGTTGCCTCGCACACCGCGCAACCATATGGGCACGTCGTAGAGGACTGTCGTCGGATGGACTTTATCGGAGCCCAGTATGTCGATGTAGTCGTTCTGACCGAACAGGGCCTTCTTCTCGCACCAGACATCTTTTGGCCGATAGATCGGCATTTGCAATATTCGCTTATTGCTCTTACGCGGTAGGAGCCCCTGCATATCTATTGGATCGTCGTATCCGTATCCCCTTACGAACGGTTTCTTGTCCGCATGATAACGAAATCGCACCGGGATCACTTGTGGCGTCCATGTGTTTATAGCGGCTCGCACAGAATTCACGATCCAAGACATGCTGAGGAGAGAATGAGAGAGACAATAAGTTGATGATGAAGGAACTTTGACAGATACTGGTATACAAGAAAATAAAAATTGTTTCTTTCCTTTATAAAATTAGTCAATTTTCACTGAAATGAAACTAGAAGAAAAATATAACAGTATAATATTTTTATTAGCTCTATAAGGCTTTGAGATTAATAATATTCAAATTAATAATATTCAAATTAATAATTCTTTTAATAAAACAAGATATTGAAAGTTTTAGAAAGTTTTGGGAGAATTTAACACAAAATTCTTGTTTATTGTAATTAATATATATTAATTATAATTAATTATAATAAATAAAAATATATATTAATTATGTTGAAAAGATACAAAATATTATATATATTTGACCTATTCACTTGAGCTGAGTTTCTGTTTCTCTTTTTGTATTCTATTTTTGAAATATCTCTTGTCACATTTCAACATAAGCATATATATGAAATTGAATATTTCTCTAAATTCTAAAAGAAAATAAAAGCTTAGAAATAAAAGCTAATTAGGAGTTTTAAGTCAGAATTTCACATTCATTTTTCTTATATCAAAATTAATAAGAATTGACTACTTTTTATACGCGAGTTATTTTTTATATTTACCAGTATAATCTGTCGCACAATTTCTTTCAATTGTATAGGAAAAAACTTGATGTAGTAAAAAATATACTCCAATTTATATCAAACATAATTTGAGCTTCTCACATTACATCTTTGTTAAATGTAGATTATACATTGCTCGATGATTAATTAATTAAATGCTGATGAAACTTTAAGACAAAATAAATGACAAAGAAAGAACTTTGGCAAATAATTTGTCATGCAATTTCTCTCAATTATGATAGAAAGACTTGACGTAGAAAGTAATAATACAGAAAAATATGTATAATTCCACTCCAATTTATATCAAACATAACCTGAGCTTTTCACATATACCTTTCGTTAAACGTAAATTACACAATGCTTGTTGATTTATTAATTAAAAATGCTAGTGAAGCTTACCTATCTTTATTCTAAAAAATATCAGAGATTCTAGAATTCGTTATTTGTGCGATATATTCGCATAATTTTTCTATAAGCTTATAGAAAGTAAGTCTATGAATTTTTCGACTTCACGTACGATCAGTACGGTTAGGTCTCCAGCCATCAGCTGATTAGCAGTAAAGCAAAACGTTCACTGCGCGTGCGCATTAAATTTACGTTCCACGCATTTCATTGGACTGTACCATTTAACTGGCAGTATCAATGACGTGTGACGTATAGCTGACGATGAATGAACGTATGAATAATTTTTCTCGTTATTGACAGCTGATACTGAAGCACGAGTCTTTTTTTCGTCAAAGCGTAAATTTATGTCTTTCGTGATAAGTGCAAGAAAATGCATCATTTTAAATCTATCTATTGCAGATCTTTCCAATAATTTATGTATCTTTTTTTTCTTTTTTTTGTATTTAAAATTAGAAGTATTACACAGAATATTTAAAACTTTGGTTACAAGAATTGTATTAAAAATGTAACTTAAAAAAAATAATAGCTAAATAGAAATGTTTGCACGTGATAACACTTTTTCTTGTTTTCAAAATAGTTACAAAATTTTTATAAGATTCTATTACGTGTCTCTCTCTCTCTCTTTCTTCCTCTCAAACATCGTTAAAGGCATATTTAATAAATATTAAAAATACGAATATAAAAGAAAAATAGGGCGTAATAAAATCTTATTGTATATATATATATATATATATATATATATATATATATATATATATATAAATTCGAGTGTGTAATTTGAAGCCTTACATCGGTTTGTTCATCTTTCGCGTTAAATAAAATAGCATGAATAAAATTGAATGGCCAATTAAATATCTATAGATAGTATATATTAAACACATATTTTAATTAGTCGCTATTGAGCCATTCGTTGTATCAACAACGAAATTGTCACGATCGTTCCGGTGGCCATGAAAAGTGAACCTATGAGAAGAAAAAAAAAGAGGTAAAAACAACTCGAGCTTCGCCGAATTAGCTTGTAACGATGCAATTAAGTACAATTAACCTTTAGCACATAGTGGCTCCCCTTCTTTGCACACGCATTGACCATTCTTACACTCCAAGATATCCGGGGACTTGTCATCCTCGTAGCATTCGTAATCGCTATTACAAAAAGTATACAAGCCTGAAACAATATGCTATTAATTTTTTCTTCTCGTTTTGATATTTCCTTTATATTATATATATTATATATATAATATATATATATATATAACAATAATAATAATAATAATAATAATAATAATAATAATAATAAATTAATTTAATAATTTTAATAATAAATTAAATAATCTTAATAACGTTTCTCTTTTTTTAATATTTTTTTCTCTCTCTCTTTTAATTTTGTTCTCATTTCGATATTTTCTTTAAATAATATAATAATTATTATTATTATTATTGACTTAATAATTTATTAAGAATTTAATATGTATAATGAAAAAATTTAATTAAATACTGTTAAAATATTCTTTAAATAATTTAATTAAGTCTTAGTAATCTTGATTTGTATTTTTGTAATATTTCTTTCTCTCTCTGTCTCTTTTTTAGTATCTTAATGTTATCGTTTCTTTTATAATAAAAGTTTGTATATTACTTTGATTTGGAACGCAAGCTCGTGTTTCGTTTACAAAATGATACCCCGTGTAACATTGGCATTGTTCGTTGATGCATGATGCAAAGTCGAAACTCTCTTGGCATATCGTCATTATTTGACAGCGATCGCCGATCTTAATGGGTCCTGTAATATTTCTTTTTTTAATTGCTCGTCGAATTAAAAATTACAAGCTGTAACTTTTTCCAGATGTCTCTTTATTTTTGTGATTTTCCGCAAATAATGGTCACTCACTAGGAATGCAATTTGACGAATTGGTGCTGTCTAAGAAGAACTCGTCCTTGCAAGAACACGTGCCTTGTCTGCATTCGCCATTTGCCATAGTTTGACACGTTGTATGATCTTCACAACTCAATCCAACGGCTAAAAAAAGATAAAAATGAAGATGAAAAAATGAAGAAGAAGAAGAAGATAAAGCATAAAAGGAAGAAGATAAAAAAGAAGAAAAGGAGAAGAAGAAGAAGATGCTGAAAAAGAAGAAAAAGAAGAAGTCGTGTTGATGAAACTAAGAGTTGATAAAAAAAATAAATAGATAAAGAGATATAAAATAAGTAGGAGAATTTTAAAAATTCTTAGAACTTGAGAAATATAGTTTATCATATTATTAGCGTCTTAAAGTTAATTTACTAATTTTACTTGTAGTTATTTCTCTCTCTCTTTCTCTCTCTCTCTCTCTCTCTCTCTCTCAAGGAGTGATATACATAATGCGCTTTTTTATTGTTCCTCCGCATAATAAAAATTTTTAGCACTCACTGGCGATGCACAAGGATTTATCGGGACTTGGCGAATAATATGGATTGCACAAACAGTTTTGCTGCCATCGACAGAATGCGTTCTTGATACATTCGGCGTCCCTCTCGCAGTTGTCACCAATATGAACGTTCATAGCATGCTCCACTTAAACGAACAATAAATTAATAATGAGAATCAATTAATCATGGAAGAAAAAATAACCACAAATTATTGAAAGTAAAAAATGCACCAAAGTTTTATTTATTTTTCTAATGTGCGATTCATTATCAGTAGATACTTCGATATCGACAAATTTCATGTAGCATTTTACAAGGAGTATCTAAAAGATATTCTAAAAAAAATGTCTGAAAAAATGTCTCCTCCAGTGTACGAAAGATATGTGGAATAAAACTTTTTAAAAATGTTTATAACGAAACAAAGAAATATAATAAAATATAATGTACCTTTTGAATATCTTTGAGAGACATCTGAGGAAAATGAGAATCTACATAAGTAGGTCTCTTACTTCTGTTTTTTTAGACTTTTTTCCGTTGTATGTTGTCGAATGCAACGTTATCTTCTGCGTCTCTGCTACGTCGACGTATTTTACGTCGGAGAATATTTACGAAGGCGATAAATTACGAAGAGGGAACACTTACCAGTCTGCTGACAGCGGGAATAACCGACGAGCGCGCACAGGACGAGCGAGATGCGGACGAGAGTCGTCATTGGAGATTTAAAATCAGATGCAAACGTGAGACATATCCAGGTAACCGCGCGCGATAGGAAACATCACACATCTCGACGTACTCCCTCGTCTTATCTCCGAGGCCTATCTAGCGATATCTGAATGAATCAGAGGTTTCATTTATCTAACTCGTCATTTGCCGGCGCCCAAAAAGAGGACTTCTTGAAATTGTTTTATTTAAGAAAGACAAAGACTCTCATTCTTACTTTTAATTTCGGAGAGAAAAATAATTCAAACAACTAAATGTTCTTTAAACTAATAAATTGCGGGCTCTTATGAGATATATTAGAATATTACACCTGTTTACGTTTCTCATAGTATCGTGTATGTGTAAAAATTTAAAATATGTCGCATCATCGATTTATGAATTCGTAATGAAGCTGAAAATAGCGAAAAATATTCGCTTTTATTTAATGTTTAATGCAATAATATTATTCTAATTATTATTTTCTATTTAGTATTCTATTATTCTAATATTCTATTATTCTAATTCTTTAATATTTTTTTAATATTTAATATTATTTTCCATTTAATTATTTTCTACTTAATATTATTCTAATTTTTACTTTCTATTCTTTAATTAAAATATTTGAATAAATGGAGCATTTCTTTTATGATATCGATGAAATGAAAAAAAATATTCTCAATAAAGTGAGATGCGATAAAATGCAAATAACACACGTTAAAGCGATTGATTCAAGGAAAATTCGTGCCGTAATAGCAATAATTTTGCGAATTCAACCTCATCATATTACCATTGTGCTTCTTCATTATCATTATAGTTACTATGTGAAACGTGGCCTTACGTACTCATTCACGCTTCTGTGATACTTTACACATTCAGCTTTTCACAAGTTGCGTTTATGCTATTGGCAACTTGTGGAAAGCTGAATGTGTAAAGTATGTGTAAATATGGTGTACATTGACATCTTGCTAAAATAAAAAAATTATGAGGAAATAAAATATAATGAATAACGAGGAAATAAGATATGATAATATATGTATATATGTTTAAAATATATAGGATATTCCAAAATCTCCGAATTTTCGTTTAAAAGCGGATTCTCTGGCAAATTTGGGAACGATTTTTCCTCAACAAATACGTTATAAGTGATTGAAAGAGAAGAGCTTCAAATTAAATTTTGTAAAGTAAAAAACATTAACATTAACTATATTTTTCAGTTAATTTCAGGTGACGTTTTCACTTTTAGAAAATTTTTCAGGCTTAGTTACAAAAATAAATAATGGCAAAAATTGAAAGCTTACAAAAAATGATGATATTTTTGCCGAGGAAAAATTGTCTTCAAATTGACTAAAGAATCCGAAAGGAAATTTAGAAGATTTGGGACAGTTTGTACACAATACTCATTAACTTTAATTAGCAACACATGACAATCGTGAGGCATAGAAGTTTATAGTTTATAGTTTCATTAAAATCTAGTTTCGTCTGGTTTTTGCGTTATAAGAATTAAAATTGATTAAAAGATGAGAATCGCGAACGATGAAGTAATACGGATGACGAAATGAACGATATGGCAAGTGCGTGAATAATCAAACATGTGGAAGAAATGAATAAACTTGGAGAAAGAGAGTTAAATCATGATTATTATAAAAGTTATAAAATAATGAATAGAAACAGATCAGATTCTTCACGAAATATGAACAGAAATATCCGTACGTGCTTAAGATTCTTAAACGACATTGTTATGAACGCTTTTGTAAATAAAGTATTATAGGAGAAACTAGACGAGGAAAAAAACAATTATTAATATAATGAATATAACAATATAACAATTACAAAATAATTATAAGATTGTCAACAGAAAAAAAAATTATAAAATTACATACGATTAATAATCTTAACGACCAATATTTTCAGATACGAAACTTTTATTTGCGCATGTTACAAACGTGCAGTTCTGTTTTGTATTTTTACTTGAAAACAATTGTTTGTAGCTTCTGATAAAAAGCATGACTCAATAAGTGGTCAACAGGATAATTAAAACGCATGCTTAATAAAAAAAAGAATAACAAACGAAAAATATTGATAACAATTGTACAACACGTCCTTATGATGTCAATTTGATAAAATAATTGAATTTTTATAAAAAAGCCCGATTAGCTGGACAATTTCGAAGCCGGGAGAAAATTAGCGACCATTGTAGTGGGGAGAGAGTCAGAGAGGAACGAGGATATACGGAATGTGTGTTTGCGAGCGGGGTTGTGGGACAACAAACGAGACGAGGAGGCCTTCGGCGTTTCGGTTTCGCCTTCGTCAGTCGCGCGCGAAAGCTCCAACTTAAGCTGATCGATGATCCACGTCTGACAGACAGAAGTCCACGGACAGACTGAGGACTCGACGAGCGAACACGCAGTGTTCGACATCGCAATGGCATCGATCTCAAGAATCAGAGGAAGGAAGAATCCGTCAAGCATGAGATCGTACGCGGCTCTGATCGTGTTGATGATAGGTCTCAGCAGCGCTGACAGGATCGGTGAGTCGAGTCTGTCGCTTTTAATCAATTCGCTAATTTTCACTTGCGAGCACGTTTCTGAGGGATTCTCGACACGCTTGGCATATAATTACGCAGAACGATGCGCATGTAAATATCTCAAGTGACACGAGTGACCTCTTGTTCCCAGAGAGATCTCGTGGAATTTTGCCTCTCTCTTTGTGTCTCTTCTTTTTCTATATCTGGATATCGTACGAAATATACAATATATTATAATTGTAATTAATTAATTAATTGGGAATTGCGATGTTAGAGCAATAATAATTTTTAGAATGGTTTTAATATAACTTAGGATGTTTTTAATATAATTCAAAAAATGTTTTTATTATGTCAGGTTTTTATCGAGTCTCCTTTGATTTATTTATCTAAGGAAAAAGCAACTAATGAATTTGGAGATTCGTTAAATCTGAGATATCGAATAATATTTAGTCATCTGTAACATTTGAATCGTGATACTCGATACCTGACGATTATGACTTATGACACATGATTCATAATAACATAGCATTTTCTTATCAATCTTATTATGTTTTTCTATGTTTGCTTCTCTTTGCCCGCCAAATTTTCTAATGACACATTTTCCTATTAATTAAGCAAAACGTAGCTTTCGAATAAATTCTCTTTACTTTAGATATTAATTGACTTTTTTAATATAAATATATCATAATAAATTTATCATTTACGTGTTATTATTATTCATTACGCATGCACATTTAATTATATGTATCATAATCGACCGCTTATTATTTTATCGAGACATGTGTCTCTAAAATTAATTATTATTAATTTCGTACTTGATAACACTGTAGAATATTCAGACAAATATTTTTCCTGCCAGATGATGTTATTTATCTTCATTGGAAGTCTCTCCGAAGACTTGGGTTTAATAAGTTTCACATATTTTGAAACATTTTAAATTCAATCTGATTAAATTTTCGTCGTTTATGAATTCGTTTATGAATCTTATGAATTCGTTTATGAATCTTATGATTGAATCGAAAAGAATAATTTGTCTCATGTCAAATAATTTATCCCTTATTAAAAACATGTTGATTGAATTTTCGACGTTTATCGAATTTTATCGAATCAAAAATAATAAAATTTGTCTTATGTCAAATAATTTTTCCTTATGAAATTTTTCCTTTAGAAACATGTCTATCAAATCTGAAAATACAGAGTAGCTAAAAAAAATATTCGCTTTGTTTATAATAATTCTCTAGAACGGGAATATAATATAATAGATAGTCCCTGATGGAACCTTCATCTTATCCCCGATAAATTTCCTTGTTTCTGACGCATGTCCTTTCTGAAACGACTGATCCGATTGCAGACACGCCTATTCCATGCGGAAACACGTCAGATTGTAGGAACATGTCAATACTTCCGGTGCTTTCGCAAACAGATGCTTTTTGCAAGGATGGATATTGCATGTGTCCGAATGTTGATAACGGATTTAAGCGCTGCTCGATTCATACATCCATATATGAGATTAGAGGTGATAATCAGCATGATTCAAATATATATCAGAATTTTTGTTTGCTTTTTTATTCACCGAAATTCTTCGATAAACGAACGAGCGAGCAAAATATCTTTTCTTTTTTAGGTCCGCTGTTTTATCGAACGTGTAAACACGATCAGGATTGTAAATACGAGGGTGGATTTTGCAACAGTACCATTAGGCAGTGCGACTGCATAAAGGATTATGTGCCGTCGAAGAATAAACAACGTTGTGTCCAAAGTAAGTGCGGATGAATAGTAAAAATACTTGTTTTTACGAAAAAAAAATAAAAATAAGATAAAAATAAAAATTGATAGATTAGATACTCTTTGCACATTTGAGTTTATTTATCAAATAAAAATTGATAGATTAGATACTCTTCACACATTAAGTTTGAATTTTAATACTTTCTTGATATGGAGTTTGAATCATATACAATCCATACATTTCGTGACAGAAAATTTTATTTATGATAAAAACAATTTATAAAATTATTCTTAAAATAAAATTATTCTTAAACTTAAAAATACACGCATGTATTATCAAAATATGAATATAAAATTGAATATGCATGTAAAATTGCAAATAGAATTTTAATCTGATTTCGAATTAAAATATAAAATGGATTTTATTTGCTTTGCTTACATTATTAACATTTAAATGATTTTTTTTAAATACATAGAGGTCCGTTCGATCGACGCTTTTTGCATGGATGAAAATCAATGTTTGGCATTTCTGGCGAACACCACTTGTGAGAAAAATAAATGCGTCTGTATATCCGGTTATTATTACGTAGACAATGCATGTTGGAAAATGGTCGGTAAGTACCAGTAATAATCAATTAAATAATTTAAAAAATTACTATAAAAAATTATCTCAAATTATTATAAAACTTTATTGTAGAGAGAAAATATAAATTATAATTTTTTATGACTCGAAACGACTTTCGTAATTAATTTCTTCTATCAACTACATCGATTCGTGACTATTCGCGATTAATTGAGAGAGAGAAAGAGATTCTCTCTGTATTTTTTTTACAATTACAAATACAATTATATTTACAGGATACAGGCAACCTTGCAGGAAAAATTCGGAATGCTCGCATATTGAAGATGTGATCTGCACGAACGATATGAAGTGCGAATGCTCGTCCGGAATGGTCCTGAATGAGGACGGCAAGAGATGTCTGATGGCTGCGACAAAAATCGAAGACGAATGCGTGGAGTCGGTGCAATGCGTGGCGACATTCAAGAACTCTTTGTGCCTCGACAAGACATGCCAGTGCGAAGCGAATTATCATTACGAACACAACTTGGCTAGGTGTTCTCCCAACAGAGGTACTCATAGGCTCGCTTTGTCACAACACATCGCAGAGCGATAAACGATTGCGCGTCGAAAAAATAAAATATACGTATATAATAGATAGTTAGATACCAAGGAGTCGTTTACATTATTTTACAGTTCTCGATGATGATTGCGCAAATGATTACGAGTGTTATCAGCCCGAGGATTATGAGAAGAAGAATGATTCGTCGATCAAATCTGTAATGTGCAAGGCTAACAGATGCACGTGCGCCGAAAATTATGTCAGGCAAGAGAACACATGTGTGAGCGCCGGTGAGTGAATGATATACATCTCTCTTTAATATATCCTACAGGATAAAATGGTGTAATACGTCGCATATTTAATTTAAATCCATATGAAATATATTTATGACAGATTTTATTGATGGTTGAAATTTACACAAATTTAATAATATTATGATTAATAATTGCGTTCGTTTTTTATTAATTGAAGTATTCTAATTAGGTGAATTTTTTACAATTGAAAAGAACATTTCTTCCCAGACTTCGGTGAAAAATGACTTATGTTAAATAATTACAACAAAAATATAAAAAATAAAATAAAAATGAATAAAATATTTTTTTAAATTACAAAATTTGCGCGCGATGAAACAAAAATTCATATTCTAGCTTAATAAAAATCTTGATTAAATATTTACAATGATTGCATTATTCTTCTAAAAAAATATTAACATCCATTTGTAGTTCCTTGATCTTCATCGTTTCTAGCAATGCCTCTTTGATTTATTCCGTCTTAATTTTTCTCTTATATCTCATTCTCCTATTTTGCTTGTGATTCGCTATAAAAAGTGATGAAAAAAATATTATAATAAAGCTAGGACATATTACTCTTATTTGGAGTATTTTATTTATTATACTGTTTTATATTACATTAAGATGAAAATTAATTATTAATTAGCTTAAGAATTAATTTACTTAAGGGAAAAACTCTTTGATTTTATTCGCAATTTTCATTTGCAGGTTCATCATCGCTCAGGACATCAATAATCTCCGTCTCTGTGATAACGTTACTTTGCAGCGCTTTATTCCTGTAAGATATAATTTCCCCGCGCGAAGAAACACGCGATATCGTTGCAAGTCAACAAAGATAAACTTTTGATAATCCTAACTATTATTATGTGTACATTTGTGAGATAAATTTAAGGAGGAAACACATTAGTGCAAACGCAAACAAAGGCGCTGTTGTGTCTAAGGCAAACCTTTATTGCAGGGATTGTAATTATTTGTATTATTACGAGAACTCTGAGGAGAGTCGCAAATTTCTCACAAATAATAGAAATATTGCTTTAACGTGCATAAGAAGCTTGGACACATAGTGCCTGGCAAACTAAAAGATGCATACGATTGTGTGAATTTCCCGTGTAAATGTGCGCGTGTATTTGTAAGACTGTCACGATGACAGTTGAAAAGTGAGAAAAAAAGGTACAAAAAAAAGAAAAAATAGAGAGATCAATACATGGCCTCTTTCGATAAGAGATTGAGAATCCTGTTACATATTAGCTGATTGTATTTTTGTAATAAGTTGTGATATTTTTTTTTAAAGAGAATATAAGTAATATATTTATATTTATATAAATTGCGAATTTTTTAAAGATTTTTCTTGAATATAGAAAAGCAGCCGTTTCCACGATTAGTTTTATTTTCATTCTTAAACACGCGAAGGCTTTATTTTTCGAAAAAGCGGTTGTGGAAAAACAGAGCGTTAGGAAAAATGGCATGAAAACAAAATTGCAATATTAAATGCCGCTGTAATTGCGCGGCAAAACTCAGAGCGAAGGCGACAGCTAGTCGGCGTGTTTTAAAGCCTTCCATTCTGTATTTAATTAATGCGATTGTTAAAATGCAGATGCTGACAGTACGGTTTTAGCCGGCAGCGTCCCTTATTACTTTTTAAACTGGATAAAATTCACGAGCGCGAAGTTATAAAGCATCCAACTGATGGAAATCTTAATTCTCTTTCGTTTTTTTGAACTCGAGCCACAGATGTGCCCGATAATTTTTTATCACACTATATTTTTGTATTTATTAAAAATTACGAGAATAATTATATATAGAAAAAGTAAAATCAACGCTAATAAAATTTCTTCGTTTCTATCCTTTTTTTGAATAATGGAAAAGCATGTATCTTCGTGGCTCGATTGTAAAAAGTCTAATGTCAGATGTTCGTGCTGAATGGAATATAATCGCACATTTTATATAAGTTTCGTTTAAACAAGTAATATAAATTGTATATATCACGAAGATTTACTCTATTAGCTTTCCTTAGATTCAAACGAAAAGAAATGTGTAAGTTTCGAAGTCTTACTTTGTGTTTATCGAGATATTTTTGTGCTATTTGAAAAAAAAATGAGAATATTTTCAAATTACATTTCACTGAGTGAATTTTTCCTCTTTCTCTCTTATGTCAGTTAAATATTTTACTATAAAATTAAAGCATTTGTATTTTTAGATGCATAATTTTCTAGATATGTGATTTTCAAAGCGCTTCTGTTTGTCTTTTTTTACATTTGCCTGAATCTCTGTTTTTATATAAATCTCCGCTTTTATATAAATTTTGTTTTCTTTCTTTTTTTGTTCGAATAAGCGGCTGATATCATTAAGCAATATATCGATTATATATATATATCACGAAGTTCTCTAAAATTGATAATCTTGAAATTCAAATTTTTGATACAATTATAAAATTCTATCTTTATTACATTCATTTTTACTATAACATAAAATATATTTCTTATATCATAAAATAAATTTCTCAATATCCTGCATCATCCTCAACTCATGGTTTTAAAAGAGATGCTATTTAGAGATATTCAAATCACATACTTCCGATAAAAAACTCAAATAAATAGACAATGAGTCTTGCAAAGAAGCCTTTGTAAGTATTATTCTCATAGTGTACATTTTAGCTGAAAAAAATGTAATAATAAAATGACTTCTTAAGAAACATATCTTGCGAAAGATATTCATTTTACGTCGCTTTGTTGTCACAATGCCATTATCAACTCAATTCTGACACCACTATTACATCCGGATCTTCATTCAATCATCGAGATATAAATAAGAATTTTTCCTGAGGGAAAGTTAAAAGACGCGATCAAGTGTTTGCGTATAAAAGCTTAGAGTGTCCGGAGAAAAAAATCACTTCGACGGCGAATTTTTGTGAATTTTTTCCCTGGAATACGAGGAGCGAATTCTTCGAAGAAATGGCGGGAGAACCGAGGAGTCTTCCGGTGAGGGAGCTGCGGACTATTGTACTGTCAATCGTGCTTTGCTTCGCTGTAGAGATCGCAGTCGCCGACGCGCACGGACAGAGTAAGCACCTATTTCGTCAACATGAGTGTAAAAATCGAGTGCGACACAAGGGATATTGCGAGTAAGAGAGAATAACGATATTTTTGAAAAACACAAAAAAATTACATATTGATTTGTTAGAAAAAAAATAGTTACAACATCGTCAAATAAACGTGATTGAAGGTAAAATGTTTAAAAAAAAATTTAAGGATTATTTACGCAATATAAAATTAATATAAAATTTAAGGATTATTTACGCAATATAAAATTAATATAAAATTATTGCGAAGCTTGTAAATCGAATGACAATATCGAGATACGCGGATGAAAAAGAACTTGCGGAGAATGTTTCTCTGAGAAATTAATTAAATTATGTTTTAAATTATGTTTGCACAATGAGAGTATTAATAACACAATAGTTGGGAATGATGCTGAATATTGAAAGACATTTTCAGTGAAAATTATATGGATTAAAATTAAAATCATAATCACGATTCTAGAGTAAACGAACTTGAAGAATTCATCGTAACGAGAGTCATTTCGACGTCATTCAAAATTGATAAAATTCATAAAAATATCCGTTAACGTGACGTTACGTTAATAATAACGAATGTAAAATGTAAAATAAGAATAGTGTTTCATCGTATTAATAATTTGAATTATAATTCTAGTTATAATATAATTTTATATAACAAGTAAAGTGTCATAAAACTCTCTAATCATTAGGTGTGGCAAAAGTGTCCTAAGAAAATTGTCAATATCCGGTCCTATTTATCGGAGCGATTTACATTATAAGCTTTGTAGAAACGCGCTCTGAAAATGATAATATTCAACATTGTTTAAAAAAAAAGTATCGAATCACGATCACGCGTGTTTAATTATAGACTATCGATTAATCGATTCAACTCTGCTGAGGCAAATACAAATCGCGTGAAACGTCGCGACTCGACAAATTTGACGTTTCACAAACACATTGATTGTTTTAAGGATAGCATTTCTATGATCTAACGTTTCAATATTAATAACTTTGCTATAATTTTAATTTTAATTATAATGTTCGATTCTTTTTATAAATTGAAGCGATATTTAATATTATTATTATCCTTTATAGAGTTTACAATCTAATGCTCCGATAAATAAGACTGAACATTGCCTTTTCAGGACAATTTTGCTTAGGACAATAATAATAAAAGTTTCATAACAAATAAAGTGTATCTCATAAAACTCTCTTCTAATCATTATGACAATAATTGTCAATCGTAGTTTACATTGTAGCTAATTACATTGTAGTAAGCTTTACAGAACCGCGTGAAAAGATAGTAATAATAATATTGAACATCTTCAATTTAAATGAACAGTTTCAATTTAAAAAAAAGAGTTACAATCATGTTGTTTAATTACAAACTATTGATCAATCGATTCAACCTTAGGCAGGTATAAAATCGTAGATCGAAACATCGGGTCTCGACGAATTTGACGTTTCGCAAGCGTCGAGGAGTGTTTTAAGGATAGCATTTTTATGACCCAGTAATCTCTTCCTCTCCTTCGTGGGGAATCTTCACGAAGATCGTGGCGAGTCACGGAGACCGGATCTACGCTCCTGGTTCTCACAGTTAGCTGAATGTCGAGTGTAGAGAATACGGCGATCACATAATTAAAGAACACAAAGAGGGTGGGAGGGCGCCCCGTTTCCTTCGCTCGTCTGTTATTCCGACTTAACAATGCTCTCTGGACTAGCGAGGGGGATTGCAACATTCCGGGTCTTCGACAAAAACTTAGACACAGTTCTCTACAAATAACGTCATTAACATACGACATTGTAATTACATTCATGAGCATTATCATAATTACCACATTTAATTGCAATTTGTGTTCCCTTTCAGGGCGATTATCTGATTGATAATTCGCACTTCTTGCATTCGATGAATGGGAGATTTCAGAATATATATAATTCGGGTTCGAGTAGTTTTTCTAAAATGTACGGCACTGTAAATCGAGATACACAACAATGGCTTCTGCTGTGCTGTTACAGCACCGCGTGTGTTGCGCAACAGATACTGAAACTATAGAAAGGGCGCTAAACTCGTTTGTGCGTATCCGCCACGATCGACCTTCGAACATTTACGGGATCGTCGTTGAAATCCAAAGCGGGAAACTTGGCCCACGATTTTATGACGTGAACTCACCGTGATTTAAATCGCGCATGTTGCAATGGATCCTTTGAAAAAAGGATAAGATAGTAAATTGAAATAAAGTATCAGAGATTCAGAACGAGATATGAATTTTGAAAATTAAATATCTCACACGCACTTGTACATAAATATATGTTCTTCAAAATAAAAGAGATCTATTTTAAATTTTTGCATAAATATATAAAATAAAATATATATAATATAATAAATATAATAAATAAATAATATAATAAATATAATAAATAAATATAATAAATAATTGTCAGGCTTTTAATCTATTGAAGAGAGGTCGTATTAATTAATTTACATGTTGTAATCCAAAGTAGGAAATATACACGATTTTATTTTGTGATGTGGAATCACTATGATTTAAATGGCGTTTGATACTTATTGTTTGAAAAAAAAAGAATTAACATGGCATAATAAATTTAAATAAAATAGGACATAAAACCAGACTTTAAAAGTTATATCTTCTTGAAACTAAAAAAAAGAATAAATTTAAATTTTTGCAGCTGTGTAAATAATTTTCAGGCTTTCAATCTGTATCGAAGAGATGCCTATTGCCATACGAACTTAACTTACACGTTGTACAATAGTAAGCATTAGGACGTATTAGACAGGAAGTATTAGATTAGATGTGCTATTTTTAACTCGGAAGTCGAACGGGATCGTAAGGTGCATTCGAACGGTTTAGCATCTGTTATTCGCCGATGACAAGTCAGCGCAAATTATTCCCGATGATTACCGCCGATGAATGTGCACATCTTTTTTTTCGAATCCGAACCAATTCTCTACGGGGTGCGTGTTCAACCATAATTTCCTGGTCTGTCGAGAAATCGACGAAACAAGGCGATTCTATAGCGACGAGCCCACTCGCACGCGATCGTTTGTGAACTAGATCGTCTCAAATTAGGCTTGTACATATGATTAGAGAGAAAAATAAATTAGAGAAAAAATATATTAGATAGAAAAATAAAATTAAAATATATATCGTGTGCTCTTTAATTTAAGCCTGAAATAGACATACTTACTTGTAAAGAAGATTCTTTTAGCAGAGAATTAGTCGAGGTATCGTTGAACTGAATTTGAATTTTATATGAAAAACAATTAATTTCTTCAATTGTATGAATTCTTTTATTAAAAAATAAAAATGAAAAATAAAAATCGCGAAGAAAACTCGAATAAATCGGATTGAAAAATTAATTTATCGCAACAATAGCAAGTTGAAAACATTTGAAGATCTTGTAATTTTCATCGAATAACTGTCGGACATGATTCGGACAAAATTCCAGATTGATTCATCCAAGATCGACTGAACGATAAGCTATTTTTTTTCACCGATGTCTCGCCTCGAGCAGGCGAAGAAGTGATCGACATAGGCAGAGGATGATTATGCGGGATACGCCTCGATGATATCCGTTCGAGGGTGTAGCCTGTATGTGTTTCTGCCTGTATTGCGATTGCGCAAGCTAACATCGAGGAAACAATGAGAGCGTCATCGTAAGGCTAAACGGGGCCCCGGCTGTGCCCCGATCGTGACGTGGCGGCCTTCGAGCGATCGGATCGGATCGTCCCGTGACGGGGACCGAAAATGACAACAGGCCGACCGGCGGTTTTGGTGATGAAACGTTCCGGACGCGGCGTTTGTCCGCCGTCATCGCGAGGATGACGAAGACGTGGACGGTAAGCGGCTTCACGGGGCTCCTCGTCCTCGTACCCGTTACCGTCTGCGCGACGATCACCTACGTCAACAGCAACGAAGACCCGTCGCGATGCAACGATCGCAATAATAATAATCGCAGTAGCAATAGTAAGCAAAATTTACAAATGAAATATACAGACACTCGGGGCCTGTCGCATTCGACGATTTCGCAATTGAGAGATTTTACGACATGAGATTTTATATTGTTCGCGAATCCAGGGTCCCCAGTCTATTCTAGGTATGAGAAATTCATGATTTTCAGGATTTTTTTTTTGAAGAATATTAATATATAAATTAATATATATATCATTTAAAAAAATATAATCTATAATATATATTAAAAAAAGTATATATAAACTTTTTGACATTTTTTATATATTTTTATTGATGTAATTAAATAATACATCAATATTTTTTAAATCTTGGATATTTAGCTCCTTTTTTTGTTCAATACGAACTTTTGCGCGTAACGAGTTCAAAAATGACATGCTGTTTTTCGTGTAATAGGTTGAAATGAAAAATTTCGTTTAATTTTATTCCGTAGGATATTTTTAGAACTAAATTAAATAATTGTGATTTAAAAAATTAATATTATAATAATATATAATAAATATAATATTATTTTTATAATAATATATAATAAATTATATATATAATAATATTATATTTTTCTGATCTTTAAGAAATTTCAGCAAAATTAAATTATCTAATTTTAAAATGACATTACTTATTTTTCATCTTTTTCTAATGAAGTTAAATTCAGTATCTCAAAAAATCCTACTGAATATATTATAATATATAAAATTAAACTAGAGTTTTCATTTCAGGCTACACATTTCATTTTACATTACACGAGAATGTCACACTTTTATTTTTTATACACAGAAATTTGTATTGAATAAAAAAACTAAATATCTAATTGTAGGATTTAAAAATTTATTGATGTACTGTTTATATAAATATCAATAAAACCATATGTAAAATGCCTAAAAACTTAATTTCTAATATTCTTAAAAAGAATTTCTAAAAATCAATTTTTCATACTGCTAGAATAGATTAATCTTTTAACAATGAAAATAACAAAACGAAATGACGTAATATAAGATACTTCCCGTTTTTCACTGATCGCTTTTGAGGGACTTCACAGTCAATTTGATCGATGAATACATAAAATGCTAGGCTTTCTTTTTTATCTCTTCACTTTTTTTCAATGTGATTAAAGATTCTAAAATTTAAGAAGAAAGAATTTCTTATAATTATAAAATGTAAAAACTTACATTTTATAATTATAAGAAATTCTTTCTTTTTTTTCTAGTGGTAACATATCGCGTTACGCAAAAACGAATATTTTTCAGAAACTTTCTCAGTGTGTAAATACGATGTCGACTGTATCGCGAATGCGTTTTGCAAAAACCAACAAACCTGCTCGTGCAAAGAAAATCACATCGAGTTCAGGACTAACAACAACTACAGATGTCTAAGAGGTACTTTTTTTCGAACCGATTATATACACTAACATTAATCTCGCAATTTTCTACATCAGGTATAAAATAATATTTCAAAAAAGAGTTAAAAGATGAGATAAATTGTACTCTAAATTTCAGTCTCTAATTACTTGAACATTCGGGATCGATGTCATCGACCTCAAGAACCGAGATCCCGCGGAGATACTCGTCCATCCCTATTCCTTTCTCACGATCCCGTCTCACCTGGAGCGTGTCGTTCGTCGTGCTCGTTGAGCCGACAGAGATCAGAATAATTTCTATGAATGAGTCAGAACGGCGTAAATCCGTTCTTAGATACAGCCCTTTCGACGCGCAATAAAATATTTAAATTAAATTTATATTTTAAGTTGAATTAAAATCGATTAAAAATTTAGCAAAAATTCCAGATCGTTAAAATAAACATCGCGAATTGCGAAGCATTCTGAGGATATTTTGTCCTACAAATAATAATGTCTGAACTGCACTTTTGAAATTTTCGTAATTTCACTAAATCACCTTCAGACGTTACGTCACAGATTTCCGAGATGTAAATGAAAAATAAAGCTGTGCGTTTTTACTTTTATTAATAGGATATAAGAAATTTGTATAACGGTTTTCTAACGAAACAAATCTGTTGAGTGGACACTTGCATGAGATAACCATGTTATTTCGACAGTGGCCACTCACATCGGCGATCCCTGCGAGGAAGATATCCAGTGTGAGTTTACATTTACACCGCAGTCGGAATGTCGAGAAGGCACTTGTCAATGCGCCCACGATTCTCACTTCACGGATGGAAGGTGTTACGAGTCCGTCGGTGAGTGTTGTTTTCCTGAGAAACGCTTCAGTCGGCCCTTCATTACGCATATTTATGGGAAAAATAAATATCCCGTGAGTTAATAGGGGGAAGAGATAGAATGGAAAAGTTTATTCGATGCAAGAAGAAACGTAAAGCGAGATCTTACGATATAATATATTATTTGAAATTGCAAGATTTACTGTTGATATAATAATGTTGTAACATTGATATAAATTTTTATTTTTAAATTATCGATATCAAGATAAGATCCAGCTTATCTCTTATTATTTTGAAGCGATATGATCGATGTTTTAAATTCTATTCTTGCAATTAGACTCGCTATAACTGCTATCAGCCTTGCACTTGACTTGCATTGTCTTTAATTTCAAAACTTTTTTTTATAAGCTTGCATTCTGATTTTGTGAATTTTATACTTAATAATTTTCTAGAATTTCTTTGATGTTTATATAAGTTTGTAATTTCAATAATTTATTATACGTCCTAAAAGACCAGAATGATTTATTAAAATGTAATCAATAATGGCTTCCTTATATACCTGAAGAATTAATATGTATAATATTCATTAAATGATCAAAAAATATGGAAATTTGTGAAATTTATATTATTAAGATTATTTACACATTTAATTCAAGTTACATATATAACTTACATGTAATCCTATATAACTTACATGTGAACTTACATGTGACTGTTTGAAAAAATTACGTTCTACTTATATTTTATTACATTAACACAATTTATAATTATATTTAATAATATATTTTATTACATTAACACATTTACATAATAAATAGGATTGAGGAAAAATACATATAATACGTAGAATACATATGTAATCGATAAATATATATTTGATTAATTAACAATATTAGTGTTATCTTGTGCTCGATTATAGGTTTAGGCAAACGTTGCCGCTCGAATCGCAATTGCTACATCAAGAATACCTTTTGCGAATACGGTTTCTGCACTTGCGGTTTGCGTCATCATGCGAATCCTGACAACACCGGCTGTCTACCGAGCGCCAGTAAGTATCATAACAATCAATAGAAACTATTACATTCGATATTTTTTGCGAGAATTCTGCAAGCTGTTCGAACCTACCCTTTCAGCTTCTTCTACTCCTTAAGAAAAATTGATAATTTTTAAGAATTTTTCTTGAAGGATATTAAAAATTGAAATTTTTTTAGTGTTTTATTTTTTTATTGATGTTTAAGTAACTTTATCAATTTTGCGAATTTTTCAATAAACTTTGAAAGGCAGAAATGTAAAAAAATTGATTTTTTACTTTCTAAAGTAGACTCGATTTTTAACAATAATACAAAGTAAAATAAAATATAAAAAAGATAGCCCTCCCTCTCGCTAAAACATCCCATTGTATTTTGCAGTTTGTGTATGAAATCATGAAAAATTAAAATAGACTAAGATAAAATAAGAAAAAATATTTTCATTTTTATATATTTCGGTTCTACTTTGGACTTTTTTTGATAATTGTGTAAAAGAGCATATCAAAAAGCATATGATCAAAAAGCATATTCTTAATAGCATCTTGCGTTGACTCTTATTAATCTAATTTTTTATATTGTCACAGACTTTATGTCAGAGACTTTATTATTTGTATTGATGAAATTATGTATCTATAACACATTTCTTTTTTTAGAATTAAACGAAGACTGTAACAGCGACGACGAATGCGTGGTGGAGAATTCGAGGTGCATACACAACAGATGCGACTGCAAAGTGGATTATGTGCTGGCCGAGAGCGGCAAACGGTGTTTAAAAGCCGCTTTTTGGATCGGTGAAGAGTGCGAGCAGCAATCTCAGTGCCAGATGAGCCTGAAGCATAGCCAATGCGATGCAAACGGGACGTGCGATTGCGTCGTCGGCTCTCATAGACGTGGTCGTCGATGTTACGTCGATGTTGGCGAGTATATTAGTCCTAAACGCGATGATTGATTATATTGATAAATATGAAAAAATTTGTCTATAATAATATGTAGACGATTCTTATTAATTTTCTCATAAGAAACAAGAATATGACATTTAAAACACTTAGTTAAGTTAATTTTTATGAAATTTTATTTCAGGATTTAGAGAAATATACAATTAACTCTTTACGTTATGATGTGTCGTTCAGTGAGCTATCTTTCCTTTCTCAGTTTTTCATTTTTTCAACTACTTTTTTAACAGCAAATATCTATAGAATAATAATTGGGTTTTTTGTTTCTAAGATTAGTAGAGCATTAATAAGTGTAAAAATATATAAAGGCATTAATTGTTAATTGTAAAAACACTAAATGTATATAAAAATAAATTGTCAAAATTAGTACTTTTTCATGGAGCATTTTCCACTAATTACTTATTTTATTTACAATATTTTATTTGTGTTTTCCAATATATTAATTATATATATAAATAATATAACAATATATATATATATATATATATATATATATATATAATAATATAATATAATAATATATTAACTACAATAAACAAGAATTTTGCATTACATTAAATTTTCTCGCTAAATTTACTAAATTAAGTATCTTGTTTTATTAAAAGAATTGAATATATTATTTCTCGAAGCCTAACAAAAATATTATGCTCATAATTTTTTCCTCGTTTCATCTTCAATGAAAATTGACTAATTTTATAAAAAGATTTTATTTTCTTGTTAATCTTGTTATCTTTATTTGAAATAACACGTCTTTGATATTTTTGATACGAGACGAGAATAAAGTTTACAATCAGAATTATAATTAAATTCGAGAAAAATATAATTGTATATTGGATGCAAATCTTATCATTCATGTCAAAAATAACGCATTTTGCAATTTTAGAACTGGGCGGTCGTTGCGAGACTCACCATCATTGTATCACTGGAAGTTTAAGGGATTCCAATTCGACGTGGAAATCGAAAGTGGATTGTGTTAATGGTATGTAATCGTTTATTAAATATAAACTTTATCATCCGAATAGCGCTGAAGGAACGTGATTTTAATCATTTGCAGGTTTCTGCACTTGTACCGATGGTTATACCTTGATGGAAGAGCTGCAGGATTGCATTCAATTCACCGATAACGGTATCTTTTATTAAAAATTTTGATTTAACTATCAAATCAATTTTATTATTTTTATCGATTTAATTATTAATATTAAAATTTATTTGTTTTGATTTTTCTCATTTTCGTAGGTGCAACAGGGTGGCAAGCGTACGGAATACTTTCCATCATCTTTATCGTGAAATTTTTCGTATCTTAAGGATATGATGGATAACAATCTGTATCCAACAGCGCTTTTCATAAATCTATAAAATTTCGTTGATTTAATTTAGAGTATTTAAATATATAGAGTGTCGTAGAGCTTTAATAATTTATCTATAGTTTAAATATGTGTATTTATTTAAATTGAGCTTGATTAATGTAAATTTGATATCTTATCTAGCAGTTCAACCACATAAGCAGCCAAAGAGAATCAGCGTGTTTTCTCAAGTTGAGAAAGCAGCGAATCCGTTAGATCATTATAACGACATTGTTCTTTCTTCTTGACATACCAAGTGAATAACACTACAGTCATCGACTAGATTACACACTTGAGCAGAACGTCATCCCTATCCCATGCGAATCAAACGTGCATAATAATTATACGCAATTATTCTCTATTCCCATAGAAAACAATATTTCACCTAACAAGTAGAAAAATTCTAGAAAGTGTGCGTGTTCGTGTTGTAATATACAATATTCTAACACATCTCTCTCTCTCTCGTATACACAGAATTTCCTTTACGAGTTTCTATCGAATTTTTCTGGCACAGAGATCAATGCCCTTCGAATCCAAGAGGTGATTTTCATTTAATCACAGTCTTCACGATAACATATCCCACATGTTTTATACCACGTAACGTGTAACATCCTCCTCCACTTTCTTGCTTCCCACACACACGTGCGCGTGATTCACGGAGCAGAATTTTTCCAGTCTTCCTTGATCATGTCACTGACTTTCTCGGCGATCATGTACACGGGCGCGGTCGTGTGACCGGCGATTATGGTCGGTATGATACTGGCGTCTGCGACTCTGAGACCACCGATTCCGTGCACCCGTAACCTGTGGTCCACCACGCCCGAATTTCTCCGCGTGGACATCTTACACGTGCCCGCGTAATGAGCCACGGTCGTCGACACGTGACGGGCGACACAGGCCCAGTACGGGTCGCTCTTGAAAGTAATGTGTTTACATCCCGGAAATGGTACTGATAGCAGCGTCGCGTTGTAACGTTTAAACGCCCTCGTGGAAGCTATGTCGATTGCCTGGAAAAATAAAGAAAAAATTATATAATTTTTTCTCTCCTTTATAAATTTAGTCATTTTTTTTCTCTCTTAATTATAAAATTAGTCAAATTTTCGTTCAAATTAAAACGAGAAAAAATATGACACTATAATATTTTTATTATAGTTATATTATAGTTATATTAGCTCTAGATTTCGAGAAATTAACATTTACCTGATTTAACTCTCTTGGAAAAACAAAACAATTAACTTATTTCGCGGAAGAATTTAATATAACATGAAACCTCTGTTTATTGGAATTATTAATCATGAATATAAGAGCTAACTAAGAGCTTTAAGTGTCGTATCTTTTTTCTTATATGAAAATTAATAAGAATTTACTATATTATAATAAAAATATTTTTCATATTTATCAGTGTAACAATGTAATTAAAAATAAATGGTGACAAATAATGTAATTAAAAATAAATTTAAAACAAAAAATATATTATATATATTATATATTAATATATAAGGATTCTCTTGCCATCTTTATAGCTTGCACCATCGTATTTAGATCGTCTTCGTGATCATAATAATTCATGTCGATGATCGGCGAGTCCGACTGATCGGTACTTCTCAAAGTGAATCTGCCGCGGCTCTTGGGCCGCAAAAGCACAGGTACAATCGTGAAAGCATCGAGACCCTCATAATCACCATAAACCTCTTTGTAAAAATCGTCGGTAACTCCGAGTAAACTGCGAAAAGTTCCGGACACATCGCCAAGAAACGAGCTTACGCCCAATATCAACTCGATATCGGGATGGTCATCTTCTATCATTAATTTGCTTCTGTTAGGATACGTTTCAAGGATGTCACGATTGATGGTGATGGAAGTTATATTGGGAACAGTCCGAGCAATAAAATTTCCTACAAGAAATAAAATGTGACTTTTGCATTTCTCGTTCAAAGCAATCAAGCTTGAAGACAACTTTGGCAAAAGAATCTAAAAAGTAAATACTAACGATGGACCTTATATAAATTTCACAGAAATTTCTAAAAATAACTACTATAAAATGCTTACCATGTCGCTTGTGTACTTTTCTTCTCGTTATACTCAAATTAGCCTTAGTATTAATGAAAGCTAATGCCTCAGCGCCTCCAGGTATCGTCCAAGGACCTGTGCCTTGTATCAGATACTGCAGGAAATTAGTCGGACTGGAAGTTAATCGCGGTTCGATAACGGTTATGCTCTCGTTGACTAGAAACGTTAAAGCTGACATGGTCACGTGATCCTGTAAATTAAATCCCACTGGAAGATCCTCGATTGTACGGATGCCTAAGGAGCTCAAGTGATCCTTCGGACCTACTCCGGACAGCATCAGTAACTTTGGTGATCCAAAAGCACCTGTGCATTGGGAAAGAAGTTTTTATTCCCGTACAAATATATTAAGTAGCAAGATGATTTGTAAAATATAATAACTTTTATTGAAATGTATTTGTAAGTTGAATGTTTCTTTCTAAAATTTAATTAATATTTGCTTTCTTATCCATAGAATTAACCTTTTTCATCAAATATTTTAAATCCGTTATTTATTTTACGTGGAAAATAAAATCACATCTTTTTATTCCACAAACTTATAATATATCCTAAATATATACCTGCACAGAGTATAATCTCTTTAGTGGGAGAGATGAAGTAAGTTTTATGATTCTTTACGAATTCGACGCCCATGGCTATTTTCGTCTTTGGATTAATGACAATTTTCGTCACCGTCGAAAATTTCGACAAATAAAAGTTTGCTCGGCCACGGATCGGCTTGAGGAAGGCTTTGCTAGCGCTAACTCTGTGCCCATTCCGCAGATTCGCTTGCACACTCGAGAAGCCTATGGACTTGTCGCTGTTGTAATCTATTAGATCATAACCGAGCTCTTGACCGGCCATCAAGAAACGTTCCTTGAGTGGAGTAGCGTAAGAAGGAGTTGTGACATCCAGGTACCCATCGTATCCATGGTATCTGACGAGAAAAGAAACAAGAGATTATAAAGCGAAAAGGAAATAATATTACAAATTTCGTACAATTAAAATTATTTAAAATATACTAGGTATGTAATTAAATTTTGTTCTATTTTTTATAATATTCAATGTTTATTCACGAATTATATATATATATATATATATAATTTATGAATAAACATTGAATACTATAAAAAATAGAACAAAATTTAGTTACACAGCTAGTATATTTTAAATAATATATATATGTATATATGTATATATGTATATATGTATATATGTATATGTATATATGTATAGTTTAATCATGAAAGTAATCCCCATGATTTGCTTCCATCTTTCAGATAAGTTAAAAAAGTTTATAAATTTCGAATCGATAAAAAGTCTGGTTTTTATTTGCAATAAATTCATCAAGTCATTTTCCTTGACATTTCTAAATTTTTTTGTCCTGCCAAGGCTTGCTCTATCGAAATAAATAGTCTGAAGGTATTATATCCGGATGGAGTACAATAAGATACTCTTGGTCAATTTTGCCAGATGAGGTTCAAATTTAAGTGGAC
The DNA here is from genome assembly GCF_003227725.1 of Camponotus floridanus. Lineage (NCBI taxonomy): Eukaryota > Metazoa > Arthropoda > Insecta > Hymenoptera > Formicidae > Camponotus > Camponotus floridanus. The sequence goes on along the minus strand of NW_020229425.1, from coordinate 519,218 downwards.
CTTTATTTTGTAAGGTTTCTTTCTAACTTCTCGCTTATAAACGAAGTAACTAACGAAGAAAAAAGATAACAATACTAATCTGCAATTTTATTTTGTCGAATTCAAATAGTTTCACAGTAAATCATATTTGATTATTTTATTTGACATGTGGCAAAATTGATAAAGGACACATTATTGGAACTTGATTGGATTTTTTGTTCTACTCAGTATATCCACCGAACATAGTGTCTTTATAATATATTCGAATCGATGCAACATGTCGTCAAATAATTTATTTGAATCGATGCAACATGTTTTGTTTGACAAAAAATTTAAATGTCGAAGAGGAATAATTTGAATTTATCTTTTTATCTTATATTTTTTGCAAATAAAAATCAAAGACTTTTTATCGATTCGGAATACATAATTCGTTGCAAGATGAAAGAAACTGTTGAAAAATGATGAGGATTCATGATTAAACTATACATGTATAATTTGCCAATAAATATTGGATTTCATAAAAAATAATGAAAAATTTATTTATACATTTAATAATTAAAGCTTCCCGAAAGAAGAAGCGGACAAGAGAATAAACATATAATTTCTGATGTACCTTGCCTTTTTATCGATCAGTTTACACCTCTCGGATTTGATGAAATACGGCAACACGTCCTCGTAACTCCAGCCTGGATTATCCAATCCCCAGGTATCGTAGTCGGCTGGCGAACCCCTCGAATAGATCATGAAGTTTATCACCGAGGTGCCGCCGACTGCCTTACCAGACGCTATTTTGCAACGACCATCGACCATCGACAGGCAGTATCCGCCCTGGCCATTCGCATCCTGAGGTCCCGGCTCACTTTTGTACACGCGGGCGTAGTCCGTGACGTGAAGGATCGGCGCTAGAAAGGGAATATCCGTGAGGAAGCTCTCGTCGTAGCCCTGTTCGAGCACCAGGACGTTCCAGTTGGCATTCTCGGTCAGGCGATTCGCGAGCACGGATCCCGCCGAGCCGGCACCAATCACCAGGAAATCGAAGGGAAGAGTGTAATCTGGTGTCTCGTTCTGCGGTATCTTCGGTGGTGGCGGGAAGCCTGAGAAGAAGTGACGAATCGTTTCGAGAAGACCTGGTGGCAAGATCCCACCGACGTATCCCAGGAACAAGATCGTCAAGTAGAACTTGAACATCGCGAAGCGATGATTTTCACTTTTGATTTTCTTTCAAACACATGTGCCGATGTCTCTTCCTAGTTTTGATGTATCATTCGCATTTCAATCTTTACTGTAGTTTGTCAACTTTTTTCCTTATATATATAGCTGTAATTTTGACATTTTAGCACAATAGAATCGCGAAATCCGAGCTCCTGAGATGACGAGAATTTTGATTTCCTCGAGAATCTTTAATTTAGAAGAATTTAAACTAGCTTATAAATTTAGCTAATTTAAATGTCCAATGATTTGATATGATTTATATTATTTTTTGCACAGATCTTCTTGATGTTGACGTATCAACATCTTCGATAAAGTTTGAATAATATTTAGAAATGTGATCTTCAAGCACAATTTATATCACAGATGCGCGGCTATCACCGAGTATCAGTGGTTTATGACAACGCTTTATTGCATCTCTTCCCTTTTTAAAACATGATGTTAACAGGCAGTTGCAGTATTGTTCAAGATTGTCGTAGATTTGAATAGCATCAGGGTCGAGTACGTCAGCTGTTGGCATCCTCTTTACGATCATGGCCATATGACGCGAGTAATATAAAATGAAAGAATGCAAAGTGAATACTAATCAGCGGTTAAAAATGCTAACTGAATGAGATTGCATCTTTCTAGTGATTTCGAAATCATTGAAAAAAACTTGAGATGAGAATGAAGAACTTATTATAACTTATTATAACATATTACATCGACAACGCGATATCTATTGACATAAAATGGATTATCTCTCACTTTTTTCAAGACTTAATAATCTTTATGAATTCTTAATAATCTTTATGAATTCTTAAACAATAAGATAGCAGTAATATTTTTTTCTTATGTGCTTTCTCATACATTTACTATATACTAGATATATTTCTGATATTTTTTTATTATTCGAATTGTATATCTTTGATATACTTTCGATTCAATTTAAATGGACAATTTCAAGTGAAACAATTAGCAGATAATTAAAAATTAATCATATATATTTTCCTTTTTTGATTTAATAAAGAAAAAAAATACCTGTTATTGTCGTGCATATGAAGATGTTCTTGCTTTTACAATCTTGATAAAATTTTTCAAGAACGCGAGTTATACTTGAGTGGGAAATCGAAATTTTAATGAATGATTGGATAAGAGAGATTCGTGTTTATCTCGTTAAATTCATTGAACTACTGATTGTGAGATCGAATCTTTGTAGTCATCTGCGTGACTTGATCAAAATTGGGTGAGAGAAAAAATGACAAGGTCGACTACTTTTCTTGCGTTTTTATAAAAAAATAGCATACGTTATTGCAATTTGTTAATCTTAAAATTTATCTCATGTACAATTTATAAATGTCAACTTGTTATATGTACACAATTATTTATTAATATTTTTTTCTTTGCAATGCTAATTGACGTAACCTACAAAAAAATATACGTGCACTTTCGACTGACAAGTAAACATAATTGATGTAAATTGGTGTATGAAATGATATATAAACTTTCGCAAAATGTAATTTAACTTTGGAATGTGGCACGCACTTTTGAAGTGTTTTGATATTATTTTGAAAATTCAAAATAATATCAAATTTAATTTAATTCTATTTAATTTTATTTAATTACTTTCTGTTACTTTCTCGATTTTGAAATGCAAGTAACAAAATTTGGCATAAAAAGGTGTAAAATAAATTTTAATGATAACTTTTTTTTTAATTAGTAAAATATCTGAAAAGAAATAGATTAAACTGAATAAATTGCAGTAAAAATTAACGTTAATATTTCGGAATAAAGTTACAAATTAAAATTTAGATGATTAATATTTAAGAAAAATGCATCAATATTATTCAAATAGAAAGGAAATTCCATTGATGATATTAAATCGAGGAGTGGTATCAGAAAATACCTGCAGAAAGATATACAATATAAAATCCTAAAGAAACGAGTTTCGCGTGACCTACATAAACAATTACGACATGGTCCATACTTGGGGATCTATATTTACACCTATTATGTTGTGCGGAGAAGATAACAAAGTTACATAAGACATATTGTAGTAATGTCGAGTTTCGATACTGCATGTGTGTGAGTGCGTGGTTTAAAATTGATGTTTTCGACGAGAAAATTCTGATGCCATAAATTCTTTGATTCCCATAGTTACAAAAAAAAAAAAAAAATAAAACATTTATAATAATCTTAAATTCTTTAACACATATGTTTTTTAATGTCAAAATATACTGACAAGGAAACTTCGTGAAAATTGGAAAATTTTGATTTTGATGAAACTTTACACATACGTAGGAGAGGTAAATGGATGAATTTAGAAATTTTTAATTATCCAAAAAACTACATCAATTTTTATTTTGACGAAACTTTACACACATGTAAGAGAGATAAATCGATGAAGTTAGACATTTTCAATTGCTCAAAAAACGATTTTAAGAGATAAAATTACTCATATATGTACAACATGTTTTTTGTTTTTTTTTCGAAATATCTCTAAAATTATTCAAAATATTAAAAAATCTTTTATACAAAAGTTTCATAATAAGAATATCTTACTACAAATCTGTGATCGACTTGCATTTTTCGACCGATTTTTCTTTATCCCTACTCTTTTTGCATGTAGATTCGTGGAGAAAGACACTGGACGGAAGACACTTGAGCTCAGGAACGATATTAATTTTCAATCGCAGGTAAATATTACCTAGTGCGCTGTTACCCTATAAACACTCAATATTCCTAAAATATTGCACAAATATTATTGAAAAATTAAAATGATATAATTATAATATTCCAAGAATATTATGCAATGTTTTTTAATATCGTGGAATTATTCTGTCGACGTCCACTTTATATAATATCGTATATAGATATATTATTTTAATATCAGTGAAATATTATAAAAGTTTTTAGAATATTATTTTGGTCAACAAATTGACGTTCATATAATATTCATGAAATATCATTATAACATTCAATTTGTATCATATATATATGTAATACTATTAGAACTATTATAACTTCTCACTCAACAATATGTAACAGTTATATTGTTGAGTGGGAAATTACAACTAACAATTATATAAATGTTACTTGGTTGTTGAGTTAATATTATAATATAAGTAATATTCTAGAAATTCTTTCTAGGTATTCTTCAAATATTAAATAACTAAAATAATATATATTTGATAATCTAGATTACAATATAAATAATAATATGTTATATAAATTCCCAGATTGTTATTTAATATTAATGTACAAATTTCATACAAACATACATACGTATAAATATACATACATACATATATACTTTTTCTTGTTTTTTCATCTGTATCAGCATTACTTTTTAAGTGTTGTAACTGTTCTAGAAATATGAAAACATATTTCAATACTTTTTCGCTTTTTATATGATGGCGATACAAGTTAGCCTGCAATGTATGTTCAATTAAAAAACGTTGTATTATTTAATCCTGTTATATGTTTATTCAGTATTAAAATTAATATTAAGAGAGTGAGATTCCGTTTTAAAGAAATCATAACGACTTCAAAAATATAAATTTTAGTTATATATACAAAATTTAAATAAATAAAATAGTAAATTTAATATTAAAATAAGGATAACTTTGTGGTTGTAAATTTAAATATCTATCCAGGTAAAAAATTTATTATTTATATGTATCTTTTTTTAGAAATAATTATATTATATGTATTATTAATACGTCATGTGACGTCCATTATCTCCTGGATACATCAATTAAAATTCCTTCTTATATCATTTAAAACAAACAGATATGTAATCTTTCTTCTACGCAATATTGCACGCAATATCATATGAAATATTATTATATAACAATAAAAATTTAATTTTCATATATAATTATAAATTAAAAAATAAAGATTTACCTTTTTCTACAAAAGACGAACATTTTAAAACATTTATTATTAAAAGCTTGATAAATATTAGCGAATTTTTATTGAAAAAAAAAACAGAATAATTTTTCTAAGCAATTGGATAATCAAATTAATAATACTGATGAAAACAATTTGCATGAAAAATTTTCTATGAGAGAAAAGTCTTGATGACATAAAAGACATTGAATAGCAATTAAAACATGATGAAACATTTGTAAAACAACTTGTAATTATAAATAAAAATATTATCATATAATTGTATGTTTTTTAGAAAAATTTAGACATTTTTTAAGCTTTATATCATTTCAAGTTATTATTATTTACTTAATTTGTATTTTTATTTAATTTGTTCTCCATTTTTGAAAGTGTAATTAGTATAAATACACATTATCAAAATTTTTCATTATAAATACACATTATCAAAATTTTTTTTACAGAAATCGGCACTTTATGCTTACAAAATACTATGAAAAAGACCGTTACTAGGATTATGAAAATATTGTTTAATATTTTCGACGATTCGAGATGAAGTAGCTGCAAAATTTACTTGAAACAAAGAGAAAAGAAAGAGAAATTTGAAACGCTGTTTTTATGAAAAATCATATTTGATAAGAATAGATTTATAATTTATTTAAATTTGAAATTTTATTCAAAACTTTATTTATTGTTGTAAAATAGAAGAGTTGTTAATATATTACAAAATATTTATAATTTTATATAACTTTATTAAAGAAGTAATTATTAAAAGAAGTAATTAACTTATAACGGGTCGGATACAAGAGGCAGGTAAGGGTGGCGCGATTCACCGTCAGACGCGGGTGCCCGCTGCGATCAGCTGATCGCTACATACACACACATGCGAATACATAATTCTTATTCTCTCTCCCTCTCTCTCCCCCTCTCTCTCTCTTTCATTTGATTACTCATTTGAAATTATTATTACTCTTACTTAAATTATTATTTACTTTTTATTATTATACATTTTCACTTTAATTATTATTTTTTTATGTTGTATTGTTTTTTTTTTTTTTTTTTTTACGAGAGAGGGGAAAATGCATTTTATGCATACTCACAGGCCGGTCCGGTGAGTTATGTGGGACTCGAGTACCAAATCGAATTACCAACTCGATATTCCCTACCCACTAAAAACCCCTCTCTTTCGCTACAAGAATATGTAAAAGTATGTAGGGTGTCCCATTTAAAAAGTTGGAGGTGACTTTCAACAACTTGGCAAGCGCAACATGGAACTGAGAATGGGAACATGGAATGTGAGAAGCCTTTGGGAGACCGCTGCGACAAAGAATCTGGTGAAAATTATTAATTCTTCGATTGGCATTGAACATAATTGTTGGAAAGGAGGAGGTTAATAACAGATGGAAAGAGAGTTTTTCCAACAATTATTAAACAGAAGAGATTGAGGAACATGAAGAATCGATCAAGATACGATCGACAAGCGAGTCTAAACCCTGCATTATCGGGAATGGTCAGGAAATCCGGAAAAAACCTTTAGAAACCTTTAAAAAATCTTTAGAAAACCTTTAGAAAATCAATGAGAAATCGCGAGCATTTTTGAGAAAAATATCAGGGATGCGTTACTACCATATTTATGTAACAAAGAGTGAGTTGTTAGAACTCACAGAATGAGTTATTAGAAATTAATATATGAAATAAAAATGTATGTTTTAATAACATTTATATAATTCAGTGGTGTTCAAGGCCTATTGATGCGTAATATAGAGCCTCTCATGGACAATTGTCAGCCTTACTTTCCAGCGATGGATATTGTTTAAACGAACGAGGATATGGAGACCTAACGCTCGGAGGAATAACTGAACTATCCAAGTCTCAAGGGGATATAAATATTGAGGACTGATCCTCCAGGTTGAGGGTTGGGCGCTAGACTAACAACCTGTTCTGTAAAAATCAAATGTTAAGAAACCAGAAGAGAAACCTCGGACAGGACGGATACAACGGCAATAACTTGGCAAGCGCAACATGGAACTGAGAATGGGAACATGGAATGTGAGAAGCCTTTGGGAGACCGCTGCGACAAAGAATCTGGTGAAAATTATTAATTCTTCGATTGGCATTGAACATAATTGTTGGAAAGGAGGAGGTTAATAACAGATGGAAAGAGAGTTTTTCCAACAATTATTAAACAGAAGAGATTGAGGAACATGAAGAATCGATTAAGATACGATCGACAAGCGAGTCTAAACCCTGCATTGTCGGGAATGGTCAGGAAATCCGGAAAAAACCTTTAGAAACCTTTAAAAAACCTTTAGAAAACCTCCCTCGGGGATCCTTTTCTTGTATTATGCAGTTAAGTTATTAATTTGTTTTATATCACAGTGAAAATGATTTTGTTAATATTTAATCGTGCATCATGTGAAATTTCTGATGAACATCTTTATTACTCTGCTCTTCATGTTATCAACCTCCGACTTCAGCCATTGTAATTTTATCAACGCGATAGCAGCTTTTTGTGATTCCAACGAGTTGTGAGTAAATTTGAGCAACTATTATTTTCTCCCTTTTCCATATCTTACTATCTCATAATTTATACATCTATGTCTAACAAATAATATTAAACAGTTTAATAATCATTAAATCTTTACTAATTACTATCAATCAATCAATCCTTGTTTCATCTCTCCTCCAGCCTCATTCCTTGTTCTTCCTAATTCGCCTAGAATCTCCGAAAGGCGATTCGCGAATAAATCTCCTAAGATCTTTATCCATTCGTTCAGGATTTCAGCATTGGAATTCACGAACATTTCCTTGTTCGTTGAGAATTTCCGCAAGGCGGTTCGCGAACAATTCCCCGTTCATTGAGAATCTCCGCAAGGCGGTTCGCGAATGATTCCTTAATTTTCATTTCCTTTTAATTGTTTTTTCTGATTTATTTATCAACAATTCGTATTGTTTTCTATCTTTATATTTCGTTTAAGCCCTTCTTTATATATATTTAACTCTTCATTTCTATTTTTCTTTATTCCCTTTCATTTTCTTTTAATTTCTCATTCCTTTCATTATTATTATTTTTCCTTTTTTTTTCCTTTCTTCCCCTTTATATTATTTCCTATGTATTATCACTACGAGTACTTTGGGAGAAATCATTGAAATAGATGAATAATTTTCGAACTTAGACTTGGCGAATCGTTTATCTTAATTTTATTATTGTATTTTAATTTGGACCTGTGTTTCGCCGAATTTAAAAAATTTTAATTTTAATTATAACATACTCGAGAATATATACATACACGCACACATATTCATTCATGCATAACTATAACTGCTAAGATGTATTTTTCTTTCCTTATATTTTTTTTATATAATATATGTATTTTTTAATTTAATGTAGAATTTAATTATTTAACCCGTTCTCTTCCCTAAATCCTGAGATCGCACTAGGTCCTATCCCGCGTAACAAGGATTAGATTCCTTTACCGAAAAGGGACCACCGAACGAATAGGCGTAAAAACGCAGAGTTAAAGAGACCTTCGGTCACTGACCTGTATCAGGCCCTTCACATTCGTTCGACTCGATCCATACACACGCCCGAATAAAGTGTGTCACGGGGTAAGTAAGTTACGTTCTTCCATACAGCCCATCCTTTCAGGATCCGGACGTAACAATATATAAGGATCATGATGCTACATCTGTAATTATTGGAGAAAATATAGATAAAACAATAATATATAATGAAATTCAAATTTATATTGAAGCTCGATATGTAGGACCCATAGCAGCATGTTGGCGAATGAGTAAAGGAAAGAAGGGACTGAGTAAAGAAACTTGAGTTGATATTAACATTAGAGATGAGATATTTTAATCTTTGAAAAATGTTGTGATAAATAAAACACGAGAAACCAAACCTTTAGTGGTAGCCGGGGGGGGGGGAGGAACTGGGAGGGCGCGATTGCGAGAGAAAACGTCGCGGTGGCTGGAGTGGTCAGGGGCATTAAAGGCCTGGGCCCAAGGCTGCCAGATTGCGTACGGAAACATTTATCGTTTAAAAAAAAATTGGAAGAAATATGCCCACATGTATTAACATTTTTATGTGTGTGCCATTCCTCCGCATTAGCAGCGCATGCTGCTTATTCTAAAATGTCTGCATATTGCGATGAATTTCTTTAAAAAATTACTAAATATTTAAATAGCAGTCCCAAACGTACGGCTATTTTTCGCAAATTTTGTAAATGTTTCCAAGAAACAAATCACAAAATATTAAAATTATGTGTATAATATAATAATATAAAAAATACTTTAATTTATAGTCAATTTAAAGATTAATCACTTGATAAGGACCAAAAAACCCATGGTCGAAACGTTGTGATTCTTTACCAATCAATAAATTGCCAGTGTGATCGATTTAAATTACGTTATTTTATTTTATCTACTGGCGACATTCAAGAATTTAATATTATTAAAGATTAATATTTTATATCATTTTAATAATCATATATTGTGTAATTATATAATTTTACAAAAAAAATTGTTAATTTTAAATAATAAATAAATTATTATTTTTTTTTTTAATGCTAACTTTCTAATGCTCGGGTTGGCAAAGGCAACTATTTGGGTCAGCCTACGAGGAGCAGAGAGTGGTAAGAACGTTCTGTCGGTGTTCGCGCGATGGGTGGGAAGAGGCTGGGAGCAGATTACCTTCAGATTATATATATATATAAATTTATATATATATAAATTGAATACTATAAAAAATAGAACAAAATTTAGTTACACACCTAGTATATTTTAAATAATTTTAATTGTACGAAATTTGTTATATTATTTCCTTTTCGTTTTATAATCTCTTGTTTCTTTTCTCGCTAGATACCATGGATACGATGGATATCTGGATGTCACGACTCCCTCTTACGCTCGGCAAGAACTCGGTTATAATCTGGTAGATTAGAACAGCGACAAATTCATAGGCTTCTCGAGTGTGCAAGTGAATCTGCGGAATGGGCATAGATACATACAGCACATATCTTCATTTCATATGAAAGTTGAATATTTTAGTCTTAGTTTTATTTCTGCAAAATTAAATATTTATCATGGCATACTTATTTTAAATTTAACTTTATATTGATAATTCAATTAATTCTCCAACTGATTATCTCTTCATCGATATTGAAGAATGTACAAAAAATTTCGCAATTGTATTGCTGTGACAAATGGATACAAATATGAATATATAAACGATTACGAAGCAGTATCCGCTCCAGTTTTCGAATATCTTTAAAAATGACAAAGGTATGACAAAGATGCATATTTTAGTCAGTCTACGAATCAGGCAGAATCGAGATATCATAGTTTTGAATTGGAAATGTTAGCTATTGTTAAAGCAATTGAAAGATTTCATATCTATTTATACGGTATCGAATTTACAATTGTGACTGTAATGCATTGGTTCATGCCGTGAATAAAGCAAATCTTAACCCACGGATAGCGCATTGGATGCTGAGTCTTCAAAATTATCGTTTTAAATTGACACACCGTTCAGGTAAGCAAATGACACATGTAGATGCTTAAGATCAGCATTGATCAAATTAAATTTTTAGCCAAGAGAAAAACAAAGATAACAAGCAAGGCAGAACCGATATCGTCGTCACAGGAGGATCATTAACATGGATAAACAACAGCCTATGAAAGAAGAAGAAGATATTATAAATATGTATGCGTATTTTAGTAATTAATTAAAAGGGTATAAACAAGATTAATAAAAACAACATGATAAATTACATTATCATCGACTACATCATTGAATATACTTGTCACATTTTTGTTTTCAAGAAAGGGTTAATCAAATATTTGTTTACAATTAACATTGTATTCTTACACAAATTCGTACCACATTTTTTGATACATTGGGAGCGGCATATATTTATGTTTTGCCATATATCCACTCCGTATTGCCTTGATTTTTTTCGGATTAAATCGAAAAGAAGCATTCTTTCCCTCGATTTAACCGCAGCATAATTTCTTCTTGATTTGTCCATTCTTTAAGAAGGTTTGCAGCATATGCTTTAGAACATTTAATCGGTCATTTTCAAGCCAAAAATTATTTAGAAATTGGAGCAATTATTTTGGATTAAAATTAATCGCGTGTTATCTAATTTATTTATTTTATTTCCAGTCGTTGCTTCGATAATATCAATTAAAAAATCTACCCTTATTAGTACGTTGTATTGAAAATAGATATTCCATATTTTTTACACACTTATTTTTTAAGTGTGACTTTAATTAATGTAAAAATAATTTAAGTGTGACTTTAATTAATGTAAAAATTTATTTTTAAATTATTTATGAAAAAGAAAGGCCTTATTATGTTACTAGCATCCGCATATAATCTTAAAGCACTTTGTTTCTTACCAGCGATAACGTATAATTTGTTCGCCGACATAAAAGATAAATGCTTTTCATCAATTATCATATTTAAATCTGTCCTCTCATTTTTAATGCAGACTTAAATACACAAATAGGATTAACAGAATCCATCGAAAAGCTATTACGTTTTCATTTTTAAATTATTCAAAAGAGAAAACATTCTCTCAGGATCGGCATTAGAATTCGGAAGCATTCTAATAGTATTTATAATCGTTAAATCGGGGTATTTAAGAACATTATTGTGTGCCGATGATTGTAAAATTGCTTTCCACATATTACCAAAGTTTAATTTAAAAAAATTTTGTTTTTCTTCCATTGTAAGATCCGATGCTAATGCAATTTATTCTTTTTTTAAAGCATCTTCATCAAAATCACCCATAGTTTTAGCTACGAGAAAAACATTATCAAATAATATTTGTCTATTATTATTAAATAAACTTACAGATGGTTGAAAAACTTGTAACTTTGATAAAAATTTATTATTATTAGTAATATTACTTTATAGGTAACCTTTTACGAATTTTTTCTGCAGCAATCACATAAAGTGTGATAAACAGTTCTCTCGAACCATTTTAACCGTGTTTATGTGATCTTCTAACGTTAATTTGTTCAGATATTTCACATATTTTGACCTTAAAATAATTTTATTAAGATATTTTTGATTTTCCGTTAGTGAAAATATAATATTTGAAAATGTTTTCAAATATCCTTCTTTTAAAAAATTTTAACAAATTTTCAAAAGAAAGTTTTCAGCTTTTAGCTGCAATAAATGGATTCTCGTTTCTAAACTCTCGTTTCGTTGCTTGAAAAAATATATTGAATGCGTTAAAAAAATTTAAAATGTATTTAAAAAAAAAAGAAAATAAGCTTTTATCTCTACGTTATTCATCATAAACAATAAATATTTTCCAGAATTTGTTTTTTCATTCACAAACCACTTCAGTGAGAAAATATTTAATTATATTCTCTAAGATTTAAGAAGATTTTCGATGCATAAATAATGAGAAAGCCAGCGTGTATCACATCATTTTAATATTTTATGATTTGTTTCTTCGAAACATTCACAAAATTCGCGGAAAATAGCTATATGTTTGGGATTGAAATATTTAACTATTTAAATATTTAACAATTTTTGAAGGAAATTTATCGCAATATGAGGGAATCTTAGCAACATATGCGGCTAATGCCGAATGGCAGCAGAATGGCATGGGCATGTTAGTAAATATGGATACATTTCTTCTAATTTATTTTTAAATGTTAAATGTTTCTCTGTTATAACAGATTCATTGTCGCATGACAAGGTAACAATATTTAAAAATGGTATCTGTAATTTTCCATTTTACATTTCACATTTAAATGCATTAAGTAATTTTTCGGCGCTTGAATCTTTGGCATTAATATTTATTAATTTAATTAATTGCGAGCGAACATGTAATGTCTCCGGATCAACTTATCAGACAAAAAAAGTTATCCATTTATCATTATATTATAATGTTTCATTGATAAAAATGGAAAATCCCGCATTTTGGATATTATTAACAATACGCTCTATTTCAACCAGGCATACAACGTTTGTAATATTTATACATTTGATTCGGCTCATGCTCATTCTACTCAACACATTAGGATCTTTTCCTATATGTTGGAAAAAATTAAGAATTTCTTTTGATGTTGGATAGGCAATATTTTTCTCAGCAATTAATGCGGCATATCTGATTTCCGCTGATTTTTTACGCTTATGAAAAGAAGAATCGGTGTGGAGCCGAATAGCTCACAATCAGTGGTAAGAGCAGTTGCCCGGCAAGCGAAAGACTCGGGTTCGATTCCCGATTCAGCGACTTCATCTCGATATTTTTCTCGCCTACGTCTCTTCAGGGGTAAAGAGGGATCCTATAGTATTCTCGGAGTTGAGAATCTATATCTTGGTTTATGCACCAAGTAAAATATAGGCATATCTTTCAAATAAAATATAGGCATGTCTTTCAAATGCGTTTTAATTTTCGCGAATTACTAATCTTTTAAATTTTACGCACTACCATCCGCGGTGGCTCTTAATTGCTCTTTTCTTGGGTATGATTTCCTTGGATGTGATGTTCTCGAATCAGTATTATTATTATCAGTTAGCGTATTTACTTTAATATTATTTTTGTGACACACAGAATGCGCATATCTCGATAGTGTTGAATTGCACGCATAATTGTTACACACTTCATAATAATAAAGACTATTATCGGATGGTACTTTGCATATTCAAGATTTATATCGAAAACAAGGTCAGAGGATTTTCAAAAGATTATAGCGAGATTTAGATGGAAACTAAAAACTTGGGAATAAATTTTAGCGTGAACAGAAGAAGAAACTGTGTAGAATATGTCAGAAGTAAGTAGAAACATTAGAACATTTAGCAACAAATTATATAGAAAATACGAGGAATAATAAAAGAATCAAATAGAAGAAAAGGGAGAGGGAATCAGTTGAATGAAGAAAATTCTAAGGTTAAGAAAAGAGAATAAAATCAAAGAGATTATCAAAGATAAGTAATTGAAATTATTCAGGATAAGAAACAACATTGTATAAGCATATTTTTATGTAAATTTTCTCATTGCTTATAGAATAAAATCTCTCATCCACAGTAATATCGTCAGTTCTTCTTCTCCTACTTTTTTTCCCTCTTCCTCTCTCTCCTTCTTCGTTATCTCTTACATTAATATTGTATTTAAGCAATTTAAAAATATAGTTGCGAATATGAATAAATTTTTGACGTTCGTAGTTATGAATAAGTTGAATCGATTTATAAAAACATACAAAGATCCTTTACTGAGAGCGAATCATTCTAATGTAGTTTATGAAATTTGTTGCAAAGATTGCACAGCCTGGTATGTGGGACAGACTAGTAGATAACTCACTACTAGATTAAAAGAAACAAAAAATACAAAGTCAAAAATAATAGGCCCTCTGAATCCCTCTCGGTGATCTTTCAACACAGGTTGGAGAGACATGAATTCAAATGGAATGAGATAAAAATTTTAGTTGAAGATCCTTCTTACCTAAGAAGAATTATTTCGGAAATGATTTACATTACAGGGCAAAAAAATGGTTTAAATATCCAGAATGACATTATTAACTTAGATAAATCCTATCTCCCTATCATTAAATCTTTTCCTATGGATTAATAAGAGGGTTAAGTGTTTTTCTCCTGTACTTTGGTTGCTGTACTGTGTTTTCTACGATTGACATTGAAAAGAATCCAGAGAGGATCGAAACGTTTGCGTTTCTTTTGTATTAAATTTTTAAATTAAGCGCTTATATGTTCTTTTTTGGCAAAATTATATGTTAATTTTAATATACAATAATTAATCTTTATTTGAATTTTACGTCGTTTTCCAACACCAGTGGTTTTTATTTGCCTTTTGATTATTTTATGACTAAAATCTTCTAATATTGTAATTTTTATTTGTAATTTTTATTGTAATTTTTCTAATAGTGTAATTTTTATATAAAAGCTAAATATAATGTTTAAATTTATCTGAAATTTGAAAGCTTAAAAAAATCTATATATAATTTATATATCTATATATTTATAATCTATATAATATCTATATGATCTATAATCTATTAATCTATTTAAAAAATAATATAAAATAATAAAATTTTAAAAAATTTTAAATTTAAAAAATCTTAAAAAAATAATAAATTTATCTAGAGAATAAATCTCTATATTCTTATAATCTATTCTATATCTTATTGATCGAATTTTCTTTTTAATTTCATATAAAATCTTTTTAAATATATTTAATAATTTCATATGATTTTTTATAATTTTTTTGCTTGTATTTTGTTTTGTAAAATTTTTTGTTTTGTATTTTATTTTATTGATGTTTTATTTAAGATTTATCGATGTTTTATTTAAACTTATTTAACATATTCTAAAAATTTTTTAAAATACATATACAAATTTAAAAGTTATAAAATATCTTAATGTCGCTAGTCAAATAATCAAAGGATCATTGAAAAAAGTGTAATCGACCAAACTAGCCAGAAAATTTGTTTATTAATACGACGTTTCGACCATATGGTTGTGGTCCTTATCAAGTATATACTGGAAAAGATTTATAAATTAATTAATTAATTAACGGTTTGAATACATAGTACGCTCAAGAATTAAAGTGTGAACAATTTTAATACCGATGTAATAATAATTAGAAGACAGGCGTAGACGATAATCTTGTAAACTGCACAAGTCACATTAACAAAAAAAAACGTTATTTAACTAGATTTGAATTCAAGAGACAAATTGATGTGATCTTGACTTCGTCAAGAAACTAAAAAAATACATCGAGAGGAATACGAAACTACGTGACCTTTATTATTTTGTCGTAAATGTTGTTTAAACTATCCGTGTCTTTCTGTAGGTTGATTAAATTATTGAATTTCTTGATAAAGAACATCTCAGCAATTTCTCTCTTTCGAACATATTTTTCATTATGCAAAATATTAGGTTTCAACCTAATATAGTCAAAATCATGTCCGGATTCCAATCTATGTTTGCTTATGACCGAGTGATTAGTTTCATGTAATTTTATATTATTACAATGTTCTTTTACTCGCGTACGTAAATGTCTTTTTGTTTGCCCAATGTATGATAAATTACAATTCTTACAGTTTAATTTATATACAACACTTGTCTTGTCATTATTATGTAAGCTATCTTTACCACGTCTTATTAAATTATTTAGTTTTTTTGTTATTTTGTAGACGACATTAAAGCCACTATTTCGCAATTAAAATTGTTCACACTTTATTTCTTGAGCGTACTATGTATTCAAACCGTCAATTAATTAATTAATTTATACTTGATAAGGACCACAACCATATGGTCGAAACGTCGTATTAATGAACAAATTTTCTGGCTAGTTTGGTCGATTACACTTTTTTCAATGATTCTTTGATATACAAATTTATTTTTAAAAAATTGAGCATTTAATAACGTTTAAAAGAAGCCTATTTTATTTAATAACAAACGCGATATTGAGAAACTTCATAAAGTTGGATATCGCCTTTTGCATGTTCCATTGAACTTTCGATAGATACAATTTGTACCATTTGTCGTTCATCCTGGTGATTTGTCTCATTCTGATTATCAGCACCGACTTTATGCTCACAATAGACTGAAGATAACGATCTCATCGTACACATATTTCGCTACTTTGTCAGGTATCACATTCTCTGGCGCTGCATATATGTTGCTTGATCGCTTAAAATATATGATACTCGTTGTCTATTACCTGACGGTACAAACGTTCTGGAAGATTATAGCACGTTCGTGTTGGAACTTAGCTTCTTGAATAAAGCCGAGACGTAAAATACGACACACTTGTCATCGTCGTATATAACGTCATAAATAAAGAAACTCTTGCCTTATAAAATAAATATATATATATATATATATATATATATATATAAATATAATAAATAATAGGACTTGGGCAATTTGTTTAAAGTTATTAGAATGTCTTCTTGAGCATGATAGAGTAACGTTAGGAGTACAAATAAGTCTCCGCCGTTTTTTATCAAAAATTGAGCATTTATTGTGAAAGAACGGTACCTTATGTTTTATTCAAAGTATTGTCCATCGCTAGCCACTACTTTTTCCCATCTTTCTGGCAGCATACGGACCGCGTCGGAAGAACTCTTCATCTTTTGAGACTATCCACGAATCGACCCAATTTTTGGTATCTTCATATGATGTGAAGTGCTGCTCAGACAGGCCATGTGCCATCGATCGGAACAAGTGATAATCCGAAGGGGCAATGTCTGGTGAATACGGCGGGTGGGGTAGGACTTCCCAATTGAGTGTTTCCAAGGAGGTTTTGACCGGCGCCGCAACATGTGGACGAGCATTATCATGCAGGAGAATAATTTTGTCGTGTCTGAAGTAGTAGTGGGCGCGTTTTTCCTTGAGTGCTCGGCTCAATCTCATCAATTGTGTTCGGTAGAGAGCCCCAGTAATGATTTCGTTCGGTTTGAGCAACTCATAATACACAACACCAAGTTGATCCCACCAAATACACAACATGAGTTTTTTTTCATGAATATTCGACTTGGCTGTCGATGTTGAAGTATGGCCACGTGGTCCCCATGATTTCTTCTTTTTTGGGTTATCGTAGTGGATCCATTTTCCATCACCAGTAACTATACGATGCAAAAAACCCTTTCGTTTATGCCTGGCAAGCAGCATTTCACATGTGCAAAATCGGCGTTCAACGTTTCTCGGCTTCAGTTCATATGGAACCCAATTTTCTTGCTTTTGAATCATTCCCAACGATTTTAAACGATGTGAAATTGCTTGTTGAGTCACTCCTAATGTAAGTGCAAGTTCTTCTTGCGTTTGGCACGAATCTTCCTCCAATAATGCTTCCAATTCTGCGTCTTCGTACACTTTCGGGCTTCCGCTACGTTCTTTGTCTTCGACGTCAAACTCACCGTTCTTAAACTTATGAAACCACTCACGACAACTTCTCTCACTTAAAGCAGCCTCACCATATGCTTCTATAAGCAATTGATGCGCCTCTGCAGATTTCTTCAAATTAAAGAAGTAAATCAAACGTTTCCGCAAATGACGCTTATTCGGCTCAAAACTCGACATTTTCGCACGAAAAAAATTATGTGATGCTAATACAAAATCGCTAATATTTCAAGGTTATGGTGTTGCCAGATGTCCAACCTTACGATATGACGTTTTACATCTGACAATTTCAACCATAACTTACTGTGAGGCCATTTTTTGTCAAACGGCGGAGACTTATTTGTACTCCTATTTATCTTCGAGCCTTTCTTCAGAAGATTCCTCATGTACAGATTGAGTTCACTTTCTTACGTTACGGAATTGGAAATGGCGAAGCTCATAGAATAAAATGCGTCTTTGTGATAAAGTCTTCGTAAATTCGTCTTGTCCAATTAATCATGCAGATTGAAGAAGTGATAAGCGAATTTATGCATGAGACGCTGCGTCCTTTCGTCTTAGAAGTAGTCTTTGTACGAACGTTCTGGAAGATTATAGCACGTTCGTGTTGGAACTTAGCTTCTTGAATAAAGCCGAGACATAAAATACGACACACTTGTCATCGTCGTACATAACGTTGTAAGTGAAGGAACTATTGTCATAATAGGACTTGGGCAATTTGCTCAAAGTCACTAGAATGTCCTCTTGAGTATGATAGAGTAACGTATTTTTCTTCGAGCCTTTCTTCAGAAGATTCCTCATGTACAGATTGAGTCCACTTTCTTACGTTATGGAATTGGAAATGGCGAAGTTCATAGAATAAAATGCGTCTTTGTGATAAAGTCTTCGTAAATTCGTCTTGTCCAATTAATCATGCAGGTTGAAGAAGTGATAAGCGAATTTATGCATGAGACGCTGCGTCCTTTCGTCTTAGAAGGAAGTGGTCTTTGTACAGTAGTGATATATTTGGCACGATGCACCATCTAATTCTTGCAATTGCGGGCAATATTTTCTCATAGATTCGACGTACTAATTCATTGTTGAGTAATTCTTGCAAAAAGGATTTCCGTCCAATCAAAGTTTGACCTTCAGATTCTCGAGGGGTACCTAGTACGTTCATATTTAATAAACTGTTATGTCCTAGCTCTAAGTATTTGATGAATGTTGAACTCAAATTCTCTGTTGTCGATAAATTAAATAGCTCGTTGGGTTGAAATGCTTAATAATAGTTATAGCAATTTTCATTCTTCTTCAAAATATCGAAGTTATGAGCTGAGACAATGGGCAATAGTCAGACAGACGGGACAGACAGTATTATTTATATCCAGATCTAAATGAAAATATTCCAAGTTTAAGATCTGATTCGGATCGTATATCTTGGTTTGATGCAATTAATAACAGGCGCTATATATGGATTCTTAGATCATTGATCGAGATGTATCCCGAAAGATATCACTTTTGATATTCTGATTTATGAAGATTCGTTTTACATAACTTTTCGAGTGCAGGGTCGCAATTTCTAGTTATGAAATATATATCCTCTCCATAAACTTGATATTTCATATCAAAATCGATTGGTGGTACTGTCTTTAAGATAGCCTTCAAGATTGTCTCCTTGTTATACTGAGACTACCCGACTGGAAATTAAAGTAGGGTCCCGATAAGGGCCATACAACGTTTGCCTGACTTCATTGTCGGGGCCTGTTTTTTTTTGTTTTATCAGTATCTTATCAGTATTGTATAAGCATGTAACGCCATTTTTTTACAAGGTCCATATAAGGTATTATTATTAGGTCCTTATAAAATTATAGTCGCGTCCTCATAGGGACCTAATTAGAAATTAAGATAGGATTCTAATAAGGACCATATATCGTTTATCTGATTTCGTTGTAGAGACATGATATTTTTGCCTTATCAGTATCTCAATGAGCATATAACGCTATTTTCTTATAAGGTCCATATAAGGTATCATTATCAGACCCTTATAAAATTATATCAGGTCCTCATAGAGAAATATATAAGGTCATAATTAGATATTTTAATGAGAACCCACGATAATGATAAAATAATTTCTGTTTGGTTATTGTCAAGATAATTACATTTTTGATGTGACAATAATAATTGAAATAGAATTTAATATTGTTAAAATTTAAGATTATTAAATTCTTCTAAAAAGACAGATTGTTATATATATATATATATATATATATATATATATATATATATAACACACATACACACACACACAGTGAACGTGTTAATTTATCTAAGTTTTGATATGGCATTTTTTGATTTGACATTTTTTTTCTGTAGAGGCGATATAAATACATATATAAAATAAATAAGAACTCTTTAAATAATAAAAGATATTAATCCATTATAAATAATATGCATATTTATTTATATTCACATAATTCATATATGTATATTACAAACTATCAAGACCACGTATATGTATTGCACTATTATTTTTATGCACATATATTATAGTGGTTTTTTTGCAAAAAACAAATAATAATAATATAAAGTAATAATAATTATAATAACATAATAATAATGTAATAATAATAATAATAATAATAATAATAATAATAATAATAATGTAATAATTTCGAAAACGTATATTCTTATTTAACATTTGTTGAAATCTAAATATTTAATTAATTAGTAATTTAAATATTTAATATAATAAAATGTCATTTAACATATAGAACGTACTACTCGGATAATTCTTTCGTATTTTTCGTGCGATCTCGACGTTTCGCTCGTTTGCCGTTCCAATTTTTTACATTATTAAAGATTGCCTGTATCGCTCCTTTAAACTGCCTCTCCGATAAAGGATTTTCTCTTTTTTTAAATTTATTTGATACAACAGCTAAGGATATAAAAATGAAATAAAATATTTAATTACGAATATAAAGCTCAATTTTTTAATTTTCATATTTTAAAAAATTGTAGTTATATAATAATACCTTCTAAACAGTTATAAAACTCTGTTTCTTTAAAAACTTTTTTTCCAGACATTTTTTTTACCGTGGTATAATTTTTTGCAACGTTTTGGGACATGTATTGCCTAATAATACTTCCCATATTGCGAATCAATGCATTCGTCTATAGAACGTTTTATATGATAGAGCTAAAAAAATTAACCGTTATTAATAAATGTATTGTACACATATACATTATTTACTTATATACATACATACATGTATGTATGCATATGTGTGTGTGTGTATGTATGGGTAAGCGCGCGCGCGCGTGCTGTGTGTACATATATATTTACATGCATATAATAGTATTTTTTAGTTTTTTAGTCTTTTAAAAAACAAACGAAGTCTTAAATAAAAGTCTTAAGTCTTAAAATGTTAAAAAAAACTAAATTATTAATTTAATATATATTTTTAATCACAGCTAAGGATATAAAAATGAAATAAAATATTTAATTACGAATATAAAGCTCAATTTTTTAATTTTCATATTTTAAAAAATTGTAGTTATATAATAATACCTTCTAAACAGTTATAAAACTCTGTTTCTTTAAAAACTTTTTTTCCAGACATTTTTTTTACCGTGGTATAATTTTTTGCAACGTTTTGGGACATGTATTGCCTAATAATACTTCCCATATTGCGAATCAATGCATTCGTCTATAGAACGTTTTATATGATAGAGCTAAAAAAATTAACCGTTATTAATAAATGTATTGTACACATATACATTATTTACTTATATACATACATACATGTATGTATGCATATGTGTGTGTGTGTATGTATGGGTAAGCGCGCGCGCGCGTGCTGTGTGTACATATATATTTACATGCATATAATAGTATTTTTTAGTTTTTTAGTCTTTTAAAAAACAAACGAAGTCTTAAATAAAAGTCTTAAGTCTTAAAAATGTTAAAAAAAACTAAATTATTAATTTAATATATATTTCTTTAATCACATCTCTGTTATATGTATATTATCCTATGTGAATTTATTTTCATATTGTATATAATGTAATGTATATAATGTAATTATATATTTATAATTTGTGTCATTTAAAACTATGTTCTTCGGAATTAAGTTTAATTCATGTTTAATGTCTAGTCGTCGATTAATATATTATTTGTAAGTATAGATGTATGCATTACCTAAAGTAAACATATAATAATGGATACATCTATAATAATAGATACATATATAATAATAAACGTATATAATAATAAAAATAACAAATATATTAAATCGAACGCTGGACATAGAAATAATCTAAATTCAATTGTAAAGAATTTTCTTTACAATTTTTTGTCAATTTTTCTTAAATGATATAAATTATATATTGGTAGGGTAATACATTACATGTACAATATATAAGAATAATAAGAACGGACATTATATGTTTTCATATTTGTAAATATACTGGCACGAGTAATTTAAAAATTTAGTTGTAAAATCCACTCACATCATAAATCTCACATCATGTGATAATATATGTCAGTGATGTGAATAAAATATATTAAATTAATAATTTAGCTTTAACTTTTTTAATTTTTAAGATTTTCAAATTAATTAAAATTTTATATATTTTTTAAAAATAAAAACATGACATTAAGATTTCAAATTAAGTTAAATAAAACATGGATAAAATAAAATATAATAAAAAGTATAATTAAAAAATAAGGTAAAAATACAGAAAATACAAATACAATAAAATAAAATATAAATACAAAAAGAATTATAAAAATTAGATAAAATTATAAA
This sequence comes from Camponotus floridanus, assembly GCF_003227725.1. Taxonomy (NCBI): domain Eukaryota; kingdom Metazoa; phylum Arthropoda; class Insecta; order Hymenoptera; family Formicidae; genus Camponotus; species Camponotus floridanus. The sequence goes on along the minus strand of NW_020229425.1, from coordinate 496,493 downwards.
AAGATTTCTGATCAATAAGATGTATAGATTATAAGATGGATTTCAGATTTTTAAATTTTAAATAAATTAGAGATTGATACACACATTTATAGATTATGGATCTATTTTCCAGATAGACTTATTATTTTTTTTTAGATTTTTTATTTTCACTATTTTATTAGTTTCTAAATATATTATTTTAAGATTTCGTTATTTTTATTATTTTATTATTTTTCAGACAGATTTATAGATTATATATCATAAGGTAGGTTTCAAATTTCAGATATGGATTTTTAAAAAATTATATATTATATATTTAACTCTTTGAAGATTTAAATATTATAAGATAGATTTTAATTTTTATAAATCAAAATGAATAAAAGGCAGTAAAGAGCCAACGCAGTTGTAGGACGTGGATAAAATAATTTCCAAGACGGCAATTCAATTTTAACGATCCATTCACTTTATTCCAAACGTTTCGGACTCAATTCGAACCTTCTTCAGTGATTCTAATAAAACAAAGAAAAAATAAATAAATCAAATGAGAAAAGAAAAAAAAAACAAAACCGCAATATCAATAAAATACAAGAGAGAGGAAAAAGCACATGTATGCATGATCTATAGGAGCGACGCGACTTCGTCAAGGCTGATCCATCCGAGAAAGCACGATGCAAAAAGCCCTCTCAGCGGTACAAAGCGCGAAGAGCGATGCACTGACAAAATAAATATAACCAAAACTAGTCACACGTCTTAAAAAAGAGAGAAATTTTATCCACGCCCTACAACTGCGTTGGCTCTTTACTGCCTTTTATTATTCATTTTGATTTGTTAATTTAGAGGAGCCTTTAACTTTGTTTATTTTAAAGGGATCAAAGAAATATAATCGACCAAACTAGCCAGAAATTGATTTATTAGTACGACGTTTCGACCATATGGTTGTGGTCCTTATCAAGTATACACTGGAAAGATTATAAATGATTACTAAATTAGTTAACGGTTTAAATATATAGTACGCTCAACGAATTAAAATATAACAATTTTAGTATACCGATGTAATAAAAATCAGGGAGACCAGCATGGATGATAATCTTGTAAATTGCACAAGTCACATTAAAAAAAAACACGTTATTTTAACTAAATTTGAATTCGAGAGAAATTAATGCGTCTGTGAGAGACTTCGTCAAGAGACTAAACAATAATGATATAAAAACTGAACTACGTGACCTTTATTACTTTGTCGTAAATATTGTTTAAACTATCCGTGTCTTTCTGTAGGTTGATTAAATTATTAAATTTCTTGATGAAAAACATCTCAGCAATTTCTCTCTTTCGTACATATTTTTCATTATGCAAGATATTGGGTTTCAACCAATCGAAATCGTGTGTGGATTCCAATCTATGCTTGCTAATGACCGAGTGATTAGATTCGTGTAGCTTTATATTATTACAATGTTCTTTCACTCGCGTACGTAAATGTCTTTTTGTTTGCCCCATGTATGATAAATTGCAATCTTTGCAGTTTAATTTGTATACTACACTTGTCTTGTTACTACACTATCATTGTTATGTAAGAAATCTTTACCGCGTCTAATTAAATTATTTAGTTCTTTTGTTATTTTGTAGACGACGTTAAAGCCGCTATCCCGCAAAAGACGGTACAAGTCATGACTCGAATTCTCTACATATGGTATTGTAATAAATTGAGTCTTATCTGAACGAGTGAGATTCACGTCAACGGTATCATTAAGGTCACGATTATTTAAAAAATTAATTCTTTTTTGAATGTGTCTATGTATAATATGTTCGGGGAAACAATTATTGATTAAAGTGTCATGTACTAGCTTGATGTTTTCTTGTCGGAAGCAGTCATTAGATAATAAAATAGCATGGTCAACCAAATTATAAATAGTGTTAATTTTGTATTTTAACGGATTTGTTTATTTTATTTTAATTTTTATATTAAAAATTTTAAGTATATTATATAGATAGATTTTAGTTTTCATATTTCAAGAATTTTAAGATATATATATATTATATATCTTACAAAGTATAAATATCTCTTTTTTTATTGAGATTTCTTAAATCTCCATACCATATATATATAAATAAATTCCTTAACGGGACTTGAATCCGCAACTCTTTATATGGCAAGCAAGAGCTTTGCTGGCTCAGCCACACTATATATATATATATATATATATATATATATATATATATATATATATATATATAGATCCTATGCACCTGGGAAAAAGTTAACGATAAATAGTACTTTTAATTTAAAGTTGCTGCTAATTTCAATACAGTTCAACTATATGTATAATTACTATTATAATCTCGATTTAAGAGTCCCACCAGTGCGAACTCTGCCACCCAAGAGTGACAGTCCCAGCACCCACCGGTGTAGTTTTAAAAGTTCCACCGATGCGGACTCTGCTACTCAAGAGTGACAGTCCCAGCACCCATCGGCATAGTTTTAAAAGTTCCACCGATGCGGACTCTGCTACCCAAGAGTGACAGTCCCAGCACCCATCGGCGTAATTTTAAAAATTCCACTGATGCGAACTCTGCTACCCAAGATTGTGATAATCCTTCTAGCGAATACATACTAAATGAATGGAAGATCAAAAAATTATCTATGAAGTGCGATATATAAAATTATACATGTGGATAATCTTTTATAATTATAATTACAGCAATGTAAGTTTGTATCCCAGCAAATACTAAGTAACAATTATATAACTGTTAGTTACAACATTATATATATATATACGAGGGTAGTTCGAAAAGTTCTCGGCCTGGCAAAGAAAACACATGATTTCCAGCAAAAATCTTTTTTATTTTTCAACATAGTCCCCTTTCAACTCAATACATTTAGACCAACGATGTTCTAATTTTTTTATACCCTCAGTATAATACGATTTGCTTAAGCCTCCAAAATAAGCATCCGTCTCAGCGATGACCTCCGCATTTGACGTGAATTTTTTTTTAGCAAGCCATTTTTTCATATTTGGAAACAAAAAGAAGTCACTGGGAGCTAAATCTGGCGAGTACGGTGCGTGTGGTAACAATTCGAAACGCAATTCATGGAGCTTTGCAACTGCAATTGAAGACGTGTGAGCGGGTGCATTGTCGTGATGGAAAAGCACTTTTTTCTTTGCCAAATGAGGACGTTTGGTTTTAATAGCATCGTTCAATTGCTCCAGCAATGCTGCATAATATTCCCCATTGATGGTTTTGCCTTTTTCTAGATAATCTATGAACGCCACACCTTGCGAATCCCAAAAATCAGTCGCCATGACTTTTCCGGCTGATGGAACTGTTTTTGCCTTCTTTGGAGCACTTCCACCCGCTTCCACCCATTGTTTTGATTGTTGTTTCGTCTCTGGCGTGTAATGGTGAATCCATGTTTCATCGACAGTGATAAATCGTCGCAGAAATTCGGTTGAATTGCGTTTAAACAAGTCCAAGCACTCTTGAGAAATGTTCGTTCGAATGCGTTTCTGATCGACCGTTAACAAACGCGGCACCCATCGCGCTGAGAGCTTTCTCATATGCAAATGTTCATGTAAGATATTGTGAACACGATCTATTGAGATGTTTGCAATGTTAGAAAGCTCACGCACTTTTACTCGTCGATCATTTAACACACTATCGTGGATTTTTTGAATGATTTCCTCATTCGTGGCGGTTTTCGGGCGACCCGAACGTTCATCGTCAAAGATGGATGAACGGCCACGTTTAAATTCAGCAGCCCATTTCTTCACTGTTGAAAATGATGGAGAAGAGTCTCCTAAAGTGGAATCCAGCTCGTTTTTTATTTCTGTTGCCGTTAATCCTTTTAAAACGAAATATTTTATGACTGCGCGATATTCAATTTTATCCATTTTTGGAGAAGTATCAAATCTTGTCTGTTTTACTCGAGCACAGTAAACAAACTAGCGAACGAATCTGTCTGAAACTGTGCGGTACGCCCTCTGAGGGATTAAACTTGAGAAAAATCAGCCATTTGATATTCTTAGCGACATTTCTATATTAGGCCGAGAACTTTTCGAACTACCCTCGTATTATATATCTTACAAAGTATAAATATCTCTTTTTTTATTGAGATTTCTTAAATCTCCATACCATATATATATAAATAATTCCTTAACGGGCTAACCAATATATAGACTGTTCAGCACACTATATATATATATAACGATAAATCGTAATCTTAATTTGAAGTTGCCGCTAATTTCAATATATATATATATATATATATATATATATATATATATAAGAAGCGTGACAATAAACATCGCACTAGTCTACAAAGCTAAAGGCTTTAAGTTCGATTCCCGACAGAACCGAAAAATTATATACTCGCTCTTCTCTCGAAAAAGCAATAGCAAACTACCGAAAAATTCTTGCTAAAAACATCTCTTTAAGGTAGCCGTTCGGAATCGGCATTAAACTAGGTTTCGTGTGATAATCTGATGCGCAATACAGATATATGAAAGAGAGAGAGATCAAAAAAGATGAAATCTCCCTTTGGAACAGATTTAGTTTGAAGCTGACAATCTCATCTAGTAAAAAGCAACTATCACGAAACTATGGGGGCTCAGACAGGTTTCGTCTTTTGATCTCTTTCTTTTATATATATATATATATATATATATATATATATATATAGATCCGATGCACCTGGGAAAAAGTTAACGATAAATAGTAATTTTAATTTAAAGTTGCTGCTAATTTCAATACAGTTCAACTATATATATAATTACTATTATAATCTCGATTTAAGAGTCCCACCAGTGCGAACTCTGCCACCCAAGAGTGACAGTCCCAGCACCCACCGGCGTAGTTTTAAAAGTTCCGCCGATGCGGACTCTGACACCCAAGAGTGACAGTCCCAGCACCCACCGGCGTAGTTTTAAAAGTTCCACCGATGCGGACTCTGCTACCCAAGAGTGACAGTCCCAGCACCCATCGGCGTAATTTTAAAAATTCCACTGATGCGAACTCTGCTACCCAAGATTGTGATAATCCTTCTGGCGAATACATACTAAATGAATGGAAGATCAAAAAATTATCTATGAAGTGCGATATATAAAATTATACATGTGGATAATCTTTTATAATTATAATTACAGCAATGTAAGTTTGTATCCCAGCAAATACTAAGTAACAATTATATAACTGTTAGTTACAACATTATATATATTATATATATAATGTTGTAAGTTACAATTTTAGATTCTCTACAATATTTGAAAAAAAAAAAGACTTGATTATTGCAACCTGTTTGCATCCAAAATTCAAACTAAATTGGTTAGCTGGAGAAAAAAGGAAACGTGCTGAAAGCTATTTGGAAAACTTATTAGAAATCCGATCAACAGAAGAATTCTCCAAAAGCCCAACAAAAATCTGATCACGATGATTTTTTTATTTTTGAAGGACAAGGAACAACACATGAATCAGAAGAGGATGAATTACAACGATTTTTAAAATCAAAAAATAATAATGTCGAAATGTGGAACGACTATCCTAAAATAAAAAAACTGTTTATTAAATATAATACAGCTCTTCCAAGCAGTGCATCCGTAGAAAGGATGTTCAGTATTGGTGGATCTGTATTAACATCACAAAGAGGGAAGCTAAATGATGACACAGCTGAACAGCAAATTCTTTTAAAAATTGATAAAGAATTTCGATAAAATTTAGTAATGTTTTCATTTATTTTAAAATAAACCCTGTATTATTTAATAAACCTATATTTAAAAAAGTAACGAAAATTGTAACGACGTGTTATTTTTAAGTAACGGTAACGGTAACGAGTTACTTTTGAAAATTGGTAACGGTAACGAGTTACTTTTTAGAAAAAAGAACGGTAACGGTAACGGTAACGGTAACGGTAACGGTAACGGTAACGAGTTACTTTTAAAAAGTAACTTTCCCAACCCTGGTTCTAAACATATAATATAATTGTTAATAAACAAAAGAGAGCTGTAAACAAAAGAGATCTTCAAATATTTAAACAAAATTTACAATTATTATATACGTATATAAAATATTTTACGCACATTATAATATGTCTATTCATAAATGCAAAGATATATATATAATATCGTTATATATATATATATATATATATATATATATATATACAAAATATTACATTACCTTTCATTTATTATTGCAGTATTATAATACATTAATAGATATATTCTTTTATTTTAAAATTTTCTAATTTATAATATATAACTTATTTTAAATTATCATATATACATATATAAAATATTTTACACACATTATGTCTGTTTATAAATGCAAAGGTATATATTAAAAATTGTTATATATATGTAAAATATTACATCTTTTATTTGTTATTGATACATAGTATATAACTTTATTTAATAATTATAGTATAATACTTTATTTAATAATTAATCTTATTTACATAATAAAAAAAGGATTTTTATAGCGATTTATAAATCGCAAATTTACATTTGTAATTGCAAATTTATATATATAATTTAAAATAAGTTATATATTATAAATTAAATAAAATTTTAAGATAAAAGAATATATCTATTAATGTATTGTAATACAACTGCAATAATAAGTGAAAGGTAATGTAATATTTTGCATATATGTAATAATTTTTAATAAATATCTTTGCATTTATGAATAGACATTATAATATATATAAAATATTTTATATACATTATAATGTCTGTCTACGATAGAGCAAAAACTTACCGGCGGATTCCTGATACTTTCATACCTTATAGCCATTTTTTTAAAGTGATACTTGAGGAATAATAGTTGCTGTTAACCGGCGTTGTTAATCGTCATGATAGAAACGAGGATTGTAACGAGGACCTGTGAAACAATGAACAGAATATTTAGAATTGTGATGAATGTTTAGACTGTGCGTTCAAATTTGTTTCAATGTTATTCTCAATTTAATACACGCGAAATCAACAAGAAGAGCACACATACATTCTCTAGATAAAAACTCGAAATATTTCTTACGTATTCTTATAGAACGTCGTAGAAGCAGTGATGCCAGAAAGGACACGCTGGCAACAACAAATTATTTCACATAGAAGATCGTAGAAAGATCGTTAAATCAAAACAAATCGCAACCTTCAAACCGTAACACTATATGTGTGTGTGTATGTGTGTGTGTGTGTGTGTTATTTATCTACATTCCATTCTTCCTTCTTCCCGTAAAAACAAAATCGTATATAAAAAATTATTATAATGTTATAAAATTATAACATTACGTATGGGAACAAGTATACGCGAACAAAAATTTCATACTAATAGAATTACATAAAAATGTATATATGGCACATATGTATAACACACTCACACATATATAAATTATAATATATATATATATAAAATATAAAATATAAAATATAATATATAAAATATAATAGTTCCTCAATATTAAAAATATTTTATATATAAATTTTATGTAATATATATTTTTATTTATATTTAAATCTTTTTAAAAACAAATATTATTGAGAATTATAAAGATATACATTTTTATTTCATATGTTAATTAAATTTTTAAAAAATTTTAAAAATAACTCATTCTGTGTACTACGATTGTAACTACGATTGTATTATGCCAATATTTTACAAATATACGATTGTGAAAATTACCTGTTATAAATCGACGAATGCGATATGTGAAGATGCGCAATCACTACTTATCACTTAAACTATCACTACTTTTCATTGTAAAAGACTGGAGAACAATACGTGATGTTCGATCTCGAATCGATTATTTATAGGCGACTTGATCCTGCGCACACAAGGTGCGTAAACGCGCAATCAATCACGTGACTTATCGGAACAGTGCTTCGCATGCAAGGGAGCCAACGCACCCCCGATATCTTTTTCAAAAAATGTTCGCGATTTCTTATTACAAGAATTTCTCCCGGATTTCCTGGGCGTTTCCGACAGTAGAAGATTTAAACTCGTTTATCGATTGTTGTCGGGCCGAGAGAATGCGTGCTGGGTAAGGCCTTTTTCTCTTTTTCGGACTCCTTTTTCGCCCGCTGTTTCGTATAGTCCTGGCATTTCGCAAGGATCCTTCCGGCACCTGGCGCCGCCCCTAATTCGTTTGAATTAACGGTGGAATTCAATCTTCAAAACAACTTTTTGGATTCCTTGAGCTCTCTTGTCAAGGTTATCCAAAAAACGTTTATCGTCTAAAATTCTGTTTTTAACGCAAGTTGCCTGAGCTTTCCTTCAAAATTCCTTTCCACAGCGATTTCGATTAATCGAATATAATCAAAGTAAATTTAATCTTTTGTCAAATATTACCATAACTATAATGTCATTAATATAATAATATGTAAATAGAAATATCGATTATAATTAATTATTAATTATAATCGTAATATATATTACGATTAATCAAATTCGAAACAGGAAACTTAATATTGAAATTAAAAATAAGTATTGTACGTGAATATAATTTAAATTTAAAATATTGAAAATGTGTCACATATACCTATGTATTTTTGTTATTAATTAATTTACTATTACTTAACAGGCTTTAGTTAATGATGACAAATATTAATAAAATATTAATAAAGAAATAATTAAACTTTCTACTACTTAATTTATATTTAATTAATAAATTAAATGTTTCTTTATGTATTTTTAACTTTTTCTCTTTATTTATTTCTTAGATAATATAATTGTATAACAATAACATAATATTGAATATTTTCAATAAAAAATTTTAACTTTATAATATATATTATAATTATCTTTTATAATATATATTATGATTATAAAACTTCACACGCATGTAAGGGAGGAAAGAGATAAATAAATAAAATTTAGAAAGGACTCTGCATATTTTATGTAAAAAGAAAAGATATATCTAGAAAAATCACGTAAAAACGGACTATAATACCTCTCATTCTTCTCTCTGCTTGTATAAACATCTTTTATAATATCGAATGATTTTCGAGAAAAATAAAAAATCGTTCTACATACAGTTTCATCTCTTTTTGAGTCGCAACTGAAAAGGATTCCGCACATTTTATATGAAAAAAGTGACTTCGATTAAATTGATTAAAATTGATTGCTGATTAAAAATTTCCTCGGATAAAAGTCTAAAAATCAAAAGTATAAAAGATACAATGATTTGTAGTGGATGATATATATTAAAGTTTAAAAAACGCCTTTTTTTGAATACACAAATTAATATATAAATGTTTGGAAAAAAATAAAGAAATAAATAAAAAAAAAATATATATATATACTTTAATATAGTTTAAGTATATAAGTTTTAATTTGACAGTTATTTTTTTTCTATGCAAAAAGCATCGTGAAAATATTGATTTTAAACTAAACTTCACACGCATGTAAGAGAGGAAAGAGATAAATAAATAAAATTTAGAAAGGACTCATAAAATATGCAAAGTGCTATCTAAATTTTATTTATTTATTTATTTCCTCCCTTACATGCGTGTGAAGTTTCATTAAAATCAATATTTTCACGATACTTTCTGCGCAGAAAAAAAATAAGTGTCAAATTAAAACTTATATACTTAAACTAACGCATTTATTGTTTCGTATATACGCAACAATTTATCTTCTTACAAATAGAAGAATTTAATAATTTTAAATTTCAACAATATTATAGTCTTATTTTAATATTGTAATTGTCATCTTAAGAATATATAATTATTTAATTCTACTTTAAGAAAATTATAATCTTTGATTTAAAAGTTATTTTTTATCTAACATTGTTTCTTTTCCATTTAAGAAAATTAAATCTTAAATCACAAGAATATATTTTTATTGATTAAACTATATAAAATGGCTTTATTCAAGTAAGCAATTATTCAAGCATATTATCAATTATATTTTTCTTTAATTAAAGCAATATAATCTCATTTCAAGATTTTCATGTTAAAACTAAATATATTTTTAAAACAAGAATGTCCAATTCTTAATTTTTTCCCCAAAACTTTAGGGGCTTCTAGCTCGGAGGAAGGTTCATTTGCGGACCCATGTTCGTAGGAAAAAAAAGTCTTATTTTGACCTCTAGAATATGCTCCTAAAGTTTAGTGCATCATTTCAGGTATGAGGCCTGTGTATGAAAGAAATCTTATTTTCTCTCTTGACATGCGTTGTTTTTTTTCAAACGATGTTTAAAGTACGATCGATACAAGGTATCGATTTATCTCGAGGAACCTCGCGATTTCGAGTTTGACACAACAAGTAAGTGTCAAATGCACATCTGTTGAGGGAGGATGGACTTCGAGAGTCCGGATGTCGAGAAGGAATTTCCCGGATTGTACGCGTCCGAATCAGCGAGGAAGAGCAATGAGAGTGATTGTACGTGACAGCTGTCATCGCGACAGCTTGTCTATGTTTCAAACGTTTATACACTGTGAGAGAGAGAAAGAGGTTATGCATCTGTCAAAAAGTCTGGTCTCAAATATTATATATATTTGTATCTCTTTCTCTCTCTCTCTCTTTTTCTCTCTCAAAATTAATTCACTTATATTAATATTATTACATCAAGTATAATTCAAGTGAGTATTATGTCTCAATAAAAATTAATAATTTTTATAACGCAGTTAGCGACGAAGGCAGCCACGACAAGCACTCCAAGAAGGAGCTCTTGGGTGGAAAGCGTAAAGACAAGAAGGATAGAAAGGACAGGGGCTACGCGACGTTAGAGGGTGAAAGTTCCCCGGACGAAGATCAAGAGACCAAGTAAGACACATCAATTTTATTTTTAAAAAATTTTTTTTATTTGGTTTAATAGCAAGCAAGTGCTAATGTAACACGCAATTAGCAGATCTTTCTGCAGTTTCATACTTATCAGAAATATATGAATCAAGTTATACTGTTAACAAGTGCTTGATAATTAGAAATGATGGCCATCCTTATGTCATTAATCTATATTTTTCGTTTGTATTGCATTACTTATCTTACATTTGCGCAACTAAGTTTGATTTCTGATTTTTCTAAATGGAAAACAAGCTTGTTTCAAGTATCGAGGATTTTATACTTTTACTTGTACTGATTTTGATTTGTTCAGTTAATATATATTTTATTATCAAAGTCTTTATAATATATATACAAAACAACAGTTAAAATTTTGTTACTGCTGTTGAGGTAAATGTTTTAATCGTTATAATATATATGAATTACTGCATAATTTATTGCGCAGAAGTCCATCAAAATCAAAAAAGACCAAAGCCTTTAAATTTCCTTCTAAAAAGGAGAAGCGAGAGAAATCACGAGAGAAGGAGGCGAAAGAAAAAGACACTGAGAAGGAAAAGGATAAAAAGAAGAAGGACAAAGATGAGAAGGACGTAGACAAAGAAAAACGGAAGGATAAGGATAAAGACAAGACTAAACAAAAATTGAAGAAAGAAGGGAAGAAAGGGAAGCATGCAGGTGGCGAAGGCTTGGACATTGGTGGTAAGATTGAATATTATATATAAATGCAATTACATTTTGATTTGCTGTTCCGTTAACGTTTCTCTGATACATACATATTATATTTCTCTAGAGGAACAACCGGTTTTCGGTGTTAGTCTTCATTTAGCGATTGAGAGAAGCTGTTGTCACGATGGAATCAAATTACCATTGGTGGTGCGAGACTGCATCGATTATGTAGAGGAGCATGGAATGAATGTGGAGGGTCTGTACAAGGCTCCTGGGGTGAAGTCGAAGGTTCAGTACTTGAAAAAATTGTATAATTACCGAGAACCGGTGAACATGTCCGAATTTGAACCTACGGTAGCTACGAGCTTATTGATACTCTTTCTTAGGTTTGTATCTGAAAATTCTCTATCCTTCTCTCACCATGTGTTTTAAGATCAAACGAAAAATTGTGGTGCACATTGTGGTGATGTAGAGAACTGCCAGAACCCGTGTTGGAGAATAGCGAAACGATATCGCGCTTCGAACAGGCCGCGTCGACCAAGGATGTCGCGCAGCGGGAAGCGCAATTGGCGCAATTGACGCAACAGTTACCGGATTGCAACAGGACTCTCCTGGCATGGGTCACATTGCATCTGGATCACGTCACAGTGCGAGTACGTTCCAAATATCATCAGCTCGATGCATCAAATATCTATCGAACAAAGCTGAGAACAGAAATTTATGCGACATATAATCATTTTTATCACGTCAAAATATAATCGCATGATATTATATACATTTCTTCTACTTACAGAAAAGATTTATTAACTTTAGATTCCTCCTAATCTTATTTAAGATAAAAATTTTATTAAGATTTTATTAAAAAAATTTTATTAAGAATTTTATTAAGAAAGAAACAAACTTTCTTTACACAATTCCATTTGATTTTTAATCTTTATTGCATTGATTTATTTATTCCATTTGATTTTTATATCTTATCGTAGGAGAAAACGACGAAAATGAACGCCCAAACTATTTCAATGACGTTAAGTCCGGTTCTACAAATGAGCCACAGATTGTTATTGGCGCTGTTATTCCACTGTAAGGCTTTATTCCCAAATGTACAATTGATAAAGTACGTGCCACCATTGTCATCTGGTAGCACCAACCTGCCCGATTCTGTGGAAGGTATAGCCGCGGAATTATCTAAACAAGAATCGTTACTATCGCAAATTCACATGCAAATGAACGCTGGTTTTGTAACAAAGTCTCGCGAGGAACAACTGTGGGAAGTGCAACGAATGATAACGCAATTAAAGGTAAACAATTGTATTAAAAAAAATTATAAATTCATATAAAGAAAGGATTAACGTGAAATGTACATTTAAATTTTTTATAGAGAAAGTACAAGACTGTTCAAAAATTGGAAGGCGCTACGCAAAAGAGTCTAGACGAAGAAAGTAAATCGACCGATAATGTTCCAATAGAATCTATCTCGCAGAAGTCAAAATCCGCGGATGAAGATCACGGGCAAGTAAAACTCGACAGTCAACCGTCGAACAATGCGAAAAAAGACGGTAAACTGCTTAACGTGGAAGAGGGAAAAGAGAAATCTTGTTCAGCCAGCAGTTCGCATACTGTGCAAAATGGACAGAGCGTAAATGTACAAGATAAGGACGCGGTTGATTCTGTAGACATTGCAACGGTTGGACCTCAATCGAAGGAATCTGAAGATGTAACACCGAATGACAAAGCAAACGGTAATACACATATACGATCAAGATAATTTTCAATACCTTTAATCAGTATAACGTCAATTTTATGTACAGAACCTGAAGAGGAGGATGTTATAGATCAGTTGCGAGAGAGACTGATCCATGAGGAACTGTTGAATATGCAAGCGTTATTAAAGTCTCGCATTAGCCAGGAAAGGAGTGAGATCAAACGATTAATGGAAATGTTAACGGAACGCGGTATGGAGAAGAAGAAACCAAACAAAGAAAGGATACACTCTCCCAATGAAGCTGAAATGACGGCTATGATACAGCTAGTTAAAGAAAATCAGTTACTCGAAGTATGTGTCTTTTAAACGCTGATGGGAGGGGAAGAAAAGAGGAATTTCTCGCTTCATTTCTAAACTTACACGGAGTTTCTCTCGATTTTCAGAAAAAGATGACGACATTGATACGTAGTATAATCGAGGAGAAAGACGCTTGTGTGGAACTGCGGGTTCAATTAGCGGTACATCAACTAGTGGCCAAAACCTGACCACGGATCTGCTTGTGACGCTTCGGGATTACAATACAGAGCATCTATACGCTATAAAGATACAATCTGACATTACGTTTTTGCACATAATGTGACCATATATATAGTTTATAACATGTTACAATTATGCCATATATGTACCATTAACTCGTTCTATTCTTCCGTGAGGTAATAAAACTGTACAAAATGTAGCCAGAAATTTTTGTAATGTCTTTTTTTATATCTCGAATTCTTTTTTAAATGTGTATGTGTGTTGGAAAAAAGGGAGGGAAAAGAACATTTTTTAAGTGTTCAAAAATATAAGGTAAATCTAGAATTGCAATTAAGTCGTTATATTGCAATAATTCTATTTTTATACATTATTGAAGTTGTATTATTATATATTAATTGGATTAATGAAATTTCAGAATCTGAAAATCAAGCATACACTTGAAGTTAACAGTAATCCTGTGTAAAAAATGTCAACCTGGACAAGAAAACAAAATAATCCTTATAAATAAATATTCAGGCGAAAGTACAATTGGAACAAATGAGAAGAAAAGTGTTCAAGATTAAGACTAAAGAAAATAAGCAGACGAAATAAAAAAAAAATATTCATGAAACTAACAAATCTTGGTATTGTATATACTTTTCTTTGTATAATTTCTTATTTGTAAATTATATAATATTTCACAATATTCTTCATGCATATTGTAACACATTATAGATTTTTTTTCAGGATTATAAATAGAAGGCAATTCGGAGGAGATTGAGGGAACAATTGCATTGTATTCAATGTATATTTACAATATCATCTGGTCAAGGTACAGCGTTGAATATCGACCCGTATAGGTTTGCGTATTAATCTTGGTAATGTTGCTTTGTTGGAAAAATTGATATATATAATCCGATTTATATAATCTGTCTTGCGTAGGTAGATAGATTTTACGTGCTGTATCTGTATAAAAATCTATTGATGAGAATGTCCGTCGCAGGAGCAACGCATGTGGAAACTGAAATTGCTGAGAGAACAGATTGATATGGATTCTCTCGTTTATTAGCAGAAACGATAATAAATCATCGTACGAATGAGAATAAGCTCTTCACGGGCTCTACAGTTTCGCAACACAACGCAACGCTTGGATATATTCTCTCTTAGTATTGTCAAATAAGTTGTGCAACTCTCGGAGAAGCGGTGGTCAAAATGGTTTCTTTCTTTATTTTTTTATTAAACTGTATATCGGAGTTATTATCTCGGTTCAAGATTGTAGAATTCGACTATTGCGTTTTGTGGGAAATTGCAATTTTACACAGGTACATGTTATATATTCAATGCGATACTTTCCCTTCTCTCTTCGTTCGCCGAATAAAGATCGAGCAATGGATGATACAATAACGTACTCTCTTACAGCGTCACTATCACAGTGTGTTTACAACAACTCGCTAAGAATAATAGCATACCTACGGTAGCGCGGTGAGAGTAGTTTAACTACCGAAATCATGAAACTGTGCAAATACCAGTTTCGCCTATAACAATTCGCAATTATAGAAAATATTTATGTAACTTTATTACATAATCATTACGAGGAGAGACAGTCGACGATCAGATTTTTGCGTCTTATTAATTATAGAGCACCGGATGTGATGAGAGACACGATTCTACAGAAGTATTTAAGCGTTCAATTGTACTTTTATTTAAAAAAAATATATCAAATTATAGTATGAATACCAAATTCGAGGAGCATTTCTTACTGTGATCAATAGTCTGTTTGCGGTGGGTAAAAGCTCTCTTTTTCAAAGGCTATAAAAATAACTTACAAAATGTTATAAAAAAGATGGAATATATATATGTATATATGTATAAAAAAATAATGGAATGTTTCCTATCTCTCCTATAAATGGCTAATAAATTTTGCAACGATATTTACAACAAAAGAGGAGATGATTAAAGACGTTTCAATATAGAGGGATCTTATTATCTTATTCTGTATATATATTTCGCAATCATTTGATTTCTCTCGAATTCTCATTCAAGTTATGTTTTATAAAATATATCAAATATTTCATATTTATCTCTATATTTATATCGAGACGAGAAAATTTGAACATTTGACAGTTATTACTCAATAAATATCAATAAATGTAGAAGTTTGTGATGGATCGATAATGAGAAAATGCTATTTAGATATGAAATGCGATAATTTGCTTCATAATATATAATCAATTTTAAAGTTGATATAATAAAATCAACAAATGTTACTTAACATAATTTAACCTTATGTAATTTAGCCTACCTATTTCACATTTCTTTCATTTATCTCGCTTCTCAATGAAATATGTAATGCCAATATGCGATAACTTAATAATATAATAATAATTATATTCTTAAGTGTGAGTCCTCGTATAATAAATTTAATGATATCCTCATGTGTACATTGTTCATATTATTCGTAACTCACTGAATAATAATAGTTTTGCATCAGTTTTTTTACTTGAATCAATTTTAAGTAATGAATATATCGCGATTTGTCTCTCTGCTTTTATTTCTCTCTTTTTCTTCTACGATGCTATGCCAATACAAGAATCTGTAATGTTATAAACATCTCTTTTAAACTGCACATATGTGCTTTTAAAAATGGGTGTAAGTATTAAAATTAAATGAAAGATGTCATTATAAATAAAAAAAAGAAATTGTTGGCTTCCTATTCTAAAGTGTACATATTCAAAAATTTCGATATCGAATATTCAAATCGAAAATTTTGATAGAATAAAAATGTCACTTGACAAAATTTAACACATAAATAATGTTAAACTTGTCTAAAAATTATCAAGTTAAATTTCGTATGTTCTTATTTTTCCCGAAAATATAAGATTTGGAAATTTACATAAAAAATATCGAATAAGAATTTCCATGATAAGACATTATATTATTTGAAGAAAAACATTTCGAAAAATTCAAAAGAAATAAAGATCGTAATAACTTGAAAATCGTCCACGTTGTACCTTTTTCATTTTAGATGCAAAAGGCATAAATTAATCACGATACATAAAAAATATATAAAATGATTTGCAGAAATAAAAAATTAATATAACAAGTAAATTTGCAATATAAAAATATTATGTCGATACATAAAATTAAAACAAAAACATTTCTATGATTATAATCTTTAATCCATAAGAGTGTAAAAAAATCGAACAAAAAATGTGAAGATAATTTGCTTCAAAAGATTGAAATAATAATAAAAATTTATACGATTATAAATGTCGTGTAATAATTATCGATTTTTGGTATTATAATATGTACTCGTAAAAATCTTTGAATGTTTTTCAAAATAGCTGAAAAAGCTCGAGTATAAAGTTAAAAAAAAAATTTAGTTTTATTCGGGACAAATACATTAAAATTATTAATATGTAAAATAATAAACACTGTGTATATGAGAAAGGAAATAATATAATGTAAATTTTATTGTTATCACACGAACCAATATGCGATGTTTACAACTAATTAAGCAGCTAAAAAGATTAAATTAAGAAGAATAGGAAGCCAAGCAATAATGCTCATGTATACAAAACGGTAGTATTTATTATCTTTATACTCATCTAAAGCAATAATCTTAATTTCACCATTAATTTAGATTTTCACTCGCACACACATTCAAGCATTTGGCAGGCAAGAACCTAGAAGAATCTAACTTAGAGAGAGAGAGAGAGAAAGAGAGCAGTATTACTACGATGTCATCATATCACTGACTGAATTTGATATATTAGGTCCTTTTAGGGCGTCATTTATGTCTCTTCTAAACATTGATAAATTTTGTGTAAACCTATAACAGAATACAAAAAAGCATTATAAAAATACGCTCAAGATATATATTATATATACGTTTTTTCTTACCTATCCCTATTTTTTGTGAGTAAATTTCTTTCAATGCCATTCATTAAATTTTCAAACCACTGCGCCATTGCTGCTTGTTTGTCAACAGGCTGACTTCTAATAATATTTTCCCTTAATTGATTAAAATACTGCAAATATAAATATACAGGAGTATATTAATAAAGATTAGAGTATATTAATAAAAATTATAGGAAAACACACACAAGCATAAAAATGTTAAGAAATAAGATATGCAGAAATTACTGTATTATAATGAACTATTATTGCAAATACACATACTTACTTCTTCATTTAACAATATGAGACCTAACAAAGGGCGAGACATGCTCCATTGATTCCTACAATCCTCAAACATTATCACATTTAAAACAGTACTTAGGATTTGTTGAAGTATTTCAGGATGCTGTTTCAAAACTTGCAAAAATAATTCTCCTCCTCCTGGAACAACTGCGTTTTTCCTTCCTGGATATCCTGAAAACGCATATAATACAATAATATCGGTGCAATATATCCCCTACAATTTCTTGTGATACAGTTTACATTGAAAAGATTTTTATTAACAGTATCTATTGAATGTACCTTTCTGATAAAGCTGTTTGAACAAATATGTGACAATATGATCAAGAGTTGCACAGCAACCAGTACAGACCATGGTATCTGAAATCAGAAAATTTTGTTTTTTTTCCCCAACTTACCGCCAGAAGAAGGCGATATGTATATATAAAATTAAAATCACAGTGCAATAAAAAATATATTCAACCAAAACAGCAGCATTTCTGTTGCACGTTAACCAAGACCTACCTTTTTTTTACGATAATATTTCGCAAAATTTACAATTTAATGGCGCTATTTTATTGTATAATAAAAAAAATAAATAATTTCGATAAAAAAATTATTATATATAAATTAAAATTGTAAAAAGATACAAAATTTTTCAAATTTTATTCCTTAATAAAACGCATGCTGTGATTAATTAGTTAATAATTACAAAGCACATAATATTTTTAATTTATAGTGTTAATGTTAGTCATGTGTCAGCTGTGCGGCTGATTATCTGTGCTAGATCCATTATTTCACACAATTTTATCTCAATTTAAACGAAAGAAAATTGCATAAACACATATATCTGTTGTAGAAAATACAAGCTATATAGTTTTTCGTGCCAAATTTTATCATATTTAGGATCCAGGCTCCACGCACTCCAATCCTCTTACAGCCAGTGTTATTTATTTAGAGATATTCTTAATGATTTCCTTCATTGTGTATAATACAGTATTCTATATATGCGTCTGTTCCTCGTACTTTGAACTGTCGCAATAGCTAATATCTATAGGCAGATTTACATTCCAAGCAAAAATGCAAAAAGCAAGAAATATTAAAATCAATGTAATAGTTTCAAAATACATATAGAAAAGATAATTGTCAAAGTTCTAAATTATTATGTTTACATATAAGTGAAATATATGTGACTTAGTGAATATGCGTTTAATGAATAATTCTAAACAATTCTAAAAAAGCTATTATAAAAATTCACAAGTTTTTTTAATTTTGTATAATATATATAATTTAATCCTAATGTAAAGATATATTTTATTAATGCTTCTCGAGTTTTCAAAATATATTATCAACACGCGACGCAACTGATTGCGAGTCATATTAAATGTTTATCATTACATTAATCTTTCTCTTTCTTGAAAATCTATATAGAAAAAATTAATTTGAAAGCACTAATCAATCAGAGACAATAAAAAAGAATTTTCTTTGAGACTCTTCCAACTCATTAGAATTTATCTAAATGATTTAAAACGCTTTCAGTATCAAGGCATTGAGGATAGTAGTAGCAGGATAGAATCAGCCGCACAGACCTGTATAGGAGTCTTTTTGCGCACCTAGTGCTGTAAGGCCTTCGCTGATACTGGAGAGGATGTAGAGAAAAACTCTAGGTTCCAAAGTGGATAAAAAGACCATATGATCTTGAGCCAGACATTCAAGCAACAAGTAATATGTTGCCGACAGCTTCGGATAATGCTATTAGAAACAGTGCGTTAAAGAAACATACAAGAGATAAATAATAATAATACAATACAATATTCTTATCATATTAACCCATTAACATTTTATCATTTAAATTCTAATTTCACAAAAATTACAAATCGTCTTTTTTTCATATTAAATATAAATGTAAACAATATAAAATTTTCTTGTTTTAAAAATCTAGTCTAATATTATATTTTGTTTGCGCTCATCTGGTAAATAATATATAGCAACATTTAAAATAGAGATTAATGGATTAATAAGATAAAAAAAAATTTATCTGGATAATTAATAAATTTTTAATCTTGCAATCGATACATATACTTACCAATAGATCACTCTGTGGAATACTAAGGAGTAGTTTGACAAAGGTATTGAGGGCATTATCCAACGCCTCGTCGCCGTATAGCCTAAACACTCCAAAATTTACATAACTTCCGCATAAGGCTGCCTTTAGCATACTAAAGCATATACTTATTCCTTTGAGTTTTAAAGGATAAATCTGATCCTTGGGTACTTCGACGTTTAATATGTGATTACCATAGCTACATATTATTTTGCTGGCCTCGCGGAATAACAAGATCCCATTCGGAGACGACGCGTCGAATTGTAATCGTTGACTCCTATTTTGTACTAACTCAGCGAATAACTTTAGGACGGGCGTTGTCACTTGCGGCTCGTGATGCCACAGTTCCACAGCGTGTAACAAAATTGGCGTGTAATTCGGATATCTAATTATTTCAAAGAGAAAATAAAACATGAAATTTTTTTTCCTATACAGGGTGTTTCGGACCACCCAAAAACTAGAGAAGTGGTTATTTCAAAAAAGTAAAAACATTTTCTTTATAAATCGGTGCGCTCTATCGAATGGTGATATTTTCAACTGGTTCCGACCGGAAATAGGCGATTCAGACCGGAAGTGCATTTTTTTTAATGGAACCCTCTATTTTTCATCGCATATTCTTGTAGCTTACCTCGAGAGCTTTTCAAAACACTATAATAAATTATTTTCCCATGAAGTATTTTTCGAGTTATAAGGCTTGATCATTTCTTAATTTTACATAAATCATAAAATATCTTGTAAAATATTCATTTTTCGATTATCTTACCTTAATACTTTTATGTACAAAATAATGAGAGAAATCAATTGGTATAAAGAAAACACATAGTTGTTTCTAAGAAAAAATATGTAATTTGCAATTAACAATTCCATATTTTTTCTTAAAAACAACTGTATGTTTTCTTTACACCAATTGATTCCTCTCATTATTTTGTACATAAAAGTATTAAGGTAAGATAATCGAAAAATGAATATTTTACAAGATATTTTGTTGGTTCATATAAAATTAAGAAATAATTTCAAGCCTCATAACTCGAAAAGTACTTCATAAATAATTTATTATAGGATTTTGGAAAGTTCTCGAGGTAAGTTACAAGAATATGCAATGAAAAATAGGGGGTTCCATTTAAAAAAATGCACTTCCGGTCTGAATCGCCTATTTCCGGCCGGAATCAGATGTTGAAAATATCACCATTCGATAGAGCACACCCGATTTAAAAGAAAATGTTTTTATTTTTTTTAAATAACCACTTCTCTAGTTTTTAAATGGATGGTACAGGTGGTCTGAAACACCGTGTATATGTAAAGAATATTGTTGGTCTCCAATAATAGATCCAAAAGATACATCTAACTTACATCCAATCGAAAAGCATCATATAGGATGTCTTGGTGTTGAATGCATAAGCTAAGCCTCTAAGATCCCGCGCTAGACCAATCAACGCTTTCTTCGCTTCCTCTGCTGCAAAAAGGGGTGTATCTGCAGCACCCATTAATTGACCGAGGCTCTCCAGTGCACCTATGAAATCGCATTTAAAACATTTATCTCTTAACATTATACTTCTAATTATGATCATGCATTGATATTAAGATGACTCTTATTACCTGTAAGAGGTAACATGAAAGTATGGAACCTCTCCTCATCTTCACCTAAATCTACCATCAATAGTCTACCGAGGGATGTGTAAAACATTGATCTACAACGCATTTCTGTTACAGCAACATTGTTTCCCAAAAATGGAAAGTGTTCTCGCTGTCGGTAGAAAGGATTTCATATATTAATCTACATTATTATTCGTTATTATATGTTAATTGATGTAATCGATTTCAGTACGTACTGTATGATTGTTGAGCATAAATTGTACTTCTTCTAATTTGACAAGTTTACGAACACAGCTATAACCCACAGATAAATCATTTAAAAGTTGTAGTGTTTTAGAAATTATTTGTTCACTCCTACCCCAATATTTCAAATTTGTTATTCTGTAAATTATATAATAGGCATTAATATCCAGGGTCTAAAACATCTAATTTAATTTCTTTCTTTATCAATTTATTAATTATCTAATTTAATCTTGCAAATTTCATATGTCTTACTAACATCTTTCGAATGAAAATACTAAGCACCATGGCTTCATCATTAAGACCCAACACATCAGATAATCTCCTATAGACTTTAGAATTCTTTTGAACTTGATCGCCTACATAAATTTTCCGAAATTGTTCAAAGAAACTCAACATTGCCAGTTCTAGTTTCTCACAGCCACCCTGCGCAAGCCTCGAATCAGTCAGATTCATCAATTGAAGCACTCTACAGACTAATTCTCCATCCATAGCATCAAACTCTTCATTGCTGTTAAACGCAACTCTTCCTCCAATAACACCACCTATAAAAAAGAATGAGATAGATATATGAGAAAGAGATAGATATATAGACATTATTGTATATAAATGATGGAAATCAATAACAGGTATATATTCATTCATGTACCAATTATATATACAAGCCATGTGAGTTGTCCCTCCTGGATTGCAATATCAATTTGTTGCGTGGGCGATACTGTTTGTGCCATTAATTCCTGATAAGTTCTCGCTGCTTGATCGAACAATTGAACTAATAGGGTGCATGTCTTTTGATACTCGCATCTACCAATGACTGATATCTGTTCCAGCTGATGATGAACGACTCCGAGATCATCCAACGGATCCTCCAGACGCTCCCTGACCACTACCGCTACTGATTCAAGTCTCGACGTAATGTACGCATTCGTCACCTCCGGAGTGTATGTATTTAATAGATGTGGATCACCTGCCTTGACATATGGCATAGACGATACCATTCTTTGCCAGAGAGTTAAGAGATAGTGCAAACTGTTGGGCGCAAATTGCCACATTTGTAAACTCTGCACCGTAAATTTCGCGATTAGCGCTATTGCTTCGGGATAATCTTCCACCAGAACCAACTCGCCAAGTTGGAAATTGCTCTTCAGTCGAGATAATAATCTACAAAACTCGTGATAGTTCCCTGGATCGCTGAGACCCTGAGGATTCTGTAGTATATGCTTAATACCATTGACTAAATGTGTCAGGAATTTCGCTCTTTCGGTATTGGAGAACAGGCTCCTTCTAACAGACGCTATCTGAACCAAACATGAAAGTGCTAAGCACGATAACGTATTAGGTAAACTGTGATATAGATCAAAGAACAGTTTCAATGAAGTGAAATCCAAGAATGCAGGTCGCCAGCTTGTTGGAATTTGTACTGTATTAAGATCGTCGGAGCTCTCATCAGTCGATGTGCCGATAAAGTCGAATGTTAAACAGTTTTGTGCAAGTTTCAACAATTGTCTTATCAATCCATGCTGAAAAAAAACAAACGTATAATTGTTAAGAATGAATATAATGATAGTGGTTTGTAGAAAGCAATCAATAGAATACAATAAAAAGGCAAAAAACTACTGCGCAAAATTGGACGTATAAAATAATTCAAAAAAATACTCTATAGATAAGATAGAGATGATTATATAATTAAATACATATGAAAATCAAAAGGTAAAATTAGTAACAAAGGAGTCAAAAGAGACACTAGTGATTGTTATTGTAATGCAGACAAAAGGTCAAAAATAAAAACAAATATTTACAAAAGAGAATTCAAAAATAACGAAATATTGATATGATAGAAATTAATTAGAAGAGAATTGCAAATAATTATGAGTTTGAAAACGCTGACATTACATAATAAAAATTAACAAAAATATGTGCAAAGGAAAATTGATTTTAAACGGAAAGTCACAAAAATATAATTAAGTTAAGTATAATTGTTACATTAATTACTCGACATGAAGAATTTGAAATTAATCGATATTAATATTGACATAATCGTTATACCTGTGCTTCATCATTGAAGTTTAAACTCTTACAATTTTCACGGGCTGTACTTAATAAGGTACACGATAGCCTAAATATTTCAAATAGTTGCGTGTCTCTAAAACTACTTGCTATTCTTCTATGTTTTGTCAGAGATCTGTTCGCATCGGCTTCCGATATTTGATTCATCTCACATGTCAATTGAGAAAGTAGCTGTACTCCTATCATACAATGCTCCACTGATCCCTGTTTTCATAAACAAAATATTATTAATTTTAGAATAAACTTTATGTTTATGGAATATGTGTGACACAATAGCGTCAACTAAAAATAAGACCTGAAGAAACTTGGCTACATCGCTGACTACATTTCTGAAGACAAATTCCTCCTTATCAGAATCAAACCATCCAAGCTTTGATATCCTAGCAAAAAGTGTAACCAAAGCCTGTATCACAAAATTTGGTAACTTTGGTTGCGTCGCTAAGTAATTGAGTACATAATTTCCTACAAACATACAAAGTAAAATAAATAATCTTCCTTTAAATGTCTCGACAAGCATTTATTCAATTCTTTCACCTCTTGAGTAAGCAAAATAAAATGAATGCAACGCTTACGTATATCGAGTCTCTGTTGTAAGCTGAGGGTTGTTGTAAGCTGTCCCTGCGCCGAACGTGACACCAGTTTTGTCAGAGTGGTGGCGGCCAGTAATTGAGCGTACGCAGAATCCCCACGGTCCAAGAGGAGCTGGCACTTTGTAAGCGTATCCGGTGCATTTTGGAAAGCGACGAGGGCTTTCTCTGCCTCTGCACGATGCGCCGAATCTTGCGACTCATACAATTGCTTGCACAGCAATTCCAGCTGCCGTACTTCCTGTATGTGATCCATTCTTAATGATAGCGTTCAAAGTTGTTCCTTAATACTTCCATTTAAGGTACAAGTCTAAGAGTTTCATAACAACGTTCTCACTTTTACGGCGTTTTGCGTATCATTATTCATGGCTTGGCATTACTGTCCAAGGTGTTTACAAGTTTACAGTATAGTCCCATTACGCCTGATGAACCACAGTTTGTTAAGCATTAAAGTTGCGTGGAAATAAGAAAGAAACTTGAATATTTACTTTCTTATACAGAAGATGACGTAAAATCACTCGAGATAAGAATGCATCTCCAACATGTCTCACGAGACAAAACAGAGATTGAAATGTGCAATTGAACGAAAAAAACAAATGACAACAATTTTGCAAATAGCTCTGCAGCTGAACAACAAGTTTTACTCAATTGGAATTCAATTATGACACATTAACATGTTTTATTAGAGCACAGTTTACGGACGTTTGCACGAAAAATATACGCCAAAGTAAACAAAGATTGCATTGTACGATAGAGCAGTTATTTTCACATGGAAAATACCATCTATAATAAAATAGCCAGTGCACAAACAAAGTAGCTGCAACGAAACAGGCCATTTAAAATCAACAATTTCTTTAACAAACAAATTATGTTATACATTATATGCTTCACACATACAACACACCCACACATACACATGCATATCACATACACAGGCAGAAGGAAATATCTTATACTCGCGACGAAGATTCTCTGTTTATTTTACTTTTACCGAACCATCGCACGACAATATTATTTCCAGGACGCTTCGCGTCAAAGTTTCGCGCACGAAATTTTCGGTCGGAGGTTATACGAGACCGATAGATTGTAAATAATCCGCGATGCAGTCCCCCCCCTCTCACCCCTGCCCCGGTAACTCGAGGGGGCCTTCGGGTTCCGTTCGTCAGAAACGGAGCCCGTTTTCGCGCTCGCTCGTCTCTCCGAGGGAATCTCGATCTCTCCCGGCGAGAGAGACTCCGCGATGCGAGAGAAACACGCGTCGAGATGACGTATCCGCGGATGAGCTTAACGGAGACACATACACGGATACACACGGACGGCGAGCGAGAGAGAGAGAGAGTTACCGTACTTTCCGAGACATCGGGTGCACAGGGCAGGGAATGAAAATTTCACGTGACACGCTTATCACAGGGAGATCCCGCGGTTTACATACAAACCCACGAAGTACAACCACGAAGCACGAATCGCGATCAGATGATCGATGTAACCGGTGTGCGCGCGCGTGTGTGTGAGCGTATACGGGTGTGTGTATATATATATATATATATATATATATATATATATATATATATGCGTGCGTGCCCCGTGTAATTATTCCCTCGTCCTTCCCCCCCGACAACCCGCTCCGGAATCGGGCAGGACGGTGGCGCGTGGTGCGCCCGGAAATCTCGCGCTTCGCGTGACAGAAGACGACGGAGTCGTCGTCTGTCAGAAACGCGGACGGACGAGGAACGCGACGCCACCGACGTATCTCGCTCTCCCGCGGGGATCCCGCGCGGCTGATTCCGCTGTCAACGCTCGCGCGAGGGAAATGCGCGGCTCCCACCCACCCCCTCCCCCCTCCTCTCCACCCCGCCGGCTCGCGGCTCCCGGGGAGAAAGTGCGGCGGATTTTACAAACGTGTGCGCGCGGCGACCACCACACACACACACACACGCATATATACATATATATATATATATATATCGACGACACGCGGGGATTCCGCCGGGAGATCGTCGGCCGCGTCGCGGAAAAAGCGCCGTCGATGCGGCCGATAGCGTCTCGCGTTTTGCGCTTCCTCCCTCTCCTCCTCCTCCTCCTCGTCTCCGTCGGCGACTCACCTGTTCCTCCGCCATTTTCCCAGCCCTCGTATTTATCTTCCCCCGGTGAAGCCAGGATCACATGCCAGTCTCGTCTGCGGCCGCCGCTGCCGGCGCATGTTGTTTACGTCGAGATGCGATGCAGCCCGTGCGTTTCACGCGCAACCGCGCGCCGATCGCGCGCGAAGCGCGCGATCGGCGCCATCTTTGTCTCGTTGAGTGTACTACTCGTACCCTACCCAGTGGACGCGCGCTCAATCGATTGGCTGTCGGATGGGAGAAGTTTCCGGGGTCATCGAGGATTCCTGGAGATATCGGCCAATCGGGACGCGGCCTCGCGTCTCTCCAAGCGTCAGCGCGAAGTGTCACGCGATTGGCTGTCGAGTGCGGAGTTTCTCGGGAGTTTGAAAATTCCCTATTCGATAGCCAATCGCGTGACATTGCATCACATGTTGCACCGGAGAGAAGACTAAGGCCGGTGTTTATAGTCCGGTCATACATTTAAGATCATCTTCTAAGCACTCATTCCACCAATCAATAACTGCATTATAGCTATTTGATTGGTTGAATGAGTTTTTAAGATGATCTTAAATGTAAGACCCATCGACATATACACTGGACTGAGCACCGCGATAGCAGGCGAGCGCCCACTATAGAGAGAGAGATACTATATGGGAGGCCTATGTCCGTCTCTTTTGCTAGTATCTCATTGGTAACTTTGGTTCTCGCCCATCGAGGCGGGAAACAAAATTACCAATGAGATACTAGCAAAAGAGACAGAATAGGCCTCCCATGTAGTACTTCTCTCTCTACAGCGGGCGCTCTCCTGTCTATCGCGATGCTCAGTCCAGTGTATATGTCGATGGTAAGATCGGTCTATGAATACCGGCCTGAGAGATGTCATGACCAGCAGGGCTATTCTGTAACTTTTAACGTATGCGTTACGATGGCTATCTTTTTCTTTCTAAATAAGTAAAAAAAAAAACAAGCATATCATAACTAGAGAGAAGACTGAGAGATGTCATGGCCCGCTTTTAGGTGATCTCTGAAAGCGATACGCCCTCTGTTAATCTAAAAAACGTGGACATGAACTACAAAGCCAAAGTCCACGAAAGTTCTCAGAGGGTAACATATATGTGCACAATTTCTGATTCTGTTCCATGCTATGTAAAAAATGCCTGTAGTACACGAAATGCCATCAGTGCTGTATAGTAAAACGCATATGTATATAAATATAAATAAATTTTATGGTCCTCTCTCTCTCCCTCTCGCTCTCTCTCTACACATACACAAATAAACACACATATAATATATATATATATAATATGACGCTACAACTTTATTCTGAAATATCTGCGTTAT
The DNA here is from genome assembly GCF_003227725.1 of Camponotus floridanus. Lineage (NCBI taxonomy): Eukaryota > Metazoa > Arthropoda > Insecta > Hymenoptera > Formicidae > Camponotus > Camponotus floridanus. The sequence goes on along the minus strand of NW_020229425.1, from coordinate 468,650 downwards.
GTTTAGAAATATATATAAATATATATATATACATATATATATATATATATATATTTTTTTTTTTTAATTTAAAACATTACATGAAATACACGCGCTGGAATTATATATATATATTCTATGTGTACATAAATACAGATATATTATCTCTTTTCGAAAGATATGTTAACATTGAAAAATTTTAATATAATATATATTTAATTAATTGATTCATATCTATTTATGTCGTATCACAAAGTAAGAAGTTAAAATTTGACTTCAATCCCGAAAAATACTGTGATCTTCCAATGTAATGCTCAAAGATAAAATAAATATTTTTCTATACATTCAATGTCATATTTATATATTTTTATTTACAAAAAAAACAAAATGTCTGTTGTGGAATAAAAACCTTTTTAACCGTATTTCTATAAATCTTTTTAATTAGCAGTAAAATGATCTTTGATATTTATCAATCAATCTTTTTAATTATTTAAACCTACATTTTCTGATTCCTTAAAAGATACATAATATAAAATCAGCTAAATTAATCACATAATAGCCCTAACAATCCTCTACTTTTTGAATGGAAAATTAAAAAATCTAAATGATCACCTAATAGCCCTAACAATCCTATTTCTCGATTAAGTGAAATTATTCCAGGAAAGCCTATCTCTAATCACGTATATTTTAATTACATGCCCTAATTACATTCTCTAACCGCATGCCTTAACCGCGTGAATAAATGTCCGACATTACGTACTATTGTACGTAAAGCTTTTCTTCAGGCCAATTGAACTTACTTTTCGTTGATTCTGGCCACTTTCTCGCTCGATCTCTAATCAGAGATCGAAAAAGGAGATAAACACTCCTTCTTTTGCCGATTAATTACCGGCAAATGAGCATAAATATTTCACGCTCATCGTAACGATTTTACGATCGCTCGATTTTACGATCGTTTCTTAAATATTTGAATATAACTTTATTTTAACTAAAATAAAGCCAAATTACTACAAATTTCTATATACTATATTTTCTAATAAAATATAAAATTCATGTATGTGTATAACTTTTATGATATTACAAATTATTTAATTAATTAATCGTTTGGCTTTATTTTAAGTTAAAGTAAAATTTAAAAACAATATCTACAAACAAATTCTACAATGGATGAGCTATGATATAAGAAATTAGAATAAAATAAGTGCGCGTTATAAGAATAAAGTAGTATCAAAAATTGATAAAATTGTTAAAATTATTAATGCGTGCTCTTGATTTAATAAACTAGTCAAGTCTTTACAAAAAAAAATTTCTTTTCTTGATTCTCTTTTTTAAATTAATACTTCAATATATTTTCGCAATAGATGCAAAGCATTTCGAAAGAATTTATTAAAAGTTATTTAATTTAATCTATCCTAGCTCATCCATTTTAAGGCAACGGACTTACTCTACAATTCACAATCTACAATCTACAATCTACAATCTACAATCTACAATCTACAATCTACAATCTACATCTACAATCTCTACAAATCCGTTACCTTAAAGTTAAATAAAAGTTTTTCTCACTCACCGGCACTGATGCGCAACAGCGGAGTTATTGTTATCGAAGCTAGTTGTCTGTAACATACAAATATAAAATTCATTTATATTAATGCTCACAAAATGCAATCAATATTTCAAAAAATTTTTATCGCGCGGAATTTTATATCCGATGTGTAAAATAATAAGTAGAGATAAACACGTGTGGAAAAATTTTATAAAATTTTAAAACTGTTTTTTAAGAAAGTTTTTTAAAAAGTTTTGTATAACTTTTATAAAAATCTTTCTCTCTAATTTTTTCTTTAATTCATTTAAATAATAAGGTCGAATTATTATGCGTACGATTTATAACAATTGATATATAAATAATAAATATTCACCATCAGGTTGCTCCGCCGATGCAAGATGCCTCTCCCAGGCCTCCTCCTCCTCTCATGTTGTTGACGCGCGATACTTTCAACGGCACTACCGCACTCACGAGCGATATTTTTATATCGCTATTTTCGTTATTTTACGCGCGATACTAAACGGCACTCCCGCACTACTTCGGTACGATTAAAAATTTGGTCGCGCGATGTATATATTTAATATATATATACTTTGTACGGCACTCCCGGTTTCGGTACGAGCGAAAATCCCATTTCATTTCGCGAGAATCAAATTCGAGCCAACAGGTCGGGAATGCAACGATACAACGAGCAAAGATTAGGCCCGAACCGGAAAGAAGACGAAACGATTGACGGAATAGAGGAAAATAAAGTTCACCAGCTCTTTTTCGCGCATAATTATCCTATCTCGTATCGAACCTGGACCCGCTAAGCACGATTTCAAGTGACCCGCACGGATGCTATATCACTAGCGCAGTACACAAGGCTGATAGACGGTAAAAGAAGAGGATACCCACATTTTTTAAAAGCTAACATTCAGCAATTTAGAAAATGGGGAGGCAACCCCTTTTACCGAGCGAAAATCGTGCCTAGGGGAATCCACTCGACTCCTCGACAGGGTTAACACACGCTAGGCGTGTGGCTGTAGAGTAGACGAGCAAAGAGAAGGGACCCATTGACGACCATTTCGAACAATCGATCGAGTTCTAATCGATTCGGGCCAAATCAATTGACGAAGCAGAGCGTGTTCATCACTAAGCCGATCGAGCGCGAAGCTCGAACCCGCGCGCCCATGTACATTTTGTACTGGACATACGTTCTGCGCGGCCGGCATCACCAAGTGCCACGTTGCACAAGGCGCGAGTACGTCGCAAAGCAACGACTCGATGAAACATCCCACTTAGTTGGCGTCGGAAGGAGAGACTCGTTGACAAAAACGAAATTGGGATTTTGAAAACGCGAAAACGCGATAACGCGAGAATGCTATAACGCGAAAACGCGGTTACGAAGCGCAGCCGTCCGCGGCACGTTGACGGCACCGACGACGCGAAAGGGTACTTAGCTTCCCTTTCAAGCACCTTAAGATTTATCATAAATAGAAAAATTTAAGATAAATCTCAAGACACCATCCAAGTACTAAGCCCTCCCACCGCGACAAGGTGTACCCCATGGGAGGGTTATATTATATATAATTTTTTTTATATATAATATAATATAATATAATAATTGTAATTAATAAGCTCTCTATAAAAAATAATTAAATGGAGTGAGAGTAAAGGCTTTGAGAGCTTTTAGTATGAAATAAATCAAGGATAGTTATATATTAATCCAAAATAATTACATAACATGATATAAATTTAAGTAAAATAAAAGCGGTAAGTATAATATAAAAGTATATATTAACAGGTTTAAATGATAAACATGTGCAGACGACGTTTCGACTTGTTTTCAAGTCATCTTCTTCGCAAGGAAGGAGATTCGCAATGAGGTTTAAGATAACTGTATCATTCATTGTTAATATTACTGTTCATTTTTAATATCATACAATTATGTTGAAATATATTTAATTCTAATATTATATTCTAATATTATAAAGAAATTTTATAATAAGCATCGATGATCGAAATATCACAACATAATCTCTTATCCTCTTTTATGTATGATCTGTTTCAATTTTTAATCGCGGTAATGAATGATTGCGATTCGATAAAGATTTATCGTTGCAATACAGTTTCATGTCGTTAATTAATTTTTAATTAACATTTATTAATATTTATAGCAAATTATGTTTCAAGACTAATCATAATCGCGTTTAACAAAAAAAATTATAATATACGAAGCGTTTCTCACCACTACTTTATTACTTGAGAGTCACTGTGCGAATGATGACAAAGCGGTAACGTATAGCGCCCTATTGTTTATATTTTATATTGTTAAAGTCGAACGTCATGTTATCGATAATTAGCTGAAATATTTTATAAATTGTAAAATATACATTAACCCAGAATATTAAGTTAAGAAAGTATTTTAATTTACTGAATAAATTGATTATTTATTAAACAATTTATCACGGAACATTTGTTATGCTAATTATTTGCATCTATGAATCGATTGTTTTACTTCGCGTTAACTCAAATCCCAAATTATATTTAGATTATCAATTAGAACGATAAAGTAATATGGATGAAATATATTTGTGATTCTAAATATTAAAATAATAATTAATGTCTGTAAAAATCGCAATTACCGAAATGAGTATTTAATATTTTGGATCCCTATAATTTAATCAATTTTCAATTAAATTGTGTATTTAATTAACAAAGATTGAGAAAATTTAAAGCATTGGTCGAAATATATTTAATTCTAATATTATATTCTAATATTATAAAGAAATATTATAATAAGCATCGATGATCGAAATATCACAACATAATCTCTTATCCTCTTTTATGTATAACCTGTTTCAATTTTTAATCGCGGTAGTAAATGATTGCGATTTGATAAAAATTTATCGTTTTGCGATACTGTTTCAGGTCGCTAATTAATTTTTAATTGATTAATTTTTATTAAAATTTATAGTAAATTATGTTTCCATAGTAATTGTAATAATGTTTAGTAAAAAAATTACAATATGCAAAGCGTTTCTTACCACTACTTTATTACTCGAGAGTCACCGTACGAATGATGACAAAGCGGCACCGTATAGCGCGCTACTGCTTATATTTTATATTTCCAAAATCAAACATCGTGTTATCGATAATTCGTTACCGAAATATTTTATATATTATAAAATATACATTAACGTATAATAAAATATTAAATTATGAATGTATTTAATTTATTGGTTAAAATTAATTATTTATCAAACAATTCACGCAGTTTTTTGTTATGCTAATTATTTGCTTCTATAAATCGATTAGTTTATTTCGCGTTCTCTCACATCCCAAATTATATTTAAATTATCAAGTAGAACGATAAAGTAATATGGATGAAATATATTTGTGATTCTAAATATTAAAATAATAATTAATGTCTGTAAAAATCGCAATTACCGAAATGAGTATTTAATATTTTTGATCCTTATAATTGTATCGATTTTCGATTAAATTGTGTATTTAATTAACAAAGATTGAGAAAACTTAAAGCATTGAATCGAAATATATTTGATTCTAATATTATATTCTAATATTATAGAGAAATATTGTAATAAGTATCGATGATCGATATATCACAACATAATCTCTTATTCTATTTTATGTATAACCTGTTTCAATTTTTAATCGCGGTAATAAATGATTGCGATTTGATAAAGATTCATCGTTGCGATAAAGTTTCAAGTCGTTAATTAATTTTTAATTAATTAATTTCTATTAAAATTTATAGTAAATTATGTTTCCATACTAATTGTAATCATGTTTAGTAAAAAAATTACATTATTCAAAGCGTTTCTTACCACTACTTTATTACTCGAGAGTCACCGTACGAATGATGACAAAGCGGCACCATATAGAGCGCTACTGTTTATATTTTATATTGCCAAAATCGTACATCGTGTCATCGATAATTCGATACCAAAATATTTTATATATTATAAAATATACATTAACGTAAAATATTAAATTATGAAAGTATTTAATTTATTGATTAAAATTGATTATTTATCAAACAATTCACGCAGTCTATTGTTATGCTAATTATTTGCGGCTATAAATCGATTGTTTTACTTCGCGTTCTCTCACATCCTAAATTATATTTAGATTATAAAGTAGAACGATAAAGTAACACGTATGAAATATATTTGTAATTCTAAATATTAAAATAATAACTATTGTGTAAAAATCGCAATTATCGAAATGATTATTTAATATTTTGGATCCTTATAATTTAATCGATTTTCGATTAAATTGTGTATTTAATTAACAAAGATTGAGAAAATTTAAAGCATTGGTCGAAATATATTTAATTCTAATATTATATTCCAATATTATAAAGAAATTTTATAATAAGCATCGATGATCGAAATATAACAACATAATCTCTTATCCTCTTTTATGCATGATTTGTTTCAATTTTTAATCGCGGTAATGAATAATTGCGATTCGATAAAGATTTATCGTTAATTAATTTTTAATTAATTAACATTTATTAATATTCATAGCAAATTATGTTTCAAGACTAATATCATAATCGCGTTTAACATAATCGCGTTTAACAAAAAAAATTATAATACACGAAGCGATTCTCACCACTACTTTATTACTCGAGAGTCACTGTGCGAATGATGACAAAGCGGTAACGTATAGCGCCCTATTGTTTATATTTTATATTGTTAAAGTCGAACGTCATGTTATCGATAATTAGCTGAAATATTTTATAAATTGTAAAATATATATTAAAATATATATTAACCCAGAATATTAAGTTAAGAAAGTATTTTAATTTACTGAATAAATTGATTATTTATTAAACAATTTATCACGGAACATTTGTTATGCTAATTATTTGCATCTATGAATCGATTGTTTTACTTCGCGTTCTCTCAAATCCCAAATTATATTTAGATTATCAAGTAGAACGATAAAGTAATATGGATAAAATATATTTGTGATTCTAAATATTAAAATAATAATTAATGTCTGTAAAAATCGCAATTACCGCAAATGAGTATTTAATATTTTGGCTTCCTAATAATTTAATCAATTTTCGATTAAATTGTGTATTTAATTAACAAAGATTGAGAAAATTTAAAGCAATGGTCGAAATATATTTAATTCTAATATTATATTCTAATATTATAAAGAAATATTGTAATAAGTTTCGATGATCAAAATATCACAACATAATCTCTTATCCTCTTTTATATATAACCTGTTTCAATTTTTGTTTCCAGTAATGAATGATTGCGATACGATAAAGATTTATCGTTGCAATACAGTTTCATGTCGTTAATTAATTTTTAATTAATTAACATTTATTAATATTCAAAGCAAATTATGTTTCAAGACTAATCATAATCGTGTTTAACAAAAAAATTATAATATACGAAGCGTTCCTCACCACAACTTTATTACTCGAGAGTCATTGTGCGAATGATGACAAAGCGGTAACGTATAGGGCGCTACTGTTTATATTTTATATTGCCAAAGTCGAACGCCGTTTTATCGATAATTTGCTGAAATATTTTATAAATTTTAAAATATACATTAACGCAGAATCTTAAGTTAATGAAGTATTTTAATTTATTGATTAAAATTGATTATTTATTAAACAATTTATCACGGAGCCTTTCGTTATGCTAATTATTTGTATCTATAATTCGATTGTTTTACTTCGCGTTCTCTCACATCCTAAATTATATTTAGATTATTAAGTAGAACGATAAAATAACACGGACGAAATATATTTGTGATTCTAAATATTAAAATAATAATTAATGTATGTAAAAATCGCAATTATCAAAGTGATTATTTTATATTTCAGATCACTATAATTTAATCAATTTTCGATTAAATTGTGTATTTAATTAACAATGATTGAGAAAATTTAAAGCATTGGTCGAAATATATTTTCTAATATTATATTCTAATATTATAAAGAAATATTGTAATAAGTTTCAATGATCGAAATATCGCACATAATCTCTTATTCTCTTTTACGTATAACCTGTTTCAATTTTTGTTTCCAGTAATGAATGATTGCGATACGATAAAGATTTCTCGTTGCAATACAGTTTCATGTCGTTAATTAATTTTTAATTAATTAACATTTATTAATATTCATAGCAAATTATGTTTCAAGACTAATCATTATCGTGTTTAACAAGAAAAATTATAATATACGAAGTGTTTCTCACCACTACTTTATTACTCTAGAGTCACCATGCAACTGATAACAAAGCGGTAACGTATAAAGCGCTACTGTTTATATTTTATATTGCCAAAGTCGAACGCCGTGTTATCGATAATTTATTGCCGAAATATTTTTATATTATAAAATATACATTAGCGTGGAATATTAAATTATGAAAGTATTTTATTTATTGAGTAAAATTGATTATTTATCATACAATTCACAAAGCTTTTGTTATGCTAATTATTTGTATCTATAATTCAATTGTTTTACTTTGTATTCTCTCACAGTCCCCCCTTCCTAAATTATATTTAGATTGTTAAGTAAAACGATAAAATAAAACGGATAAAATATATCTGTGATTCTAAGTAATAAAAGAATAATTATTGTCCGGAAAGATCGCAACAGTCTAAGTGATGATTTAATATTTTGCATCATCATTCATTCGATTCTCGATTAAAATGTGTATTGTTTAATTATAACAATAAGGATTGAAAAAATTTAAAGCATTGGTAGAAATATAGTTAATTCAAGTATTGTTAAAGAAATTTTATAATAATCAATGATCGATATCATAACATATAATTAAATCTTTTATCCTCTTTTACGTACCCCGTGTTTCAATTTTTATTTGCAGTATTAAATGATGCGATTCGATAAAGCTTTATCGTTGTGATACAGTTTCATGTCGTTAATTAATTTTTAAATAATTAATTTTTGTTAATATTTATAGCAAGTTATATTTTAATATTAATCGTAATCGTGTTTATTAAAAAAATTATAGTATACGAAAGTTTCTTACCATTACTTTATTACTCGAAAGCCACCGTGCGAATGATGACAAAGCGGTAACGTACAGCGCGCTACTGTTTATATTTTATATTGCCAAAGTCGAACGCCGCGTTATCGATAATTTGTTGCTGATATGTTTTTATATTTTATATATTATAAAATATACATTAACGCGGAATATTAAATTATGGAAGTATTTTAATTTATTGATTAAAATTTATTATTTATTAATCAATTTATCACGAATCTTTTCGTTATGTTAATTATTTGCATCTATAATTCGATTGTTTTACTTCGTGTTCTCTCACAATCCAAATTATATTTAGATTGTCAAGATAAAGTGACACGGATGAAATACATTTGTGACTTTAAGTATTAAAATAATAATTATTGTCCGTGAAGATCGCAATCATCAAAGTGATTATTTAATATCTTGGATTCCTATCATTTAATCAATTCTCGATTAAATTGTATATTGTTTAATTAACAAGGAGAAAATTTAAAGCATTGATCGAAATATATTTAATTCTAATACTGTTAAAAAAATAATATAATAAGTATCGATGATCGGAAGATTATATTTAATTCTCTTATCCCTTTTTATATATCCCCTTTCAATTTTTAATCGCGGTAGTGAATGATTACGATTCGATAAATATTTATCGTTGTGATACAGTTTCATGTCGTTAATTAATTTTTAATTAATTAATTTTTGTTAATATTTATAGCAAATTATATTTCGATATTAATCATAATCGTGTTTAGTAAAAAAATTACAGTATACGAAGCGTTCCTTACCACTACTTCATTACTCGAGAGCCACAGTGCGAATAATGACAAAGCGGTAACGTATATCGCGCTACTGTTTATATTTCATATTGCCAAAGTCGATCGCCGCGTTATCGATAATTACGTGACATTTATTATTAATAATAGATATGCAACTATAGAATTTAATAAGTTTTATATAACGTAAATAATCGTGAAAGAAGAAAAAGAATCATTAATAAAATTATTGATCGTTTCTTCGACTGTAAAAGAAAGTATTTGGACTACTGGCGCATTTTGTGTAAATTATCAAAGGAAATATTCAAAATGAATAGAATAAACTTCGAAACCAACAATTAAATTACTAAATAAATTGCAATTTAAAATTCGCGAGAAAACGCGACGAATAAATAATTCGACAATAATCGGTATCGGAATATTCGATTGCAGTGTGCGCGAGTTAATAATAAATTTTATAAAAAATTAATATGTGTATAAACATTTAATCATATTACAAAGTTATTTCATTATAATAATTAATCATTTGGCTTTACATTAAGTTTAAAAAACTATATCTACAACAAATTCTATAAATGGACGAGCTATAAGAAATTAGAATAAAAATAAGAGTGAAAAGATAAATACTTGTTTATAAGAATAGAATTAGCATTCAGATGTATATTGATACAATTTTTAATGTTTCTTTTTTCAATAAATTAGANTTTTTAATTAATTAATTTCTATTAAAACTTTATAGTTAAAATTGTTTCCATACTAATTGTAAATCATGTTTAGTAAAAAAAAATTACACACATTCAAAAGCCGTTTTCTTACCATATCTTTATTACTCGAGAGTCCCGTACGAATGATGAACAAAGGGGCACCATATAGAGCGCTACTGTTTATATTTATTATTGCCAAAATCGTGACATCGTGTCATCGCTAATTCCGATACCAAAATATTTTATATATTATAAATAATACATTAACGTAAAATTAAATTATGAAAGTATTTAATTTATTGATTAAAATTGATTATTTATCAAACAATTCACGCAGTCTATTGTTATGCTAATTATTTGCGGCTATAAATCGATTGTTTTACTTCGCGTTCTCTCACATCCTAAATTATATTTAGATTATAAAGTAGAACGATAAAGTAACACGTATGAAATATATTTGTAATTCTAAATATTAAAATAATAACTATTGTGTAAAAATCGCAATTATCGAAATGATTATTTAATATTTTGGATCCTTATAATTTAATCGATTTTTCGATTAAATTGTGTATTTAATTAACAAAGATTGAGAAAATTTAAAGCATTGGTCGAAATATATTTAATTCTAATATTATATTCCAATATTATAAAGAAATTTTATAATAAGCATCGATGATCGAAATATAACAACATAATCTCTTATCCTCTTTTATGCATGATTTGTTTCAATTTTTAATCGCGGTAATGAATAATTGCGATTCGATAAAGATTTATCGTTAATTAATTTTTAATTAATTAACATTTATTAATATTCATAGCAAATTATGTTTCAAGACTAATATCATAATCGCGTTTAACATAATCGCGTTTAACAAAAAAAATTATAATACACGAAGCGATTCTCACTACTTTATTACTCGAGAGTCACTGTGCGAATGATGACAAAGCGGTAACGTATAGCGCCCTATTGTTTATATTTTATATTGTTAAAGTCGAACGTCATGTTATCGATAATTAGCTGAAATATTTTATAAATTGTAAAATATATATTAAAATATATATTAACCCAGAATATTAAGTTAAGAAAGTATTTTAATTTACTGAATAAATTGATTATTTATTAAACAATTTATCACGGAACATTTGTTATGCTAATTATTTGCATCTATGAATCGATTGTTTTACTTCGCGTTCTCTCAAATCCCAAATTATATTTAGATTATCAAGTAGAACGATAAAATAATATGGATAAAATATATTTGTGATTCTAAATATTAAAATAATAATTAATGTCTGTAAAAATCGCAATTACCGCAAATGAGTATTTAATATTTTGGCTTCCTAATAATTTAATCAATTTTCGATTAAATTGTGTATTTAATTAACAAAGATTGAGAAAATTTAAAGCAATGGTCGAAATATATTTAATTCTAATATTATATTCTAATATTATAAAGAAATATTGTAATAAGTTTCGATGATCAAAATATCACAACATAATCTCTTATCCTCTTTTATATATAACCTGTTTCAATTTTTGTTTCCAGTAATGAATGATTGCGATACGATAAAGATTTATCGTTGCAATACAGTTCATGTCGTTAATTAATTTTTAATTAATTAACATTTATTAATATTCAAAGCAAATTATGTTTCAAGACTAATCATAATCGTGTTTAACAAAAAAATTATAATATACGAAGCGTTCCTCACCACAACTTTATTACTCGAGAGTCATTGTGCGAATGATGACAAAGCGGTAACGTATAGGGCGCTACTGTTTATATTTTATATTGCCAAAGTCGAACGCCGTTTTATCGATAATTTGCTGAAATATTTTATAAATTTTAAAATATACATTAACGCAGAATCTTAAGTTAATGAAGTATTTTAATTTATTGATTAAAATTGATTATTTATTAAACAATTTATCACGGAGCCTTTCGTTATGCTAATTATTTGTATCTATAATTCGATTGTTTTACTTCGCGTTCTCTCACATCCTAAATTATATTTAGATTATTAAGTAGAACGATAAAATAACACGGACGAAATATATTTGTGATTCTAAATATTAAAATAATAATTAATGTATGTAAAAATCGCAATTATCAAAGTGATTATTTTATATTTCAGATCACTATAATTTAATCAATTTTCGATTAAATTGTGTATTTAATTAACAATGATTGAGAAAATTTAAAGCATTGGTCGAAATATATTTTCTAATATTATATTCTAATATTATAAAGAAATATTGTAATAAGTTTCAATGATCGAAATATCGCAACATAATCTCTTATTCTCTTTTACGTATAACCTGTTTCAATTTTTGTTTCCAGTAATGAATGATTGCGATACGATAAAGATTTCTCGTTGCAATACAGTTTCATGTCGTTAATTAATTTTAATTAATTAACATTTATTAATATTCATAGCAAATTATGTTTCAAGACTAATCATTATCGTGTTTAACAAGAAAAATTATAATATACGAAGTGTTTCTCACCACTACTTTATTACTCTAGAGTCACCATGCAACTGATAACAAAGCGGTAACGTATAAAGCGCTACTGTTTATATTTTATATTGCCAAAGTCGAACGCCGTGTTATCGATAATTTATTGCCGAAATATTTTTATATTATAAAATATACATTAGCGTGGAATATTAAATTATGAAAGTATTTTTATTTATTGAGTAAAATTGATTATTTATCATACAATTCACAAAGCTTTTGTTATGCTAATTATTTGTATCTATAATTCAATTGTTTTACTTTGTATTCTCTCACAGTCCCCCTTCCTAAATTATATTTAGATTGTTAAGTAAAACGATAAAATAAAACGGATAAAATATATCTGTGATTCTAAGTAATAAAAGAATAATTATTGTCCGGAAAGATCGCAACAGTCTAAGTGATGATTTAATATTTTGCATCATCATTCATTCGATTCTCGATTAAAATGTATATTGTTTAATTATAACAATAAGGATTGAAAAAATTTAAAGCATTGGTAGAAATATAGTTAATTCAAGTATTGTTAAAGAAATTTTATAATAATCAATGATCGATATCATAACATATAATTAAATCTTTTATCCTCTTTTACGTACCCCGTGTTTCAATTTTTATTTGCAGTATTAAATGATGCGATTCGATAAAGCTTTATCGTTGTGATACAGTTTCATGTCGTTAATTAATTTTTAAATAATTAATTTTTGTTAATATTTATAGCAAGTTATATTTTAATATTAATCGTAATCGTGTTTATTAAAAAAATTATAGTATACGAAAGTTTCTTACCATTACTTTATTACTCGAAAGCCACCGTGCGAATGATGACAAAGCGGTAACGTACAGCGCGCTACTGTTTATATTTTATATTGCCAAAGTCGAACGCCGCGTTATCGATAATTTGTTGCTGAAATGTTTTTATATTTTATATATTATAAAATATACATTAACGCGGAATATTAAATTATGGAAGTATTTTAATTTATTGATTAAAATTTATTATTTATTAATCAATTTATCACGAATCTTTTCGTTATGTTAATTATTTGCATCTATAATTCGATTGTTTTACTTCGTGTTCTCTCACAATCCAAATTATATTTAGATTGTCAAGATAAAGTGACACGGATGAAATACATTTGTGACTTTAAGTATTAAAATAATAATTATTGTCCGTGAAGATCGCAATCATCAAAGTGATTATTTAATATCTTGGATTCCTATCATTTAATCAATTCTCGATTAAATTGTATATTGTTTAATTAACAAGGAGAAAATTTAAAGCATTGATCGAAATATATTTAATTCTAATACTGTTAAAAAAATAATATAATAAGTATCGATGATCGGAAGATTATATTTAATTCTCTTATCCCTTTTTATATATCCCCTTTCAATTTTTAATCGCGGTAGTGAATGATTACGATTCGATAAATATTTATCGTTGTGATACAGTTTCATGTCGTTAATTAATTTTTAATTAATTAATTTTTGTTAATATTTATAGCAAATTATATTTCGATATTAATCATAATCGTGTTTAGTAAAAAAATTACAGTATACGAAGCGTTCCTTACCACTACTTCATTACTCGAGAGCCACAGTGCGAATAATGACAAAGCGGTAACGTATATCGCGCTACTGTTTATATTTCATATTGCCAAAGTCGATCGCCGCGTTATCGATAATTACGTGACATTTATTATTAATAATAGATATGCAACTATAGAATTTAATAAGTTTTATATAACGTAAATAATCGTGAAAGAAGAAAAAGAATCATTAATAAAATTATTGATCGTTTCTTCGACTGTAAAAGAAAGTATTTGGACTACTGGCGCATTTTGTGTAAATTATCAAAGGAAATATTCAAAATGAATAGAATAAACTTCGAAACCAACAATTAAATTACTAAATAAATTGCAATTTAAAATTCGCGAGAAAACGCGACGAATAAATAATTCGACAATAATCGGAATATTCGATTGCAGTTGCGCGAGTTAATAATAAATTTATAAAAAATTAATATGTGTATAACATTTATCATATTACAAGTTATTTCATTATAATAATTAATCATTTGGCTTTACATTAAGTTTAAAAACTATATCTACAACAAATTCTATAATGGACGAGCTATAAGAAATTAGAATAAAATAAGTGAATAAGATAAATACGTGTTATAAGAATAAATTAGCATCAGATGTAATTGATACAATTTTTAATGTTCTTTTCAATAAATTAGATAAAATTACAAGACTGATCTTTTCTCGATCTTCTTTCTTTATGATTAATATACTGTAATATTTTCGCGATGAATGAATCGCAATACATTTCAAACGAATTTATTAAAAGTTATTTAATCTATCCTAGCTCAACCATTTTAAGGCAACAGATTTATCTACAATCTCCACTGTTACCTTAAAATTAAATAAAAGTTTTTATCACTCACCATGGCATTAATGTGCAGCAGCGGAGTTATCGTTATCCGTTATTATGTTGTCGTTAAAACTACGTCTGAAACATACAAATATAAAATTCATTTATAACAAGGCTGCGGAATTTCATATCCGGTGTGTAAAATAATAAGCAGATATAAACACGTAAGGAAAGATTTTATAAATTCTAAAATTATTTTTTAAATAGAAATTTTCATATTTATAAAAATCTTTCTCTATAATTTTCTCTTTAATTCCTTTAAATTATAAGAACGAATTATTATGCGTACGATTTATAACAAATAATTAATATACAAATAATAAATATTCACCATCAGGTTGCTTCGCCGATGCAAGATGCCTCTACTGGGCCTCCTCCTCCTCCTCTCATGTTGTTGGCGCGCGATACTTTGACGACACTCCCGCACTCGCGAACGATATTTTTATATCGCTATTTTCGTTATTTTACGCGCGATACTGAACGGCACTCCCGCACTATTTCGATTAAATGCGATTAAAAATTTTATATATGATCGCGCGATGTATATACTTAATATGTATATACCTTTAACAGCACTCCCTAATATGTATATACCTAACGCGACGCGTTGACGAAGCGCTTGCCGTCCGCGGCACGTTGACGGCACCGACGACGCGAAAGGGTACTTAGCTTCCCTTTCAGGCACCTTAAGGTTTATCATAAATAGAAAAATTTAAGATAAATCTCAAGACACCATCCAAGTACTAAGCCCTCCCACCGCGACAAGGTGTACCCCATGGGAGGGTTATATGATATATAATTTTATATATAATATAATATATATAATTTGGAATTTATTTTGTATATAGTATATAAACTTAAATTTACATAGCAAGACCGTAAAAACACAAAATCACTAAAGTGATACTGTTTATGTTGGATACTATGTTGTTGTTTATTGTTGAAATATTTTAACATATTAATGTATCTCATATATCTAACGTATTAATGTATCGTAAGATTAAAAGATTAAAGTAATTACATGTTGTCATACATAACAATTGTTTAATTAACAAAGATTTAATTAATAAAAAGAATATTTAAAGCATTGATCAAAATGTAGTTAATTCTAATATTATTAAAGAAATATTATAATAAGCATCAATGATCGATATCATAATATAATTAATTCTCTTATTCCCTTTTATGTATCCCATGTTTCAATTTTTGATTGAAGTAATGAATAATTGTGATTCGATAAAGATATCATTTCATGTCACTAATTAATTTCTAATTAATTAATTTTTATTAAAATTTATAGTAAATTATGTTTCGATACTAATCGTAATCGTGTTTAGCAAAAAAATTACAATATACGAAGCGTTTCTCACCACAACTATATTACTCGAGAATCACTGTGCGAATGATGACAAAGCGGTAACGTATAGAGAGCTACTGTTTATACTTTATATTGCCAAAGTCGAATGCCGTGTTATCGATAGTTTGCTGAAATATTTTATAAATTGTAAAATATACATTAACGCAGAATATTAAGTTAATAAAGTATGTTAATTTACTGATTAAAATTGATTATATATTAAACAATTTATCACGGAACCTTATGTTATGCTAATTATGTTCATCTATAATTCGATTGTTTTACTTCGCGTTCTCTCACATCCTAAATTATATTTAGATTATAAAGTAGAACGATAAAGTAACACGGATGAAATATAATTGTGATTCTAAATATTAAAATAATAATTATTGTCTGTAAAAATTGCAATTATCGAAGAAATTATTTAATATTTTGGATTCCTGTAATTTAATCGATTTTTGATTAAATTGTGTATTTAATTAACAAAGATTGAGAAAATTTAAAGCATTGGTCGAAATATATTTAATTCTAATATTATATTCTAATATTATATAGAAATATTGTAATAAGTTTCGATGATCGAAATATCGCAACATAATCTTCTATTCTCTTTTATGTATAACCTGTTCCAATTTTTGTTCCCAGTAATGAATGATTGCGATACGATAAAGATTTATCGTTGCAATACGGTTTCATGTCGTTAATTAATAACATTTATTAATATTCATAGCAAATTATGTTTCAAGAATAATCATAATGTGTTTAACAAGAAAAATTATAATATACGAAGTGTTTCTCACCACAACTTTATTACTCGAGAGTCACTGTGCGAATGATGACAAAGCGGTAACGTATACAGCGCTACTGTTTATATTTTATATTGCCAAAGTCGAACGCCGTGTTATCGATAATTTGCTGAAATATTTTATAAATTGTAAAATATACATTAACGCAAAATCTTAAGTTAATGAAGTATTTTAATTTATTGATTAAAATTGATTATTTATTAAACAATTTATCACGGAGCCTTTCGTTATGCTAATTATTTGTATCTATAATTCGATTGTTTTACTTCGCGTTCTCTCACATCCTAAATTATATTTAGATTATCAAGTAGAACGATAAAGTAACACGGACGAAATATATTCTAAATATTAAAATAATAATTATTGTCCGGAAAAATCGCACTTATAAAAGTGATTATTTTATATTTCAGATCCCTATAATTTAATCAATTTTCGATTAAATTGTGTATTTAATTAACAATGATTGAGAAAATTTAAAGCATTGGTCGAAATATAGTTAATTCTAATATTATTAAAGAAATGTTAAAATAAGCATCATTGATCGATATCATAACATAATTAATTTTTTTATCCTCTTTTACGTATTCTGTGTTTCAATTTTTGTTTCCAGTAATGAATGATTGCGATACGATAAAGATTTACCGTTGCAATACAGTTTCATGTCGTTAATTAATTTTTAATTAATTAACATTTATTAATATTCTTACCAAATTATGTTTTAAGACTAATCATAATCGTGTTTAATAAAAAAAATTATAATATACGAAGCGTTTCTCACTAAAACTTTATTACTCGGATGTCACTGTGCGAATGATGACAAAGCGGTAACGTATAGAGCGCTACTGTTTATATTTTATATTGCCAAAGTCGAACGCCGTGTTATCGATAATTTGCTGAAATATTTTATAAAATATATATAAATATATAAATATAAATATATATAAATATAATTTTGTAAAATATACATTAACGCAGAATCTTAAGTTAATGAAGTATTTTAATTTATTGATTAAAATTGATTATTTATTAAACAATTTATCACGGAGCCTTTCGTTATGCTAATTATTTGTATCTATAATTCGATTGTTTTACTTCGCGTTCTCTCACTTCCTAAATTATATTTAGATTATCAAGTAGAACGATAAAGTAACACGGACGAAATATATTTGTGATTCTAAATATTAAAATAATAATTATTGTCCGTAAAAATTGCACTTATAAAAGTGATTATATTATATTTCAGATCCCTATAATTTAATCAATTTTCGATTAAATTGTGTATTTAATTAACAAAGATTGAGAAAATTTAAAGCATTGGTCGAAATATATTTAATTCTAATATTATATTTTAATATTATAAAGAAATATTGTAATAAGTTTCGATGATCGAAATATCGCAACATAATCTCTTATCCTCTTTTATGTATAACCTGTTTCAATTTTTAATCGCAGTAATGAATGATTGCGATACGATAAAGATTTCTCGTTGCAATACAGTTTCATGTCGTTAATTAATTTTTAATTAAGTAACATTTGTTAATATTCTTAGCAAATTATGTTTCAAGACTAATCATAATCGTGTTTTACAAAAAAATTTATAATATACGACGGGTTTCTCACCATAACTTTATTACTCGAGAGTCATTGTGCGAATGATGACAAAGCGGTAACGTATAGCGCGCTACTGTTTATATTTTACATTGCTAAAATCCAACATCGTGTTATCGATAATTCGTTACCAAAATATTTTATATATTATAAAATATACATTAACGTGAAATATTAAATTATAGAAGCATTTTAAGTTATGGATTAAAATTGATTATTTATTAAACAATTTGTCACGGGGCCTTTCGTTATGCTAATTATTTGCATATATTATTCGATTGTTTTACTTTATGTTACTTCATTTTACTCCGTATGTTCCAAACATCCTTTCTTCTCTTACTAGTATCTTTCGTTATTTCTCTTTGTGGCATTCACTCACTCACGAAAACACGATTTAATTATAATTAATCAAATACGTGGCGCACTTTGCACGAGACTCTCAATAATTATACAAAATAATCATATGAAACTTATATACGCACTTAAATGATAAAAGAGCAACATGACCTTTACATGAGATTATTAAAATCATTCGCTACTTGCTACAGCGATGCGTATGCTACTGATACGCATATTATATGCTGTATAATATACGAATTATAAGAATGAAAATATTAAAATAATAAATAAAGTTGTGATAACAGTCATTTAATTTATAATTAATTTATGTTCACATTTTAGAAAAATTTGAAGTTTAGTTGTTTGATTGTAACGCAAAATATTAAATTGTAGAAGTTTTTATATTTATAGATTAATTAAATGATTATTTATTATTTAAACAATTAATTAATATACGAAACGTTTCGTATTATTATTTATTGCTTGAATATCACCGAGCAAATGATAGCAAAACTGTAATATATAAACAACGCACTATTGTTGCCAAAGTCATGATTTTATTGATAATTCGTTGTCGAAATATTTTATGTACTATAAAATACACACGCGTAGAATATTGAATTATAGAAGTATTTTAATTGATTGATTAAAATTGATTATTTATTAAACAAATTATTCATTATGGAATCCTTTATGCATAAAATATTTAAATATATTATTGTGAAGCAGTTTATGAAATATTACTATCTATGTAAAAATGTTAAATAATATAAGAATATTTTATTATAGATATTTTAAGTATTGTATATTAAAATAAGATAATCCAGAATATTTTATATATATGTTATACTAATATAATTTAAAAACTTAAATAATTTAGATAATTTACAATGAGAGAGAGAGAGAGAGAGAGAGAGAGAGAGAGAGAGAGAGAGAGAGGGAGGGAGGGAGAAAGAGAGGGAGAGGGAAAGAGAAAGAATCGTTATTGAGAAAACATGCAATATATAATATGATCTGAATATAAATGACATATATATATATACATATATATATATATATATATATATATATATATATATATATAATCTGAATATAAATGATAAATAATTTATAAACTATTTACCGGATAATGTTGCTTAGTACGTGGCCCAGTGCTTTTTAGACTTGCTTTTCCTCTCCTTCGCTATTTTTTCGTTGCACTCACTTTCACTCCTGAAAACAAGATTAATTAAGATTAGTTAATTAAAATTAGTATACACAAAAATCGCGAGACATTTTGCACGGCATTCTCGATCGCGTAGTAATTACAATTAAAAGTTTAGCAAGTACTAATTATAATTATCATAGCGAATTATGTTTTAATACTAGTCATAATTGTGTTTTATCGTTAGAGAAAAAATTTAATAATATACGAAGTATTTCGCACCTTACTCTTCGAATGTTGCCGTGTGAATGATATCAAGACCGTACATGTAAACACAACGCGTCATACGCCGCCAAGACCGACCGTGTTATTATCCATTCACTGCTGATATATTTTACGTACTTTAACATATACACGAAATGTAAAAGTTTTAGATTACATGGATTAATTAAATAATATTTGTTAATTTCATGTATCGCAAAGCTTTTTATTATGTTAATTATTTCGATTTATGATTCGATTGTTTTGCTGTGCGTTTTGATTCTAAATTAAATAATTAAATTTTAAATAATTGAAAAATAGAACGAGATAAAGCGTCGCGGAAATTATATTTTATTCTATAAATATCATTAAAGTAATAATTTCTTCTTGTAAAAATCAATCTTAGATAAACTATAATTTATTATTTTAGATTTCTGTTTCTATGATTCTTACTTGATTAAATGAATAAATTACATGAAATATGCGCTTCAAGAACTTTCTGCGATATTTTGTGATATTTATAGGCGCAGTGTAATATTAATTATCTAGGGATAGTATAGGTTCAATTACAATGCGATATTTTGCGATATTTTGCGATATCTTGGAACGAAGATTATTATTCTGTATTTAGAGGTAATTTAGGTTTATTTATATTGCGATATTTTGTGATTTTTGTGAGCTCAGTGTAATATTATCTTCGGATAGTAAAGATTTAATTACAATAGTAACACGAAGTAAAACAATCGAATTATAGATGCAAATAATTACGAAATACGCATAACGAAAGACTTCATGATGAATAGTTTAATAAATAATCAATTAATCTTAATCAATAAATTAAAATACTTTTATACTTTAATATTCCTTGCGCAAATATTTTATATTACAGAAAATATTTCGGCAACGAGAAAATTATCAATAACACCGTATTCGGTCTTGATAAACAGCATCGCGCTATTGTTAATATCTTACGTAGCTTATTTTCATTCGCACAGTGATCTTGACGTAAGAGACGTTTCACATATTATCAAATTCTCTCTCTGCATAGTCAACCTTGGCGATATAAACAATACCGCGGTAATATTGCTGACTTACGATCATTCGGTCAGTGACTCTCGAGCAGTGAGGTAGTGATGTGAGACGTTCCATATATTATCAAATTCTTTCTCTAACCACAATTGCAAGTGCAATGAGGAATTTTTCGTGAATGAGTGTAAGTGCAAGGAGGAATTCAAATGAGTGCAACGAGAATTGGAGTGCCATGAGGACAAAGTGAAACAAAAGAAAAAAAGAAGGTCTTGGAAATGAATGGATCAATAAGATATGATGTAAGTCATTAATATTTTTATAAGTTATAAAATTTATATAGTATATTATAAAATTAATTATATATATTAATTACATATATTATATTATATATAAAATTATATATAATATAATATAACCCTCCCATGGGGTACACCTTGTCGCGGTGGGAGGGCTTAATACTTGAATGGTGCCTTGAGGTTTATTTTAAATTTTTTGATTTATGATAAATCTTAAGGTACCTGAATAGGAAGCTAAGTACCCTTTCGCGTCTTCGATGCCGTCAACGTTCCGCGGACGGCAAGCGCTTCGTCAACGCGTCGTGTTTTCGCGTTGTAATATTCTCGCGTCGTCGCGTTCTCGCGGAACTTTTGGACTTTTTCATATAAAATCCCAACTTCATTTATTGTCACGAGTCTCTACTTCCAATGCCAATTAACTGGGATGTACGAATTTGCACACGTTGCTCGGCAATGTACACTCTTGCTTTGTGCTTTGTCAAGTGATTTGGCCCAAATTAGTTAGAACTCGATCGATTGCTCGGAATGGTCGTCAATGAGTCTTTTCTCTTTGCTCGTCTACTCTACAGCCACACGCATTACGTGTGTTAACCCTGTCGAGGAATCGAGTGGATTCCCCTAGGCGAACGATTTTCGCTCGGTAAAAGGGGTTGCCTCCCCATTTGCTAAATGTAAGCATTTAAAAAATGGAGGTATCCTCTTCTTTTGCCATCCACTAGCCTGGTGTAGCATATAGCAACCGCGAGAGGTTTAATATGTCCGGGCGGAGCACCTGAAATCGTGCTTAGCGGGTCCAGGTTCGATACGAGATAGGATAATTATGCGCGAAAAGAAGTTGGTGGACTTCATTTTCCTCTATTTCTGTCAATCGTTTCGTCTTCTTTCCGGTTTGGGCTTAATTCTTGCTCGTTGTATCGTTGCATTCCCGACCTGTTGGCTCGAAGTGGATTCTTGTAAGTAAAATGGGATTTTCTCTCGTACCGAAACCGGGAGTGCCATTAAAGATATATACATATTAAGTATATACATCGCGCGATCAAATATAAAATTTTTTTCGCATCGAAATAGTGCGGGAGTGCCGTTCAGTATCGCGCATAAAATAACGAAAATAGCGATATAAAAATATCGCTCGCGAGTGCGGGAGTGTCGTTAAAAGTTATCGCGCGCCAACAACATGAGAGAAGGAGGAGGCCTGGGAGAGGCATCCTGCACCGGCGGAACAACCTGATGGTAAATATTATTATTTATATATTAATTGTTATAAATCATTAACTTGTTATACATGAACAATAATTCGATCTTATTATTTAAATGAATTAAAGAGAAAGATTTTTATGAAAGTCATATAAAATTAAGTTATATCTGCTTATTATTTTACATATCGGATATAAAATTCCGCGCGATAAAAATTTTTTTAAACATTAATTGCATTTTGTGAGCATTATTATAAATGAATTTTATATTTGTATATTACAGAAAACTAGCTTCGATAACAACAACTCCGCTGTTGCGCATCAGTGCTGGTGAGTGAAAAAAATTTTTATTTAACTTTAAGGTAACGGATTCGTAGAGATTGCACATGTAGATGTAGACGTAAATTGTAGATTGTAGATAAATCCGTTGCCTTAAAATGGATGAGCTAAGATGAATTAAATTAAATAAATTAAATTAAATAATTAAATTAAATTAAATTAATTAAATTAAATAATTTTAATAAGTTTTTTCGAACTTACGCTTTGCATCTATCGCGAAAATATATTGAAATATTAATTAAAAAAAAAGAGATCAAGAAAAGATTTTGTTGTAAAGATTTTGTCTAATTTATTAAATAAAGGACACGCTTTAACAATTATCAATTTTATCAATTTTTGATGCTAATTTATTCTTATAATACGTACTTATCTTCTGTTTGCTCATAGCTCATCCATCGTAGAATTTATTTGTAGATAGATTTGTTTTTAAACTTTATTTTAACTTAATATAAAGCCAAATGATTAATTAATTAAATAATTTGTAATATGATAAATGCACATATTAATTTTATATTTTATTATAAAATATAATTTATAGAAATTTGTAAAAATTTGTAGTAATTTGGCTTTTTTTCAGTTAAAATAAAGTTATATTCAATATTTAACGAGCGATCGTGAAATCGAACAATCGTTCTAAATGAACGTAAATATTTCACGCTCTTTTGCCAGTAATTATTCGGCAAAAGAAGAAGTAATTATGTCTTTCTTCGATCTCTAATTAGAGATCGAGAAAAAAAGTGGCCTGGATCAACGAAAGATAGGTTCAACTGGCCTGAAGAGTGCGGTTAGGGTATGCGGTTAGGGCACGCGGTTAGGGCACGCGGTTAGGGCACGTGACTAAAATATATATATACATGATTAGGTGAGGTGATGATTAGAGATAGATTCCTCAAATTTTGAATAATTTTAGTTAATCAGGAAGTAGGGTTGTTAAGGCTATTAAGTAAAATCATTAGAATTCTTCTATTGATATTAGGGTTGATAGGGCTCTTAAAATCATTAGAATTCTGTAATAGTAGGATTGTTAGGGCTATTAGATTTATTCTTTCTTTTAATATTCCATTAATCCTAATTAAAATTATTTTAATTAAGTTGAATTTATTTTTAAAAACGTTGTAAAAATAAATATAACATGTTTTAAAAATAAAAACGTTTTAAAAATGAAATTTAAATTATCAAAATTATCTTCAAAAATATTAAAGAAATTGCAAATTTATAATTATTAACGTTTAAGAAATAACATAACATAACATGTTATATTTTATTTTAAAAGTTAAAAATATATGTGTATTAAATCAAATATAATATTAAATTCAAATGTTAATGCTATCAATATCAAGTAATAATATTTTATTTATTCAAATATTTAATAACATCGATATAATAATTTGATAGCATCATAAATTTGTAAATTTTAAATTGTAAATAGTTATAATTGTATTTTAATTATAATCTAACATTGATATTTTAATTGTAAAATATAATACAATTATGACTATTTTATATTATATGAATTATATTATATGAAATTGTATTTACGATTGTAAATTCTTATGCAGATTATACGAAAAATTATCGAAAGTATACGTATAATGATTACATAATAGTAATTCATACACATGCAACATTTTAGCAAAGCATACAGTGCGTTGAAATAAAATCGAGTTTCGTGTATCAGTGCATCAAACGAATTGTTCCAATCATATAAGCGCAGCATCGATTACTTCGACTGGAGGCACCATTCTTCTTCTTCGTGTGCAAGGTGGGAAAGGCACATTGGGGAGCGGCTTATTTTTGCAATTTTTTATCCATCCGTCCCATGCTTTGAATCCCTCCTGATCGAAAATCTTCTTTCCGCACGCGATGTCGTCCTTTATGTCGTCGTTGAGAAAATCCTCGCAGCGTTCGTTACAGATGCCACCTTTACGTCCTCTCGTGCACCATTTGGGGCTGCTGATCTGGAGGATGCCGAAGGAATAACTGGATGCTGCCTTTGGACCAGTTATTAGCGCCGTATCCATCCCACTTTCGCTTTTTATCAGACAAACCCAATTACTGAATAGGCTCTTGCTGATTTTAGCTCGATCCAATTCTTTTACGACCTCGCATTCTGTGAGTTTCTTCCCCTCTACCAGCGAGCGGATAGCTAGGACCGTCAAAATGGATAAGATCACCCACAATTCCCTCATCGTTCAACGATTGATTATTCACAGCCAAGATTGCGTCGAAGTAATTAGTGCAAACTGCGCTTTTTCGACTCTTGGGATCACTGATGAAACAATTGCTCGACTTTATAGAAAGGAACTAAAATTGTGTGCTTGATTTTATTCTTCATAAATTTAGAAACCTAAAGTTAATGTTCCATTCTAGTGGTTTTCCCTCCGGAAAATATTGCACAGCAAAATAAAAATATTCTTCGCTCTCCTGAGCTGATGCAACACTAATAATATTGGAATTGAAGTTTGTTTGTTGTGGATATGAGCACCAATAATACACAATTAAATAAGCAAGTGATTATTTGGAAAATTTTCAATTCTTCGAACGACTTTTCGAATAATTTCGTTAGTTCGAGACGCTCTTTGTTCGAAGTTGATGACCTCGCGTGTTTTGCAGAGTGTAACGCGTGATTGAGCTGATGACTGCACTAAGAATTTGCGCGGAAATTTTGTCTTATAAATGCGTCGTCTAGAGCAAACGACCTTGAACGAGCTTAAGCGATGCGTTATTATCTATCAATGCCGTAATAAATATCGGATCGAGCCTGTCTTTCCTTCACGCTTGGTTTTATAATTTGGTCTCGTGTATTTCGTACATTCCATGAGTTCCGCTCATGGAAAACTTTATAGATAAAATTATTAAAAATATCAGACTCGAAAATATTAAAATTAAACAAATCAGTTATTATTGCCTTTCTAGGGCCTTTCTAAATACATAATAAAACATTCTCACCAACGAAGTCTTTTTTTTTAAGACAAATTTATAATGAGACATTGATTAACATAAGATGTGTTATCAATCTCTTTCGAAAATTTAATCGAATATAAAATTCTTTATATGTAAAATTTTCAAGATCTTATGATAATAATAATAACAAAGATAAATTGATGAAGATTGATTATTTACATGAATGTTATAGAAACCACATAAAGCAAACATCTCAATGTGCTGCTGCATCTCCATTTTTTAGAGAAAAGAAATTTTGTAATTTTATTAATATTATTAATTGAGAAAGAAAGATTATTTTTTATTAGCTTTTAGAACCTTTGAAAAAACATTTTCAGCCATCACTAGACCGGTAATCATATTCATTACTCGCTGAATTATCAGATATGCATTATTCAATATGCTTTAATCGCGCATTGTGATATATAAACATTGTGTGTAATACAAAAACACTATTATATAATATTTATATTCTCACGTATTCTAAATCACAATGTCAATTCTGAATATATGCAATGTAAAAAAGTCGTATTTTTATTTTTCACAAGTCATGTTTTATAAGTTACCATTATCTATTGCGATTCTAACTGTTCATTATTCATTTTCCATTTCCTTAAATGCTATTCGCGAAAAGTTCATAAGTTATCACTTACAATACAATCTATGCGATAAAATATATAACAATACCTTCACAAACGTTATAATGATAATTGATGATTCATAAATATGCTCCAAATCGCCTGTTTTCAATTCTCATGGTGCAACGTACTACACGAAGAAAAGTAATCAACTTTTCCTCATGTGATATGTTGCACCATGAAAAGTTATATTTTGTTACTATCTCTATTGTCATAAATAAATCATATATTACCAATTATCACTATTTACTGTGTTTCTAGCTATTTGCTTTTCCTCTGTTTTCTCAAACATTATTCAAAAGCTCGATAAGTTATCGCTTCTTCGAGCTAACGCGAGATCAATTTTTTTCTAGCTCCGTTTTTTTGCGATTATTTATTTTTAACTGAAGTTTGACCTCCTTCCGATTACAGGGTTTCCTAGAAATTATAATCTCTAGACATTCTTTCAGAAATGAGATTGATAAATGATTAATTTCTTAATATCAAATTTGGAATGACGATAAAAAATTGCTATAATTTACAGAAACTGAACTTTTCTATATGATTTTAACTTATCTAAAAGAATGTTGTATAAAGCTTTTACAACGTCAAAGATCTTTAGTAGATATTTCTCTTGAGATAAACAGTTTTGCAATTTAATAAATAAATATGCACACCAATTTTCTACATTTTAATTTTCAGACACAAAAGTTGAGAGATGAAATTCCAAAGGACATTTAAAATATAATCATGGAATATCCTCTGAAATATTAATTAGTTGTATGTTTATATGATATTTATACTATTACAAGAAAAAATGGAGAACGAAAAAATGCGAAAAAATGCAACTTTAGCAGTCCATCGTAGTTATTGTTCCGATAGTATGCTAGCAAATCTCTTAGTATTTCTTCTCGAACTTTACATACAATAAACTTTTAACAATTAATTATATGTGATATTAATTTATTTAAAATAAAATTTATTAATATCTATATTTCAACACTTATATAAACAGTTTAAATAATTAAATTTTTGTTTCAAATAATAACATGTAAGAAAATATCGTCAATAATATTTATATATCATATCTTATTTTTGAAGAGTGATAAGGAGGAGAGAATATTATTAATTTTATGATGTTATTAACAAAAGAATTTTCTTCAATAAAGCGTATATTATATTCTGACTGTAGAATGATAATTTAAAAGTATCTACATTTCCAGATTAATAATATATAAATTTACGAAAAAAATTTATAAAAGGCACTATAATATCACATTTATTTATAATATTCAAACTTACTTTCTAAGCTGCTGATTTTATAAAATGTATGTGTGATTACATTTGATTCCTAAAAGTATTGACAATTGTAACTGTAAAAATACATCAATACATAGGAAAAAGTATATCAATTTATTTTCAGCAATTTTTTTGCTCGATAAAAAAGATCGCTTGACGATAAAGAATAATATAGTTTTACATAAATTAGCAACGAAAAATGGAAATTATTTTGCATAAAAATCTACTAACATGTAACTTGTGACTTTGGTGATTTTCATTGACTCTTCCAGATCTATTCTTTCCGAATATCATTATACGTAATATCTTTATAATCAAAACTTTGCGCTCTCAATCAAAGCTTTGATACGTTATATACATTTTGCCGCAGTAAATCATTAGATTGTATTAATCTTTATTTGTTCGTCTCACACAATCTCGCACTCCATATTTATAATACTTAAATAATGACGAAATATTCTGGCACCGAAGTTCAGAGCGTCCGATAGTTCATCGACACATTATAATATAAACCCCACGACTAAAACCAAAATGTAACAATGTTTCTTTTTGGCTACTATCTTTAAATATATTATACAATTTTCTTATTTAACATGAAATGCAAAAAATCTCATGTGAATATAAAATAGATTGATTAATTTTCTAAAATAGCCAGATGTATTAGAAACTTTATAAGAATATTTTTACTCATGATTATAAAATTCTAATATGTATATAATTGTAAAAAGAAGCAAGAAAGAATTATAGGAATATAAAAATATCGATGAGAATACCAGTGAAATGTTGATGGAGATAAATGTGTCGTCTGACGGGAAGAGTGACTTTCCTGCCCCTTCCGATAAACTAATAGAAGATCTAATATAGTGTCGGCCCCATAAGAGTTTACCCTTCTAAATCCATAAAGAGCCGATCGTTCCTCGACAATCCGACCGCGCTGCCGCGACTAGAAATTAATGGAAGCCATGATCTCTCTTGTGATATCTTCCAAATCCTCCTTGATATCGCTATGAATACGTCGCCTTGGATTAGAATCGGTCAAATTATATTCCAGCCTTAAAAGGAAGTCCCACGGGATCACTTCGTCGCTCGTCGGTTTGAATGAGCGTAAACTCGCTGACACACTTGTACAAACAAGATTTTTTATTTAACGAATCAATGAATACGAATGGTCGCGGAAATAAAAGTGATTGAAATAATAATGATGAATCTTTTTCAATCATTTACGTCGAAATTGAATCGAAATTATGCTCATTTCATATCTTTACACTACATCAGTCATCAATGTGCATAAGCTAATTCAACTGAGTAGATTTATCAATAAAGATTAAGAATTGTCTAAAGCTTTACTTGTTGTATTGCAAAGCTGTATATAATTGATATATATAATTGATGTATATAATTGATTTAAGATAGATGCAAAAAATTCGTGGATATTTTTATAATTTAAAAAGTAATAAATTTTTAACTGTTTAATGACTCGTAACATGGGCTCTATCCTCTTTCTCTTTTTATAAGCTGTGTATGGGTTTATTATCATTCGCCCAGCGACCTTGAGTAGTGACGTAAGAGACACAATATTATCAAATTCTTTCTCTACATAGTCAACCTTGGCAATATAAACAGTACCGCGATAATATTTCTGACTTACGATCATTCGCTCAGTGGGTCTTGAGCAGTGAAGTAGTGATGTGAGACGTATCATATATTATCAAATTCTTTTTCTGAACACAGTTACAAGTACAACGAGGAACTTTTCGTGAATGAGTGTAAGTGCAATGAGAAATTCAAATGAGTGCAACGAGGATTGAAGTGCCAATGAGAAAAAAGCGAAGAAAGCAAAAGAAAAAAGGAGGTTTTGGAAGTGGATCAACACGATATGATGTAAGTCATTAATATAAATTATTTATCACATTCATTATTTATTATATTGTTGCGTTCCCGCGTCCCGTCCCGTTGAATTCTTTCGAAGAAGATCGCCGTGCGCGTTGTATAGATGTTGTTATAAACAACGACTGTTAGAGAGTCTGATTGTGAGCCCAGCTGTCAAGTTGTGGGGATCCGCGTCTATTTGTGATCTTTAAATCGCGTTACTATTTACGAGTGCACGAGCGTCAGCGTATGCCGATTGTGTCACGCGCGTTCGATATATATCGTTCCGTGGATGCAACAATATATAAATTATCTATCAATAGTATATATATTCGAAATATCTATATTTCTCGTTTTGTTTTATTTCTTTGTGATTTAATAGTGATTTAATAGTGATTTTAAATTGTAACATATATAATACATATACTTATAAAAAATATTCCATTTTATTTTAAAACATTTATAAAACATTTATAAAGTTTTTTATTAATTAATATTTTCAGATACTTCTTATATTTTATAAAACATTTCATATTAATATATTTATTTAAATATTTCATGTATAAAAAGATAGAAATTTTTTATTTATCGTATTACTAAACGTTTATATCTAAAAATTTTTTATTTATCGTATTACTAAACGTTTATATCTAAAAATTATAAATTATTTTGTAATTACAGAATTTATAATATTAAAATATATATTTAAAAGTAAAAATGTAAAAATTAATTGCGCGCAATAATTTTAAAATCAATTATTTTGAACATTGCTTTATGTATATTTTTTCTTATCCTTTATATTTTTATTTATCGTTTATATTTGCAAATTTAAATTTATATAGTAAATTACAAAATAAATTTCACAAAATATATTATATATAAAATTATATATAATATAACCCTCCCATGGGGTACACCTTGTCGCGGTGGGAGGGCTTAGTACTTGGATGGTACCTTTAGATTTATCTTAAATTTTTCTATTTATGATAAATCTTAAGGTGCCTGAATGGGAAGCTAAGTACCCTTTCGCGTCGTCGATGCCGTTAACGTGCCGCGGACGGCAGTCGCTTCGTTACCGCGTTTTCGCGTTGTAATATTCTCGCGTCGTCGCGTTTTCCGAAACCGGGAGTGTCGTACAAAGTATATATATGTATATTAAATATGTACATCGCGCGACCAAATTTTTAATCATACCGAATTAGTGCGGGAGTGCCGTTTAGTATCGCGCGTTAACAACATGAGAGGAGGAGGAGGCCTGGGAGAGGCATCTTGCATCGGCGGAGCAACCTGATGGTGAATATTTATTATTTATATGTCAATTGGTATAAATTGTACGCATAATAATTCGGTCTTATTATTTAAATGAATTAAAGAGAAAATTGGAGAAAAAAATTTTTATAAAAGTCATATAAAACTTTCTATTTAAAAAACAGTTTCAAAAATTTATAATTTTACACATTGGATATAAAATGCCGTGCAATAAAAATTTTTTAAAATATTAATTGCATTTTGTTATTATAACAATTGCATTAATAATTGCATTACCATTATTATAAATGAATTTTATATTTGTATGTTACAGACAACTAGCTTCGATAACAACAACTCCGCTGTTGCGCATCAGTGCCGGTGAGTGAAAAAAACTTTTATTTAATTTTAAGGTAACGGATTGGTACAGATTGCAGATGTACATAGAGAAAAATGTATACTGTATTCAAGTAAATATTATTTATTTTATGTATATCATAAGTTTGTATAAATATATCACTGCAAATATATCACAAGTTTACCACAAGCATTAAATTTAATTGAATATATTCTGAATTTTAATAAGTGCAGTATTTTAGTCAAGAATATTAAATTAAAACAAAAATTTGGTTTGCTTACTACAAGAGTTGACGTAAAGTAAGTTTGACTTTGCTTTGATACAATTTTACAATATTCTTGAAGAGAAAATAAATTCTTATTTTGAGTACATGATGATGAGATTTTCTTACACTTGTGATGAGTATATTTTAAAATTATTATCAAGAATATATTTTTTGTTGAAGAAAACTATTACTTAAAAAAGAAAAATAAACTGAGTAATCGCTTTTCTTGGCAGTAGAATGATATTTTTCTCTGTGTAGATATAGATGTAGATGATAGATTGTAAATAAATCCGTTGCCTTAAAATGGATGAGCTAGGATGGATTAAATAAAATAAATTAAATTAAATAATTAAATTAAATTAGTTAAATTAAAGTAAATTAAAGTAAATTAAATTAAATTAAATTAATTAAATTAAATTAAATAAGCTTAATAAGTTCTTTCGAACTTACACCTATTGCTTTACACCTAAGCAGCATAAGTTCTTTCGAACTTACACCTATTGCTTTACACCTATTGCGAAAATATATTGAAATATTAATTAAAAAAAGAAAAGATCAAGAAAAGATTTTTTTGTAAAGATTTTTTCTAATTTATTAAATAAAAGACACGCATTAACAATTATCAGTTTTATCAATTTTTGATGCTAATTTATTTTTATAATACGCACTTATTTTTTAATAGCTCATCCATCGTAGAATTTGTTTGTAGATATTGTTTTTAAACTTTACTTTAACTTAATATAAAGCCAAATGATTAATTAATTAAATAATTTGTAATATGATAAATACACACATTAATTTTATATTTTATTATAAAATATAATTTATAGAAATTCGTAATAATTTGGCTTTATTTCAATTAAAATAAAGTTATATTCAATATTTAACGAACGAGCGTTATTAAATGAGCGTAGATATTTCACGCTTTTTTGCCGGTAATTATCCGGCAAAAAAAAGGAGTAATTATCTCCTCCTTCGATCTCGAAAAATGATTAATAAATATTAAAGATCAGTTTACTGCTAATTAAGAAGATTTATAGAAGAAATATGATTAAAAATGTTTTTAGTCCACAGCAGGCATTTTGTGTTTCTAAATAAAAAGATATAAATATGACAATGAATATAGAAAAATATTTATTTCTTTATTTATTGTTTATCTTTGAATATTACAGTATATTTCACGATTGAATAATTTATTTACTATCAATTCACATACTAAGTATCTTGTTATACAACTACCGGCGTTTCGTGCACATAGCACGGAACAAAACCAGAAATTGTGCACATTATATATTACCCTCTGAGAACATTCATGGACATTGGCTTTGTAGTTCATGTTCACGTTTTCAATATCCATAGAGGGAGTATCGCTTTTAGGGATCGCCTAAAAGCAGGCCATGACATCTCTCAGTCTTCTCTCTGGTTGCACATTAAGGTACAATTTCATTGACGCTAGAAACCAGCGGCAAATTAAACTCACTAGACTTTCTCTAGATATGGCGTCAATAAAATAAAGTTCAAACAGTTTCAACTTTTTCAGTGTGTAAAGCGGCCTTTTCATTGACGCTACTTTTTAGCGTCAATGAAATTGCACCTTAAAGTTGGCAGCCCTACGATATAGGCTGTGCAGCACTGCGCGTATATAAAATAAATTTGAAATCGCTTCTAGCCTAACCATCTTCACGCGATCGACTTTATTTGAATTGCACGGCATCGCATCGAATTATGATGCGGCGCCGATTTGTTCGAACGTAATTCGGGACATCGCGATGCTGTATAAGTGTCGAATGAGCACGAATTGTCACTCAAATATGATAAATCACATCTACTCACCGTTCACCGGCTGTTCCACAGGCCGCTCCACTCGCTCGCCTCGGGACGTCCAATTCCGATCTTTATGCGCACAAACTCACACGATATCATCAACGCGAACGCACGACACTTTATTCGGCACTCCCAATATTCACTTGTATCCGATAATCATCATCAAGGGCGCAAATAACGCGACGCGACTTCGCTCCATCTTCGCGATCGCGCTATCACTGAACTGTGAAAAATAGCTGTCGCGCACTTTCACCGACATATTATGAAAGTCGCGCGATCATCCTTGGACACTTTCGACGCTCTTTCACTCGCGATATTCGTTTAAAAACGGTTAAAAGACGCGAAAAATGCGGACGTACGACGATCCGTGTAACTGCGTATGACTCCGATTCACGTATGACGCGTATGACGTAGCAGTGACGCGTATGACGTAGCAGTCACGCGCCAACATGGCGGCCGAACCACTGCGCATTCGTTTCTGCGTACTGGTTCGGCCGCCATGTTGGCGTGTGACTGCTACGTCATACGCGTCATACGTGAATCGGAGTCATACGCAGTTACACGGATCGTCGTACGTCCGCATTTTTCGCGTCTTTTAACCGTTTTTAAACGAATATCGCGAGTGAAAGAGCGTCGAAAGTGTCCAAGGATGATCGCGCGACTTTCATAATATGTCGGTGAAAGTGCGCGACAGCTATTTTTCACAGTTCAGTGATAGCGCGATCGCGAAGATGGAGCGAAGTCGCGTCGCGTTATTTGTGCCCTTGATGATGATTATCGGATGCGAGCGAATATCGGGAGTGCCGAATAAAGTGTCGCGCGTTCGCGTTGATGATATCGTGTGCATCAAGATCGGAATGGGACGTCCTGAGGCGAGCGAATGGAGCGGCCTGTGGAACAGCCGGTAAACGGTGAGTAGATGTGATTTATCATATTTGCGTAACAATTCGTGCTTATTCGACGCTTATACAGCATCGCGATGCCCCGAATTACGTTCGAACAAATCGGCGCCGCATCATAATTCGATGCGATGCCGTGCAATTCAAATAAAGTCGATCGCGTGAAGATGGTTAGGCTAGAAGCGATTTCAAATTTATTTTATATACGCGCAGTGCTGCACAGCCTATCTCGTAGGGCTGCCAACTGTAAGGTGCAATTTCATTGACGCTAAAAAGTAGCGTCAATGAAAAGGCCGCTTTACTGATTCACGGTGCATACGCATGCACACACGTGCGAAGTCATAAACATTGAGCGCGTATTAGGAATATCGGGAGGATGAAGATTAAGAGAATTAGGAAGCTGAAACGTAAGAAGAAGTTCAATCCGAATGTGAGTCGAAAGAGGCTGCGAAATAAGTTGCGAAAACTGCCAAATATCTCGTGGTGAGTTTCTTAACCTAACTTATGTATAACTCAGAATGTGCAACAATATTATCGATGTATATGAAAATTGTTATGATATTAAAATATTTAATAATAATTAAATGTTAAACTCTACACAATTAAACAACTAATTAATATAATAAATATTAATCATTCATTAAAGTATATAATAATTATTAAAATTGTATAGAGGGAGATTAGATAGAATTTTGATTAATTAATATCTTATTTCTTATTAATATCATTAGTAGTCAGATAAAGGAAGCATGGACGTGTACGAAGTCTACGCGAGTCAATTTGAAGGAAATGGGTTTGGCATATGATTCAAATGAAACGGTAAAAATTCCTAACACGAAGCGTGAAAGGTTGGAGGAAGCCAGAAGAATAGTTAAGGAAGATGAGAGTTTGTCGGATCATGATGCTGAAGATGTAGCTCCAATAAAAAATCACGTGATGGAGAAGTTGGAAGCTGAAGCGAAAGAACCTCGAGAGCGTTTTTTCAAGTTACCGAAAGGACAGGCACAATTTTTAACTTATTTGATTAAAAGATACGGCGAAGATTACAAGGTGAAATACTTTTTGTTGAAAAATCATTACTGTTAATAATACAATAAATTATTTCTATATATATTCTTTACAGGCAATGTCAAAAGATAAGAAGAATCATTATCAATTGACTTGGAAACAAATACGAGCCAAAATAAAAATGTTTAAAGGCATTCCAGAACAGTATAATGAATATATTCAAAATGACAGTGTAAAATTAATATCATAATTTATATCGTAACTTAAATAAATGTAAGTTTTCTTTATATCGTTTATATATATTTAGATTGCATTTGATGCTGTGTACATGTAAGTCAATGACAACTAAATTTCATATTATAATCTAATTTATTAAGAAACAGATTGTCATAAAAATTCACATATATTAGTGGTACAAATTATATTATTTTAAAATAATATAATTGATAAATAATATTTATATGAGGTAACAGAAAAAAGTAATCAATAATGTTGACATTCTTTGATTATTCTTTCATCTAAATCATTTTATATGATTTTGAGGATTATTTGATAAACAAAAGTGAAATCAGATATCACTACTTGTATTTATCATTACTTACAAACATGTTTATCTATTTTTATATTGATAAATATTGTAGAGATATATCACTCAATTGAATATAAATATCTCAAAATATTCGTCTAATTTTCATTCAAATTCTCCAAGAATACTTTAGAAATCATTTAAATATACATTGTAGATATACGTGCCAATTTTTACAATATTTGTAATGTTTAATAATAATCGAACATAAAATTTCAAAATAAAATACAAAACAACTGCTAATATAATTCATTAAAACATGTAAAAAACTATTATTATTTAAAGATTAGATTGAATGAGATAAAATAAACACACAGTAGGAATAATATGACTTTAATTATATAAGTACATAAAATACGTGACACATAGAAAATTAGTGCTGCTGTGTTATCAATGTTGCTAGGCGCGCTTGTGCCCTGAGCGAAGAATGGCGATGCTGTTACCTACGACATAAACATTTGCAATCATGTTGAAATCATCGATGTTGTTCGAATACGTATTCCTGTATCTGGATCAGATACAGGAATACGTATAGCCTTTGGGATGATTCAACGTCATTGCGAATGTCGATTCCCGAAAGGACGTCCAGTCTTGTGAAGAAGTTTTGATAACGCTTTCCAAAGGCATACTTGGTTTCTTAGATCATATTACTTTGTTTCTCAGACGACCCAGACTCTCGATCTCAGTTTCCAATACATCACCACGCTAAAATAAGTAGATGAATGTAGAAAAGAAGAGGCAAAATGCGTTTTACATGTGAAATATAATTACATATTTATATAACGAGATGTTACATTGAAATCTCTCAAGAATAATTGATTGATTAATGAATAATTAACCGTTATCCTTATTTATGTTATTTGAAAGTGGCTTAGCACATGGAGAATGCAATATATTCTTTCGCGGTTTGCTTTTTTGAGAGGCTCCAGTGTAATCAATTAATTTTATTTATAATATATATAATTATAATGATATACCTGTAGGTATTCTGGTGGATTGCGTGTGTACCCCACACCTGCAGGTGTGCCAGTAAGAATTACGTCACCTGGTAACAGTGTCACAAATCTGAAAGTTCGATTAATATCGTTATTGCGTGATCTGCAATCGCTCGTTGTTGATGTATCACCTAGAAAAATACAGACTGCGAAAGATAAGCGACTATTTCTTGGGGCTTGAAGATAAGTTCATTGGTATTGCCATTCTGCTTCAAATTGCCGTTCACCCATGTTCTCACGGACAGATTATTGATGTCAGATATCGCTTCCTTGGTGACAACAGCTGGGCCCAGCGGACAGAATGTGTCCATCGCTTTGCCGAGAAGAAATTGGCCACCGTTTCGCTTCGATTTCTGCCAATCACGCGCTGACACGTCCTGGGCCACTGTATAACCGAAGATGCAGTCCTCGACGTCGTCATTGGTGACGCTCTTACATTTCTTACCGATCACTATCGCCAGCTCGGCCTCCCAATCAACTTTCTGTAAACATTCCCGGCGTGTTCTACATAACATTATTTATCGCGTAGTCTGTTTTACTTCAGAATTCTTCTGCGTCAAAGAGACAAGAAGTTACATAATGAACGAATGACACATAAATGAACAAGTGAATAGGATTTCTAGGTATTCAAGCGGCTTCTCAAGAAAGTTGTGACATAATCTCGGGTAAACTTAAAGATACACAATTCCAGACATAATAATGAAATTGTCCTTCGCATAATAATGCAATCTCCTTCAAGGTGACCCGATAACATCCACTTACGTCCGAGATCTGTGGCAGCAGGATGTTGTCGCGCGGCCCGATGATGTTGCTGGGAAATTTGCTGAAGACTATCGGGCTCTCCGGAGTCGGTAAACCTTGCTCTTGACAATGACCACTATAATTGAGGCCAATGCAGGCGAGTTTGTCCATACGCGTGATTGGCGCCAGAAAGTTGACATCGTTCTCGGGTATGATGCTCCGTCCCTCGGCGACTATTCTGTAACCATTGTTAGCCGAGTCAGAAATAGATATTAGAATCGTCTGATAGAAGTTAATCAACTCGCACGCGAGGTAAAATTTAGTTAAATATATTTTTTCCTCACGCGAAAAAAATAAGATGATAGAGAATAAAAGGGAAAAATGGGGAAGTTTCATTATATTTGCAGGCACAGAAATTTGCGTGCGTTTGCTGCTTTGCATGAGTTTGTTATTACCTCATAATCGTAGGCAAAATGCGGCTTTGTGTGCTAACAAACAGATTCCTCCATTTTCAAGGGAAAATAAAGACTGGCGATATTAAGCCGTGTAACAACATCAGTTTAGTGCTTCAGAGGCTAATCTTTTGTCGTTAATTTTGTATTACTAACAGAAAAAAATATGTCAAATCAAAATTTATATACCTAAACTATCGCGTTCATTGTTTCGTATATACGCAACAATTTATAATCTTCTTAGAAGAATTTAATAATTTTAAATTTCAATAATATTATATCTTATTTCAATATTATAAATGTCATCTCAAGAATATATAATTATTTAATTCTACTTTAAGAAAATTATAATATTTGATTTAAAAATGTTATTTTCTATCTAACATTGTTTCTTTTCCATTCAAGAAAATTAAATCTTAAATCATAAGAATATATTTTTCTTGATTGAACTATATAAAATGGCTTCATTCAAATAGGCAATTATTCAAACAATTATATTTTTCTTTAATTAACGCAATATAATCTTATTTCAAGATTTCCATGTTAAAACTAAATATATTTTCAAAACAAGAATGTCTTATTTTCTGTGAATCGATAAACCATCGACACGGGTTTGCGGTTTACGTATTTCTTATAACTCTGCTATTTCCGGTTAATTGTATATTGAAACATGTGCAAGTATTTTTTTCTTTTTTTTTAATATGAATATATTTTTTTGTCGAGATTATCTTTACGGAGGCCAAATTACGTAAAGAAACGTAACATCGCGTGAGTGGTTTTAAATTCTCGTCAAGTATGAACTATGACGTGCTGTATGAGCGATTTTTCTCATTTAACTTAAATTTTTAGATAATTGGTACATCCTATACGAATTCTATCACTGAAATCATCTTTTGATTTTTCTTAACAAATACATATCAATAACAATATTTATCACAAATCAAAAGATCGTATTTTTAAAAATAAAAATAATAATATTTTTGCATCAATTTTTTCTACATATTTTATTTTGCTTTTTAAAGGGATATTGCTCAAATCTTCCTGTAAAAGATTACAATTCTGGAAAAGAACTAGAACTACAATATATATAAAAGCTCAATAATAATTTATAAATATAATAATTTTTTTGTGTGTATATGTTTTTTTAATTATTTAGTTTTCATAGTTTGTAATCCCCTAGTTCAGAAATTATACAGCTCGTCATATAATCTTAAAGTACAAGCAATAGCTTTAACAAGGCTAAATTATTATAACATTACACCTAAAAAATATAAAATGTGCGATTTTTTAATTAAAAAAAATATCTATTATAAATAAAATGGAATTCTTTGCACAGAAATGTCATGCTTGCATCTGTGACTCACGCAATTTTAACTTCTACACACATATCAGCGAATTAGCATCTTTATTGTTTGTCACAGTTGCATTTAAATGTCAAATGTCATCGTGATAGATTATCAAATTAAAATAAAGAGAAGAGAAAAACACGCTATAATCATTTAATTTTTTTAAAACGGAAGATACAGTCTGTGTAAAAGTAAACAATTATAAATAATGCTTCATTCGAAATACTATTGTTTTCACTGATAATTTTTCAATTGTACCAAAGAATCTTGAAAACTCGCCAATTGGCAGCGAGACAAGAGGGGCGTCAGTTTATATCAAATGTATCTGATTCAGAATCGATTGCAAATTGAGGTAAGATTGTTGTCAATTGTTGAACGTAAAGATATGTTATAGAAAAAACTCTAAAGTTTTTCAATGATACGATATTGGAAACAAAATAACAGATACAATCGATGGAGACAGTGGACTCTTGACAAGATTTAATTGAAATCGATAAATCAAACAGCCAGGAAACATGCAATACTATGTAATATGAGATGCCACGTGATAACGCGCGTGACACATAGCAATTTTCTACTAATGATTGAAAATAATCCCACAGACACACTTATAATTATTCATCGAGAAAGATACATTCGGTTTTTTTCCAATCTGTTGGGCTACTCTCGGGAGAGTATACACAAATCGTTCACGAGATTCGAATAATGATTCTGAAAGAAATGTTAACAGAGTGTATATTTAAATCTTGGAAATAAATTCCGTGAAAATTCTATGATTTTTTAGATAGTTTTCAAAATTCTAAATAAAATTAAAATATTATTGTATATAAATGCAATTTTAAAATAAGTATATTTATTGTGCGTGAACTCTTATACCCTAACATAAATAAAACATTTTAATATATTTTAAATCTAAAAAGTTCCATATTTTTTATTAAATATATTTTTTAAAATAAAATATTAATTTATGTATTGAATAATATACTAGATCTCAGTAGCAGTACTAACAGATTATTGACCACTTGCAATATAAAAAAAATTATCAAAGAAGCAATTTTTAAAAAATTTTCCGAGTCCCAATAAAATTCCGATTTTTCAGGATAAAACGAAAATCCCTGAAAAATTCAGATTTTTCTCGAGAGTATACACTTTGTTTAAGCTGATTTTCCAATCTATTTACGGACCATTTAAATTGGATTACGTCCAATACGGATTTAATTCATTAATGGGTTTTTCAATTAATAAATCTGATTAGACTGTCAAATCATTGATAATCAACAGCAATCTGATTTGGACGCGATTTTCTCATTATGCAAAATTTTATTATTACGTAATCGTCGTCGTAACATGTCAATTACCTTGTATACCATGCGATTACACATTCAAAAACTTCAAAGATAAATTATGTACGCATAAGCGTTTATTTCGATATAATGAAAATTATTCATGTACATAAATTATCCGTCTAGCATGGATGATCTTGTGCCTTAAGATGGTACAGAAAATTATTTGAGTACTTTAAATATTGTGCAAATAATTTATCTAAGTATTTGCTTAGTAAAAAATGAATATTAAATAATAATTATATTAAATAATAATGAATGGAAAATTGGATATATAAAGTGAGTAATTTCGATGAATAGGCTTAATTGATGTAACGAAGGTGCGGCTTTTGATATAAAATTCCATGGAATTTTCGATTGAAAAAGAATAACGATATATCACATGTAATGTGTGCATGAATGTATATACCATATATAACATGATAAGGGAAGGGAGAAAAGAGAAAATTAACTACTCTATATCACACGAATCGAATTCCGAAAGCCACCAACCTCTCTACTGCCTTCCTTAGGTCGATATGGTCATCCCTGATGAAACAAACGTTCACGATAAGATCAGGTAATTTTTTCTCCTCGCACACCCGATGTGTAACATATCATATTATTATCCCAGCAAACACCAAGTAACATTATATAACTGTTAGTTATAATTTCCCACTTAACAATATAACTGTTACATGTTATATAACTGTTATGTATTAAATAATTATATTATTGAGTATGAAATTATACTCAACCAGGTAGAACATGAAACTCATAACAACATCATTATGACGTCCTAAAAGTCACCTAAAAGTCACCTAAAAGGCATTTTAGAAAAATAATGATATCATAATGATCGCATTTGATATACTTTTGACAATGTTTTGGTGACTTATTTTTTATATTAAACAATTCTAGCGAATTTTGTTGGAGAATATATATACTTCGCGTATGAAATCTTAAGAATCAATCATAATAATATCATTTTATATATATATATATATATATATATATATATATATATATTACGCAATTACTTGTTCATTTAATTATTCATGTATATTTTAATTATATTTAAACAACATAATATTTTTAAAATTATATAATGCGATTATTGAACTTAAAAATTTATTATTCTTTTTGTCATCTTTAACTCATTTTTTAATCATTTTTGTTTAAGTGATAAATAAAATCATGATAACGTCATAATGATGTCATTATGAATTTCATGTTCTGGGAACTAACAATTATATAACTGAAATATTAAATTGTTATACTTGAAATATTAAAGTTCAAAGAAAAGTTTGCAATATAACTGGGGCAGATCAAAGTTCTAATCATAATTCCAAGATAAAAGACTGATTATCTGCTATCGCGGTTACAAATCATAGTAAATAGTAAATATTTTCGTAATAGAAATCGCGTAATACACAGACATATCTGTGATCGATTGGCACATATCGAAGGATTCAGTTGTTCAAACCACTCTCCTACCTTTTAGCCTTTTTGAGAAGGTCGTCACCGCCCTC
This sequence comes from Camponotus floridanus, assembly GCF_003227725.1. Lineage (NCBI taxonomy): Eukaryota > Metazoa > Arthropoda > Insecta > Hymenoptera > Formicidae > Camponotus > Camponotus floridanus. Next base: position 425,981 of record NW_020229425.1, on the reverse strand, counting down.
GAGGAACTTTCTCAGCGTATTTGGAATTCGTGAATCAACTGCTGATACGGCAATGATATCGCCTCCCTGTTTCAGCTGGACCCCAAGATGTTGAGGGCCCCCGTTCTTGCCTGTGAATTGAACGAACCTGGGAAAATGAAATAAAATAAAATGCCATATCGTAATCGAAATAGATCTGCTATCGAAGTGGGAATTAATAGAATTAATCAAGTTTTATGTGTCGCACACATGTGATCTGAAACTATCTAAATATATATATGTTCTTTTTATCAATTTGTGTTTGTTTCACGAAAGCAAGTAGCGGTTACTAAAGCAGACAGAAATAAAGAAGCAATAAATTATATCCCAGAGAAAGTTTATTAATTTTATGATAAGAAGAAAAAATTTTAATTTTTTTTGGTGAATTTTATTATACATATAATGATATCGTTTTCCTGCAAGATGAAACATTTCTACAACAATGAGAAAAAAATAAAAATGATTCATTTGATAATAGCATAATTTTATATGTAGGAGTTTTTTAGTACTTCAAAATATTTTTAAAAATTTTTTATTTTTTATCATTTCTCGACCGTTTAATATGTTTATTTATCCTTTTCCATTATAATCTAATCGCCCTTGTAATGTCGCGTCATATTATTTTGTATCAATCGTTGAGATATTGAAAAAGATCCAAAAGAGATCGAAACATACGTTTGCCAATATACACTCGTTAACGAAATTATCGCATAAGTAATTTCATATCAAATTTTCGCATAACTTCAACTAGGTATAACTGCATCAAAAATGATCGTATTTGAAAAGTTTTCTTTTCATTCTCAAGCTTAAAATTTCTATTTTAAAAATCATTTGATAAATTTTTCAAATTTTGATGTGTTGTAACTCCGCGAACAAAAATCGTACAAATTTCATTTTTTTTTTAAATTCACACATAAAAGTCCTTATTTTATGATTATCATGAAATTTGCGAAAAAAATTTATTTCACTCCGTGCAATGCGTCAAATTATCCAATTTTTTGGAGACGAAATACGTCCTTATTTTTAAGGAGATGACGAGAGGGGGGGGGGTGGATCAATTTTAAATCTGACAAATGATTTTTAAAATAGAGGTTTTTTAAGCTTGAGAATGAAAAAAAAAAATTTCAAATACGACTATTTTTGATGAAGTTATACTTATTTGAAGTTATGCGAAAATTTGACATGAAATTACCTATGCGATAATTTCATCAACGAGTGTATTTGATTTATTTTCAAAATATAGTAATAATCGTCGAGATACATTTCGAAATCGAAACAAGATTTAATATTATAGTGCTATAAAGATATTTTTTAAATTAACATTTCAAAATTTATTATTTTTTAATAGTAAAAAAATAGTATTTTTTAATATTAGAAAGTGCATTATATTTTACTAACATTAGAAAATTAATAGACACAATCTGTTGTATGATTTTCGACAGAGAAAAATGATATTTTCGCATTTGGATAATTTAGCACATAAGGATCATAATTAGGGCTGTTAATTTTTGACAATTTTGAAGAATTACAGTTTTGGAGAACTTCGAAATTAACTTTGAACTTTCATTTAAGATCTCTTAGAATAAGCTTCACAGCTTTGAAAAATATATTTCTGGCGAATTCAGAAAATGCTAAAAATATTGTAAATAAAAAGAATTAATTAATACATATGCTTAAAAATATATCGTTATTTCTAACTATTTTGTAACAATTTGTAACTATTTTTTAAATTATAATTTTTAAATTATAATTTTAAAGTATTAATGTAATATGAAATATTATATATTTAATATAGAAAAGTTTTAAATTTAAAAACTCAAGCGAGAAAGAGGGACGCGATTCTTAATGGAAAAACATAAATATAGACCTTTCGCAATATTGTTATATTAATAATTATATAATTTAATAATTATATGATTTTTTATTTGCTATGCAAGAAGATTCATTTATATAAACGAAATTAAATACACATAAAGTAGTTAAATACACATAAAGTAGAATGCACAAATTATAGAAACGGTCTAAAAGTAACTATGTTAGAAAAGTCACACAAGTTAAGCGAGTTACACGCAAACTGGCATATTCTCGTGTTAACACGTAATAAATAATATATAAAAATTCTGATCAAAATGAGGACAATGCGCAGTATTTTAGAATCATTAAAATGAAGCAATGGTATGAGTAAGAATAATTAATATTATACTATTAATAATATTAAATTTTGATCGTTTCGAAGTTTCGAAAATATTTCAAAAGTATTTCCAAGTTTCGAAAATGTTTAATATTAAATTTGATTTTTCGAAGTTTCAAGAATTTTAAATTTTCGAAAATTTTTTTATCTTTGAAGCTATCTTCGAAATTTGACATTCGAATCTGCACTAAAATTGAGAAGCAATAGTACAAATAAGGATAGTTAATATTATACTATTAATAATGTTAAATTTTAATTTTTCCAAGTTTCGGGAATTTCAAATTTTTGAAAATTTTTTTATCTTTGCTTTATTTGAAGCTCCGAAATTCGAACCTAAAATTAAGTAACAATAACATAAATAAGCATAGTTAATATTATACTATTAATAAAACATTGAAACGTATTAATAAAATGTTAAATTTCGATCTCTCGAAGTTTCGAACATTTGTTTATTCTTGAGACTCCGAGATTCGAATGTCAAATTTCGCTTCACAGGTAATCACTCAGCTTTAATTATAAAAATAATAATAAATAATAATTATAATAACAACGACTAAATCACAATTTTGACAACGATAAATACAAAAAACCAATAAATAAAAAAAAACGACAGAAAGTACAGTTGTTTTTCCTATCTAGATGTTTCAAATTATTGAAATTATCATTTTTTTCTTTTCTTCATGCGTGAAAAATTCGCCGGCAAAACAATTGACGCCCAATCGAATTACGGCGCTGGATCGAAGAGGGGGAGTGGGGGAGAAGAGGGTTATGCTTACCTCATATCGAGCGCGCGGCTTGCGGAGAAATTTCTACTGGCGACGACGACGGCGAGATTCGGGTTACCCTCGCTCTTCCCAAAGGTCAGACACGCTCTACCGAGCAGTCGCAATTTTCCGCGATACGGCATTTTGTTATCACCTCTTGAAGTAATATGTCGCCTGATAATCGACAAAAATAGAGAAAAAATTAAGTCGATTGCGATAATTTTTTCGCAACACGTACACGCTCCGCGAAGGACAAATCGCGACTAAAAGGCATCTACATCTACATTCACTCGTAAGCTCTCGACACCGCGCAGCGGGGGGGGACCTACGTGATCACTTGGTTGGGTCGGGTTAGTTTAAGTTAGGTTAGATAATTCCACTTTCGAAAGCTGCCTGTCGATCAATGTGCCGAAAAAAAAAAAGAGACCAAAAAAAATGCTACTGAAATATGTATATATCTCCTGAGGAGAATCTATGTAATTTTTCATGCAATTGTGGGACGTGACATATTGTGATATCTTATCGCACTTTGCAGCGATATCGATTGATAAAAAAATTCCGACATCTGTGTCGAGATATAAGAATGTCACATATGTTGGATATTAATATTTTGCGCTAATTAAGAGCATCTATAACTATAGGGATAACTTGTGTATCTCGATCAGCTGTTTCGCTGACAGACAATGGAACACATGTTTACAAACTTTAATAAAACTCGACGACTGTATTACAGCATATTTTATTTATCAGGAATATGTATCTATACATAATTATTATTATCTATATAATGATATCTACGTAATATTATCTGCATAAGTCATTTTATAATAAATTCAGAGAAATTAGATTTGATGCATAAAACGAACACACAATTATATAACTCAGATGACAACATTGTTTGCTGATGACAACATTGTTTGTTGATGATATTTTTTTCAAAAGTTGCAATTGTAATAATTGGTAGTATATAATATGGGCAATTAATTAAGCTAGTGGTCTTTTTCGAGTTAAATAGAATCCTTCTCGTTCATGATACGGTTCGTATGGATCGTCAACATAATAATGTCGTCTTTTCCAGTACTTGCATACCATCTTGTCTAGCAATGTGCTCTGCGTGGAATTACAGAATACATGTTGTTGCAATCTCTTCTTTCTGGCGGACGATTTCCTCCATAGATGTTTTCTTCGACCAGCTTTTGTCCTAATCCAGATACCCCTGCAATTTTTTATTTATGTTTTATTTAAATTGATTTTGTCTCGAGTTTATTATGTATCAGGAATTTTAATATGCAAAATATGCAATATTTTTAAATTTTAGATTATTATAACGCATTAAATATATCTTAAAATATTACCAATTTAATCTATAAAAGCGTTTTAAGACCGTCTTTACGGTTTTCCGCTTTCCTTTTCTCAGAGAAAATTTAGTGACTGTTCTTATTGGTACATTAATAGGCTCTGCTGGCAACGCTAGACAATTTTCTGTCACTGCATAACTGGAAAGATAATATTTTTTTATAGATGCATATATTATTATATGATTATTTTAAAAAATAAATTATTATAAAAAGTGATGTATAAATTATTGTAAAAATTAATTAAGTTATCCTAGTACATAGGTTATTTTAGCGATATTATATATTACTTTAGTAATGTTTTATGTTGTACTGGATTAATAGCAGCCCACTTTTGGACAGCAAGTGACAATGCTCCAAAATTTCTGTACTGAAGAATTGTAGAATTGAAAAGGGCATTACATCTTGAAGCAATAAAGGTTACATTAGTACTTGTCGCTTTTGCTGCAATTCCTGAAATGAGTAAATGCAGGAAAACATGAGTGATGCAGTAAAATATGTATTTACAGGATACAATATTTTGAAAATGTTTGGCGAAATCTCTTTTTTTGTGTGTTCTGAAGCACACACACATGCATATACAAATATTTTTTTATCTGTTGTATAAATATCTTCATCCACATGTATATCTATCAAGTGTATTTAACAGCAAACTACAATATGTGAGTAAATTCAAGCACAGATTTTTATATATTATATTTTTATATTTATATGTTAGATAGAATAATATATATATAATTATATATTATATATACAATATAATTACATATTATATATAAAAGTATATATTATAACACAGTATTATTAATACATAAAAGTATATATTAATAATTAAAAATTTGAAAAATGTATATTAAACATATAATTATATTAATATAAAAAATTATTACAAAATAATATATCAAAATACTTTTATAAAACGTTATTTTAATTTAAACAAAATCATTATACTAAAAATAAACTATTGCATAAAATAGTTTAAATTTCCTACAAAAAATAATATTAAAAAAAATTGTGACACTTTAAATTTGTAGATTAAATTTGCTTCAAATAGAACCATTTTAACCAAAAAAATCAAATATATATTATATCAAATATATTATATATATATTATATCAAATATATTATACGTTATATAATGTTATATATCATATATAAAAATCTGTATAAACTCGAGAAAGAAAGCCTCGAGGTCCTTTCGGGATAAACGAGCTTCAGACTCGAGATACACGATTGAAACGCGCGCCACAAGAATTTCGGATTCCGCGCCGTTCCTCGTGTCCAGTCATGGCGGTCGCACGAGCAAAGACACATAACCTCTCGACGTCGCAGATCTCGTCGTCGACGTCGCGACGCGACGCGAAATCGGGAAATTGACAGCGCGTCGCGTAACCGGCGCGTGACAGATCCCGGTGACGCGCCTGGCCGATCGCGCGATCAGCTGTTCGACTCGCGCGTACCCACCTCGCAGCGCCGTGCTCGCCACACGCAACATCCTTCCTTTCCGCAGTTCCGTCCGTCCGGAATCCGGAATATCGGGCCAGCGACCAGCTGTTTTGCACCGTCGTTCCCTTTCTCCCCCTCCCGCCTTTCGGCAGCCTGACCGGCCACCCCGAAAGATGTTCCGAATTGGATTAAAATTTCCGTGCAACGGTCTAACTCGGGTACGTAGAGCGAGAGGCGAAAGTTTGCGAGTAACAGGTCGAGTCGAGCGGATTCTTCGTTCTCGGGAAAAACGCGAGGAGGTAGCAACGTTGCCCGCGACTCGATGTCGTCCAGTGTCGCGCGCCAACCTTCGATCGCCTCTTTCGTCGGCTGTTCGAGAAATCGACGACGACGGGCGCGGAGGATGCCCGCGACGGCGACGTCGACGTCGGGGGTCACCAGTGAACGATCTGAAAAATCTCGATCGCGACGTTCGCGCGCCTCGAAAGCCTTGTGACAAAGATGGTGACACGGGTTATAAGAGAGCTTACATAATTCCAGAAGCCCTGACTCTGTTCGTTGCTCTTTCAGGTCAAGAAACACGGCTGCTCCAGGTTATATTTGACAGCCAGGTACCATGAATCGCGAGCACGCGTCAAATGCGAGCCGGAAGGGAGGTGAGTTCCTCTTGACAGCGAATTTCGACGATGACAGGTGCTGTCAAAAGTGTCACTCAATATTAAGATTACATTTTATTAGCCTTGGAATATTTATTTCCACTTGTTTGTCATCGATTTCACACGTTAATCTGTGCGGTGAGGTTATGTTCGATCATGATTTATCTTGAATAAAAAATAATAGTAATGATTTTATAAACATAAGTCTGTATTTATGCACCTTTCTCGTTATATTTGAATGATCTTGAATTATCTAGACTTTACTGACCTTGCAGAACATTGCTGTAATATTGCGGCAATATTGCAATGTTACAACAATATTAATAATATTCCTGCAATATACCATGCTGTATGGGTTTTCACTTTTGACAAGTAATATGTATAGATATTTTTATTTAATATTATTTTGATATAATTGTGTATATTTTTTATTTTGGTTTTATTATATTTTTTTTAGGCTATGCAAGGATATCAGACTTACGTCCAGGTTTACTGGACCTAAGTATTCGACCGCACCGCCAAAAAGGTACCTGAAATATAAATTTGAAAATATTTGGCATGTTATTTTTAAATCGATTAACGCATGTTGCAATCATTTTTGTCAACTGTTTATATAATTTTGGCTGTGTATTATATTGTAAGGGAGAAGATTAACTGATTTATGAATTAATTTATTTCAATTGTGCTCTTGGTTTGTAATAGTGAGAAAAGTCGAGGATCAGGAACATTGATAACTTTAGGAGCTGTAACAATAGGTACTTTAGGAATATTAACTTATGTAAAGCAAGATCCAGAAGTTCGAGCTACTCTCGAAGGATGGATTCCTGGTACGGATAAAGCCATTCGAATTATCTTTCAAGAGGACTCTAGCTATTTCGATTTTGTACTTACATTCTTCAAAACATTAAAGCAGACGTAAGAAAATAAAACATATATGATGTTTAATAATTGTTAATGATTATTTATTTCATTAAAGTGAATAAATATTCTTTTGCAGGATTCTGGACTTGTTCATCAGTCAAACATCAAAACCAGAACCAGGTCAGGAAAGATTAGATTGCACAAAACTTATAGAATACATACGTGAGTCCCATCCCATATATGTAATTCCTAATTCCATTCCTGTTTTCATGTCTTCCTTTTTTACATTTTTTATCCTTTTCTCTATTTTCTTACATTTATTCCTTTAACTCCTTTTTACAACTTTTTAAAATTAGATCTAGTATATAAAGTATGAAGCTTAATTAAATTCCTTAAATTGTACATATATAATATTCCCATTAATCTTTAACAATCGCATGTATGTATACTGTAGCACCCAAGCCAGTTTTTAAACCACTCGTCGAGAAGAAGGAAGCGCCTATTAATGAGAATTATGCCGAAATTCGCGTTAGTAAAGAGAAGGGTGAAAAAGTAGACGTTGGTACGTTGGCATACTTTTCGAAATTATTTCACATACGACTTCTTTCTATACAAATTATTAAATTACTTATATTTTTTATAGTGGTTGAGAAACCAACGCCACCTCCCACAAGTGTACCCCCAGGAATTGATGCCGCAAAATCTCGTCGAACTAGAAACGAATTGCGGCGAGGCCGCTGCTAAAGCTATCGCAGCATATCATAAGGCAGTGTACGCACTTCAAGACTACAATCGGGATGTTATTAAAGTGATTGAGAGTAGTGGCACTACGATAAGCGGAACCGTTTGGCAAAGGTGATGATCGTACTTATGTAATATGTAACGATGTACTTTTATGTAATCGTCTCACGCTTTATTTCTTTATCTAATAACTGAATTTGTACTTGGTAGGTTAAAAGAAGCGACGGAAAAGAGGAAAGAGACGGTACAGCAAGCGGAAGAGCACGCGAAAGATGCGTTGAATTCGCTTAAGCGCATGTACAATTTAATTGATGAGTCCGTGTTCGAAGCGCCCGCACATATGAAGACGGCAGCGAGACGGAACGTTAGGAAAATTATGGACGATGTGGACGAGGCGAAAAGGAAGTACACCGAAGAGTTGCAGAGTGGTAACCTTGTCGAGCGTTATTGGAAGCAGATTAAAACGGCGCGGGAAGATTTTAACGAAGAATTGCAAATTCTGTTCCCTAATATAAATATTCATGACAAGAAACTATCTGTCAGTGAAGAAGCCTTCGATTTATTCGTCCTGCATATGTATCACAAAGTTAACAATCTACAGAAAGAGTTGGAAAAATTAAGGGTGCGTTGTCAATATTTTTTCTTCAACAGACACACAACTCTTTCTTTAAATTTATATCTCTAATTTCTCTAAATTCTCTAATTTCTCGCATTATTAAAGCGGCCATTTTCATACGAGATTAATATTGTATAACGATATTTTCATGAAATAATTATTTGATTGCAGACAGTCAGTGAGACTAAAGTGAAAGCGGCATTAAGAGCGGCCGGAGAAGATGCGACTCAAGAAAAATTGGATGCGTTAATTTGTCTTGCAGTTAACCAGGAGAAGCTCGTGCTTGAAGACAAATACTCGAAAGAGGTAGGAAATTTTTTTCTCTGTGTTTTGAATTTGATGTATGAATCATAGATGGACTTTTATCTGCAGAAGAATATGAAATTTTAAATTAACATTTCAAAAGAACTGAATTATTAATTAAAATATAAATTATTACTATTTTTCACATATAATTAATAAATAATTAAATAAAGAAAATAATATTATATATATATATATAATATATATGTAATATTTTTTTCTTTATTCAATAATTATTTATAAATAATTGCAATATAAATTATTATTATATATTTATTATATTATTATATAAATTATTATTATATTTTTAATTATCGATTTATAATTCGCCAATTATACATATAGGGTGTTTCTTAATAAATATGAAACATTTTAGAAGATGATTCTTTGTCAAAATTAAGGAGGGTTTTTCATATAAACATATACTCCTACATCATACATAAAAATTAGGTTTTTATTTTTTTCTCAAATTTGAAATAAGTTAAGGAAATGAAACTAGTGGATATTTTCTACTAATAAAAAGGTTATTTATTAATATATTTTTCAGTCTCCTATATTGTTATAAAGAGACGAAACTAGCAACCCCAATTTTTTATTAGAACTTTTTAATTGACTGGAATATCATCTAAAAATATGCATTAAAAAGTTTGATTTACTTAGAAACTTTTATTTCATAAATTTTTTTCATAAAATCAATAGTTTTCAAGAAAAAAAATAAAACGTTATCGTGCACAGCACGATGCTAAATAGCATAGATTTTGAATTACGAAAAATTAAATTTTAAAATAAAAATAAAATTAGAGTAAATGTTGGAAAAATTGGAAAACAAAATTATAATAAAAATCTAAAAAACCTAATTTTTATCCCCATTTTTGAAGGAGTGTAACTCCACAGGGAGGGATGTAGGTATACATGTTTAATTTAATGCTTAATTTTCGATAAAGAATCATCTCCTAAAATTTTTCGCACTTATTAAGAAACACCCTGTATACGCAAAACGTTATTTTATCGCATTTTTACCTTTATATATACCTTTATGTATTCTACTTTTATATATTCTACTTTTATATATTTTACTGTAGAAAAGTGTTGATTGAATTCGTTTATAACATGCGTATACACGTTTATTGCGAGAAAAGCAATATACTCGGGAGATACGATCGAAACGATTTCAAAGCACGATGTTTGATACGGGAATCATGCTCTACATCCTATCTGTGTGCTTTCACGTTTCTATATCCGTTTTTTTTTCTTGTGTATAAATTGCAAATAAACGCGAGTTTTAGCATCATTATCAATGTTGTTCTATTCGTTTGCATCGAGAAGTTCTATCATTATGATAGGCAGATAGACACGCGAATTAAAGTGCAAATTAAATAGTGCAAGGTGCAAGGCTTTTATTTATTGAATTATTAATCGAATACTATTATTGGGTCGCGCGATAATAATTGTAATTGAATTGGTGGATTTTTTTTTATTTTTTCAAGAAAATTTATTTCGCGGGAAAAAAGCGAAAGGGATAAAATAAAGGAGGGTCAGTTAAAAGCATACCTCGCTGGGGATTGAAAGTGCTTAAGTTGTAAAGTGGAAGAATAGAGAGATCACGATGATAAAGCGCGGACTTTCATTATAAAAGCGTCGGAAAATAATGGAAAAAGGAAAGTAACAATGGGTCACACAATGATTCGTAATCGCTTACATCACGCGCACTTTATGATGCTTTTTTTTAAAAGACTACTCAAACCAGTTGGAGCGCGCATAAAATAATATTCGCGTGCTGTTTAAGCAAAGGCATAAATACATTTTACGAAATTTTGCCGGTGATGCGTCTCTCCCAGAGTCTTTTAATAATTCTTTGTTCTTTGTATTTTTTTTTTAATCCAGTTTTTTAAATCAAATATGATCGATAATCTAGGTTGATTTCCAATAGAAATGACGTTCAAATCGGATCATCATATTTAATACAAAACTATCTTCAGGTCAGATCGATATGTCATATTTTACTTGCATATGATGGATTTTAAATTAATTAAATTGATTAAATTTTTAGATTGATTAAAATACACATATAAAGACATATCAATTTAAATATTAATCTAAAATTTAAAAATACATAAAATCTAAATCAATCTAAAAAATATATATATTTTTAGATCTTGTATAATTTTTTAGATTAATATATCCTTATTTTAATTGATCTAAAAATTTAATTAATCTAAAATTCATCTTATACAAAAGTATGGAATATATAAAATATATAAAATAATAATGCGTGTCGATTTGATCGAAAAGATTAATTCAAAATCTAAAAATATGGAAAATATAAGATATGAATTTTAGAAGCAGTTTATATATATTTTATATATTTTTAACTTTTAGATTAACGTGTCACATATATAACGTGATATATTCTAATGTGGCATGCTTGCATGCAGGATGCTTCCCCTGGAGGCTGCAGCGCAGCCTCCCTTCGGCCGTTTTATTTATTTCCATTTGGCCGGACGCCAATATTTCGACGGCAGCTCGGCGATATTATTCCCTTAGAGTAGACGGCGTTTGTGCCGTATGCCACTGGCGTAGGTATCCGTCGAGGAACCATTATGACTTAGTGTCCTCATAGTTGTCCGACAGCTCTTTTCCGTTCTTCTCTTCTTTATATCCCTGTCCCCCTCTCTCCCTTTCTCACCCCGCTTGTCCATCTCTCTTTCCCTTTTACTCTTCCAAGCCGAATATAAATCTTGTCGGATCGATCCGACGTGGCGAGCACGACCTTTTGTTCTCGTTTCGGACGGGAACAGCGGTGTCCTCTAATTGCTATTTGTCTACGAGCTTCCGGTACCGCTCGTTAACGTCCGGCCGAATATTTCACCGTTAATGCATCGCTCGCGGCGATATCCCCGCGTCATCCATTAAATCACGTGTATGGGGGCGGAATTAATTAATGGAAATCATTGTATAATTTGTTCATAAGTTGTCGCTAACAAACGACCGTTCATTTCGCGACAGTCGATACGAATTATCGGGGCGAAAGCGACGAAAGTGTGCTGTCGTCGTCGTTATCGTCGTCATAGACTTTATTCGAGCTATTCTCTCATGCGTCATTTAATTAACGTAGCTTTGCCACGAAAAACAACTGGTTGTCCTCGTCTGTCCGGGCGACTTCGAATGTTTTCGCCCTCGAAAGTCGAGGTAAAGTTGCGCCGCAAATCATCGGGTGGACCAAACGGTCATGGTAAAAAGGGTTTACATTTGAACAACTTGAGTCAACTTTTTTCCCGAATGACTCGGGAAGAAGTTAATTGTTATTGTTGTTATTTTCATCTGGAGAGTAAAGTTTTGTAGTCACGTTGGAAAATATTTCGAGTGGAAATTATTACTTTTTCTTAAGTTTTTACAGTCTTAAAGATTTTGATTACTTATAGTTGCACAAGATTCCAGACAAGACAATATTCGTAAAAATATTGAAAATTTTCGAAAACTTCAAGCTTTTCTTGATCTTGAATGTGTGTAGCAAAAAATCTTGTTTTATATCGTGTCTTGCATTATTTCGATTTTATTAAATATTTTATTAAATTCTCATTTAATATTCGACAATTTTAAAATAATATTTATCATAATCTTTATAATATAATTTAAGATTTATAATGAAGATGAATTTTATATAAAATTTTATATTGTTTATTTCGTGTGTATTAATTGTATATTTTGTGAGTATTCATTGATTCTCTATAAATTCATTAATATAAATTCATTAATATAATTATTTTTATTTATCAAATAAAATTTTTTAAGTATGTATACAATAATAATTTTCTTCTCATTTAAATTGTAACTATATATATTTTAGTTTATATTCATATTTTTTTTAATTAATAATCTTGACAAGACCAGTAATTTTTTTTGACAATCTTACAATTAGTTTTGGTATTGTCTTGATTAATTAAAAATCTCATCTTGAATCTCGTCTTGTCTGGAATTTTAAGATAAGATGGGACAATAGACTTCATATCTCGTGCAACTCTACATATATAATTAATAGTAATTTTTCATCATTTGTTTCACTCATTATTTTTCATCATATTTTCCCAGAGCATATATTATGGGTGAATGTAATATAAAAAAAATCAATAACATAGCCATTGTCTTTATTACATGCGCTTGAATAAATAAAAAAAGGAATAAATAAAGCTTTCTGTGAGTAAGAGAGTAGTAAGAATACATCATATATATGAATACGATCATATGGAGAGCTTGAAAAATTCAAGGTTCCTTATCTACCGCCGCAGTTTGGGATTTTCAGGCTTGGTCGTAGGTATCTTTATGATAGTATACCTGAAAGTTATTTACCGCGGCAGACCTGAATTATCGATGAAACTTTTTGCTGCGATTTGTTTTATTCCGCGAGCAAGCGAGGCTTATCTTCCTTTCTCCCATCGCGCCTGGAAATAAAAAATGAGCAGCGAGAGGAACTCCGTCCGATCCATTTTCCATGTAACTTTTAAAGCTCATCGTCGAGCCAAAGTATCGCCGATAATTTTACCAATTGTCGACCGCAAAACAAACTATCATTACGTAATTAAGATTTATGCTACAGAAGCTTTTTACGATAAAAAGTTGAAAAGCTTTTTAATTTCATTAGAATTCTTCGCGGAAGAATCCGGCAAAATTTTTTCACTGGAACTCGTATTTTAATTCTTTGAAACGTACACAAGTTCTGTAGAAAATTACTGCTTTAATATAATATTTTCTGAAATTCCAAAAAATACTCTTTGTATATTTAATATTTTCTCTTTTTGTCTTTTATAAATACGCAATGTGCATGCACGCTTAAAATACTCAGGAGTCTTTTAGTCGCATTTTTCCGGCATGCGTGCGTTCTTTAGGATACTCAGGTGATTCTTTCTATCGATCGATTAGTTAAAAGCAGACGTCGAGCACACGTCTGCTTTTAACTAATCGATCGATAGAAAAAAATATTACACGTCGTGTACAGGACGACTAATCAATCTGCAAGAAATAAATGTTAAGTATTAAGAACCTAGTCTACTTTAGCGGTATAAAAAATTCACGATTTTTAGGAATATTTTTTTGAAGAATATTAAAAATTGACTTTTTTGGCGTTTTACATATGTTTTTATTTAAGTTACATCAGTATTTTTAAATTTTAGATATTTAAATCTTGGATATTTATTATTTATTTTTTTCTGTCCAATATGAGCCTTTGCGCGTATCGTCTTTAAAAATGACGTGCTGCTCCTCGTGTAATTGTCAATAAAATGAGAAAAAAATTCAGCCTAGTTTTATTTTGTAAAATATTTGTGAAATACCGAGTTTAATTAGAATTTGAAAAACTAATATGTAATATTTTTTTAATCTTCAAGAAATGAAAAAATTTCGGCAAAATTAACGAATCTAATTTTAAAATGATATTTTGTTATTTTTAAATTTTTTTCTAATGAAATTATATGTGAATGAATTCTATTATTTCCTTGTTATTTTTCAATTCTTTCTAGTAAAATAATGCATTTTCAAACTTATTAGAAGCTCATATTGAATAAAAAGAGCTAAATATCCGAGATTTAAAAATACTAACATATTTGCTTAAACATCAATAAAAACATCAAAATGTTAAAAATATCAATTTCTTGAAAAAATTTCTAGAAACCATTAATTTTTCATACTGCTAGAGTAGCTCTAGTCATGAAGGCGCGATGAAAAATTCCTACATTAATGTCAACGTAATCATACGCATCAATCACGTGGCTTTCTTTCTCGAGCGAAATATTAATTTTTACTGTTTACAATTCTGGAATAATTTAAAGATGAAGTCATTGTTACTGCTAATTTTTCAGGAATCTATCAATATAAAATGATATAATATAAAGTAAAATTATTTAGAAATCTTTGATCTTTAACGACAAGTTCTTTGACAATTTAAAAAAGAAAGAAAGAAAAAAAATTATCGCGTATAGGGTGCCATTTGCTGAAAATTCTGAATTCAACATTAAATATGATAATTAAATTACGAATTAGAATTGAATAAGAAGTAAAGTTTGATTGAATATGAACAATAAGATTATTCTTCTTCGTTTAACTGCATTTGAAAAGTTTCGTGAAAAGCCCTTCATTTCCAATAGGGAACTATCGATTTTCGATTGGCGAAGTATTACAACTCTAAAACTGTTCGTGCCTTAACATTTTATTTGAGAACGCGCCTTTAACAAGAAAAATTATTGCAAAAAAAACCTATGTTAAAGCCAAAGAAATATTTTTATTGAAACGTCTCCCTTTCGAAAAATTGACAGAATCATTGTCATAAAGTCTAGTCTATCTCTAGTAAACTTGAAAATATATGCTAGTCTTTTAAATTTTGTCTGAATCTTCTCGTATGACTTGCTGTCAACGTAAACCGAAAATGATGGGAATGAGGATTCTTTCCTATTTTGAGGAACTTAAGAAAAAAACACGAGTAAAATCCTCTCGAAATCTCACTAAAATTATATTTAAAAAAACTTAAAATCCTCATAAATTGCACAGATTCTTTATTACAGTCATTTTGCTTGTACGAAAGACTCGATCACGATTTCGACGTCGGAGAAAAAGAGAAGGGGGCTTTTCCATCCATTCTCGTCGATTATCAAGTCAAGCACGGCGTAACCATTGAACGCAGACGCGAACTTTGGGAATTCCTGTTCACGACACTTAGAAAAAAGCTTCAAGTTTTTCCATCGCAAACTTTCGATCGGTGGGCGAAGTCGGCGAGACGCGACCCGCGCGAGTTAATAGCTTGAAATACGTTTTCCTTTCTTTCCGGAAGAGGGTTTTACCGTCGCGATCCCTAGGTAGATCGCCGTACAAATTGTCGTCATTAAATTAGTCGCGCACTCCGAGAAAAACCATCGCGATTTCGCTCGTCGAATTCGTCTTCGCGAGAGATAAACGCGAGAACCGAACGGAATTCGTTATCCGAAAGAGTAAGAGAGAAAGACAAATGCCATGTACGGGAAGTCACGGGATAGAAAATTGCACTGTCAAAAAAAAAAAAAAAAAGAATTCGTACAATGTTTTGCATTTTAAGTTTCGCAGGAAAAATGTGCGAATATTCTTTTGAAATTACAGATATTTGATTAATTAGCGTATATATCAAAATGTTCTTAATATAGAGTAAAACGATGTAATACATTCTTAGTAAATCAATATAAAATACATTTATGATGAGCAGATTTTATGGGTAGTTGAAATTTACAAAGATTTGTTAATATTACAATTAATAATTACACCAATTTTTGATTAATTGAAATATTCTGATTATAAGATCAATTTTTTGAAAATACTTAAAAGGGCCTAGCTTTGATGAAAAATACTTTAGATAATTATAATCGACGAAAATAATTTTTTTCTAAATTACAAAATTCGATGGAACATAAAAATTCATATTTTAACTCAATAAAAATATCGATTGAATATTATTGAATATTTATAAGAATTGCATCTTTTTCCTTATTTCTTCTAAAAAATACTGACATTCATAGGGTCTGGACCCTTGCCATTGCTTCCGGCTTTTCCATCCTTGTAAATTTTTTTTATATATTTTGCTCATAGTTTGCCGGAAAAAATGCTGAAAAAATTGTTACAATAGAACTAGGGCATCCCTATATGGGATATTTTTGCATTTTTGAAGAAAAATACATCTTTACATATATCGAATAAAAAACATTAAAAAAATATATATGATTCAACTATCGATTAAATTTTACAAGCTATATCTTCAAAAGTATACAGTGAGAATATATATGAAATATATATATAATGACAATTACTTTTATGGGATAAAATATGTGTGTGATTAAAAATAAAAATACTATGTCAAATTTTACAACTTTTTTTCTCTAAAGATAATTGATTTGATAATTAATTCTGTTTAATATAAAATCGCATTCTGTGCAGTTGATTCTCAGTTGATTGTGTATCATCATTATCGATTCCTGTTTCAATAACACTTGTTGAAGCTTATTATGTTCGAGCAATGAATGGGGCAATGAATTTTCCCTGCATATCGAGGCATATTACATGTTTTACTCTACAACATTGCTAATCTAAGCTGGAGGAAAAATTTCAAAATGGCAAATAAATAGAAACATAATAATTGCGTAAGTATTTTGAGACTATAATCGGGCTGAATGCGATTATAGGATTACGACGACAAGAGAAAAAGAATAAAAGAATAATAAGAGTACCTGTCGCGATGTTTGTTGCGAGCGAAACATTGATTTTCGCGTGAATTGGCGCGAATATAAGCGGCACGCGTTTTTCTTCTGCCGCATTTAATTAATCCGGCTTGGCAGCATGCGACCGGTATTAGTGAAGTACTTTGCATTTTTTTTTTAAAGGGATTATGAAGTGCAACGAGGAGCTTATCTCCGCCTGGATGAAATAGTCTCCTACCTCTTGTTATTCGCATCTTTATATTATTATATTGCATATGAAATCCCTTTTTTCAACGTGAGAAATCGCCACTTTATAAAATTGCAATTAAGATTCATTTTCATTCGTCCTGCACTGAGAAAAAAATCTGGTTGCATTAATTAGAATTTTGGTAGATTCAACCAGTATGTCTGTTGGAAAATGGACGAACCAGAATTCTTGTAGGAATTACCAGATGAATCTGATTAATTTCTTCCTGTTAAATTTATCAAATTTTCTGGTTAATAATACTAAACTCGCCAGCACCAAGTCGTTTAAAATTTTTTTCATCTAATTTCAAAAGTCTGTTTAATATTCTGAATTTCAACACGATTATTGCATAAATTCAATCCAACACGATTATTGCATAAATTCAATCCAGATTATGGATTCCAACACGATTATTGCATAAATTTAATCCAGATTATTGAATAAATTATTATTTTAAGTTCAGTTTGTTAGAAATTAAACTGATAAACAGTGATGCAAGAAGAAGATGCAGCTCAAACACACACAATCAGAGAGCTAGCGTCCTCTTTCTGCCACTACTGCTCGTAAAAGAAAAAAAATATACTTTGGATTTAATGTTAATACTAGTTCTTTATATACATCTCATGGCAAATATATTGAATACGAGTTAAATTAAGAAGCAAGCACAGAAATTAATGTAATAAGAAATTTTATAGATCCAACCAGAAAATACTAATCAAATCCTTATAGTAAAATCTATTAAACGTTCTAACTATAAAAAATCGAGTCTTATCATGATAACTAAAAATTCTTGTTTGATTTAACCAAAATACCTTCAATTATATACGTCTTGTTGGTACAATTAAACGATTTTTCTCAGTGTGGGTTTTATGTCATAATATCTCTTTGCTCCCCCTCCCTCCTTCCCTCCTCACTGCGTCTTCGGTTTTCATTTAATCGATAATCGATATTAATTATCCAAATGATCCGTTTGGCATTCTCGTAGACTTAGCGTGAAACTGATAAGCTACGATCGAGGGATCCATGTCCCGTGGCGCGGGTAGAAATCCCTCTTGCATCCTTGAGTCAAACGGGTTGTCGGGTCAGCCGGGCGTTAATTATTGACACGGGTTCTTGGTACTCAAAGTTCTGACGATGATGACGGGCCAATGCATGTCCACGGATTCTCGTAGACGTTGCCCGAAACACGCTGGATTGGTCAGGATGGTGAGTGGCACGAGACGTCGTCGGACGTGGAACAGAGGCCGCGAAATGGGGTAGATAGGATGGGCCAGATTTTCGTGGCTTGGGTGGCTACCCGATGTGAGGGTAAAGCCCTGGTGATGCCTTAAGTGCGGATAATTCATCAAAGTCTCATTAGGCTAATGCCTCGGGGTCTGTGTACCTCGAACGGCATTATCGCCCCCGAGGGTGGTGTTTGCGGGGGCGAACTCTTATATCGGTAATTGGGTTTTACATAAAAGCCTCTTGATTTCCTTTCTTTATGAAATTTATGAAAATCGATTCTCTCTCTCTCTTCTTCTTGAACCTAGGATCTTTATATTTCGCTTTAATATAGCGTACGTTTGTGAAAATAAGGTCACTCTTTCCGTCTCTCTTGTTTGTTTCCAGACAAAGAGTATATTTTTTTGTCATTTCGCGAGATTCTCGGGACGCCGATATGACTTGGTGTTTTTGTACCTTACAATAATGTCACCGAGCTGTCGACAGACAGCTATTTTAGACTTTAAAGCACTGGTAAGCATCGTCTTATCTAGTCTCCTGAGACTTTGCCTTATCTCTCGGGTGACGTTTATTTCCTCCTGTTCCTCTGAAGGGAATTGAAGGGAAGAGACGCGATGTGTCATAAATTTGCACACGTCGCTCTGAGAAATTTAATAAAAAGTATGAAAATTAATCTATATGAACAACATTTATTCGCCAGGTGAGGCGAGGAAACATTGAAGAAAATCGCGTGATGACGTTCTTAGAATAAAAATTTATCATTAGAAAGAGATTTACTTCTATTACAGTAAAGTCGTATATTTCTATCCTTGATTATTTGGCATAAAAGGAAGCGTAAAACGAAATGTTCGTGTTGTTTCCGTTTACGAGCGACATATTCATCCTCGTGTTTCAGCTGCTGGCGGAGCAGAAGAAGCTGGACGACGAGATGCGGCGGCAACTGAAATTGCAGTCGGAGATACACGCCGATCATCTTCGAGAGGCACTTTCAGTCAAAGAGCAGGAAACGCAAAGGATGCTGCAGCGAGCTTTCACCGAACAGGCCGACGCCGACTCCATAAAGCACAAGACACAGCTCGCGGCGATGACGGGAAGGTTACGTGCTCTTACAGCAACTCTTAAAGGTAAGTATCCTATCACCTCTTTATATCTTGCTCCTTCGGATCTCCCGAAGGGGAACATTTTCCTTTGCTCACGAAGAGAGAGAAAATGAAATCTCTCTTCTTCCTTCTCTCTCTCTTGCAATTGCATGATTTATATCGCGTAAAGAAATCTCAAGTGTATTAGTAATCTTTCGATTAAACTATATCGATTGCATGGCAGGCGATTTTAAAAGTATTTATTATTTAATTAAGATCAATTTTTTTGTCATTAAATCTATTTTAGCGGTATGAAAAATTGATAATTTTTTGGAAATTGTTTTTTGAGGAATATTAAAAACTCATTTCTTTGGCAACTTACATATATTTTATTGATGTTTAAGTTGTATTTTTAAATCTTGAATATAATTAGCTTTTTTCATTCAAGAGCCTGTTAAAAAATGCATGGTTGTGACACCGTGCTGCTCTTTGTGTAATTGAAATTAAAAAATTCAGTCTAGTTTCCTGTATTTTTGAGATTCTGGATCTAATTTTATTTTTAAAAAATTGAAAAATAACAAAGTAGTATCATTTTTCACTTTAGAATTTTTAATTTTGCTGAAATTTGTTCGTTTTTTAAAGATCAGAAAATAACAATATATTGAATATTAATTTTTTAAATTCTAATTAAATTCAGGATCCCAAAAATACGAAATAAAACTAGATCGAGTTTTTTATTTCAAATAATTACATGAGTAGTATGTCATCATCATTTTTGAATACACTTCGTCCAACAATATTGAGCAAAAAAAGCTAAATATTTAAGATTTAAAAATGTTGACGTTATACTATTTAAACATGAAATAAAAATATAAAACATAACGTTAAAAAATCTATTTCTAATATTTTTTCAAGAAAATTCCTTAAAATCATCAATCCCTAAAAATTCTTAAATGTCTTAAAAATTCCTTAAAGTTATCAATTTATACTACTAAAGTAGGTTCTTAGGGTCCTTAATTTCTCGTAAAAATATTCTACGAAAATAAATATTGCCTGCAAATCACTTGCCGGTAAGTCCGATAAAAATCCCTTATAACTCACGATACGAGAACGTTTGTCGGTCTACAATAAGTAAATGTCCGACATGTAACATCTATTGTGCCCGTTCAGCGGACAAATCATCTTTCGGGGGAGGATGCCTTCGCCCTTTGTCGTGTCCGCCATTGTACCGTGTCCTGGCGTTTAATTACACGGGCAAAAACACGAAGCCCGAGCCTCGTATAAAGGCCCGTTCGCGTCGAGAAAGTGTCGGCGACACATTTTCCGATGCTTGATCTCACCCGCTTGTTTGTCTTTTTTTCTCGATCCCTTTGTCCTTGGACGATAATGGACCTCTTGTGTCCCTCGATTCGAATCTCCGGGTTTTAAGTCGAATTTCGCCATCGACTTACGTATAGCGTTTCGTGATGATCGCTATGTTGTTTGCAACTTGCACCCCCTACCCCTCCCTCTCCCTTTCTCTCTCGTCGAACCGGACATGTTACTTAGCCGCGGATGTTTACAGAGGAGATCCTATATTTGTTGGCGAAAGAAGTACCTAAGTACCTAATATGTGATGTGGAGATATCGATGTCAAGCCGATCGCAGTTAGAGTTATATGTATTTGACAAAAAGAGAGAAACGAATAGATATATTTCAACATTTTGTTATTATATGTTACATATGCATTTATAGACTTTTTAATTGCGATGCGAATGATGTAGGAATATTTTAGAAATAATAATTCTGAATAGTTAATATTTAATGTTTCACAAAATGAAATAAATATTAATTTAATTTTGGTCTCATATATACGAAGAATGGAGATCGTAAAACATGAACACTTAAAAGTAAATTCGCTTAATATAGTAGTGAAAGTAACATATTCTCTCTAATATTTTTATAATATTTTCTCCAATTTTTTGAAAATATAATTCTCGAAAGAAAAGTATAATTCTGAGAAGAAATATGAAAAAAAAAAAAAAAAAAAAAAAATATATATATATATATATATATATATATATAATATTTTATCTCAGAATTATACCTTTTTTTAAGAATTATATTTATTAATTATAATTATTAATTATATATATAATTGATAATATATTTTACTCTAATAATATATTTTTTGAAAGTATAATTCTCGAAAAAAATATATATATTTTATCTCAGAAATACATATATATTACATACATTACATATATTAGATAAATAAATATGTGCCAAAATTCTCAAATAATATTATTTATCCATAAATTAAGAGATTATTTAATCTCTTAATTTGTAAATAATAATATTACATAAAGTCTAATATTTTGCTTTTCTTTATAATTTTTTATGGAATTATTTTCGAAATTCTCCCCAACGTTGCACTTAACTTTTTTTATAATAATAATATCACAATAAAATTTCCAAAATCCTATCTTTCGCAATGTTGCTAAATAATAAAAATATCGAGATATTTCTGAATTACTGATGAACATTACATTTTGAAAATTCTTGAGAAAAAAAGACACATGAAAGTATTTCTCGAAATGTATAACGTAACATTTTGTAAATCATTTGCTTATCTCTATTCGAATAATTTTCTTGCGACTGTTTTCAAAAATTTTAAGGACGTGTTGGTTGATGACATTTATCGAGTGTCTAACAATCCTTGAGCAAAGTTTCTTCATTGGCGTCGCCAACAAACTGCTTTTATCTCGTACACGTGTAGCATACAGTCCTATTATCTTGTGGTAGCTTCGTAATCCAGGCACGGGACACGCCGAGATGCACCTGTCCCGAGATATTCCCGGGGAGTGTGTTTGCCCTTTCTGGTTTTATTGGTAGCAGAGGGACCTGGAATTTAATCCGGATTAACCCTGTTCGAGTTTAACACAGCGACGGCACTTTCAACCGGCTTCTCTCCTCCCTTTACCGTCCGATGAGATTAATTCCCGATTAACAAATCTCGCACAACTCGTTGCACCAGCCGGCCGATAACTATCTTTAATTAGTTTCCGTTCGAGTAATTTTCCGGTCACTAAACGGATTACGATGGACGCGACAGGTATATTCCAATGTACGTATGTATTTCGGGAAATCTCGCGAATCTCGACGCAGATTTTATATTATTGAAAATCATGTAAAACTCGTTTTTTCATCTATTATGTAAGAATAGCTCTCGTCCTTCAAATGAGAATTCCCATGTTTAATTTTAGATTTAATATTTTACTTTTAATATTTCTCTTATTTATCCGAAATTTACTTTTATCCCACATTATATATTAATCGTCTTTTAAAATGTAAGAAGATTTTTCGAAATTACTATTATTTCTTTAATAGGGATCGCATGAAATTTTAAGATTATGCTGATTTTAATATTATCTTATCTTGCAATTCGAGACAAGATCAAGATAAAAATTTTAATCAAGATACCATAAATAAGAGTCGAGATTATTGATTTTCAAAAGAAGCTAAAATATACATAAATTTGTAAATTAAATGAGAAAAAACCACTATATTATGTACGAATTAAAAAACATTTATTTGATAAATTTATATTAATTTATATTTATATAAATTATTATAAATTTATATTAACGAATATTTATATTATATTAACAAACTGAGAAACGAATATTTATATTATATTAACAAACTGAGGAACAATTAATGCGTGGGACATTTGCATCAAAACCTGAATCTAACTTTTAGACAGATAAAGAGACAAAATTATGAGCAGTAAAGAATTTTTATTTACTTCATATTATATATTTATCCCATTGTATCAACACGTTAATATCGACAAAATAGAATAATTTGTCCTGGGACATTTAAACTATAGCAATATAAGCATTTTAAACTCATTTTTCCATTAAAATCACTTGGCATTCAAGTGTTTTTTTTCAGTGGACCAAACAAATCCAAAACACCACAATAATATTGATTCGTTTAGTATTTACTCGTGATTTCTTTGAATAAAAAATCAACATGCTAATCCCCTGAAAACATTCGGTTGGGAAGACATATTATTCTATACGTCTATTTTAAATAACTATATAAATATATAAATAAATAAATATATATATATATATATATATATATAAATATATATATATTTATTGCGTATATACATATATATACGCAATGACATATATATACGCAAATGACATAAATAATAATATCTTAAATTATATTATAAAGATTATGTTAAATATATATTATTTTAAACAAATCATTCAATATTAGATAGAAATTATAAATCCAAACAACACAAGATGAGGTTTTTGCAACAAATATTCACTCAAGACCAACAAAAGATTCAAATTTTTGAATATATAAAAATTTTTCAATATATATATAATATATATTTTTTTTTTGTCAACACACATTTTCAATATTTTTTATGAATATTACCTTGAATCTTATGCAATCCTATTTTCAATATTCCGCGATATACGACGAATCCTTCATAAAACGTATCTCTCTCGGAATCCATTGCGATTCCTGACAAGCGATTTGCTTCAACGCGGAAATAAACGACGAATACGTACCTTTTCGCGTCGTTCCTTATTGTGATATTTCCATTGGCTCGCTTCTCGATTAAATCCTCCTAATTTCTCGCGGTTTACCGACGCTTATAATTATTGTCCCAATTGCGAATTGTCTCGGTCCAAGTAGTGTCACCGAATTCAGCCGGCTGGGATATTTCTGGTTGGCGAGAATGCGCCGGAGCCGTTAATTAACTTCATCCAACAAGCGGACGGAAGTGTAGTGGGTGGATAGGAAGTAGTTTTCCGGGAGAGAGAGGGAAGGAGGAGGGAGGAGAAAGAAGCGTGGAATACGGTGCTCACCGGTGTATAATATCCATTATCCTGCGCGTTTAATTTGATGAATTACGGTCGTTTTAACCGGCGCTCGTTTCTCCCTCGCAACCTTACCAGAAGTTAATAAAACGCGCGGACGAAGGATCGTCAGGTGCGAAGGGGAAACCTCGAGGAGGGGAAGAAGAGAGATGTGATTTATGTACATAAGTCCGCGTTATAGTGGCGTGATGAAAATAAAAGGCGTTATTACGCTCTTTCGTAAACATCTCGCGGAGAAAAAGCGCGACACAAGGACGAGACGGGGTGAAAGGGGGCGGGATCCCCTGGACTGCCGATCGCAGCTGCAACGTCGGCAAGGAACGTATTTCATGAATAGAAATTAGCAATAAAAAGATGGCAATGAAAAGAGATGAGGACGACGGAGGCGGTCGGAGGCGCAAAACTTTTGGATTTCGTGGGCGGGTGACACTTGGGGCATCGGATCTCTAACATCTCGAGCGGCTCTCTATTATAAGAGACGTAAGGGAAGAGATTCCGTTGGCGCTTCATAAAAATGGCGACTTTCGATTATATGGGACTTGGTACGTGGGATAGTAATTTTGCACGATCGTGAAACGCGCGGGATAAGTTTTGCGACGCAATCATAACTTTGTTCCATCTCGATAACTCGGCGCGCTTACGATCTTGTTTTTAAGTAATACGTCAATATTCCGTACATGTGTTATACGCGCGCTATGTAAATAATTTGCACCTCCTCCACCCTCTCTTTCTCTTTTTCTCGATATAAAATAATTGTAACGATATTTGTTAAATAATTTATATATTATACTTATATATATATAAATTAATTAATATATATAAATTTTTTACATTCAGAATCCTTAGATTCGGATTCTGTGACCTAAAAAATCCTTAAAGAGTTTAAAAAAAATAGAATTGTTTGGATTTAATAACAGAAGATATTTTTTATATAGAATTAATAACAAAAATAACATAGCGACATAAAATTCTGAAAAATATTTTAGAATGTGCTACGTTCGTAAAAAAATTGACTTTTTGATTTTCATAATAGAATTAATGCATTTCTCCATGAAAATGTACTAATTTTGACTGTTTGTTTTTATATATGATATTTTTGCAATGAACAATTAATGACTTTTTTTTTCACTTATTAATGTTCTTGTAGAAACAAAACAGCTGATATTTGTTGTGAAAAAAGTAGTTGAAAAATGAAAAACTGCGAAAAAAGGTAGGTCGCTCAGCGACCTACCTCTTGATGCAAAGGGTTGGTAAATATCGCCATAATTATTTTATATCGAGAGAAAAAAATATAAATATATAAGATATATATATATATATATATATATATATATATATATTTATGTATAATGAGTACAAAATTTTATGCAGCGATATTTTGAGATTCTTGAGAAGCTAAATGCGGAGAAAAAAATTCGACAGCCATGCGCGGGACAGCTGGAATGGCAATAAAGCGACGAATGGGGGTGGAGGGTGGAACAAGATCGTAGGTCGCGGTTTTACAAGCTCGACAAACCGACTAACATATGCGACCATATGTCCCAATTAGAACTTTCGCCATACGTTTCTCTGTCTCTCTCTCTCTCTCTCTCTCTCTCTCTCGTGGGCGCTATTAAGGGTATACAGCCAACGTCGAGTGCCCGCGGCGAAGGGAAAAAGCAACCAAAAAACGCGGTTGCATTTTGCATTTCCGCGAGTTTGCACTTGAGCGCGGACATTAAGCGACAAAAGAAGACATTTCGCTTAACCTTAATTTACACAATAAAATTTGTGCGCAGAAAGAACGATGGAATATTGTTCTCACTAATTATTTATTGCTTGAGACTCAAGATAGGGCAATATTCGTAAAAGTATTGTGTTAGTAGCGAAAACTTAAATCTTGTTTTGAGGGAATTTTTGTAGCAAAAGTATCGTCTTGTATTGTCTCGATTTTATTAAATTTAATTTCTATTTAATGTTGAATGTTTATAAAATAATATATATATTTATAACATATAATCTTTATAACATGATGTAAAATAATTATTGCTATTTTTATAATGTTCGTTTTATTTTTATTATATATTTATATACATTATATGTATATATATATATATATATATATATATATATATATATGTTTATATACGTTGTTTTTATGAAAAGAAACATTCGCATAGTAAAGCCAGACAATACAGATGTAATTTATACACAATCAGAGAACCGCGTATGCGGGTCACAAAGCAAAGAGTTTTGTGTAATTAAATAATTGTGTAAAATTTTATATTGTTTATTTTATTTTGTATTAATTATTATTATTTTATTATTATATTATTATATTGTTTTAAAATTTGTTAAAAGTTTAATGTTAAATGAATGCTTTTATTTATTAAGTTACAAGTTTAAATTCGTATATAATATAATGATTTTTTCTTCTTTAATTTACAAATATATATATATATATATATATATATATATATATATATATATTAACTTTATTTAAAAGATGAATAATCTTGACAATTTTAATTTTGATATTGTCTTGTGATAACTAATTAAAAAGTTTGTCGAATTTCGAGACAAGATGAGACAATATTTAGTCTTGGTATCTCGTGCAATTTTAGTTTTCACTCACATAGAAGTAGAATTGTAACCGAGTAAATTCTCGTTTTGTGAAATGTTTTTAAACGAGGGTTTCTATTCCTTGTAGAAAAACATGGAAAATTTGGAATTTTTAGAGATTTTGTACTTGAAAAAATTAAGGAATTCTTATGGAATTTTATTGAGACTCGAAGAATTTAAAAAAAAATTCTTTTCTTGATAAGTTTGCTCTTATATTATAAGCAGTTTGCAATCTGTCGTTAAACTAAATTATGAAATATGTGTCCAAAATATATTATAAATATATATTTGTCTCTGTGTTTACATATTCAATATCTTAACGAAATATTGAATATGCTGTAAATATTCTTTATTGCAATTTTTAGTGATAAAAAAGTAAAAATATTATGCAGATGAAAAATGTTTATCTCACGCAAGCTATTCAGTTTTTTTTTCATTACATTTGCAAATCTAACGCATCTTGAAATTTAAATAACTCTGTGTTTTGAAGTCTTGAATCAAAAGTACTAAAAACGCATACGATAAACAATCTTATTTTAGAAAATTGCAGCAAAAAATTTTGAAAATATACTCTTTATAGAATTTTAAATAAAAATATGTGGAAGATTAGAGAATTTTTTTACAAGATTTTTTTACAAGTAAGCCCTGTTGAAATGATATAACTACACATGTAGACTTACGTATATACGAGGATGAGAGGGAATGTCTAATCTCATCATGATGAGATCGATTCGAGCGATTCGTCAAGGAATCTGTAATTACGAGAACTAGAAAAGCGTGCGTGCGTGCGTGCATTTGATGAGGATGGGAACTCCTTCGTCGAGCTACTTGAACGCGAGAGCGATGCATTGTCAGGAGTGAATTCTTGCGGAGGGCAAGAAGATACGTTATTCCGCTTGACGTCGATGCGGTTTACCTCTTGCCGCTTGGCAAGTTTCCACGCGGGAAATACAGGATGAATCACTGCCATCGTCGAATATATTTCCCACCGCAATTACGTCGCGTTAAATTCATTTACGTCGATGGTTCCGCGAGGTAAGTTTCGTCCTGGTGGAACCCGCCTTCGAGATAGATACCGTCTCTCCCCCGATTTTCATCCGCTCCGAGGACGACAGCTCGTCTGCGACGATCGGCTGCGGATCTCGCGAACGACAGACGATTCTTATATCGCGAATTTATGCCGATTCTTATATCGCGGAAGAAGGAACAATGCTGAAAAAGGGCCAAAATTTGCCTGTAAGGGAATTGTATGAAATCGGTATATCTTTATGTTTTTAAACCTGCTGAACTCCAAAGCTTAAAATTGTCCAAACACCGGGGAAAATTGTGAAAATGCAATTTTTTTTACAGAAAAGCCACGTTTTGCAGCAAATGTTTTTTAATGAACAAGTGGCAATTGTAAACGAAAAATGTCTAATTTTATTAATGTTTTTAATGTTTTTAATGTCTTATTTTATTAATGTTATTTTTCTTAATTTTCTTTTTTATTAATGTTTTTAATCTTTTTTGTATATTAATAAATAAATAAATAAAAAAATAAAAAAAATAAAAAATAACAATATATTAGATTAGAGATTAAAAATAAAGAAAGAACTATTGCATTAGAAGATTGATTACGTTCAAATAACACATTCTGCATACCATTTAAAAAAGAAAAGACTATTTTCGTTTACAATTGCCATTTGTTCATTAAAAAACATTTGCTGCAAAACGTGGCTTTTCTGTAAAAAAAATTGCATTTTCATAATTTTCCCCGGTGTTTGGACAATTTTAAGCTTCATTTTCGGATTCAGCAGGTTCAAAAATATAAAGATATACTGATTTCATACAATCCTTTTATAGGCAAATTTTGGCCCTTTTTCAGCATTGTTCTTTTCAAACTCGCACGCATACATTTTAAGCGATTGCACCAGCCATGCTTCTTTTTTCTTTCTTATTATCATTTTTTTATTGTGATATCCCTTGCGTAAATTGGACGGTATTCTTTTTGTCCCTTTATAAGAGTGTGCTAAATAAATTATTCTCATGTTGCGGGAGTGAAGAGGAGATGAAAGATGGTCTCGGGATCTCCTGGTTCGATCAATTGCTTCAATTGGAAGGTGCTCGTTATCCCCGTAGAGATTGAAATTTAAATCGAGGATAATAAATTTCTCGGTTGCCTGCCGAGAATCATATTCCGTCTGAATTTACGACGTGTGCTTTTATCACTCGCGATTGTTTGCGCAGCGAATTAACCTTTGTCGCACTTGGTGCTGCGTATTTGGAATATTTTTTACGCTCGTAACTAGAGGTTTTCGGATCGTTCGTAAATTTTAAGAGCTCAGTCTACTCTGGCAGTATGAAAAATTGAGGATTTTTACGAATTTTTCCTTTTAATGTAAAAAATTGATGATTTTTAAGAATTTTTTTCTTAGAAATTGATCCTTTTTGATGTTTTACATATGTTTTTAATAATGTTAAATAGTACATCATTTTTAAATCTTGATTATTGAACTCTTTTTTTATCTAATATAAACTTCTATGCGTAGCATATTCGAAAATGTATGACTATTAGAAAAAATAACTTAGAATTAATATAAACTTTTTTTAGAAAAAATTGAAAAGTAAGATAGTGCTATTTTAAAATTAAATGTATCCATTTTTTTATTTCTTCAAAATCAAGATCAAAAAAATTTATTCAGTTTTTTAATTATAATTAAGTTTGGTATTCCAAAAATACTGTACAAAATAAAACTAGATTGTAAAATTTTTGAGATGTTGAACATAATTTGAAAAAATTAAAAAATAACAAAGTAGTGTCATTTCAAAATAAAATATTTCAGTTTTGCTGAAACTTATTCATTTTTTTTTAATCAGAAAAATAATAAATATAAATTTTTTTAAAATTCTATTTAAAATTCAATATTCCAAAAATTAGAATTAAATTTAGTTTTTTTTATTTTAGACAATTACATGAGAAGCAGCATGTCATATTTTCTAATACACTACTCATTTGTATTGAACAAAGGAAATATCCAAGATTTAAAAATTCTGTTTAACAAAATTTTTGTTTAAAAATGTAAAATGTCAAAAAAATTTATTTCTAATATTTTTTAAACAAAAAAAAATCCTAAAAATCATCATATTACTAGAATAGACTGAATCCTTGAGCTACTGAACGTGAATTTTTTTCCAGCACAGAAGATTATATCGCTCTTCAAGAAACGTTCTCGCGAATTTGCCAAAGTATCCATTATAAATGATAATTTTTTTTGTGCGAAACTTGGAGAAGATGAATTGAACGTTTAATCGCACGCGCGTTTAGCGATTCCATATTTTCTCGATCGTACAACGATGACCGTGACGAGAGCTGCAGTTCCCTCGTAAATCAGACAAGTACGTGTTCGCTCCTCAGTGCCGAACGTCTCGAAATTAATAACGTAACAGATGGTGAAAAGTATGAACGTGTGGAAACGCGTGAAAGTTTTCCAAACGCGAGCTGGAAGGGCTACGTTGATAGAATAATGATAGGAACGCGTATACAGAGTGGTTTGATAAACCACCGATATATACGTTAATCGAGGCGTTAATTTCGCTTGAAAACAGATTCCCTTTGTAAGCGAGAATGTAATAATGTAATATGCCGAAAGACATAGGTATTAATCTCTCCGTCCTTTTTGATATTAAAACAATTAATAATATTAAATATCACAACAAACGAAAATTTCGTCAAAAGCTTAAATTGCGGAATAATAAATAAATTTATCCCTTTGGAAATATCTTCTATAAATATCGATTTTAACCCCTCACAAAGTTTATGCCCGTCGTAAATATGTATTTGATCGGTATGCATGCCGATCATGCATATCGAATCATTTTAATTGAATTCGCGTTTGAAACGTGTATATATTTTTTTCACCCGCACTTTATTCCGGGTGATTTTCGTGCCGATTAAAGCGATTCAGCGAAAAAGGAGGAAAGAAAATAAAAAAAAATTAGGTAGTCGAGCTGGTGTGTGAACTCCCACGTCGGCCCTTTTCTTCTTGCTCTTCGTTCTTCGACTGCCAACCCTCTCTACCTACCAGACCCTCCCGTCGAAACATTCTACGGAAAGAAAAGTACTCATTTACGCAAGACTCGAGGTAATACGAGTAATGTGGACAAAAAAATCGCTACTTGGCTCGTGCGAAAAATATTACTGGTCAGGTTCGCTGATAAAGAACCGCTCCTTTCTTTTCGGAGCAGTCATCATAATCTTGGATTATCTCATTTATAGACGATTTATGAATGATCTCATTTATCGTAATGATTAGATAAACCGCAGGCTAATCTAAAATTAAATATTATAATTTTTAAAAATATTTTATACAATTTATTTAAGATTTTTCTGTGAAAAATGCTATCTTTATTAATAATCATTCGTGTTAAATTTCCAAATTTTTAATTAATGCTATACGCGATGAAAACTGATGGCAAATGTGTCAAGTAGATACATATCTCGTATTTTGAAACAGTCATCATTGTTTTGCATTATTTTATTTCCAGACATTTATCGATGATTAGATAAATCGTGTCGATCTATTCCTCGAAAAAAGTATATGTTTAAGAAAAACTAAGAATTGTAATTTTTAAAAATATATGCAATTTATTTAAGATTCTTCTGCAGAAAATTATCTTTGATCAACAATTTTTTACGTTAAATTTCTAAATTTTCAATTAATGCTTTACGCGATGAAAATCGATTGCAAATGTGTCAGATTGTCTTTCACATCAAAATAGTCATCATTGTTTATCTCACTTCTAAACATTTACCCTGATGATTAGACAAATCACGTATTAATTTATTTCTGCAGTTCCTCGCGAAAATTAAGTATATATTTAAGAGAAACTAAGAATTTTATAATTCTTAAAAATATTTTGTACAATTTATTTAAAATTCTGCAAAAAATTTTATCTTTGGCTGATAATTTTTCACGTTAAATTTCTAAATGTTCAAAATTAACGTGGTGAAAACAGATTACAAATGTGTCAAGAGATACGTACATTCGTCTTTTCAACGATGCAATAATCACTCTTCCGCATTTGTCCGAGACTTTTTCTATGCATTACCATTGAGATACTTGCGGAATGCGACTTAACCACGTTTCTCATACATCGTCTTGTTCGAGATGTGCCAAGGGTAGCTTTCCCAAGAGCACTTTTTCCTCTCTCTTTCTTTTTCTCGCGCCACGTGGTTTTGGCGTCAGAATACGAGGCTAAAAAGAAAAGCAGTCGTGCTTTCCCAGCTGGTGTACTCTCGTACCATCGGGGCTCGCTCGTATTTCAATGGTCTCGTAGCAGACCGCCGCTGAAGCTGGATGCTCGTACCACTTCGAAACTGCACGACAGTGAAAATAAAGTCCGGAGTTTCCGGAGTAACAGCCACAAATAACAGGCGGCTGCTGGGCCGCGTCACTGAACCGGCCGGAATTTCTTTTTGCGATAAAAAAACTCGTTTTTAATGAGAAAGTGCCTAGATGGATAGCGGTATCGGCTATTGTCGATGCTCTCCATCGAGTTAGTCCAACTTGGCGAATTTTGTAGAACGAAGAGTAGAAGGAAAAAATGCTTCTACTCGAACCCGACAATTAAAACTTTTCTCGATCGTCCTAATTAATCTGTAGTTATCCTTATATTAACGGAATTAAAAGGTTGAAGACAGAGAAACAGCGGATAATTTATCGAAATTAAAAAAAGAGACTTTGATCTATGGTATAATCAACAAATTCAGAGAAACAGAAAAAGAAAGATCGAAATAATTGCGCGTCTGATCGAAAGGTTGATTAACTACAGCATTTGGAGATCCGTGTTTTATCAAGAATCTCCCAATATCTCTAATAGAACTGATAATTGGGGAATTATTTAACAACATTTATCGTTAAATAATGTCCAATTAATAATTTTAATTACAAACGTATTACTTTATAAATGTAGTACTTTATATTCCAAACAAAGGATACGTCACAGGATGTCCACAGCAATTCACAGGCGTAGGTGTAAATTGTGGACAAATGTTTGATTTAATATATATATATATTCGGTTTTATAACATTTGATTTAATGTTGATTTAATGTATTGATTTAATAGCGGTCCATAAAAAAATGTTAGAAATAAAACATTACGGTTTACAATTATGATCGAAATCAAAACTGACTGCAGTGAAATCCGCGCAGTGCAAATCGCTCTTTCAATCGTGTATTTTTACAAACGCTTAAATAATCTGGCCAACCGCGACGGAATAACGGGACGGCCTGTCGACAAGCGAAATCGAAAAATATCTGCAGTGCCGCAGCGCCAAATTGATTGTTCCGTATCGGTCAGAACTTGTTTCGCGCGGGATGTAATGTTTATAAAAGTGTTTTTCGAAATGTCGTCGCGAGTCTAAAAATAGGATACAATAAAAATTTTACAGAGGGAAAGAATACGCGCGTGTCGAAGAAAGGAAATGCTGAGAATATTGTGGGTGATATTTCAGAATTTCATGTCAACCGGATAGCGATTGCAAAATATAAAATTATCCGTCCTCTTACTTTTCTCGATTTTTTAAGTTTTTCAGGATTTATGTCTTAATCATCGCGATATATGCATATTATGCAATTTTTTCGCTGAATGTTTACATTAATTTACATAGCATGGATTACTTTTTTGACGTATATTGTAGAAGATACATTTCTAAGCAAAACATGCTTTACATTTTTTTCTAATTCCTGAAATATGCATTTTTTTTATATTATTTTTATCAGAAATAACATAATAATAATTTTATAAAAAATTTATCAAATTTTTAAAAATCATGATTTTTAATAATTTAAAAAAAAATTTTTCGTTAATTTTATGATTAAGTTATTTATTAAACACACACAATTTTCACTTAGAAATTTAAATATGCAAGTATATAGAATTCATTTATTTTAAGCTTTTTTTCTACGGAAAATTCCAAACTGCATTTTATAGTTTTACTTTATTTTAAAGAGGGGGAAGAGGGCGGGATTTTGTTCCGAAAAAGGACTAACCTAATCTACTAATTATTTAATTTAAAATAAAAATAGGTTAGGATAGAATCTTTTTGAGATAGAAATATATGAAGAAGAAAATATTCTCTCTCCCGTGATTACATGTTTATTTATGCAATTATTTTTTATTTTTTACAATAAATAAATATGGCCACGTCTTGTTTGATACATTGACAAACAATTGTAAACAAACAGAAATTAAACAATAATTCAAAAGCATACTGAAAATGATATAAAAACGAGTAAAATATAAATAAAAAGAGTATAAAAAATAGGATATAAGAAAAATTAATACAAATACGAAAATTATTTTAAAATTATTTTAATTATTTCAGAAATCAAAAAAGAGCGCCATAAAATTCAAAGCATTTATTAGCAATGTATCTTTTATAATATGTGTCAAACGAAAAATAATCCGTGCTGTATAAGTTAATATGTAACATTTTTATATATAATCATCTTTTTTCGATTTATTTACGAAAATTGTAATAACGTTGCTTATATGTTATAAGCTATAAACATACGAGACAAACGTGTCCTTTGATTTTGTCACGTTGACGTAACATGTTGTAATACTAGCAGATCGTGCAATAAACATCCGTGCACGCACACCTATCCGTTTCCAATTTGATCGAAATGAGAATACGTGGATTCGAGATATCTAATCGCATCCGCATCCAATAATTTTTTTTTCAAAATTGATATCTTCTAACGTTCTAAAAATTTATAACGATAAGAAAATATTCTTCGCATCATTTCTACAAAATTTTTTCTTGCTGTATCATTTTTAAATTTGCACAATTAAATTATCACTAACTATCTTGATATGTGATTAAAGCTTTAAATTAGATTTAATTAATTAATTCGAAGTTTATACGAAATTAAGTGAGATAATCGTGACTCTATTTTAATTTAATCGATAAAAAAAAACCTATTAATAGAGCTTTCGTACAGTAAATTTATGAATATCATTTATCGTCGGATGTCGCAATTATATATATATGTATATGTATGTACTCGTTTTCTAATTACGATTAATTCACGTGTCGGACAATAAATCGTGTCGTGCATTTGCAGCGACGATTAATTATCCTCGTTGCTGCCGCGCAAATTTTCCTGCCGACTAAAGCTTTACGTTACGTGCCCGATCCCGGATCTATAGATATATTTTTTTATATTTTTTTTTACCGAGGCTCAAACGAGGGAAAAACGATCAATTATCCCAGCGCGAGACAGTTGATGATGAAATTTTCGTGTTTCCTTGTCAACATCTGTTTGCAAAATTTTAGTCCATTTTTTTCTACTCTCATTTTTAGAGAAACCTCATTTGTTTGAAAATCAATTTGATCGCTGATTCAAATTAAATTGCATAATTACATGTTATAATAATCGGATAGAGGAAAGAGAATTAAAATATTAAGCACTAAATTGCAAAAATTATCTTTAATTTGGAGGCAAAATTGAATTACATGTTAAAGCTGGGATACTGCTGGTTCAATTATTGGTTGATTAACGCTAGCCTCCATTTTAGCATGTAAATTCTATATCCATCTCATCTGGGAAGGACTGATTTGCATGTGATTCTGCGCGTGAAAGTGACATGGAAAAAGAGTAAACAACTCGATAAATGCAAGAAATGTGTGGAATTAATGTAAATGGTCACTGTAAACTAGGATTTAACGAATAATGCGAGCGAAGAACTATTTGCAAGTCGATTAAATAGGCCATCCGCCTTTGCGTCGACCGCAACGTTGTGGCTCGGGAATTTAATTCCGCCGGAGTTTGCTTGTACCGATATGTTTTATCGCTTTTATCTCGGTAACCAAGTTAGCGTTCTGCCTAGTGGCTGCATGTGTCTTTTTAAAAAAAGATCACGCTTTAAAATAATTTGCTTAACTGGACTTTCCGGGATCTTGCGCACGAAGATAAGAGAGAAAGAGGGAGAACGAGAGGATGTGTTGCCAGACATGTAAATATTATGCTATTTAGGCTGATGTCATCTTGTGTACGAAAGCTTGAGGCTCGACGTTGCTAGAAATTCGCTGCTGCGAACGATCTTATTTCGCGATTAAGAGTTCATTCTACTCTCAGGATGAAAAATTGAAAATTTTTGGGAATTTTGTTGAGGATTAGAAATTAATTTTTTAATTTCACATATATTTTTATTGATTAACAGTACATCAATATTTTTAAATCTTGGATATTTGACTTTTTTTGTCAAATACAAGCTTCTGCGTGTTCGAAAATGCTGCTCGACAGTTTGACAGATTGCTCTCGTGTAATTGAGCAACTTGGTAATGGATACACTCAGTCTAATTTTATTCAGAAGAATATTTATAGAATCCACTATGGAATCTAATTTCATTAGAGAAAATTGAAACATGACGGAATAATGTCATATTAAAATCGTATTTTAACAATCGTATTTTAATCGTATTTTTAATCGTATTTTAATTGAGACATGACAAAGTAATTGAAATCATATTTCAATTTTGTTGAAGTTTAAAAATTTATTTATTTCTTGAAGGTCACGAAAATATTACAATAATTATTTTTTAAAATTAATTATTAATTTTTCAGATTATTTAGGTTTAGTATCCTTAAGAAAGTGTTCTCTTTCACTAAAAAAAATTAAAGTTATTCAGTCCATTAGCTTTCAAGATATCCATCACACCAACTTTGAAAAAATGTTTGGAGGAAAACGCTTTTAAAGTTTTCCAGGCCCATTTAAGGACTCGCGCGCTATCCTATTCAGATCCTTGTATAACTTCGTCAATTATGCGAATTTTTCAATAAAATGAAAAAAAATTCTATAAACATGCTTTCAGAAAATGTAAAAAAATCGACTTTTTAGCCTTCTAAAATAGATTGGACCCTCAGCCTGCTTTCCACCGATCTGGAGGTCAGCATCCTCGTGGGAGGAAAAGTTTATCGCATGTTTTACACGGCGGTTAGTCAGTAGGTTGTTCGGGTATCATGGCTACAGCATGCGCTATTCCTGATAGGGAAAATCGTGTCGAGGATCGTGGAGTGGGGCGGTTGTGCAATCCACCCTTTTGTCGTGCGTCGGCCGCATCGTTACGCTTGTCAATGCGAGAGAGCGTTCGGAAAACAGGATCGTAGAAAGGACGAAGAGCAACAGAGGGGGATGAAAGCGGGAATACGTGGCCTTTCGAAACTCTCTCGCGTAGCTCTCGAAGCGTAAAATGTCACATGGCCCAGCGACCCTTGGCAACCTTCCGAACTGATTTAACCGCTGTTTCATCCAGCATCATAAACGACGGAGAAGAAGAGAGATGGCTCGTTTTTCGAACTCGCCAAATATCCAAAATCCAAATATCAACCGATAGGTATGAAAATTCTCGCGACAATAATAAAAACGTTTGTGCTCTGCGTATCGATTAGCTGGAATTTAAAACTATCTCCCTTCAGGGGAGAATAAGAGAGAGGGGGGAGAGGGGTGGCAATATGTGACCTGGCGCGGTGCCATCGGACAACGTACGGAATTTTTTGCGATGAGCAACGTGTAAATAATTATTGGATGGAAAAGTTAGGAGAATGCGCGAGATAATGCACGAAACAATAACTGAAGAAAGAGAGTAAAAATATTGTTGGAACTGAATATTCTAAATGTGCATATTTTTCCGTACATTTATGTGTGTAATTAGATTTAAGTTAATTGTTACAATTTTTTAACCTCGCGTACATATAAATGAATCAACGTGCATATGGTAAATAATGCGATACATTTTATACGCTCTAATTGAGTAGCGTGAAAATCACAGGGAAAGCCGGTAACAAAGTACGAAAATCGATATGTACGAGAGAGCTGCGAGAGATAAACAAATCGTTTAGTAAAGTCTCCCTATATACATGTATGTACAGTAGCTATATTTACCGGGATGAAATTTAGAACGCCCCAATGATCGAGCTACTTACACTTTTCGGGTTATTGCGACAGCAATATGTAAACAAAGAGATGCAAAAAATATATTTATAAATATTTGTATCAGGCTGCGCATATTATATTGTCTCATATTTACCTTTCGAGGATCGTGTATGAAAAAAGTAATTAATGTCATGCATTTTTTATTGCCCCCGTTCTGGTCACATATGGATCGCAGTTTTAAAGTGCTTGAAAAAAAAAGTACGAAATTATAATATCTATGAATTAATAATATCCATGAATTAATATTATCCATGAATTGATTTAATGTTCCTCGACATCTGTCAAAAAATTGATCGTGCAAAGGTGAGAAAATAAATTTTAAACATTTTTTTTTCTCATCGATCGAGACCTCTTCGGGATATTTTATATATTTTATGGTTGAAATATCGATAGGGGTGGAAAGTTGTTGAAATATCGATGGGTCAAAATGACCCATATGTGACCTTTAAGGGTTAATTCCGACAGAATGGAGTGGAACTTCATTCATCCGCGTGACGATATGCCATACGCTCGGATAAGCTTAGTAATTATCCGGAATAATTGAACGCGTTCGGAAGTTGGATAATTCGCGGATGTATGGCCAGATTTAAGGAGGGTTGCCGGGAATTTTTCGCGACGACATCCGCTTCAGTCGTCGCGTGTTCGGCGATTTCGCCGACGTAATATGTAACGCGATTTCGTCCGAGAAGGGGCCAAGGGGCGGAGATGGAAGCGAGATGAAGTGGATCCGGCTAGAAACAGTTCCGAGAGCCCTTCGACCTTTTCCGTTTTCCGCGTCGATGCCCGCATGAGAATCGGCCACGGAGAGTATATTGCGGTGGAGAAAACGAGAATGGAGGAAAGCAGTGCGAGAGAGAGCATGAGAGAGTGATGGAGAGCGCGAGAGAATAAAAGGGAGCGAGCGAGAGAGAGAGAGAGGGTGGGAGGGAGAGAAAAGAGATTGAAGATATACGTCGCGTGGGCAATCGGCCTGTCATTTTGGCTTTAAGGGATGCTTAAAGTCGCCGGCAAAATCGATGCGTCTAGCCGATGTAACACGAGATTTGATGCGGCGTGAAAAGAGAGAAAGAGCGCTCGCGTAGACATTAATTTGCATCGATCGTTTTTATGGAAAAATACGAGTAATACTGAAAAAGATAGTATCTAAAATATAGCTTTCTCTTTATCACTTTTAACTTTTAGGCGTTTCTCATTTTAATAGATAAAAATTAATCTCTCTCTCTCTCTCTCTCTCTCTCTCTCTCTCTCTCTTTTCCCCCTCCCTCTCCCCTCCTTAGATTATGCTTGTGATATAATGGGCGTTGTGAGATAAATGGGATTTTAATATCACGACGATAAATATATTGAAAATGCATAAAATGTATTCACTGTTTTATTACGAATTTGCGCAAGATATCGAATAATTCGAAAAATTTTCAGGAATTAAATTCTTGTTCATTCGCGTCAAATATGTGCTTGCATTTTGATTGATGATCATATGAGTGACATTGAGCACATGGCTTGTTTCACATAGCTAAAGTGTCATTAAAGGGCTGAACCTACTTTAGCTTTCTATGTAAAAAATTGATAACTCTTAGGAATTCTTCTTGAAGAATCAATCTTTTTTTGACATTTTACATGTGTTTTTGTTGACATTTAAATCTACAGTATTTTTAAATCTTTGATATCCGGCTCTTTTTTAGTCGATATGAGCCCTCTACGCGTGTCTAAAAACGATGATGTGATACATTGTACCTCGTGTGAATTTTCTGTAATGAATACACTTGATCCAGTTTTATTCCATAAGATACCAAATTTAATTTCATTGGAAAAAGTTAAAAAATAACAAAATAATATAATTTAAAAATTACCTATTAATTGATTAATAGACATTTTAATTTTGCTAAAATTTATTCATTTCTTGAATTTTTTCAGAAGAATATTAATTATTAATTATTAATATAAATTAAATATTAATATAAATATTAAATATTAATTATTAATCTTAATGCTTTCTCACTGAAGAGAAAAATTTGATGTATTATTGTTATGTTATTTTAGTTTGTTTAATTACTTGCATTAGTGTCACTCATTAGTGGCCATTTTTGATTGCAAGTGTTTTACAAATTTTTAAAATTCTATTTTCAATATTCTTAATAAAGTGTCTTCTTTTATATATATATATATATATATATATATATATATATATATATAAAATAATTATTCGGCCCATTAGCTTTCAAGATATCCATAATTCACACCAACTTTGGAAACTTCAAAAATGTTTTGAGTAAAACGTAAAAGTTTTTTAAAGTTTTACAGACCCATTTAAAGACTCATTATCCTATAAATCTTATAATTTCATCAGTTTTGCGAATTTTTCAATAAAAAATTTGCAACGTATATTTTTCAGATATCATACTTTTAGGAAATAATCAATTTTCTTGATTCTCTAAAGTACACCGGGCCCTTAACAGATAAATTGATAGTAAAGCAAGAAAGATTCGTCTCGGATATTCGCGACGTAATCCTCGAGGCTCGCTAGCTTATGCGGCGAAATTAATAATGAGATCTACTCTTTCCCTTTTTCTCCCGAAGCGCGATAAAACGCGCCTCACGAAGGATTAATTTAATTGCGAGGGGGATCGCGCGCAAGTTGCACGCTCGAGTTTATTGCCAGAATTATTGCCGGAGAAATGATGATATTGCGGTGGTCGCGAATTACGGCTCGGTTATTCGAGCCTGAATCTGGGCGAGTAATTTCAGGTTGGAGATAACTGCTGACTAAGCCTTCGCCAAGGGTTTCTTTTTTTTCCTTTCTCCTGGAACGTGGATCATGGATATTTTATGAAAGCGTGATAATGATATTTGGACGACAAAAGTGTGCGTAATCGTCGGCGATGATGAACGAAATTGCAAGCGAGGGTGGAGGAATCTTCCTGACTGTCGGTGCTTTCAAAACGATCGTCGTTATAAAGAATGATATTGCACTTATTATGGAGCGTAATTTGCTTTTGGCGTTCTGTTGTAAAGTCCGAGCGTGAATTGACTGCAATTGTTGTTCTGGTAATTCTAAACGATGATATTTACGATGGATTTTCAAGATAAATGTCGACTTATGCAAAGAATAAAAATCATAATCCCAGATTAAACTTATCCAGGGTGTCTATTCTTTGGAAAAATATTAAAAAATCTGGAATTCTCAGGACCTTACTTTTGGACCTGAAAAGTCAGAATTTTTTTGTGAAATTTTATTAGGATTCAGGAGATTTTTTAAAATTCCTGATAATGCTTTTATATTGTAAGTAATCGACAATCTTCCGATAAGTCAAGTTATATATTTAAAATATATTATAAATATATAACTATTTTTGCTTGTATAATTTCTAATAATTATATATTATAAATAAATATATTATGAATATATATTTGTTTTTTGCTTATATAATTTCTAATAATTCAATGTCTTAACAAAATATGAATAAACAGTAAAGAAATGAAAATGTTAAGCAAGTAAAAAATGTTTATTTTATGAGAGCTATTCATTTTATTCAGTAGTTTGAAAATTTTGAAATTTAGATAGTGTATTTTTTGTATTTTTTTTTGCATGACAAGATCTTTAAAATATTGTCGGTACGTGAAATTTTCAACACAAACGCCCAGGAAGATCGGATTTTTCAGGGAATTTTTTTACAAGATTTGAGTAGACACCCTCTGTCATCGACCTATTTTTATCAAAATTTCGTCTCGTGAAATCAAAGTGAAAAATGTGATTGAAATCTCGTACGCGAGAGACGTGACGTCGTGTTGAATGGAAGTGTGGTTCGTCTGACGTGACGCGAGGGAAAACAAGCTACCGGGGAAAGCTACACGGAAAATCTCCCAATCCAGCGGAGTAATTTTCCTTAGACGAGATCACTCCGTAAACCCTATCCGGATTGATACGCGTAATAAATCACGAGTTGGGAGGGCGAGGGAGGAGAGGTAAGGTCGAGAAAGTCCCGCGATCGCCGGGTGGATCTCGTTCTTCTTCTCCGACGGCGTTAACATCCCTCTCTCGACTGTGGCCCGGATTTACAGTTCATCAAATCGCGACCAGATCGAACAGGTGGATCGCATGTCGCGTCGTCGATCAGATTCCGATTATCTTCGACGCTAATTTAAGTTTAACGATTCATTTAGTCGCGGCGTCGAAATAAACGAACGCAAAATCGGTGGCGGAAGATTACATTACCATTTAATTGACCTGCACAGTATATATGTATATACATTTGAACGATATTTCTGCGACCCGACTAGCACGAAAATATTTTACAACGATGTAACGCCGTGTGTTTCTCGCTAAACGCACTTTTAATCCGATTGTATTGATGATGAAATTGGTTTATTGCGCGATTATTTATTTCGACGCCATTGCCGCCAGTTGTTTCTATAAATCTGTGCCGGACACACATGGATATATATATATATATATATATATATATATATATATATATATATTTACGTATGTGCGCGTTTATAAAACGCCAATTACGGCATAAAACGCGAGTATGAATAAATTGATAAATTTTATCCAGCTTTAATGTTTCCATAAATAACGCATGATTTACGAAATTTGTGTCCAAGTTTTGTCGTTTGTTTCCAAATGAAATTTTATATATATATATATATATATATATATATAATTTCATTATATATACAGAGTGTTTCATTTTAAGTGATGCAGCTGAATATCTCTTAAAATAAAAGAGATTGGAAAAAATGTTTTGAATTTAGGACTTTTCAATTGTGATCCAAAAACTAATTCTAAAATCATTTTTCATTTGTAAAGTAGTCTTTTGTTTTTCTCGATATTTCTCCACAATTATTCAAGATATCAAAAAATGTTTTAGAAAAAAGTCTCATGGTAAGAATATCTCCTCTATTTAATTTTCAAAGATTTTTGACAAAATTTTTTTCGAAAAATATTTTTCCAAGAACTTTATTGAATTTATTAACGTTTTACATTGTTTTGGTGAAAATCTCTTTCGCGATTTTCTCCAAAACGAGAAGCAACGACTAGCGAATCTCTAAAAAGGATTTTTTTTTCTTAGTTTGTCGATTCTCGAGGCGCTCCCGAAATCTCGACGTTTTAATTTGGAACACCTTGTATAACGCGCAGCCTTCCGAAAACGGACACACGCCTCTCGTTAAGCCTTCGTTTCGTTACGTAACCGGCGGGATTTTCGCGCGAACGTTGTTATCGAAAAATTTGGCCGTGTCACCGGAAATGCGCGAAATGTTGGCCATGTCACTGTAACACGACGGCGATACCCTGGAGGATTCCCAAATGATCGAGGAGCCTCGCAATGTCGGCGCAAATTAAATTAGACAAGTGAATTTTACGAATCGATATCTCTCCCCTGACAATTGGTTTTTTTTATCTTTTGGAAAAATTTTTGACAGACCCGCGACGGATTATAATTCAAAAATAATAGAATTAATAGCGAGATGACGTCATATGCATTTTATTAATTTAATAGCGATACGTATATGTGTCAAATAAATTATCGTATTCTCTTTTTATCGGGCGATATTTAAATTTCTAGCGTAATAATTTTTGAATGTAAATCTTGGTAATTATCTCTCGGTATTTTATGGTCGTAAAAATGCAAAATTATGTTAACAGAGGGAAGCGAGCGCGACTTTGGTATTATCAACACCCCATAAGTTTTTTTCCTCTTGAAGACTGTTGATGTAACTATTTGAATTTTTAACAGTCGAGGTAACATTTTTTTTTTAGTTTTTACTAAACCGCATTACTGACCGAAAAGAGTTTTTATCAGAAACTCGAAAATAAACGTAACATTTTTGTTTCAGCTCGAATGGAAGAGGAGAAGGGTGCGTCGAATGCGCAAATCCTGTGGTCGGCCTGTCAAGCCTTGGCTAGAGCAGTGAAAATCGCGGCACCGGATGTGACGATCAGACCGCTGGAGCCTGAAATTAAGGCCGTTTCCAAGGCAGCACGTAAGTATTTTAATTAATGAACAGAGTTTATTCTTTGGAAAAATATGGAAAACCTGGAATTTTGGGAGATTTTTTTGTATTTGATTTCTTGAAAAATTTTCATGAAATTTTCGTGGAATTCTAGGAATTCAGGCAGCTTTTAAAAAATTCATTCTGATAATTCTTGTGTAATAACAAATTTAAATATGTGCTTAATATATATTATAAATATATACATCTGTTTATATATTTAATGTTTTAAAATATTGAATACATTTTTTTATTATAATTTTTAGTAAAAAATATGTAGATGTGTTATGCAAGTAAAAATATTTATTTTAGTTTTTTTCGGTACTTGAAACTTAATTAGTTCTGCTTTCTCTTCATACGAGTGAAATTTAAAAAACGTGTACAATAAAATATCTTAATTTAAAAATTGCACAAAAAAATTCTTAAAATGTTTTCTTTATCTAGAATTTTAAATAGAAAAATATCTGAAAAATCAAGAAGTTTTCCGAAAATTTTTTAATAAGTTTTGAGTAGGTATCT
This sequence comes from Camponotus floridanus, assembly GCF_003227725.1. Taxonomy (NCBI): domain Eukaryota; kingdom Metazoa; phylum Arthropoda; class Insecta; order Hymenoptera; family Formicidae; genus Camponotus; species Camponotus floridanus. The sequence continues at coordinate 381,286 of NW_020229425.1, read as the reverse complement.
TTATTAAATATAAATTTTCATTCTCTCTCTCTCTCTCTCTCTCTTTTCTCTTAAAAAATTTGATGATAATGAGAAATCCAAAAAAACATGTGTTTGCTTTTATTTTATCAATATTTTTTGCAATTGACGATTTATATCAAACATCTCAGTGCATTATGAAATTGCGTTATTCACATGAAATAAAAACATTGAGTAAAGAAAAAAGGAAAGCTTGTGTCGTAAACGAAAAGGTGGAACTTTTAAAGTAATTTCGCACGGTAGAGGTTCGCATTGCATACAAAATACAACGAGTATCATCTAAAGTAGCGCGAGAAACTTGGAGAACAGAGTGCGGACTTTACTTAGTTGTAACTCCGCAATAGCTCCCTGCATTAGGGTCGCTCGTAATTATTATTACTATATATACACGAACAAAGTATGTAGTTAATGCAACAAACATCGGGCTGAATTAATTAAATCTACAACACAACGCGCGTGACATCTTTGAACATTAAACACGCATGAGTGTGTATATATATACACATATTTGCAAAGTACACCAGTCTGTACTTATAATAGATTTTCTGCTTAACATCTTTGCATCGAGCAATTTATCTGGATTTTAACTGAATGCCTACTTATACAGACTCCTTTATACAATATTATTTCATCTTGATATTACAAAGTTTAAAGTATAAAACGAAATCTTTGTGTGTTCTTTTAATTTCTTTTAATTTTTTCATTCTTTTAATATTTAATTTTTTTAATTTTTTCATTCTTTTAATTTTTAATTTTATTAATTTTTTCATTCCTTTAATTTTTTTCAATATATTATTCGAAGCAACAAGATTTATATTTCTTCCTGATACTTCTTTCACGAATGTATTTTCTTACGGGAGAGAGAGCATCTTGCAGCAATTTAAATACTTATAATCGTCGATTTGTGAAATATGAACGCTACCTCGGGATCTCGCAACGTCAATTTTTCCTGGATATTGATCTGCTCTCTTTTTCCCTGACAAGAGTATTAATTTGATTCGGATCGCGGTTGAATTCGACAAAGGATATTAATCCGCCGAGTGGTCCTTCTCCCATTCGGGATCCCACGCGTTTTAATCGCCGTTCCGGTGATTCGCGCTCGTTTCTGCTATTAAGGCTGAAACAATAGAGACGATGACGACGACGACAACGGGAATCTCGAACGAGAGCGTATATGCGATCCGAACGGTGAGACTCGGTAGAGAGCCCCCGGTCAAAGATTTACGGCTTAATCGGAAGCGAGCGTTCATATATATGTATATATATATATAGGAACCCTAGGGTTGGGCATTTCAAAGAGCTCGTGTCGGCCTGATGGAGTACCGTGCACTTCGTGTTCATTAATTATGCCTCTACCGCGAACGCTTAATTGCGCGAAGTGTCTATAAATTTTTGGTCGACCGCGCGTTTTCACGCGTTTTAATTCCTTCGTCGAGAGATGGACCCCGTAATTTCCATTTTTACGGGCCGGTACACCAGCGAGGAATTTGAATTTTAATTGTTAATAGGGTTGCACAAGACTCGAGATAACGTTCGCAAAAATATTGTGTTGAAAATCGAAAACTTCTTGCTTGGAGTGAATCTTTATAGCAAAAAACTCTTCTTGTATTGTCTCTATTATTAACAATTTTTATTTGATATTAAACGATTGTTTTAAATAATATTTAAAAAATATATTTTTTAAAATTATTTTTTAATATAATTTAATGTGATTTAATTTAAGATAATTATTATTATTTTTGTGATGTGGGGGAATTTTACTTTCCAATACTATACAATCTATATTTATTGTGCGTAAAGTTTTGTGTAGCTAAATGTGTAAAATTTTATATTATTTTGTTTATTGTTTATTAATTGTTTCTATAAATTTGTTGATATATAAATATTTTTATTTCTCAAATAAAATCTTTTAAGTTTGTAATATAATGATTTTTTCTCATCTCATTTAAAAATATACATATTTCAACTTCTTTTTAAAATTAATAATTTTGACAAGATCAATCTTGACAATCTTAGTATTATTTCTTATAATTAATTAAAAATTTTACCTTGATTTTGTCTCGAATTTCGAGGCAAGACAATATCAAGATTAGTTTTTAATTTCTTATACAACTGTAATTGTTAATTAAAATTCTGGTGATTTATCGACTTATTTAGAGACAGTGACAATGCATTGTTCGCGAAATCAATTAACGAGAGAGGTTAACCTTATCAACTATTTAATAACGAGCGAATTATCAACGCCATTAATGTAAATAAATGATTATCTGACGCATAAAAACGGTTCATTAATAACATCAATAACATTAATAATATTAATAACATTAATAACATTAATATGTAAATACAATAAATTTATTATCGTTTATATGCGATTTGCGATAATCGAATGCGAACCGCAAGCTTGAAACGTGCGTCCGCAATGCTCTGCAGTAAAGCATAAATTCGTTCAATGAGAGAAAAACGGAATGCTGTGGCTTCAGTAACCGCAAAGCAAATTGAGCTACTGCAGTAGAAATTTGGTAATTTTGAATAACATATACGTTACGCTGATTAATCTTGCTTGTCGAAACTCGGAGGGAACGTTAGTTTCTCGAGCGAATGAATCAATCAAAAATCACGTTAACTGGGATTTCAATTAATTAAATAAATTGAGAATGAAAGAAAGAGAGCCATCGGTGGACGATGAGAGCATTGATTTAATTTTCTCGTTTCCTTTGATTCTAGCGAAGGAAGATCCTCTGGTGTGCGCCGCTATCCAGAGCATTCCCGAGGAGGCGGCCAAGAGAGGAGTATTCCCGGAGATTGCCCTTCGCGAGAGATTTCTCAAGGTAATTATTGCGTATTCGATATTATTTAACAGCGTGTCTACTCTCTGGAAAAATATAGAAAATTAAAAATCTGAACAATATATGGCATCCTTCCTTCTTTTGCATCTGGAAAAATCAGGGAATTTTATTGGGATTCAGGGATTTAAAAAAAAAATTCTTTTTCTGATAATTTTCTCTTATTTATTATAAATAATTGGTGAATTAAGTGAATGAAGATATATTATGAAGATCACGTATCTCTGTTGATTTTAAAATATCTTTGTTTACATATTCAATATCTCAACAAAATAAACATGTTCGAAATTTTTAGTGATAAAAAAATGAAAATAGTACGCAAGTGAAGAATGTTTATCAAGAGCTATTCATTTTTTTCAGTATATTTATACATTTAGCATCCAAAGTGATTGTGTTTTTTCTTGCTATGAATGAAAAATATTAGAAAATGCATACAATGAAACAAATTATTTGAAAAAGTTGCACTAAAAAAATAAGATTGCATCTGATACTAAGACTAGTCTTTTGATATTGTCTTGTCTCAAAACTCAAGACAAAATTTTTAATTATCAAGATTATCAAGATGATTAATTTCTTTAAAAAATATGTATATTTTTAAATTGAAGAAGATGTGTTAGAAGTTAGAAAAAAAATGTTAATAAAATTGAGACCAAATAAAGAATTTAAAATGAAATTTTTGCTACACAGATTCACTTGAAACAAAACCAGGTTTAAATATACGAACATTTTCCATAGCAATACAATATTTTTACGAATATTGTCTTGTCTTATAAATCTCGTGCAATCCTAAAAAGTCTTTAAAATATTCCCTTTACTTTCCTCTTTACTAGAATTTTAGACAAAAATATCTGGAAGATCAAGAAATTTTTTTAAAACATTCGAATAGAGAGATTTTGGATAGAATTTTTACATGTAATCGATAGCTTCAATTTCTTAAAGTTTATCCTTTATCCTTTTGCCCTTATTATGTATTGCTAGGTAGAGAGCGTGGCGAGGAGGTTAGCCATGGTGCCTGAGGAGGGTGCAGCCCTACCTATATATCTTCTTAGCTATCTTCAAAGTTTCTTGATTATCAAAACGGCCAATTCAATTCCGAAGAAGGAGCTCGAAGACGAGCCAATCGACGTGAACTCCTTGAATACGTATGATATTCTTCAACGTGCCAGGTAAGATAGCTATTTTTTATCGAAAACTTCCATATATTATTCTAATTATCCGTGATTATTTCTACGGGATCGAAAACCTTACTGGAAAGTCTGAAATAAGTCTGAAATTATCATTGGCCGGACTGAATTGATCGTGAACGAAATACAATCCGCAAAATTTCTTCACGAATGCTTTGATTTATCTCCATAAAATTTATTTATAAATTGTATGCATTTTTTGACAAATTTTAAATTACGTAATTTTAAATTATCTTTCTTGAAATTTTACGATTTATAAGAGTAGAGGGTGAAATCGTCGATGTTCAACGGCGGTGTTGCCAAGACTCGAATGCGCTTTTATTGCACTCGAGCACCAATTTCGCACGTCACGTAGAGCCCTCTCTTCCTCCGTCTTTCCTGAATCCTGGGGTGACCCTATAAATTATCCTTACGAGATTCTAAGGACCGGAGAAAGAGAAAGTGCGGCCAGTCATCAACGTGGCAAGAGAGATGGAAACACTTACAATATCTGCCACTTTGATAAAGAACATTGCCATTTACTACTCGTCAAGTTATCCCCGACAAAATCCGCCAGCCGGCCAGACTTATCCCTTCGTTTTTTCTCGCGTCAGCGGCCCATACGATTTTCCAGCCCTTGCTAAAGGGCATTTTCGATTTATGAGAAATATTAAATAAGGATAAGCCTATGAATATTCCATATCGAAAAAAAAAACTTTTTTTTAAATACATGTATATCTTCCTTCTCTGTATATCTTATAATGAGACATTACAACATAGGATTACGTATTTTATAATATTTCTAAAATTCATACATTTATATTAAAAATGTGTGTGTAAAAAGCGAAGCGTCTCGTACCATTTTTAAATTCGCCGGGGAATCCAGTCGTTAAAGTTTCATCCCGACGATAGAATACCTTCCCCCAGGAAGAATACAAATTCTCGTGGCAGCTTCCTCGCCCCTTGGTTTCCTCGCGTTCGAAAATTCACGAAAGTGGCAGTGTGTGTTTTCATTCGCGCGAAAAATTCATGCCTCTCTCTCTCGTTTTAATCGCGATTAAGAGGAGAAGTCGCGAAAACGAACGTGCCGAACGTGGACGGGAAATCGTGCGAAGGAGGGTGGAGGGCGGTGGCGCCAGATATTATGGAAGAGAAAGAGAGGGAGGGGGAGGGAAGGGGTGGATCGCCGCGAAGGATAGTTTTACATACTTAAAAGCACTCTTGCGGCCGTTGTTTTCGGGGGGGCGTGTGAGATATCGAGTGTCGGCCGCGAAAGAGAAATAGACCCTACACCTCCCCTCATCCTCCTTTTTCCTCCCCCTCTTCGCTAAAGTAGACATTCTCGGCACGTATGAATTTACGCTCCCTTGGCTATCCACCGCGAGTCGTTATCTCTCTCACTTTTTCATGGCTGCAACGCTTACGAATTAAAAATATATTATTTAGGGTAGTTTTGGATGCGGGGTAATTCCCGAGGGGAGGCGCGTTTCCTCCTCCCCATGGATAAGAAAGTTTATCATCCATCCGCATGAAGTATAATTTTGCGAGGTACACGTGCGAAATGATAGGTCTTCCCCCCTCGCTTCCCTCTCTATCTCTTTCTCTCGCTCCCTCCCTCCCTCCCTCCCCCTCTCTCTCGCGAATATTTTGCGTTTGTTTTCGATGGCAATTTGCAAAATAAAATGTAACTTGATGACTCGACTATTTAATTAGTACGTAAAACATTGTTGAATAACATGTAACGTGTTTTGCGATGTAATTCCGTAATTACGCAAAATGGAAACTCGTAGTTCTTTAATCAGAGTCATTCCGTGCGTGATGCAATTTGAGGTCGTATTCTTCTTTGTCCTAATAAATACTTGATTATTTTATCGAGATAATTTTCATCTTCTCTCGATGCACAATGTGTGGGAAGTGAGCGATTTGAAGAAAAATAATTGTTAATTTATTAGATGTGTAATAGTTTTACAACAACTAATATGTAGTTGTTATTAAATAATCTAAAGCTTTTACATTATAATAAATGTATTTTAATTTATTATAATATTAGTATTGTGCATAGATTAATTTAAAACATTATTAATCGTTATTTACTAAGTAATATTTTATTCTACATAATCAAAGCATATTATGAACACAATTTTATTATATTAATAACATTGTAAAAGGGCGCTGGAATGATGACGTCTTAATATAATTATTATCAATTAATTATTATCTTATTAAATAATTATTATCTTTATCTTTATAAATAATCTTTTGATTTCTAACATATAATTTTGTTCATATTTTAATTATAAATATATATTGAATCTATAAAGTGGGAAAATCACCCGAAAGTGTATTATAACTTTTAAAAATGGTTAATAAAAAATTTATTATATATATATATATATATATATATATATATTTATTTATTTATTTTGCAAATTTTTTTATATCTTATAATTTCTTTATATTTTTTATATTTATTTAATATATCAATTTTAATAAGGGATGAAAAGAAATCTTTTTTCGTTTCTGCATTACTATATTTTTTATAATTATCTTTTATCATCTATAATTTTTATTTTCAAAGATTGTTTTAATTTCGATTTTAAAGTTAGATTATAGATTTTCAGATGCGACTACGCATCAAGATTCGCATTCGTAAAAAGATATTTTTGAAATATGGGCAATAAATTTAATTCACACAATAAAATCTTTTATAATATTATATTAATATAATATTTTTGAATATTTTAATAAAATAATTACTGATATCTCCAAAAACTATTAATTATTTATTATAATATAAGAACTAATAAATATCTTAAATAACTGTTTAATCAAAATAATCAGTCGTGCAATTATTAAATAATATAAAATAATTATAAATAATTATAAATATATATATATATATATATATATATATATAATATAACAAAATTAAAATAATAAAAAAACTTAAATTTATCGAAATAAGAATTATTTCCCTTTAGCTCACTTTGTCACATTAACGCTCATAATCTCGTACAAGACAAACGCGACATCGCGATTGATGTACTTTACGGATGATATGACAGCTGGCATATTTCATCAGCCTGAGAGCAGGCAGCTTCAAATGGATGAAATTGATCGAAATAAATTACACCGCGAACTTTATAATTGGTGATACGTGCGATGTAACTTATCCAGGTAGTTGGACGCGACACGTTCACCAAGTAACACGTGCAAACCCGAGGTGCGGTGTTAGCCTTCTGAATTTTTAATTTCGAGGCGCACTGCGGTATGCACACCTACACATACACATATGTACCCTCTCTTTCAATGACCGCGAATAAAATTCTCAGGCTCTCGAGAGCACCACAGCGTATAGTCGATATATCACGTTGCGCGTAGATGTACCTCGGAAAGATTTCTCGGGGATTTGAGAGGAGGAAATCATTGTCCCTTACTCGGCAAATGAATATTTAATCGTAGAGATGGGTGCGCTCTAAAATTTGACCCCTCCGCTTTATATGCGCATTTATTCGCGAACATGTACACAGTTGCGTTATGAAAATGCAGTTGGGTTTGTGCTATTTGTAAATTGCGCTGATAATGTATTTATGTTCGCTAAGTAAATTTGTATCGTTTCAACGAAGAGGAAATAAATACGCCTCCGAACTTTGTCAAACTTTCCTCCTCGGGGGATTCATCTCGTTCTTACAATGATCGACAAATGGAATATCTATGTCCGCTGTTGGCCAAGTCAGTCGCGCGAATTCATCTTATTGAATCGCTAAATAAATCGGTAAATATCGGGCAGCGAGTTGGTAACATTTATTTCAAGAAGGCTTTTTCCATTATCGAGAGAAAAACTTGAGATTCTTCGATATCTTATTTTAGCGGGTATATTAATAAAAGAGAACTTTTTTCATGATACTGAGAAAACTCGGGAGTGCAATCAAGTTGTACGAGAAACTCCTTTAATTCTTTGAGTAAAAGATTGATTCTCTTAAAAGCGACAAATTAGGAAGAGATAATAAATTTCTAGCGTGTTTGTCAATTATCGTGCATTTGACAATGTGTTTAGTCTCTGAAAAGAACATGAAAAACGTGGAATTTTCTCCAGAGATTTATCTCTTTTGTACTTGGAACTATCAAGGAAATTTTTCATGAAATTTTATTGAGATTTTTTCATTGAATTTTATTGGAACAAGATATTAAAAAAAATTCAAGATATTAAAAAAAATTCTTTCTTTGGTAATTTTATTCTTATACTATAAGCAATCCACTGATAAGCAAAGTTGTGATTTATGTGTGTATGTTTGATATATATCCATTTTTTTATTCAATGTCTTAACAAAATATTGGACATGCAATACATTTTTTATTGTAATTTTTGGTGATAAAAAAATAAAATTGTGCTAGTAAAGAATATTTATTTAAAGAAATTTTTCTCAGTTATTTCCGAGTATATTGGCAAATCTAATTTTTGAAAATAAGTAACTGAGAATTTTCTTCGCATGAACGAAAAGCATTAGAAAGTTTATTTTAAAGAGTCACAAAAAGACATCGAAAAAATTATACTTTCTTTACCTGGAATTTTAAACAAAAAATATTTGAAAGTGAGAGAATTTTATTATACATACTTGAAAGTTAGGAAATTTTTTGAGATTTGAGCAATCCCTCCGCCCTAATTTGAGTCGGAATTTCATCTAATTAAAATTAAAAATCAAAAATTTGTTTTAAATCATTACGATATATTTTAAATGTTCTCAAAATGTTCTCAAAATTTATATTTAATTCATAATTTACATAAAAAATCTTTCTCTCTAAAAAATCTCTTTAATAGAGAAGAAAGGACAAAAAGATTTTTCTCCCAGGAAAATTAACTTGAAATAGAGAAAAACTTATTTAGATATAAAGACACATAATCATCGCTCGTTTCGTGTGATTGTTTAATCAAAATTATTACGTGAAATCCGTATCACGATCGGATTGATCGATCGGCGTAAAGAGGACTGAACTTATCGGCGATCTTATACGTGCAGGAAAAGTGTAGGATTTTCTTAAAACAGGAGGATCGCTTGGGCGCGGGTCGAAAAGGCTAAAATCGAAAAAGTTGCCGCGAAGCGATATTGTTGAATATGAAATTCGGGGGCAACAGAAAACTTTAAGATCTGCAAATGTGCGTTCGTGCCTCGAATTAGACCACTATGCGAACTGTTGCCTAGGATTGATTTTATAAGAGACAGAACGGAGATAAACGTTCTATGCCACGTTCCAGCTCACAGCTTTCGCAGCATTCGTCGTAATGAAAAAGTAGATAAATGCAGTTTTCGGACATACCAATCTTTGTATTTTAAAAAACTGCGTTCTGTATGATCAGACGTTTTTTGTTTCTTTTTTCAAAGAGAGTAATAATTGACAATGATCGTCAAATTGAAAAACGTTGGATTGCATGTTTAATTTAATATAATGAGATTTTAATAACTAATTTTAATTCGCGTATTAATTATATTGGTAATTTACATTTTTCATTAATTACGATTGTCCTGCTGATTATTTTCAATATGACTAATTAAATACAATGTGTTTAATTAAGTGTATATATATTTAATTATTTTTTTTTAAATAATAGAATTATAAAGAATCATTTTGAATAAAAGTTATTTTGTTTAAAAAAATATACTATTGAATAAGCATTGAAAACCTTACTTTATTACACGTTATTGAAGGTATCATAAATAAAATTAAATCCAATGAATTCCAAAAAAAATAAAACTATCACGGATAACATCTAAAAAAAATAATCAAAAATTTTCGTTTAAGTAAAAAAATCTTAAAATAATTTTATTTGAAACATTCTTTCATAATTCTCTACATTACAATGTTATTTATTATATGCATAATGTGTTTGGTTTAAGTGTATACATTCCGTTATTTCAAAAATAACGGAATGTATACACTTAAACCAAACACATTATGCATGTAATAAATAACATTAATTTAAAAAAAATATATAACAAATAACATTAATTTAAAAAACAATATATTACAATGTAAGAAATTGCATAAAGGAAGGTATACTTTTCAATTGTATTGTTGATCCGCTTGAAAATCTTTTCGCATTATTCGGAAAATACCAGTCATTCTTTTCTCTTCTTGTACTCCATCCGAGATACAGCATTAATTTCTCTTTATCGGAGCGAGAGACCCGATGTATTCGACGTAAAGTTTTCAATCAACGTTTATCCTGCGCACGTTTTTATCCTGCGCCTTTTCCTTTGAAGATCCGCATTTCGATCTTGCGACGAGAGAAAGAGCGACGTCTGCATAATCAATATTATTGCCAACTTAATACCAAGTCCGTAAATAAATGTCCCGAACGAACTGTTTGTGGAAGGCGGTTTCCTCTCGGAAGAAGGTCGTCGCGGCTTCCGGCTTCGTGTGTTCGATGTCGCCAACTATTTCTCTACCGCGAGTACCTTTCGCCAAACTATCGCGCGTGGTCTCCCCGGTATTTCTCCAAAAGCGATGGGAAGGGAGAGTTGGGGGAGAGTCCGTACATTCTCATGTTTGTTTCGAAACAAAGTGGCCAGCATCCGGTGAATAACCATAGAGAAATTCGGCCGGGCAAATCTTCCCTCGCGCCGATTGTTTCCCGCAAATAGCGGATCTCCGTTATTATTCGCATTCCATTATGCGACGAAATTAACAAAACAATATAGAATGAAATAGTGTAATGCGCCCTAGATTCATTTAAAATAATATAAAAATATGATGAGAACAATTTCATTGGTGATTGAAATTTATAAGGACTTGCTGATATTAAAATTAATAATTAATAAGCATCAATTTTTGATTAATTGAAGTATTTTTATTGCGGGTTCTTAGGAACTTTACATCAAGTGACGACGATTGAGTAATTGTTCTGCTGAATGCAACCATTATATATCTAAAATATAATATATGATTAAGGTTTTTATACACAGAATGTATAATACATTAACGCGTTGTATTTTGATGCATAACAGCTTTTAAAAGAATGAAATTATAAAAGAAGTTAAAAAAAGGTACTCCCGACTGTTGCTAACAATTACAAAAAGAATGAAATAATAAAAAAAATTTTTTCAAACAATTCGCATAAAAAATACTATGTAAATACTATGTAAATCGAGGGATGAGTGTATGCCTGCTGTGTATATATACAGGGTCTACCAAAAGTGTGGAAACCCCTAAATATCTCGGAAAATATACGTTTTACAGAAAAGTGTTTCCAACAAAAGTTGTAGGGTTTAAGAAGATCTATATACTGATTCTATCAGTTTGACCTTGGATGGCGTCGTCAAGGTCAGGTCAAGGTCACATTGACTTTTTTAAATGACACCCCCTACATTTGATTGCATATTCTTATAGCTTAATTCAAGAGCTTTCCAAAACACTATAATAATGTTCATTTTTATTAAGTACTTTGCGAGTTATGAGGGTTGAAATAATTTCTTAATTTTACATAAACCATAAAATATCTAGTAAACCATTCATTTTTCGATTATCTTACCTTCATACTTTTATGTACAAAATAATGAAAGGAATCAATTGGTGTAAAGAAAACATACAGTTGTTTTTAAGAAAAAATATGGAATTGTTAATTGCAAATTACATATTTTTTCTTAGAAACAACTATGTGTTTTCTTTACACCAATTGATTCCTCTCATTAATTTGTACATAAAAGTATGAAGGTAAGATAATCGAAAAATGAATGGTTTACTAGATATTTTATGGTTTATGTAAAATTAAGAAATTATTTCAACCTCATAACTGCAAAGTACTTAATAAAAATAACATTATTATAGTGTTTGGAAAGCTTTGAATTAAGCTATAAGAATATGCAATAAATGTAGGGTTCATTTAAAAAAGTCAATGTGACCTTGACCTGACCTTGACGACGCCATCAAGTCAAACTGATAGAATCAGTATATAGATTTCTTAAACCTACAATTTTTTGGAAACACTTTTCTGTAAAACGTATATTTTCGAGATATTTAGGGTTTCACACTTTTGGTAGACCTGTATATATATATATATATATATATATATATATATATATATATATATATATATAGTTTGAAGTTAATTGTATTAATATTTATAAATAGACATTATTTTAAGCTTTTCTAAGCTTATATTTTTATTATTAAATATTAAATATTTGTGAAATATTGTTTTTATTACTTAATATATTTGTTTTATTTACTTTTTGTTTTATTTTTTTTAAATTTATTTAATTAATTTTTTTATTTTAAATTTTTATTTTTATATTTTTAAATAAAAATACATCTTTATATCGAATAAAAAACATTTGTACTACAATGACACTTGTTATAATTTATCAGTTATATCCAGAAATATATAATGAGAATATAATAAACATAATTATTTTCATGGCACAATTATTTTTATGGCATGATGAAAGAAGAATGATTAAAAACACCAAGAAATTCTACAGGTTTTTCTTTCTTAAAAATTATTAATTTTGTAATTTTTTAAATAAAAACGCCCTTACATTTACCAGTTGATTATGTATTGTCAACTATCGCTTTTCGTTTTAATAATATTTACTAATAAGTTCATTATGTCTGAACATTGAATAAGGCATTTTCCCTGCCAGAGCATATCACATGAGCGTTTAACCTTAAATTTATTCAAAGACGAGGGAGAGAGAGAGAGAGAGAGAGAAAAAGAAAGAGAGAGAAAGAGATCACACTTATTATCAAAAATATATATTCAATTATTGTCATTATCAGTGTATCTCTCAAACATTTGGAGCCTCGATTATTTGTTTCAGGTATTGGTTGGATCGCGGTGACTTCAAGATGACTTTGAGATACATGAATCTTCTCAAGGGTGCGCCAAGAAGCATCGCCAGAGAGTGGATGAACGAGACCAGGATCCTGCTGGAGACGCAGCAGGCGATCGACACCCTGCTGGCGTACGCAGGTGCGACCGGTCTCGTATATCTCGGTGCTGGAGATCCGCCCAAGGTCAGTGCACCAAGATACGTAACCCCTTAAACAAGCGGCGCGATTAGATACGCTGAGAAATGCGTGTTTCCTGTGATTAATAGCCAACCCGTATATCCATCTCACCCCGTCCATTTCTCTTTCCCTCGGACAACGATGGCTCGCTTATTAAACAGCACGTTTCCACATATAGCACATGTCCCGATAGCAATCGCAATCCAAGGAAGATTGATTGTATTTATTTGTCGCCCAGAAACTTATTTATTGCATGCGCATTCAGTTGAGGGCAATTTATCTTCTGCCATCAAAAGTTAATTAGCTGATTAATTTTTCCTGAAAACACTTCTTTATTATATGTATATCGGCACTACTTGAATGTTTTTGTCAATATTGTCTTAATTGATGAGCCCTTATTTTATAATTCGAAAGGGGAATCACGAGCGTCCCTTTACGTTCTTTGCGACGTTGTTCGAATTGTTCCAGCAGAAGTAAAGGCGTACAAGAAAACCACAGAAGAGAGACTGTCCCGAGACACACACGAGGGAATGTCTATAGAAGAACGGGGCGGGGGTGACAGGGGAAGATTAGGGAGAGACAGATCGCACCGATGTCGTCACCGGAGGGAGAAATCGCTGCCAGCCTTATATAGTCACAACAATGTCTTTTCTAGCAATTAAAATATAGGAATATATATATTGTGCGCCGGGAGAGGCAATATACACAGTGAGACATCTTTCTTTGCCAGCACTCGAGGACAGAAATGTACTTTTGCGCGCCATTTGAATTTTGCAACGGGATTCAAATCTTATGTACGCCAAGATTTTCAATTAGATTTAAATCCTAATATCCTCTGGATATATGGATTTCGAGCGAATCGTTGAACGGAACAGTGAATGTGAAATTATTCTGATTATAATATATCTTGCTTTGATAAATTCTTTTTTCTGATTATATACATTATATATAATCCTTCTCATCAGGATAAAAATAGAAAAAAAGATTTATTTTTGCTTTCGCACACCACTCTTCCACTTGACAGTTCGAATCATGTTTGCCGAGTACAATGTAAATATCGAAAGCGATCGTGCTTTTCAAGAGACGGCGGTGTAAGAAAGCATTTAGGCCGGTATTCATAGTCCGATCTTATATTTAAGATTGTCTTAAGTCTGGTCCGAGGTTGACTTAAGACCTCATTCAACCAAATAGCTGCGTAGCATTTCAAACTCGAACTTAAGACGATCTCAAATATAAGATCGGAATACAGGCCTTAAACGCGTCTCACGTTTGTGAAGATACAAGTCTCGAAATTATCCTTTGTGATCAACGCGTGTATCGGAATTGCGTCGTTCGTGCCTGCACTTTAAGCGTACTTTGAGCTCCCCTTGTCACGATCCATCCACTCATCCATCTATCTACCCATTCATCCATCTTAAGATTACCTTTTACTTCATAACCGGATATTACTCTCCTGCGCACCGAACTCTCTCGTCGCGAATCACATCGATCGTTCGCGTGCCGTTACCTCGTCTTTCGCTTCTAACACGAAACCTTCGCGACTTTGCACGGGACGGGGAAGCGTGCTAGGAATCATTGTAAAAATTGGAAATAAAGTTGTTTCGTGACATAACGAATATGTTGTGTTGATTGATCCACGAGGCACGCTTTAATCCTTCCAAATAACTAAAATAGGTATCCTACTTTTGAAAGAATTATATTTGAAAGAGTTCGTTCATATTACACTAATACAAATTTTCACCAACGAAACTGCTAATCTAAATAGATTTTGCAAACAATATTTTCGATATATTAATAATAATTCTTTTCTTTTTTTTTTATTAATATTAGATTTTCTGTCTTCTATTTCAAAATAGCAATTTTTCTTTTTTTAAATCAAGTGATTCAAGGCAAAATTACAAGCGATTAAATTTTCAAAGCGCAAATTTGCATCTGTATAAGATTAATGAATGGGTAAAAATAAATAGACGCGAATCAAGAAGTCAGAGAAATATTTTCCCTCTTATTTTAGAAATAGATAAATATATTTAGTTTATAAATGGATTCTTTGAATTTTTTCTCACCAGTTTAACCCTTCCAAATAACTAAAACAGATACCATACTTTCGGAAGAATTATGTTCGGAGTGTTTCTCAATTCGTTCCTATTATACTGATGCAAATTTCCATCAATAAAACCGTCGTCAATCTAAATAAATTCCACAAGTGCAATTTTTAATATATTAATAATAATTTTTTTCTTCTTTTCTATTACTGTCAAATTTTCTACTTTAAAATAGTATTTTTTTCTTTTTTTGGTCGATTACAAACAAATTTAGAAGCGATTAAATTTTCAAAGTACAAATTTGCATTTGTATAAGATTAATGAATGGGTAAAAATAAATAGACGCGAATCAAGAAGTCAGAGAAATATTTCCCTCTTATTTTAGGAATAGATAAATATATTTAGTTTATAAACGGATTCTTCGAATTTTTTCTCACCAGTTTAACCTTTCCAAATAACTAAAATAGATACCGTACTTTCGGAAGAATTATGTTCGGAGTGTTTCTCAGTTCGTTCATATTATACTGATAAATTTCCATTAATAAAACTGTCAATCTAAATAAAGATTTTATAAGTATAATTTTTAATATATTAATAACAATTTTTTTATTAATGAAAATAGCATTGAAAATAGCGTTTTTCTTTTTTTTAACTTAATCAATTACAACCAAATTTACAAGCGATTAAGTTTTCAAAACACCAATTTGTATCTGTACAGGATTAATGAATTGATAAAAATGAGTAAAATCAAGCATTCAGATAAATATTTTCCTTATTATCTTAAAAATATATTAAAAATATATAGAATATATTTAGTTTAGAAACGGATCCTTGGAATTATTTCTTAGTGAAGAAAGGCAACGGCATTATTCGTCTAGAGTAGCGAACGATGTAAGAAGAGATCAGTATATCGAATAGTTTGTTCGCGGACAATGGAGTGAACGAGAAAGGAGTCCTAAATGGCCCCGAAATAACGAGCTGGAGCCGTTTGCCAGTTTATGGAAACGTCGTTGGCCGCTCTATTATGTCGCTCGTAATTAGTCGTCCGACGTTCTAAATAGGTCATCGCGTACCCTTATGACGGCCTTTGGAAGTATATTCGCTGAGAAACTCTAAGATGGATAAAGTATAATGATGAGCAATCTTGTTCGCTGCAGCCGTTCGATTTTCCGCCGAATAATACTTTTTCTTCTGTTGAGAAAGAGTAAATAATGAGCTCGATTTAACTTCTTTTATTTTTTCAGCAACGTTACCATTTCTGTCAGTTGCTGGCCGGAAAAGTCTAGTTAGTGAAAAAAGTCAATTCCGATTTTTGCTGTTTTGAATTTTGTCCAATGGAATAACTGGCAAAAACTATAAAAATAATTAATATGTAATTAAAATATACTAAAATATATTCATATAACTTTATGCCAAGAAATATATTTTTAAATTAATAAATTCTACTAATTACTATAATTTAAAAAAATGAAAAGAATGAAAGATGAATATAATAAAGTCGTTTCTTAATTCAAATTAATATACATCATTCTTGAAAAAAAATTGAACAAAAAATTAGGAAATATGAATGTTACTAAATTTTATATTAATATATTTTATATTAATTTTATATTAATATTAATGTAATAAGAAAAATATAATATAGAATTAAAAATTTTTCCCAATATGGATCTGATTTATCTTTCAATAATTTTTAACAAGAAATTATTTTATTTATTATGATTCTTTAAATCTATTACCGATTTTATTTTAGATAAAGCTTAAATTAAAAAAAATATTCTTTCTTAATTAATAAATCGCTAAAAAGATTTTTTATTTATTTTTACATTTTTAATAAAAAAGACCAGTTTTTCTGGAAAATATCAGTTTTTACCATTGGCATGGATTTTATTTAAAAAAAAATTGCCATCTCTGATATTGATTAAAATTTTAGAAACTGTCATTTTTGTTTGCACTAAGTTGATGCGATTTTTTAAAAGTAATTACTTTATATTTTTTACTTTTGTTACATAATAATTATATTCTATGTTTGCTGGGATATTTGTTATTTGTTATAACACTTAACAAATATTTCAGCAAAATAGATAACGTAAAATAATCCGCAGCTGTTTGTGGCCTTCGTTGCAGGATTTCTGTACATTTTACATCTTGTGCATGATAATTCATTTTAAAGCATCTGCTATTTCCTGAGCACCTCTTAATGTTCCTGATTTATAGGAATCTAGTATAACGATTGCTGTCTTGTCTTTTATTTGATTGACAAGGGGTGGATGAGTCCTGTTCATTCTGTTGTGGTTAGGTATAAAGTAGAGTATACTATTCTTCCGACAAGGGAAGAATAATGGAGCAACCGTACGGGGAATCGATTCCAAAATCCATGACTCAGTAGACAATTACTTTGCTATCTAATGTAAGTCACTCGCCGCTCATAGCGATTGCTATACAATGTCTGAAAATATTTTCTAAAATTATTTTAAAAATAAATATGAAAAATGATAAAAACAGTTGAAATACGTACACGTCTTATATATAAGGATCTTAATCTTATTAGCAAAAAACCTTAATAACTGACAATTATTTTATAACTTTTAAGGATATCACTAATAATAATTTCTTCTAATAAATATGTATCTTGCATGCAGAACAAACTATGTCATAAAATTTTCTTTTTGTTAAATTATTTACGAAGCTACTCAGTCCTCTCACACTGCTTATAAGTTTGTAAGAACTTGAAAGTAAATAAAATAACAATAATAATAACGTAATAAAATAATTAAGAAACACAGTAGTGGTTTTAAGAAAAAAATATATAATTTGTAATTAACATTTACATATTTTTTCTTAGAAACAATTATATGTTTTCTTTATATCAATTAATTCTTCTTATTATTTTAAGCATAAAAGTATTGAAGTAAAATCATTGAAAATTGAACTTACGAGATATTTTATAAATTATGTAATATTAAAAAATTATTTCACCCGTCAATTCTAATTCGAAAAGTTCTTGTTAATAAAAAAATATTTTATTATACTGTTTTTAAAAACTCCCAACATAAATAAGATAAGAATATGCAATGAAAAATATGGAGTTACATTTTTCAGCCTAGCCACAAAACGCGCGTTAGTCAATTCTTTTTTAATTAGTATTTTAATAATTATTATTTGTAAAACGAAAATTGCAAAATGATAAAAGACTTTTCTGTTTAATTTGTTGCGCTCACTCACAAGCGTTGTTTTGAGATACCCAATATATAATTTCTTACAGTAGCAGAAGATTAAAAAAAGTAAACAAAAATAAGATAATTTAAGAAATGATGTCCCAAATTTCACTTGATGGTTAGGAAAATGATGAATTAACAATTAAAACATTTAATCTTTTTAATGAAAATTATAATTTAGTTGTATTAGACGTGTATTTATATAATATTATTAAATGTATATATAATATTACTTTTAAAATATAACTGGTATGATATTAATGTCATATAATCATGCTGTGTGATGAAATTTAAACTAGTTAATTTAGGTCGAATATCAGAGCGAAATCAATGACGATCGTTTACAGGTATGTATATAAACATATATTTATTTTTCCGTTGAATATATGTATTCAACAATTTGTTTTTGCAGTCGCAGTGCTCGTTAACAATGACGTAATTGCAAAAAATTTCTTGTCGCTTGGAATACTGAAAGTTTCGTAAAGTGTTTAACGTCCGCAGAGAATGCTGTGTTTTGCGATATAAATAATAATCCCGGAGGTTGGGGGTTGTTGCGATAGAGGAGAAAGATCGGTGACTGAATGAGCAAGGATAATTGCGTTAACTAACCAACGACGCCGCTAATGGCACTCGTGGAAGAACACAACGGCTTGGAGCTTCGTTACAGAATGTGACGGGGTGGAAACAAGGTAGATGGTGTAGTTATGATGTCACGAGGTCGCATATATGACGATGGAATGTAGAACAAAAAAAAAAAGAGAAAAGAAAAATCTGTCATAATCAACTATAATTCCTACTATATTTCCTACCTAGAATTCATTGGAGATCATTATCTTTTTTTAATTTATTATTGTCTATTTAATAATTTATTATTATTAATATATTATCGCAATTTAAATTTACGGAGAATAAAAATAAAAAAATATGCGCGTTAAGGAGGAATAAAAATTTCATGCGCCCTAAAACCTATGTCTCGCGTACATGAGCGTGCTTTTCCCTCTCTGTTGGGCATTATACGTGAATTTAGAGAGACCCGGTGTGTGCCTTTGGGTCCTCGTATCCCTCCGGGATATAATGGAACCACCGCGAGCGAATGTATTTTCGCGTAAAACATAGCTTTGCGTTGTTTTGCTGCGGCAAATAAAGATCTCAACGAGAGGGCTCGGGGGGTTGGGATAAAATCGCAAAGACGACGAGGGGCCGCGCTAATTGGGAACGTTAATGACACTCGCGACCGCTCCGCTTTAATCTAATAACGGGTAGTCCGCATTGTAAAGGAATAATCATCCCGCTTGTCCCTCGGGCAACGCCAATCTGTCGCGGGGGAGAAAAAAGTTTATGCCCGGGCAAAACGACGCGACCGAACGAACGGCTCCTACGGACGTTTTTCATCGCACGACACAAAGCGCGGTTCAATTAATCCGCATCCGATGTATAAAGACGCAGAATACTAGCACTTTATGTTGTAAATTTTTCATTCGGTATGCAGGGAAGGGAAAGTCACCGGCGGATTCGTACTCTATTTCCCTGTGTGTCGCGAACTTGATTCGATAAATGGATTAAAACTCTGCCTCCGGGCAGAACGATTCTCGAACCAATGATATTTATCTCTCGCGAATACAAATATACACATTTAATCGTCAAAGATATGTTTATTCTTCTAGTTTTATTATGTGTCAAGTTTGAGTTATCGGCGAATTATTATAACACCTAATGCAGGTGCACGTTGGAATTTCTTTTTCGCGTTATCAGAGTGTCTATCTATCGAAAAAAAACGTGGAGAACCCGGAATTCTCAGAGAATCTTTTTTATTGGCACTCGGAGTATTTTTTTAAGAATTTAAAAAAAGTAATCTATCGATGAGCCAAATTATGCATTTTAATTATATATTTTAAATATATTGGATATATATATCTGTTTATGTATATATAAATAAAATGTTTTAACAAAATATGTAATATATTTTTTTTATTATAATTTTTAGGGATGAAAAAATAAAAATGTTATGCAAATGAAAAATTTATCCCACGAAAAATGTTTATATCATATTATTCAAAATTTTTCCCAATACATTTGCAAATTTAACACTTGAAATTTGAGTGGTTGTGTGTTTTTCGTTTGTTATAAGTGAAAAGTATTAGAAAATAGAATGCAATAAAAATAAAATACAATAAAAAATTTATTTAAAAAATTAGAAATAAAAATAAAATGCAATAAGAAAACTTATTTCTTGCACTAAAAAAATCTTTAAAATACTTTCCTTATTTGGAGTTTTGAACAAAAATACCTGGAAGATCAGGGAATCTTTTTTTTTTACAAGATTTGAGCGAACATTCTGGTTACGGAAATTGGGATCCGAGATAGACTCGAGATCAATAACCTAATCTCCAAGATTAAGATGGACGCCGATGTGTATCGATGCGCCGATACCAATTTCGAATTAGTTTACTCTCAGTCCGCGTACTTACGATAATAGCCACGCTTGTAATGCCACCGCCATCGAATTCGATGCGAGTTTAATCCGTGTTGAGCTCTCTCGTGCGTCAATAACAATTACATTGACATTCATAACCGGTCCTGGTCCGGCTGTCGATCCAGTTCGAATTAGGAATTCACCAGGTGATCTCCGTGATACCAGGCCGTAACGATTGTTTCGACAGAACGCTTCGACATCGCCGCCGAAAATATGCATCGAAATCACCGCATTTTCAATCATTCATTATGGAAATTCGATCGAAAGCAATCATTAATGACGCGTCTTAAATACGTCAAAAATATTATAAATTATGTTTAAATTGTCTCATTTGAATTTTATCACTTTTCTTTTTTTCAATTTTTAAGCTTTTTTTCAAATCTTTGAGGACAGAAACTTTTTTGAAAAAAATCAGACTTTTATAAAATTCATGAAAAATATTTATTTAACGAAAACAGTTACAGTTTTGATTAAAAATAAATTAAGAATAATATATTTCCTTGAATGAATCAGTTGTACAAAGATCAAGACTACACATTTATATCTTAACTTTGATTTTTTCTTTTTCTGTATTAATTGGCTGTAAATGATACAATACATCTTTTTTGTTTTTATCAGACTTCAATTAAATCAGAAAAGCGAAATGCCTATCAATAAGTCTCTTTAAATGTTCTATATTTGTTCTTTTCTGAGCTCCAATTGATGTTGATTGCTAATTTCTCTGAATTGAAGTCACCCAATTGATTCCATTTTGACAGAAAATTTTAACTTTTAGAAGAGAAATTAACACGAAAAAAATACGACCTATCAATTAAATTAATCTTTTGAAAACAATTTCAAAACACATATACAACATGTCAAAACTTTGTGCGAGATTGATAAACTAAGAAAAGTGAAACGTGTGGGAGATTGATAAACTAAGAAAAATAAAACGTGTGGGAGATTGATAAATTAAGAAAAGAAATTCTTTAGAGATTTATTTGTTTTTTTTTTTTGGGAAAAATTACAAAAAAGAAACAAAAAAAATTTTTTATTTATTTATTTATTCACGACACTTATTTATTCCTTATTCACTTCCTTAATGAAGGTATTGTTCAAAATGTATAAAGATAAATTAAAATTAAACAAGATATAATAATAATCCGTCGCATTGTCACATATTTATTTACAATTCTCTAATTTTATTGCAGAAAGATTTTATTTCTTTTATTCTATGCTTTATTATTTCACCTTTCGATAAACCTAAATAATTTTAATATTATTTTTTATGATTTTTTGTTGAAAACTTTTTTGTTTGGTTTTTTGCGATTTTCTTCAAAATTAATAACAAGCAAATCTCTAAAGGACTTTTTTTTAGTTTATCGATGCCAGAGTTTTGACATTTAAATTCGAGAGCGCGCATTTTGACATTTAATCCCACACACACGCTCTCAAAGGATTAATCCCAGGAAACACCAAATAACAGTTACGTGTTATGTAACAGTTACATAATATGTAACAGTTATATTGTTGAATGGGAAATTACAACTAACAATTATATAAATGTTACTTGATGTTGATTGGGATATGTACAATTTTTTTCCACGTTTTATTATCCCTCGAGTATCGCGTCACTTCTGACCATGATCGCGCGCATTTATCTCCCTGGTAAGAAATTGTTCGACATTCCGCGACAGATATTCTCATGTCGGGCGTAGGAATGCGACGACGACAAATCGAAATAACAACGACGCAATTTCACGGTGGCACGGCGTTGTTCCGTGACGCGCGTCATATATCGTCCGAGGAATAATTACTGTAGCGGAAGGACTCGCGCTAGCATGAGGAGAGACGTCTCTCCCTGTCGAACGGACCGTCTGGAATTTCCGGATCGAGCGCCGAGGCGAAGCGTCCATTCTGCGGATGCCAAAGTGAACGTACACCGTGAGCAGGGCGAGTATATGAAAGCGCGCGCGCGAGCGCGAGCTCCCTCGCCGGTGTCTCTCGGGGGTGTAGTTTGCGGCAGAACAGACGCACTGATCCGCAAAGTAATAAAGGAATTGCGATATGCTGCGGAACACGCTGCGGAGAATGCACACTTACATCATTCCCGGACACGCGCAAAATTCGGGGGAAGAAAGGGGGATGCGGAAACATCGGATTTACGGAAGTCGATGGCACGAAAGATTGATGGGGTCTTATCATCGCGCGGAGAGCTCGGAGTCTTTTACCGCGTAATGGAAAGTACTTAATTTCTTATTCAAGACAATCTCGACGTGTTATAATAAAGAGGTAATTAAGGGATACTTTGATCTTTATGGTACACTAAGGGGAATGGAGATTGCAAAGCGTAGGAGTAGAAGTGAAACTTGAAAAGTCAAAGACATAATCGCTGTCTCTTAATATATTTATTGTAAGATGGAAATTTATGAGAGGAAAGTTTGAACATTTTATATGTTAGAATAATATTTCTTTTTTCTTGACAATATAATTCATGAGAATGAAAATTAAAATACTACTCTAATGATTAAATAAAGACATGTGTACAAACGCATACATGTAAAAATTGTCGCACAATTTTCATAGAAACTTTTAACTTAGAACTTTGAAATTTTTTAACATTCCATGTTACGTTGCATTCAATTTTCGCATTGTCAAAATAAGAAATCCTATGATATTCTTATTAGCGTTTTAAAATCTCACATTTCATATACAGTTGTTAAATTATAAAAGTACTAGTTATTATACATAAAAGTACGAGTTATACTCTCAGGTGAAATATTTTTAATACTTAATAATTTAAAATATTTTTAAATATTTTTAAATTATTTTATTCTCATACACACACTCTCACAATTTTATTTTATTATTATGTATTTTATTATTATGTATTTTATTATTTTGTATTATTATGATATAATAAATCTCTCATTATCAAATTTAATTCTTTAAAGCTGTATTGAATTAATCCTGACGATACATGTATATTATTTTAATATTGTTATTTTAATACCAGTAAATATTCTAAAATTATTTTATTACACATATATATTCATAATTTTATTTTCTTTTTATTAGTATGATATACATCATGTAATCAATCTTGTTACCAAATTTAATTTCTTATAAGTATTTTAAGCAGCTTTACAAATTTAGATTTACCGTATTTCAATATTATTAAATATATATTATGAAACTACTCATACATACATTCAATTTTATTTCATTTTTATTACTACGTTATACGTGTAATCGATATTATTATCAAATTAAATCTTTATAAATATTTTGAATTAGCTCTGACTATGAAAATGCGTATACGTTATTTTAATATCGTTAAATATATATTCTAAAATTAATCATGGTCTCAAATTAACTACACTCTGTGTGTCGTTAATAAAAATTTATTTCGTGCACCTCGCGACAGGAAATCACGTGCGTGGCCGTCGTTACTTTTGCGCGCGTTGTATGATCGATATACACATTTAATTTGGGAATTTTCTCGAGTCTTTACCGGCAATCGCGTTTTTTTTGCGCAAATTGAAAGATTCGAAAAAGAGCCGAAAACGAGAATCCGAAATAGTTTTTATCGCGGCGCATTCCTTTGCGTTTCTCGACTGTGAATTTCAAGCGGAAACGGAAACGGGGATTTTCCATCGGCGAAATCTGATTCAACGCCGACGAGATGCTCGTTTCGGCTTGTGTCGCGAAACTATTTTAACTCTCTGAGAATTAAAACGAATGGCGGTCAGATCAATAGCATTGATCATTTTGCGAAAAGCGATTATCATTAATTAATTGCCCCCGCCTTCCTCTCCCTTTCTCTCCTCTCTTGACCCCGAGATCTATCGAGGAGCGACAGTCGAGTAGCTGTAAACTAATTCCACCAACATTGAATATGGATGTCATGAATTATTCGACGTTCTTCGTAATTATTAATCGACAGCCCGACGAGCGCGACGAGATTAATTAATGTCTTTTTGCTTTCGATTGGCGTGAGAGAAAAAAAGCAACGTGAGGGAGCAAAAAGGCTTTTGCGTGACAGGCAGTTAAAAAAAAATAAAAAAAAGCAAATGCTTACATCACTGAGAGGCGGCCATCCGCTTTGTGCAAAGCGCACGCGTTCTTTTTCATCTCGTCGTCAGCATTTTGACAGGCACCGAGCGACGTGAAACATCGCGTAACGACACGTATGTATATACGTTACAATGCTTTCTTGTGTCGACGTCGAAAATGTCGAAGTTGATTCCCGACACTTTGTTTCGAGGTGTTTCGAGATCCTCGTTTTGCTCGTTTATTTATTTTTTTTCTTCTCTCATTTTGCACGAGCTTTCGCCGAACGCGCGTTTCTCGAAAGGGAGGCGCTCCTGCGGAACCGTAGACATGAAATAGTCGGCTGAATCGAAGTAAACGTTGTTTACAACATGATGTACTATTGTACATTCCGAGGAGGCAGGCTCCTGTCTTGTCCTTTGTTTTCTCGCGTTTCGTCGCAGCGGAATACAGATGTGGAGAGTGTATGTATATAGGTGATATGCAGATACCGCGTCATAGTTATTTTAGTTAACGACCTGGGCTTTGCGTCACTGCAATTCATATGTGGCGAGCGAGAGGACAGGAATGTGTGAGAGTATCAGAAATGCCCTGATTAACTCGAACAAATTATTGTGTAAAAGCGAGTAATTAAACGAAATAACGTCGCCAATAAAATATCAAGCTTTTTTTATATTCATCGAGAATGTCAAATATACAGAGTGTTAAGGGCATATAAAGTTAAGAGAATTTTCTTCAAAACTTGATATTGTACAAAAAAAATCACAGATATCGTTAATGGGGTTTTAAGGGGAAAAAGTTAATAATCTTGAATTTTAATTAAGGTCAAGAGTGTACATGTTTTCTAGAGTAGATATAATTTTTATAAAATTATTATGAAGTTCCTCGTAAAATATTCATTTTTCGATTATTTTGTTTTAATATTTTTATGCACAAAATAATGAGAGGAATTAATTGATGTAAAAAGAAATATATAATTGTTTTCAAGAAAAAATATGAATCCTTTTAACAAGCAGCTGCATACTTTTTCTTAAAAGCAACTATGTGTTTATTTTTTACATCAATTGATACCTTTTATTATTTTATATGTATAAAAGCATATAAAAGATAATAAAAAAATGAATATTTTATAATATATTTCTTAATTAATGTAATTTATGTAAAATTATATTGAGTTAAAATATAAAATATCTCGTAAACTGTGTTCGATTTTTAACCATCCTACCCTTATTATAACTCTTTACGCTGTAGATTGTAAGGAATTGAGTTATATAAAGAAATTGGGATAGTTTCATATCGAAAAATTAAATTGACTTTGACATGACCTTAAAAAATGATCTTAATTAAAATTCAAAGTTATCGACCTTTTACCTTCTCAAAACTCTATCAATTTTCTCTAAAACATTTTTTATACGATGTTAAATTTTTTTAAGAAAAATTTTGTAACATTTTATATAAAACACTTTATACAAAATACTTTTTGTAAAAAAGTATAAAATAAATAAAATAAAAAAACCAATATAATGTAAATAACTTAAAAAAACATTTCGACACGTGAGAGATCTCGAGTTTTTTAATTTAGCAAGATTATGAAATTTTAAAGACACTGATAATTACTGCGAGTGAATAAAATTGAATGTAATTTTACTAAAAGTAGTTCTACTAAAATTGCGCGACTTTTTTATATATGAAAATGTATTTTCGTGCAGGAGAAAATTATGTTTAACTTTATTCATATGATGGTATTTTTATATTTCATATTTCAAGAAAGAGTTAAATTAAAATAAAATACGTCACATATATATTATTTCAACATTGCATAAAATATCTGAATTTCTCCCACGAGTTTCTCTCCCTTAATGTGCGGTAAGAAGAGAGCAATTTACTTTTATGAGGCGAATTTACACACTTTTGCGTATTTATTTTATGATCTCTCTATTACGTACTGTATAACATAAAGATTAAAGTGTCTATTTAACTTTATAAAGAGATGGTAAAATCAATAGTATCGACTATAGCTGATTCAACTTTATTTATTCTTTTTCGTACCAGAATATATATGTCGAGATATTCTCAAATTAATTCAATTGAAATAACGCAAACAAAAATATCGATCGAAGTGTTTTTATCGCCAGACTGACCGCGGAATTTTCTACCGCAATAAATTTCCGCGATTTAAGATCAACGATTGTTTTACTCGGATTGGGCAAGTTGCCACGGAAGGACACATAATTTCCGCCAGCGAAAAGCGGAAATATTAGCATATTTATTGAACGTCAATCGGTCATCGGTCATCGGTCTGGATCAATTTTCAGAGTTAACGTGTCTCCGTCGCTCGACGATTTCTTCGATGGACTGGACGTCTCGTAAAGAGCTAATAACTTACTTTAACGGTTCTGAAAGAGGATCTCGTTCTGAAGAATCCGCGTTGAAAAGCGATTTATCACTCTCGAAACTCACTTTTCGATTCTAACTTGACCATCTGACAAAAACATTTTTCGAAACAGACATCTCTGGGAATTCAAAATTTTGACTTTATAATAGTGTCAATATTTTGGATTTTCTCGAATAGAGAGAAAGAATTATTGCCATTACTTATCACAATTTTTAACTTTTACTTTAATTTTTGGAGGTTTAACTCTTACTATTTAATTTTTTAAAGTCGCGCACCAAATATATTTCTCCCTTTAATTAATTTTAATTTATTAATTTAAAAAAAAATTTAAAAAAATTTTTTTTATCTTGTAATACTCCCTTGGTTTTGGTATTATATTGTTGATATTTATTTTATACACAGGAGGCAAAAAGAATAAATTGTCTCTCTCTTTCTACGCGTTTTATATAAATTTTTATTTTCTAAATAATTAACATTTCTATCGATGATGAAGAACATTGAATGGTTTATTGATGAAACCTCTTTTGCTCGATATTACAACATAAAGTGCCTTTGATCTACAAGCGTTACATTTATATAGCTCTGTGCTGCGTTTTAATATACCTCTTTATCGACATTTTGCTGAAATTTCGATGGAGATAAAGAGTTCATATTGTTTCAGAGATATAATACTGCAAGGGAGTGAACACGACCGTATTATGTTTAATATAAGTGTGAATTATTTATTTCGAAAGTGTCCAATTTTGAAACTTTATCAATTTTTCAAAGAGAAGGTGAAAGATGCTAATGCGCGCAAAAGGGCGCATTGAATTTTGGCGAAAATTTTAAGCTTATATGAAGCTTATATGATACCCTCGGGAGAAACGATCTGCATGCAGATTTTTAATTTCGCAGGTTTCTAAGAGGTTTTAGTAGGGGTTACATGGTCGAAAAATATCACTTTATAAAGCTCGACTTGTTAATAGCGCATTACGAAATTGATACGAAAGGGAGACGCGGGATTGCAGGACACTTAAACGACCTTTCGCAGGAATTTCCAATTTAAATGTAATCTTTAGATCGCATTTAGTATGCGCGCCGATTGTGAGAGGGGAAACGCTTACTTTAAATACGTTTTCACTTCAGCGGCCCTTTTAAAAAACAGGACGGGGAGGGAGAGAGATGGAAAATGACGAAAATGATGTTTTCCGCTTCTCTCGCGGTAAAGTTTTTAATTAACAAATTTGCATTTGATCTACGACGACGGAAGCAAGTTTTTAATGAGTGTATAGCGAGAACGAGAACTGAACGAAGATTTCACCCATCGCACTCGTTTGCTTCACAGAAGCAATTTTTAACGAGTTTTACCGACGTCTGCTTTAATGGCGATAACGTTGCATTAGAAGATAATTTCGAAATTAACATACACATACATATTCTATAAATAAATGTGTATACGGGTGCATTTACAATATCAAACAAAAGTTTCATATCGCTTATGGAGACAGGGAGGCCATTATTTTAATGAACATTTATTTATTAATATGAATATTAATTTATTATATTACATTTATATAAATATTTATTTATATATTTATTTAATATAAAATATAATAATTTATTTATTAATATAGGTGTATAAATATTATCAAATTATATATAATTGTTATTATTTCATGCTTTAATAATTTTACGAACGTAAACAAAAAAACGAAGAAAAAAAGATAAAATTTATTTGTTTATTTGCGTTTTTTTGGACGATGCAATATTTTTCGCCGATACTGTATACGGAGTATTAATTTTAACTATTAATTGTGATTCTCGTCTCGACTCAATTAAATCAATTTTAATGAGGAAAATGAAATACGCAATCGTGTAATTGCTACAATATTTGCGATCTCCATTTTACGATCGCGGAACATGACCTAGGTAAAACTTTTAC
Organism: Camponotus floridanus; assembly: GCF_003227725.1. Lineage (NCBI taxonomy): Eukaryota > Metazoa > Arthropoda > Insecta > Hymenoptera > Formicidae > Camponotus > Camponotus floridanus. Next base: position 352,172 of record NW_020229425.1, on the reverse strand, counting down.
GTCCTTCGAGGAGATGATTAATTCATCGCGGAAATCGACAGGGTCGAGATTGAGACTTCCCCTTTCCTTCCCTCTCCTTCCCACCTTCCAGAGTAATTCTTAGCGTACCAGAGAGGTAAGTGTGTTTGACTAAGACGTCGATTAATCTCGGTTAAATCGTCGCGGCATAACAGAGATACGGGATGAGCCAGCAGAGACCGCTTGAGATGAAGCCAACAATGACAAATCTAGTTCATGGTAGAAGGGGATGAGTTCGTGCACGAGTAGAATTAGAATTATGATAGAGGAGGTGGAGATTGAGCTTCTCGATCTATCATAACAACACTTATCTGTCCGACAGAAAATTTTTCGCCCGAAAATTGTACTTGGAAGTGTTTATATTTATTTTTACGTTTCGAATTTTTAGGTTATATATTTCAGATTATATTATTTAAAATTTTATTAGAGTAGAACGCCTCGGGAAAATTTTTCACTCAAACATAATAAATTTATCAATAAATATTATTAAAACAAGAATCGATAAATGATAAAACGCATTCAACTGGGAGACTGCATAAAACTACTTTGAATGAGATTTTATATTTAAAAAAATCACAATAATCTTAATAATTTAAAAAAATTATAAAATTTTTCATTCCATAAAAATAATTGTTATTATGTTTATACGTATTCTCACTGTATTTTTGAAGATATAATTTAAATGTAACTAGTAACACAAATGTTTCATGGAAAAATATTTTTTCTCTTCGACGTATACAAGATTATATTTTTCTTTATAAATACAAAAATGTCCCCCAAAGAGGTAATATGCTCTATTTCTTTATAAAATTTTTTTAAAATCATTTTTTTCTACTATGAACAAAATGTAAAAGAGAAAAATTACAATGACGGAATGAAGCAAAGAGGCATTGCTAAAAGCAATGGTAAAGATCAAAACTATAAATGAGTATCAATATTTTTTAGAAGAAATAGAGAAAAATGCAATCTATGTAAATATTCACTTAATATTTTTATTGAGTTAATATGATATGAATTTTTACATATTTTTATTTCTTTTATCTATTTTATTTCGTTGAGTCTTATAATTTAAAAAGAAATGATCTTTGTTGATTATAATTATTAATTTGAAAATTCTTCATCAAAATTCGAAGGAAAACTTTTTCAGTATTTTAAAAAACTTGATCTCATAATTAAAATACTCCAATTAATCAAAAATTAGTTCAAATATTAATCGTAATATTACTTAATCTTTGTATAAATTTCAACTATCAATAAAATCTGTTTATCATAAGTATATTTTATATTGATTTAAGCAAGTATGAGATATGTTACATTGTTTTATTTTATTTAATATTTTATTATTTAATATTTTATTAATGCGTATCGAAGTTTATTACTATTATGAGGACTTACCTTCGAGTAAGCATCCTTTTAAGCATCGTTGTCAATTGTTAACGGCACTTATTAAAGAATCGGTACGCTCTGTGAAATCGTTCATGACAACAGAGCGTACAAATTCTAAAATAAATAACGTAACACTGCTCGTGATCTCCAGCGAAAGTAATTTCGTCGCTGGATCCGCTAAGAGAAATATTTCGCGAATTTTAACAGAGGTGAATCATCGCGATTTTCTCCGGCAAACAAATTAAAAAGATTTTAAATCCTTGCCTTTGAGTTGCATCTAGAATATTTATTAAATGCATTAAAAAAAAAAGAAGAGGAAAAAAATTTTCTCGATAGGATTTTCTTCGAACAGGACATTTTAAAAGTCGACTACGAATTCTTTTTTCGAAGAAGAAAAGGCAACAATTTTTCTAGTAAGCTAATAACAAAAGCGGGAAGCTATTTCGCGCTCATATGAGCATCGTCATGCATATTTCGTCCTTTGTTGCACGAAAGAGCGTAACCTCTCGGCCGATCCTCGCAGCAGGAGAGCTCGTAATCGTCACCGCGAATAAATCGCGTCGATCCACGTCGTTTCGCAAGTGGACAATCAATCACGCCTGGACGACATATCGCGCTTTCATCTAACACTTAGCCGTGCTTGAAAAATGTAACACGACGTCGATCGTAAATAATCATCGACCCCAGAAATACACGAGTATCCTAGCGAGTATCCCCAGTATGTTATACACGGTGTGTAACATTCGGCACTCGGGTGTCGAAAGTCAAATGGAGGTTTCTCGCTTCTCGCCAGATCGCGAATGATAGAGATTGATGGACGGATGGATGGATCGAGGCGAATTAATTATCGAGCGTCCCCATACAGCACAGACCATTATTGTTACATTGCAGCAATATTGCGGCAATATTGCAATGTTGCTGCAATATTGCTGCAATGTAATAACATTGGTCTGTGCTGTATGGGGTCATCCCATACAGCACAAAACATTGCAGCAATATTGCGGCAGTATTGCAATGTTATTGCAACATTGCAACAACATTGTAATATTTCTGCAATATTACAATGTTGCTGCGATGTTACAATAATATTAATAATATTGCTGCAATATTCTGTGCTGCATGGGATTTGTGGTAAAGAATATCGAATATCGTAGGCGCGTATACATTTTGGGGTATAGTTTTTATTATTGCGTCTGTGTGTGTCTAATATAAATGTACAACTCGTCATACATATGATTCTGCTTAACTGAATAATATAATATATAATGTAATGCAATATGACATAGTTTCTCATATAATATAATATCATATAATATATATAACATATGCATATTTTTTATGTATGTGTGTATATTATATATATATATATATATATATATATATATACTTATATACACATAGATATATATGTATATATATAATATATATAACTCTAATAAAATTATCGCGCAGATCACTCGGCCTGGTAGTCGTCATCAATTTTTATACATCGACAAAATTGACAGAATCGTTCTTGTAGCGAAACGAATGTTGATTGTACTAACACCTTTTCCATCAGTCCGATTAATCAATTTAAATATTTGGCAACGTGAACGCAATTTATATCGCGAAAATATTTATCTCTTGTCAAAATCAATCGTTGTTTGGTGATCGAGAGAGGCCGAGTAATCCGACAGAGCGATGTCTCTTCGCACGATCTTATTGCCGGCAGAAGCTGATAGAGTTTGCAACGATGAAGAATTATTATCGAGCGCGTTCCCTCCGCGATATATAGTAAAATCTTAAAGTACTAAGAAAAATCGCCTATGAATCTCTCTGTTATCGTGTGAATGTCCGTGATGTTTCTGTGCGCGTTTCCTGTTAGCTCTTCCTCTTTCGTTCCTACCTAATGTAATTTTTAGAGCGAGACGATTCGAGGTATTCAAGATTCGAGAAATTGCTCTGGGAGAGAAACGGATTCTGGCAAAAATCAATCGGTCAGCGTTACACACATTATTTTTCTCGGACTCCCACGGGATTCCGATCAAAATTAGGAAAATCGCGTGCAAATTACAAAAAAAAAAAAAAAGAAGAAAATCAAAATTACACGTATCACGCCTTTGTCACGAAGTCAAATCAAATGAGATCTCGATTTCGGCGACAGCTCTAAGAAATTCGCAGAGTATCTAACTATCAAGAGGCAAATCCGCGCAGGTGATACACAGGTGTTCGATTCGGATGCTTCGGATGCTGTGCTAGTTTATAAAAGTATTTCAGAGACGAAAGTATGCACGGGGCCTTGTAAGCAAGACGGCGTTTATCGGCGTTTGATCCGCGACAAACGGAGATGCGCGCGATCAGCAGCTAATAAATTGAAATTCGAACGAGACTCGAGGTGTAACTCGAACGACGTAATCGACAAAGCGTCGCGTACCCTTTAATGGCGATCCCCGCCGAGGCGCCTAATCGCGCGCGATACGCGCGATTTTGCGATCGGGCTATTAATCATCGGTGAGGAAAGGAAGAGGGGATCGGGCGAGGGGGAAAGGGGATTATCGATCCCATGCACTTAATTATACTAAGTCGATGCGAGCCGGCGCCCCGTCAACGATTAATTCCGAGCTACAGCTCGTAGCCGCGCCTCCAACAATAACAATCGACGTTTAGATCGGCCGATGGTACGATAGACGGGAAATAGATTAGCTTTAACGTTATACCCTAAATTCGTGCTAACTTTAGATAAATCTGCCCCTAAATTGCGAGAACAGAGTTAGTCCCGTCCCCGAAATTCGACACGAGGATCCGAAAGACGAGGATCGAGATGCGGCGACTCGATTACTTCGGATACTTGGAGATTAGGTACGATCTCTCGAATAACGAATAAGATTGTTCATCATTCGTTACGTGTATTTGTGTGTGTATGTGTGCGAATAAAAATATTCAATATTCGTTTGCGCGAGCAATGATTATTCGTTATTCGTTTTGCACGCAAAGGGGTATTCTTTCGCGAGGTATTTTTTTCTTCTTTTCAATATTCTGAGTATTTCGCGACCATCTCTCCGCTTGCGAGAGAGAGAGAGAGAGAGAGAAAGAAAGAAAGATGTCTTTCGGAAGTTCGTGTCGCCGGCGAGGTGGACGCTTCTTCCTGCGAACAGACGACAGATTGTTCGCTACTCGTAATCCGTCCTCGCTGCTTATCCGCTAAGATGAATCTCGCTACTTTTTAGGAATTTTCTCTTAGTTTCTTGCCTACCTGCTCGCATGATCCAATACGCTGATGTACCGAGTGACGCAAGAGAGACCGAAACTCCCTTCTTCCTCCCGGGAAATAAAACGAAAAGTCTGAATTTGTATAACGGAGATGACACTTCGATTTGTCATTGATTTTGAAAGAAATCGAAAAAATTGGAAGAAAAGCTGCAATATTGTCGCAATATTGAAGCAATACTGCGAATAATATTGTGGAAATATTATTGCAATATTGCCGCAATATTGCTGCAATGTGTCGTATGGAGAGTCTCGAATTAATTAATGGGGGTTTTCACGTGAAATCGAAATACACCGTCGGGTTCTCTCGCGTCACCCGGTATATAGATTATCCGCGCTTTTTTTAATTACAATTTATAAGGCTACTTAAAGCGGTTATACATAATAATCGACAACTCCACTTGCTCGCATTTTGCCTAATCGTTCGTAACTATGTACTATATGTATGCTCGGTGTGATGCACAGTATTTCATAATAATGGTAATTATAGTAGCAATAGTAGTAATAGTAATAGTAGTAATAGTAATAATAATAATAATTAATAATAATAATAACATCATTATTGTTATCCTCACTGTGCTCCTCTCTGTTAAACGTTATCTGTATGTAAGTTAACCACGTTATTTATTTATTCTTAATCCACTTCTGGGTTTCCTTTTTCTCTCTTACTCTCTTCCTTTTTTCGTATCCCACACGACCAGGAGGTGTCGAGCGCAACATAGAAGCAACATTTCTGTTTGTGCTCCGTTGCCGCCTCCGATTCCGACTATTGTGTACATCCCAGCTCGATCGGGACGTCCGCGATCTTTGATTACGCGTTTCGTTGACAATTGTGATTATGGTCCAATATATCGATACCGGCTTTCGCGCGGAAAACGTCATCGTATAGTGTCCTTCCTTTCTTTCTGCCATTCTCGCCAAGAGTCTTTGATCAGGTGAAAAGAAACTGGATATCGATCGACTTATATCGTTACGTTAAATTGACTCGCAATCTCAAATTTCTAATCTCGTGGGGGATATTCTGTCGTAAAGGGGAAAAATGAGTGAAACCGAGCGAGAAGAATTGTTTGTCGTCAGACAGCAAACATCTCTTCGTTTTATGGATGTACAAAAAAATTCAAGTAATTTTTTTGTTCAAGTAAATCTAATACAGACATCTCTGAGAATAAATCGCGTACCGGAGAGGAAAAGAGATGAATTTCTGAGATATTTATTTTATCGGACGATTCAGAGAAATCCAAGATTGAACTTAATGCGCGTTTTTTTTTCTCCGTATATAATACATCCATTTTTTTGATTCGTCATGCATTAATAAATCACTTTTCGTACTTTTAGACTCGCATAGGGTCTCTCTTCCGTGCGCTCGAGAAAAATATTTCTTGATTTGACTCAAAATTGCGTAAAACTTTACGGACGATGCAAGCAAATAAGTTTTCTCTTACTGCGTGCTTTCTCCTTCCGAGATAACAAAGTTTATCTTTTGAACAATAATCGGCTTTGCAAGGCTAATGGAAAAAATGGGGTTGCGAAAGGTCAAATCCTTTTTGTCATCATGGCGCTTTTTCTCCATAATAGGAGACGTGCAGAAGACTTCGCATAGATATACGATACAATCGATAACATCGTCTTGGCGTTAAAAAGGGATTTTAGGGATTATCAGAGATTATTATTTTAAAAGGGGGATAATTGTTTTAAAAAGATGTCCGTGAAAAGGCAATAATAAAATATTGACACCCTGTCACATTGATACCTTCGGATATAAATAACTTATTAAAATGTATCACGGTAACTTTAAGTGTCCCGATTTTTTCATACGTGTCATGTTTTTAAAGGCGCACTGCGCTTTAAATTTATCGAAGATTCAAAATATTGTAAAAAGGACGTACGAAAAATTAATAAAAGTAAAAAGTTGCAAAATTCACTTTTTTCAAAATCGTTTAATATGGATGAGATTATCGTTTTCTTATTTGTATCGTGAGATTATTTGTATCTTAGCTTGGAGGCGTTCATTCCCGGACATTTTAATCCCTTTAAACAGCTGATTTTCCACGAAAAGAATTTCAAAGAATCATACGAGCTTTAAAATGGATTTATAATGAAATAATTGCGAGAGGTGTGTATTTTTTTGAGAATGTAGCCTGGAAAAGCGAGAGGTGTATATTCTCTTGAGAATGTGGCCTGGAAAAGCCTATAATGAAAGGAGAGTGTATGATGCGTCGAAATATTTATAAAATTCCAACACATCGCGTGACGTTCGTCCGAAATATTGATAAATCGGCTCCTGTGCTCCTCTCGATTGTCGCTTTTTCGGTCCGCCAACCCGATGTTATTAAACTCGCGTGTACGAGAGGCCGAAGGGGTGGCTGGAAGAAGCATCGATAAAACGCCCGACGAAAAATGGGACGCCGAAACTTTTTGAATAAATTCAATCCGAAGACTACCCTCGACAGAATGCCGTTCCTCGACAGAGAGCTGATCGACGACAAGTCGAAGAAAAAAAATCGTGATGCCGAGAACGGTGCATATACAAGGATATATCCCATATTTTTCTTAGTCGTTTTTTAAGGGTAGATTTCTCGTGGGAAGAAGTTATTAAAAAATTATTAAATTATTTCAAAAAATTATTAAAATTATTAAAATTATTAAAAAATTGTTTCCTTTTTTTAATGTATTTCTTTTTAATCGCAATAAAAATTTTCGAGGATAAATCATGATTCTCTTATTTCAAAATTCAATTGTTCGAACAGTTTCGAATGATCGATCGAATAATTCGGATAATCCGAAAGAACTATCATGCCTAAAAAATCACAGAGATGATGAAACGGTGTTAAAAAAAGATAAGCTCGGATATCACACGAGGGAAGTCTCGTCTACAAAGTCGGATCGCATGAAAGCTAGACCGTGAAAGCGGATAAACGTGATACGATGATGACTATTCTCTCGAAGTCTTTGTCGTCCTCAAATCGCGAGTGTTAAATATGTCGTTATCATTCCCATTATTTATTTATTTATTAGAGAATAAACGGGAGAAAAACTCGTCAGGAAAAATATTGTCGAGAAATCACGTGCGCAGCTTGTTTTCAAAATTTCCTTTCATCGATTGAGATATTTTTCAGAAAGCTTTATATATGTTATTTTCATTTAATAATTAACATTATTTGGAGGTAAAATTTGAAAAATATCGTTACGAGCTTGCAAAAATTTGATAACGATCTCGAAAATGGTGTCTTAATTTAAACGACACTCGCCAAGAGAAGTTTCGAATCCGACCTGAGGAGACTTTTCTATCAAGGGCATTTTCCATTCTATTAATTAAAGAATAATATTCGGAAATAATCGTGGTATGCAATATTGATTATTCACGGTTTTTAAACGCCATCTAAAAATTTGCGTGAAAAATTGAATTTTTAGGAAATAGAATAATTATATTCTCTGAATTTTTTCGACATCTCATGATATTTTAGAAAGAAGACCTTGAAGAGCAAGAGTTTTGAAAAGAAACATAAAACAAATATCGAAGAGTAAATATTTGAATGCTATATCCGCATAATATGAATAAACGGGTGTAAAGTTGTTATGAGGCATTAATTTTGCGAAACGTTACAGCAACGTTTTACCGAAAAAACAAAGGGAAATCGATCAATCTGTGGGTCGACAAGAGCAACAGGTGAACGAGGCATATTTCCAACCGATAACTGTTGTGCAAATCTGATCGTATGAAGTGAAATTTTTCTCAAACACCATCGATATAATACGCACTCCAACTAGACTTCAACTGTCGTGAATTTTGATTTAGTAAGCGTCGATATCGAGGAAAGAGGAGAAAGCACGCTGGTACGAGATGTACGTCAGTCAAATAAATAACGAAATGTAATCTGACTCTTTGGCGAGAGGATCCAAGGACCGAGAAGGACGACTATCGACGTCTCCGCGAGATCCGCTACCTCGTAGGAAGCCTCGACCGTTCGGCGCAAACGTTTGAGACGCAAAGTGCAACTCTCAACACCCCTCAACCCCCGGTGCAAGTTTGTGTGATTGAAGGACCTATTGCGGCTCCGTGTGACGCTCGGATCCTCCGGGATCTTGTGGGACGACGTATTAGCCACGGAGGCTCCGGCACACCAGGAAGACCACCAGCGAGATCGCCAGGACGAAGTACGACGCTGTCAACGACGGCCCGGAGTTGCAGCCGTCCTGCTGGCAGCAATACGTTCTCGTGCTCCAGGCCTCTGAAACAGCCGATTTATCGTCAATTCGGCAGTTTTATTGAAATTAAATCGATCCGTGAAATCTCGATGTGAGTCCAAATATTATTTTAAAGCTTTTTCTCGTACATGTTTACATTAACTTATGCAGAACGAATAATTTTTCTTCTTTTGAATATTCTATCCCATTTTTATTGTAGAGGATACGTTCCTAAGTAATATAAGGTTTTGAATTTTGTGAAGATTTTTTGGTTTCTGACAATGAGATATGCATTTTTGAAATATCACATCTCTTTTACTTACTTATACATCATTACTTATTTATTTATTAGAAATAAACTGGAAAGAAATTGCTTTGATATATAATAAAAGAGTAAGAAAGATACAGATGCCTATAACATAAGAAAGAAAATAGAAAATTATTAAGATTAAATTAAGATGATTGATAAAATAACTTTTGATAGAAGTAATAATTATTAAATAAATTTGGTAGCCATTAAAAATTAAATATAAATATTATATTAGATAAAATAAATTATAATTAAACAATTAAACAAGATTAGAGAATCGTCTTTTCGTTGTATCCTATATGTGGGTTTATCTTTTATCTTTTTTTTGTTTACATTTGCTCGATTATTATGTCATTATCAGGACGTTTCTGGATTACTTAGTTTCGCCAAAAATTTCTTTTTGTTTACTTATCATTGTATCGCAGGTTTCGGAATTATTTAATTATTCGGAATTATTATTGTTCGGTTTTTATTAGAAATTTCGAATTAAGCGTAACAATGCAATTTTACGAATTTCTAGCCATTACTACGGATAAAGATAAACTTATTGATTATTCAATTCAATATCATATTATACGAAATGAAATCAAATATCTTAAATATTTTATTATATATATTATGAAAAATGAAAAATAAATATTTAAACAAGTGTCGAGGGAAGGACAGAGTCCTTCCTCCTGTATCTTCAATCTAAAAAAATTCTAACTTAACTCATGAGCCTATTTCTGATTTTAAATTAAAGTTAGGCTTGAATTATAATATCTAATTATAATTTCTGCTTTTGAGTGAACTTCATTCTTCTCTCTTTCTCTTTTATTTTATGATAAAGTAAGACTATAAAATACATAGTTTAGAACTTTTCAAAAGAAAATTTAAGATAAATAAATTTAATATACTTGCATATTTAAATCTCTAAATGAATATTTTATTAAATCTCTAAGTGAATATTTGATTAATGAATATTTTAATTAATGAATTATTATATAATTATTCTATAATTTATTTAAATTAATTAATTTTAATTCCACAAACCATGTATTTTATTATAAAGTAAAACTATAAAATACATAGTTTGGAATTTTTTGTACGAAAGAAAATTTAAGAGAAATGAATTTGATATAATTGCATATTTAAATCTCTAGAGAATATTTAATAATAAGTACCTTAATCATAAAAACCTTAATAATGATGAAAACTTATCGAAAGTTATTGAGGATCATGATCTAAAAAATATATGCCAAGATCATTGGAACTAAAAAAAAACCTTTTTTTTAATATTATTATTATATTTCAAAATTGCATATCTCAGAAATCAAAAGAGAGCAAACACAAAATTCAAACCGTGTATTATTTAGGAATGCATCCTCTGCAATATATGTCAAATGAAAAGTGAAAAAAGTTTCGTGCTGTGTATGTTAATGTAAACATTTATTCTTTTTCTCATTTTAATATTTTATACTTTACGCATATACGATTACGATTGTGCGAAAAGAAAAAGACAATTTCTTTTTTTCTTTTTTCTTGTTTCATCTCAACTCAAGGATACAGAAGTTGGAAAATAGCTGAGGGGATAAGGAATTCTAGAAATGTAAATTTGAATAAGATACAAGTGACTCGCGAAATATTTTTAAATACTTTAGAATTTCTCTTTTTTCTTCTCTTTGTCTCTCTTTCTCGTTTCAAATGCTTTCGTGAAACTCTTCAAACATTGAATGAAATTTCGGGAGTAACTATATTTCTGACACGTTACAATATACGAATAATAAACTCCAAACAATAATCTTTATCTTTGAGAGAAATCATAAACTCAGAATTTAGCTAAGAAGCTTTAATATAGACAGATAAAAGGACCATGAAGAGGAAAAGTAGCTGACAAAGATTAATCGTGGCGTTTCCGTTTCCAGATGTGACAAAAAAGATCAGCAAAGAGAGATATACAGGGGCTGTCGAAGAACGAGCGGCGGAAAAATACGAGGAGAGGAAAAGTATGAGGCCTTCATCCACAATGAAACAATAAAACGATGTGACCCGATAACACCGTTCGCCTGTGGGACCTTTAAGCGATTCGCACGCTTTCTCCTCTCTCTCTCTTTCTCTTTCTCTCTCTCTCCCCCTCTTTCTCTCTCCTTTCCTGTCTCGAGAGTGAAGGAGGATGAAGAAAGAGTGCAATGCGGGTGTAAATCCGAAATCGATGACGCGGCTCGGTTCGATCCTTGAGAAAGAAAGAGAGAGAGAGAGAGAGAGTGAAAGAGAGAGAGAGAGAGAGAGAAAGAGAGAGAGGAAGAGGGATTCCATCCGGCGCCGAGTTTCGACGCCGACGTCGGCGTCCACTGCCTTTCGGATAACAAACGCCGACCCGAAGTAACCGATAACAGCGGTTTCACAAATTTTTTAGGGTCCGCCGTTTCATCCCCTGTAAATTTTGTAGAAACAACCGGCCACCCGGTCGAGGAATTTACGAGCGTGGATTTAGCGCGACCGAGACGGTTTCGCGAAGATAGATTGTACCACACGAGCTTGCTTTTTTTTTCTTTCTGTTTTTTACGATCGCGAAATAGATGGATTTATGTCACGGATGAGAAAGCTTGACACTCACCTTTCTCCACGCACTGAGCCACGCAGTCCCGCACCGTCGATCCTTCGCTGACGTATTTCTGAAAAAAGAAACGGGGAAAACAGAATTATTAATGTTAACTGTAACGTAATGGCAGGCAATAACGAATAATGATCAATGACGTCGTGCAATTTGCGGTTCTTCTCGCGCGACACGTAGAATATATTTTACATCGACGGCGAAATGACACACGCATCGTTCACACATATGACCAATAAATCTGCGCCTGTTATCGAAGTGAGAATTATGGCGAATGTTTCATCTGTCAATATTGTTTTGTCCAATTGCCAGCGTGTCCCCGATTGTAAAAAAAAAAGAGAAATACCGTACGAAATTTTTCGAAATTTTTATACGAAGAGTGAAATATGATGTATGTGTACTCGTATGTGTGAAGTTATGTCTGTGATGAGAAAGTGCAATCATCGCACGCATATCATGATCGTGTATGTGTTTTTTTTCCTAAGAGCAGTTTATTCTGGCAGTATGAGTTAATGATGATTTTTAAGAATTTTTTTTGAAAAATATTAGAAATTGTCAAATTATCTATTTGATTTTGGCTTGAAATTGATAATATTAGAAATCTTTTTGAAGTTTTACATGTTTTTATTGATGTTTACAATACGCAAACATCAATAAAAATATGTAATCATTAGTATTAATTAAATCTAGTTTTTTTGTTTAATACTAGTCTCTGCGTCAGTAGCGTGTTTAAATGTTGCTCCTTATAATTGTTTGAAATGAAAAAATTATATCTAGTTTCGTAGGATATTTTTTGGAATATTGAATCTAATTAGAATTTAAAAAAATTAATATTTGATATTTTTCTGATCTTCAAGAAATTAATACAATTTAACAAAATTGCAATATCTAATTTTGCAGTCATTTACCAATGTTTCAATTTTTTTATTGAAATTATGTTCAGTATCTCAAAAACATTCTACGGAATAAAACTAGATGGAGTTTCTTTTATTTCAATTACATGAAGGCCAACATGTCACATTGTCGAATCATTCATTTCTGTACATGATACGTACAGAGACTATAACAAAAAAAAAGCTAAATATCCAAGACCTTTAAATACTGATTGTTAGCTTATGGTTTTGAAAAAAAGAAAAAGAAAAAATGAGAAAGAGAGAGGAAGTTTGACAAATTTTATCAAAATATATAATTTAATAAATATAAAGATTGATACTAATAATAAAATATTTTTTAAAAAGAAAAGAAGAAAAAAGAAAAAAACTTAAGGGTCTGGTCTTTTAAAAGATCAAAAAATTGCTTTTTTCTCGAAGTATGATATTTAAAGAATATATCTTTCAAATTTTATTGAAAAATTTACAATATTGACGGAGTTATATGATTTTGAATAGCGTGAAATGCGTGTCCTTAAATAGGCTTACAAAATTTTAAACGCGTTTTTCTCGAAACATTTTCAGGATTTTCAAAGTTGCTATGATGGATATCTTAAAAAATAATCAAGTGAATAACTTTTATTTCTCTTTTAATGAAAGAGAACATTTTTTTTTTAGAAATCTGGAATAGAATTTAAAAAATTAATAATTAATATTTTTCTGACCTCCAAGAAATGAATAAATTTCAGCAAAACATTTAATTTTTAAAACGATACTACCTTGTTATTTTTCACACACAATTTTCTCTAATGAAATTAGTTATACCTCATAAATAAATTTTTAATTGAATAAAAGTAAACCGAGTTTATTCATTTCATAATTATATGAGGAGCAATTTAAAAAAATATATATTAAACATCCATGATTTAAAAATACTGACGTACTGTTTAAATATATGTAAATGTCAAAAAAATCAATTTCTAATATTTTTCAAAAGAAATTTCTAAAAATTACCAACTTGTTCCCACCATTAAAGTAAACACTACTGAGTCCTTAAGCGACATGCATGTATCGCGCGTTGAAGGACAAATTGCGGGCGTAATTTCGGAGAGAGATTCCTGTTCTGATTGAAAATCCTCTTCGATTTCGACCGTCGAGTGGTGGCGCACAAGCCGAGGATCACCGGACGATCAGCAATGACAAGTATGATATGATCCTTCAGCGGACCCTGATTGGTCAAACGGGAAGTCTCCCTCGAAGCGGGCTACGTCATGTATCCGGCGTGATCGATACTCGACGATTATAACGCCCCGAGGATGTCGTACATATTAAACCCTCCAACTCTGTTCTCTATCTATCTCGGTATCGGTCTTGCCTCCCTTCGTAGTTATTAAACCTCCCTTTGCGGACCAAGAATTTCCGCGTCGACGATACACTCGCGTTATTGAACCTTTCGAATGACTGCGAGAATGCAAACGTTGCGCGAAATTCTTGTAAATCAAAAAGCGAGGAATAATCCATGACGTGGAATATTTCGGCGGGAAAGAATCGCGATGGTTTCATCCCGCAACAACTTCAACGAGGAACTTTGTATCATGAAATCGACGTCATGTTGAACGAATATTTTCAAAAAAAACAAAATTAACGAGAAGATTAATGAGAAGTGCGACTATTTACGTAGACGTGGACGAAATAGTGTGTAAACGCGCGTTGAATTTATGAATACACGAGAGTCGCCGCGAAAACGCGGGGAAAACGAGATGGGGGTGAGTAATAGAAGTGCGATAATATCCTTAAAATTACGAAGCGACGACTGTTTATTCGCATTTAATTACGGCAATTGTCAAAATTGTTTCGCGATTCCGCTTGTTTCGAATAAAACGATGGTGGGGCAAATAAAGCGCAATCATCGACGATTTTTCTGCGTCTCGTGGGATTCCACGAATTGCCCTCCCAAAAATCTCCAGTCAGCGTAGGATTAATTTAGCCCTTGACCGGTCTGATGAGCTCTAGTTAGACTTTATACGAGAGACACACGCGTCATTCTCCAGGGACAAGTTTATTCCGGAACATTTTCAACATCCAACGATCTCTTTACCTCCGTTCTTTACCGTCAGCTGAGATTACCATGACACATAATTAAACGGAAGATACGTGACATAAGGTACATATAAGAAAAATTATTGTATTATATTTTCAGATTCCTTTAATAGATATATACTCGTTTAAGAATAGCTTTAATTAATTTCGAGTGCCTTAATTAGCGGCATGGTAGGTGGCTAAGAGGTAAAAAGTGGTTTAGCTTAAATTACAGTTTTCCTCAAATTATTATTTGTTCAGGAACACGCGCCCTCGCTAAACGAAATTTGCGAAATAAATTCGTCACTGCGGCAGAAAAATTGTCCCCGTTTTTTCTCTCGTGAATATTTAATCTGGAGTAGAAAAAAGACAGGGAAATAAAATGAGAGAGAGATATATATAAAGCAAGACGAAAAAATACATACCAAATAACTATGGTAAATAGCGAGTCGACACGAAATATCGCATTTTGCATGAGAAAAATTCGTGAGAGTCATCTTTACGACATTTTTATTTCCTACACGTGAAGGTAAATATACTCTGTGGCCAGATTAATCACCGTGCGCGAAATCTACGTTTACTGCGTCTTCAATCCTCGCGCAATAAGTTTCGTTAAGCTGCGAGTTTCTTGCAGATTACCTGGCTTCCTGTGCGACAGCGAAAAATATCTGTCGATTTCCGATCTTAAGGAAGAGAATCATCGATCGATTCCCTTCTTGTTCATTCAAAATAAGTACATCCTGTGTTCGAAGGATTCGGGACAGAAGTAGACTGAATCTCATAATTCACAAGTATCGCTTTACATTTTCTCCAAGGTACGCTTGGCAAGTTGTGGATTTATAATCCGTCTTTCCTCCGAATCTTTAATTTTATGTCTCTAATTTTATATTATAGAGTTATCAAATTTTAACAGTGAAAAAGAGAGAGAGAGAGAGAGAAGGAGCACAATTAGAAAATAATTAGTGCATGATAAAAATATTTTATATAATTGAAAATATTTGAAATATATTAATTAATATTTATTATAATATATATTATATAATTATATATTATATAATTTAGCAATATAGAAATTTAGAAATATATATTATATAATTTAGCAAATTTTTATTAATTTTGATATAAAAAATGTGACATTTAAACCTCTTAGGCCCAGTTACACCAATATTATTTTAGTTTTAAACGAAACTTAAATATATATCTGTCTTTATTTATTTAGAAAGAAAAATAAAGATAGACATATATTTAAGTCTCGCTTAAAGCTAAAATAACGTTGGTGCAATCGGGCTCTAGCTCTCGCTTTCATAATGTAGCTTCTTTTAAAATTAAAAAAAAACATTCAATTTCGCACTTATGTTTGCTAACTACTAATTGTGATAAGAGATGTTTTAGAAGTAAAATGCAAAGAAAAAGGAAAAGAAAACAGAAATATTCAAGTAAGTAGATCAAAACATTTATATATTGGCCTGAACGAAAAACACAATTTTTCATAACTCATTATAATATTTTACTTATATTTGTTCAATATATTAACTATAATAAACAAGAATTTTGTTATATTAAATTCCCTCGCATAATAATTTACAAAATTAAGTATTTTGTTTTGTTAAAGGAGTTTGATATAATTTTTGCAAGTCAGAGCTAATAAAAACATTATGGTGGCATGTTTTCATCCCATTTTGAATGAAAATTGCTAGTAATTTTATAAAGAAAAGAAAAATAATTTTTATTTTTTTGTATGCCAGTGCGATTGGCGCGAATGTTTGGAAAACGAGAACTGAACTCCGATAACAAAGTGCGCTTGCATTTGATGCCAAGAGTGTGCGGCTGATTCATAACTCATTGATAACTCTTCCATTCTCTTTTTATTCCGTATACGTCGGCAAAGAAAAAAAACCCGTCCTCGCCGAGAGACGCGAGTGTCGGAAGCAGTGCTCTCTTATTGCACTGTCCTTTATCGTTCCCTACCTTTAAGTGCTTCTTGAAAGACGATCGCGTCCGCCTCCGGGAGTTGTCGCTTAGAACCGGAAATTGGGAGCCGGTAATCGCGATACGTTGGAGCGAGGACGACGTGGTTGGATGGGGGTGACAGGAGGGGGGGCGGGGGCGGGGGGAGATAGGGAGAAAAAAGTAGTCGTGGGAATATCCGATGCGGGAAAACGGGGAATTGTTTTCCTGCTTATCTCGCACTTACCTTCTCGTGAACACGAGCAAGGATAACGTTAACGCTGGGCTTCATTTGACAGAACGAAAGAATTCAACAGGGACGAGAGAATCGAATTTCTCGGAAAGTACCTCGCACCGCATCACGCGATTAAATTTCTATTTCGGAGAAAATTGAGGGATGAAAAATATTCGGGGAAAAAAGTAGAGTGTGTTATATGATAGATTAAGGATTAAGGTGGATCTCGGGAGAGATAGTTGAAATAAACCCCCCCTGGGACATTTTTTTGAATTTTTACAATATCAAACACAATTATCCGTAACCTCATTAGAACTTTTAGCATATATTTTTTTCTCCTTCATTAGAGATGCTGGACCCAGTTCTTGAAGTACGACTCGTTCTTTCGTGTCATTTCGAAGTCGAATTAAACTACATATTAAAGAAGAAATGCGTCCAGGTCCTTTTTATTCCCCAACTTTTTTTATTCTCCCTCTCGAATTGATAAAATTTATATTACATGTTTAAATAAAGAATAGCGTTCTATTGACACACAGATGTTGAAATTTACACGATTCGAAAATACACCCTTTTATTTTCATATTTTTCTTTAAAAAAAAAAACGATGCATTTTCCTCGAAATATTACTGTATATAATAAATCTTTCATATGCCTTTCTGCGAGGCGCGGAAAGACTCTGAATCATACATACAGCGAGATTCAAAGAAGTATGTATGTACATACATACATCCACAATGATTTTTGCAACGTGCAGCAAGCGAAGTGCATTCGCTGCATTTTCCGTCGGTCGGTCGAGTTAAACTACATATTAAGGCAGAAATGTATCCAACTCCGTGCTTTTTATTCTCCATATTGATAAAATTTATTTTTATTTCTCACATTGATAAAATTTACAATGGAATATAAATAAAGATCAATAGAATATAATCAATAGAATATAATCAATAGAATATAAATAAAGAATGATGCTCTCTCTCTTTCTTGGCAGATATTGAAATTTACGACTCGAAAATATACTTGTTTCTCATTTCCATTAATTTTTCTTTAAAAAAAAGGGATATATTTCTCCCGAAATATTACTGAACATATAAATGTATCGTGGAAGGATGGGGATGAAAGGGTTGAATTGACGCAGATGCGTCGCGTGACTCTTACGAGAGTTTCCGGGAAGTAACCGAGGAGTAACCGAATAACGGACGGAGGCTAATGACACGTGACAAGAGTGCCAACTACTTCGTTGACTGCGGGATGACATGGGGAGGGGGTGAGAGGGTGTCACCCCGTCGCTGGAAATTTACTTACGCGATAAGGCGATAAGTAGCGGCGCGCTTGTGCCCTGGATAACGAGCTTGAGTGCTCGTACTTAGCCGGTGCGAATTTATCGACCCCCTCATCGACCCTTCTCCCACCATCGGGTGTCGACTGTTTAGCGAAATAAAAATTAGGTTTCGCGTAATTAAATCTACATTATTCATCTTCTCCGAATTTTTGCGCTTTAATTGCCTTCGATCGTTTCGTTTCTTCAAACACTAATTAATGAAATGCGTATTAAGGGGATGCCGCAGTCCTGTTACCGATTCAATGTTATATTTTATTTTTGTTCGAAATCTTTTTATTAATTGCACAAAATAATAAATGCTCCTCCACGATTAAAGTAAACAGAGAGAAAGCGAGAACTTTCTGATTTTATATTAAAAAAAATATATAATAATTAAAAAAAAATTGAAAAGAGTCGTAAAAAAGTCATAACAATATTTACTTAATATAAAAGTTTTGCAGTTTGTATGCACAAAATAAGATAGATTCCCACTAGAGATTATATGAAGGAATATAAATGAACTTTTAGAAATGAGTTTAGAAACCTAATGAAAAAGATTTCGGTAAATAAACGAAATTAGGTTTCTAAACTCATTTCTAAAAGTTCATTTATATTCCTTCATATAATCTCTAGCGGGAACCTATCTTATTTTGTACATACAAAGCAAATATTGTTACGATTTGAAGCCGGTAAAAAACTGTAATTTTTCAATTTTTTCTTAATTTTTAACATAAGGTCAGGAGATTCCCGTTTTGTTTCTGTATGTACTTTAATAGTGGAGGAGCATTTATTATTCTGTGCAATTAATAAAATAATTTTGGATAAAAATGAAATATGACATTTTATCTGTAAAACAAGATTCCGGCATCCCCTTAATAAACGTCGAGTTTCATAGATGCAATTATTCTCGAGCGAAACCTGCGATAAACGCTTCGTTCAAAATAACGAATCGAATTCGCACGATACGAGTAATCTTTTGACCTCGAAAAGCTTTTACATCGCTTGTGAATTTATTTACTTTATTCCGGATGCGCCGAAATGTCATCAAAATATATGGGAGAGATTAATTTTATACTATCGTCGCGTGACGCGACCTATTTTTCGGGAGCTATTCATTAGAAAATCATCTAATGACGTGATAGCAAAGTAATGATGTGGCATTATTGTTCCGCATTATTGTTCCGCATTATTGCTAAAGATATTGTATTCTTTTATCTTAGTGGGAATTACGGAGCACAATTCCCGATAAGAAATTATATTCAATTACGCTATGTTATATGACACTCTGGGAAGAGAAATGATGATGCCGCAAACGAAGCATTTCCTTTACCCCAGCACATACCAGAACGATAAAAGTGGTTTATCATCATCGTTGTTATTAGTATCGTCGTCATCGCACGGGACATAAACGATAAAGTTATGGCGGTCGTTGCGATCCGAAATTATTGCATAAACGATCAAACCTCATGTGTCAATGTATATAAAATGAATGAAAAAGAAAAAAGTAAGTACTGCAAAGATTAAGGTTGCATCACGATTAATCTTGATATTGTCTTATCTTGAAGTTGAAGATAAGACCAAGATAAGATTTTTAATTAAGGTATCAAGACTAAGATTGTCAAGATTATTAAGCTTGTCAAAATTATTTGTTTTCAAAAAAAACTAAATTATATAATTTTCTAAATTAAATGAGAATAAATGGTATCATATCATATACGAACTTAAAAAAATTTATTTAATAAATAAAAATTATATTTTAATACAAATACTTATATTATTAATAAATAAATATTTATACAAATTTAGAAATAATATAAAGAAGTAAAGAATATAAAGATGTAAGATATAAAAAATATATACTATTTTAAACTATAATAATAAAAATATATATTATCTTAAACAATTATTCGATAGATAAAAATTGTTAATAAAATCAAAACAAAACAATATAAGAGGAAATTTTTGCTACAATTTTTGCTAGAGACTCATTTAAGACCAAACTAAGATTTAAGTTTTCGAAAATTTTCAATATAGTATTTTTACGAATATTGCTTTTGAATATTATGCAATCCTAGCAAAGACAATGGAATTTAATCCAGTAATCTTTTTATTGCGAAATAAAACTCAACGAAGTAAAAATGGAATTCTTTCTAATGAAGCAATATATCGATTTGAAAAAATAGAACATTTTTTTAACGTTTTGAAAAGATGCTAATTTCTTGTAATTACACTATTGATTTAAATTAATTTAGCGGAATTAGAGTTGTATATTTTCAAAAGAT
Organism: Camponotus floridanus; assembly: GCF_003227725.1. Classification (NCBI taxonomy): domain Eukaryota; kingdom Metazoa; phylum Arthropoda; class Insecta; order Hymenoptera; family Formicidae; genus Camponotus; species Camponotus floridanus. The sequence goes on along the minus strand of NW_020229425.1, from coordinate 331,704 downwards.
CAGTAACGAAATAACGACCGTAAACTATTAAAATGCCGTGCTTCGAGTAAGATAATCATCAGAGAGGGAGCAGAAATCGAGAATAGAATTATCTATAGGCGAAAGACGTGATAGGAGTTTAAGACAGGCTTGGCAGATATCTAGACGACAGGAGTCCGTGATGTTGAAACTGCTTAAGTAGTTTAGTTGCGCTGAAACCTCCATATGTTGTACGACATATATACAGTCAACTATACAACGGATCTCTTCTACTTGTCAGTTACACGGATTACGTTGATATAATGATATTAAGATGTATAATTTCGTTATACACAGAAATTTTCGGTTTTGTATAAAATTATGTACATATATAAAGTCAAATATATTAAATTGATTTGAGCGCAAACTTGGGTTCTTGAAGACAGAAAACAATCGTGTGACAATACGGTCCGTTTAGTAAGTGCCTTTGCACATCTCTCGAAATCCATTGTCGATCCATTGTTTTCAGATTTGATAACAAAAAAAGGAAGACACGCGGCCGCGAAGCGGAAACGCAATCGTAAAGAGAGTCGAATAAACTCGGAGAAACGAAAGTAAACGATTGTTCCGATGGAAACGGTAGGAAGAGAAGCATCTCCTTTTATCTGACATGCAAAGAAGCGCGAGGGAGGTGATTTTATCGATAAGATGAGTATAGCTGTCGTGTAGCGCGCCCAAACAAGACAACGTGTCTCTAATAAAAATTGCAAACTTGTGAAGTGGGAATTTTCTGAAACTTCTTCTTTCAAGAATATTATTTCTTGTCGAAAATTCGACACATTAGAGAATTTATAATTTGTATTGTGTATATTAAATTTCGATTAATTAATTTTTTTAATAAGAACAAATTTAATTCGAAAAGAGACTTTATTATTTTTTATAAGATTCTGAAAAACTGCTGTTTTCGCAAAGTTTAAATCCTGAAATTCTTTCTTTCAAGATTATTATTTTTTGGACATAAGACACGTTCGCAAATTTATAATTTGCACTTTGTATATGAAATTAATTTCTTTTTTAAGGAAAATTTTACTTCGAAAAGAGAGACTTTATTATTTTTTTATAAAATTTTAAGAAATCGCTATTTTTACGTTAATTTTTAATAAAAAATTTTTATTAAAGAGAAAAATTACCGTTATTCTCTTATAAAATTCTAAAAAACTATCACTTTTATTCCAAAAATACCAAATAATAGTAAATCCAAGTAGTTCGCACTTTTACGCTTCAACTGTCCTACATCCCCATCAGCCGTGTCATCCATCAAACATCAACAGAGATATCACTTGTGAATGGACCGCGTGGAGCGTTAACTATACGACTAACTAACAGATGGAGAAAAAAAAATAAATAAAAAAGCAATTGATGCACGAATGGATAACGAGAAGGTCCTCGAAAGCCCGAAAAAAAATGCGCGTCGGTGAAGATATCAATCTAGCAGGCCCGTTTGATCCGTTTTACTTACCCCTCCTCTTTTCCCTTCCTTTCTTCTTCTTCTCACCCTCTTCCCCGCTGTCGTGTTTCTCTCCGCAATGGAAGATGATGCGACCGCGCATCGCGAAATGCACGCAATTCATCGCAAATCGAGCGTCGCCTCTCTCCGGAGATCGTTTATCTCGTTTTCGCGTGTGTCACACGCCATAAAGCAGAAAGAAGTACGCTCGATGTTGAATACTCGGCTAAATGCCCGGCATTCAACGATTCGTCATTGCGTCTCGTTTTTTGGAGTATGCTTTCTCTCTTTGTCCCTCTCTTTTTCCGCGGCTGGATTTTCGCACTCTAAATCACACGTTTGTACAATAAAACTGATTTTATATGACGTAGAGATCGATCTTATCATCAGTGATAAGCACATTCCAAATGCAGACTGAAAGGAATTATTTAAATAGTTTTGTTTATAATTATAATGTCATTTGAAAATTTATTTTTTTGCGGGGCTAATAGATAGGGGAAATATATTTATTTAAAATCAATGCAATAATTGAAATTATTGAAACAATAATTGAAAAAATTCCTTTTAAATAATATTTCAACAAACAATTTTTCATATCTTTGTATCGATTATAATTTCAGATGTCAAGTGAATTATATTATTTTACATTAATTATTTATATAATTCAATAAGAAAAAAAACAAATGTGTAAATATTTTTTTATCTCAAATACTACTTTGTGTTTTGCTCTCTGTTCTACATAAATAGATTATTACTTTACGCGCGTCATTTTGTCGTAAAAAAAATATGATATGTACGATGTATGGCTCTATTGGGGTCAATTAGCGTTTTATTAGATTTTATTTTCCGCGAATGATGATACTTCTCGTCACAAAGTCATCAAATAAATTGTCGCAATGAGAGCTTTAAGAGTGATAATGCAATGTTAATGTCAAGTTGAGTTTGTGATATTAACTTACTGGCTCTCCCACGTGGAAATGGGATAATGAAGTGTTATAACACCCGACGAGATGCGCTTCAGTATTTATAACAGCCAGTAACTTGGAAGTTCGTTATATTGCCGATACAGATAATGTCGTGATAGCAGCGAGTCCTTAACCACCTTATCCTTCTTTCTACTCCCTTTTATAGTTTATTAGCTGCGTTTTCTTCGCAAACGCGAGACACGGGCAATTTTCTTTAAAAAAGACGCGCTAAACCGTGAAATTGCAAATTTTGACGAGAAGAGAGGCCATAATTGATGGTGCGCCATCGTGTTGATAGCAGTTAATTCTAAGCGTAACTTGTGTACGGCATCGCGAAACTATCATGTTGGAATCCATTTAGCACGTTATCGCAATATCACGAGGCAGATACGGAAGCTAAAGAGCTTCCTGCGAATAAATAATTTTATTATTCCCGATAATTCGAGAGTCATATGTGACTTACAGATGATCGTAGTATTTATCCAGATAATGGCGCTGGCCCAGAAACATTCGCGATACCACGTTGAGATACGACTTCTAACGATGATGTGTGACCGCTGTCCGTAACTATACTGGCGGCTGATTTAATCGCGAGTGTTTCCACTGTCGGCTGATCACGGCTGCCGTTACTATTGTACTACTTCGTGTTTCGATCGATCGGTGAGGATCGATCTTTCGTTAGCATTATTTTAAATGTAACAACAGTTGAGGCGAAATATTATAATTTATAGGATAAAAATAATGTATATAGTAACGTGTCCTACATTTGTTTAAATCAATGTAAAATATGCGCTTATGATGAAAGGATTTCAATAAAATTTACTTAAAAATATGTTAATATTTTTAAGTAAATTTTTATTATAATTATGATTAATATGAATCTTTAAATTTATATTATAATTCATAATTATATATTAAATGTATAATTATTTACTTATAGGGACTACTTCCCGATTTCAATTCTCACATATGTTATCAAAGTCATCATTCTAAATAACGTTGTAAAATTTAATCAGTGATCGTTATTTGTTAAAAAGTTATAAATGTCTAATAAATAATGTCTAATAAATAAAATCATAATATAATTTCATAATACCGTATACAGATTATATGTACTTTGTAAGAAGTTTATTTTCAACGAGGATCAAAATGAAATATGCATGTGTGCTCTGCTTTTCTGTAGGAAACTTCACTTCGGAAGATATAACCTAATTCAAATTTATTTCTAATTTACAACTAAAATTTGATTTACTTATATTATTTATATTATTAAAATTTATATTATTATTTATTTTCTAAAAAAAATATAATAGATACTTTTTATTATATCTATCTATTATATCTTTAGAAAAGAGCATTAGCTTTTTTATTTTTTAGTGAGTTTCAATAAAATTTTTGGACAAATTGCGAAAAAAAATATTATTGTTGAATGGTTAAAAAATTTTTATAGACAAATTATTTTATATAAAGTTAATTATTTTATTGTTTTAACAAAACCAGCAACTGATCAAATATACCGATTATATTAGAATAAAAATAAAAATTAGATATTGAGGGTATAAAAATTTGAATTAATAATAATTAACATTAATTATAATACATTTTTAATATATTTCAGAATATATAATTCATCAACTTAAAGTACACAACACTAAAAAAATGCGAAATAAATAATTATTTATAATTGTTATATTATTTTTACTTATTAATTTAATATACAATATTATTTTGTTACGTTCGAACCGAGGAAAGGATGAGTCGCAAGAAGAGAGCAACATTGGCGTTATTGAGTTATTCGACCAAAAATCTATGTCTGCATCACGAAAACTGAGGCTGGATTGTTGAAGACCGATAACGAACGAACTGACTGATCTAATGTGATCGACTGAATTGACTGATCAAAAGTCATCGATTGAACTGACTGATTTAAAGTGACCACTGTTCCTTGCGAGTTCCTTTTTTACCCGATTCGGTTTACTTTCCGGTACGTATCTTATCCCTTGTAAATTCGAAGCCAACAAAATTTGTTTAGGTTTATTGTTGGTTTTTTATTAAAATTTCTTTAAACTAGTTTTATCTTTGAATTTTTGTAAAATTTATAGTTTAGGTGTTTGTTGATTAAATTCATCAATTTTATTTCCTATTATCCACTCTAAAATTTTTTAGATATCTATTTGTTGCTGATTTTTTACTAAATTTTTTGCTTTCGAGATTGTGAGGTTTATCCGCTGATTAGATCTATCATTGGTTTAGGTTTTGATTGTAAGTATTAAGAATAATAATAAAACTTTCAATATAAACTACAAATTTGAAATCACAAGATAATAGAAACCGGGTGCAAATGCTCATGTGCTAATTACGTTCTCAATTCGACATTTTTAATTATTTTAAATACTCCTCTGAAAATCGTAAGCGAGAAAAATGGCGGGACGAAGACGCTTATTTGAGTATATATTAAAAATTGTTTCTATTTATAAATTAAAGATATAATCATTTTAAAGGATACACCTTGGAATTTATTTACATGATATTTATGGTGTCAGGTATTAGAACATCAGTCAGTTATGGAATCATCAGTTTTCAGTGATCTATGGAAAAGATAAAAAATTACCTCTTCTTTTATTTTATATATTTTTTGTATAAAATTTATTTTTTTACCCCTTCTTGTTGGTATTTAGAACAAATGTAACAAATCATTTTATTACATTCGTCCGCGAATAGAAGAGCGTTTTCTAAACGGGAAGGCTTAGGATTCTTAGGATCGGAGGATTCTTAGAATTCTTAATATCGTGACAGTAATTTATGTTTTTCTAAGTGCAGAGTGTATCTGCTAAAGACAAGGGGTGACTTTTATTATCCCCATAGAAATTAAGATAGGTTTCATGTATCGCGTCGCAACATCTGATCACTAGCATTTTCATGAATAATTTCTTTTATATTTTGTAGCCTCTTGAAGTTTCATGAGATTTTAAGTGATAAGGAAAATATCAGCTGACTGGCTGGCGTCTTGACTGTGACCGGATGCTACTTCTTATGATTTTGTAACCCGCTAATCTGGCTGTCGTTTTTGTAGCACTTACTGATAATCCTATTCCAATTTGATTGGCATTAACGATTTTTGAGAATTGTGCACGTGTGCGCCGGTCAAAAAAAAGAATCGTGAAATCCCTTGAACGTAACATTTGACATATTGTTCGTTGTAGATCTCGCGATCTCGCATTGATAATTTTCTCATTTATTCTTCGATTTATTAGCCAATGTTGATTTTAATAGGATCTTAAACATTCCTCAGCCATCCGAGATTTCAACCCGAGATCCTTCATATGGCAGGCAATCACTTTGCCGCCTCAGCTATTCGCCGCTATAGCTTCAATTCTGTGCACATATGGTACGTAAACGAGCAACTAATTACAATGTCATATGACTTACCATCATGAAATACAGTCATATCACATGTCTTACACAGCGTCATGAAATATAGTGTCATGAAATTACATATTATTCATTAGACGTATTTTGTTTATAACTTTTTAATAAACAATGACCGCCAACTAAAATTTTCATAACATTACTCAGATGACTTTAACAAATGTGAGAATCATTGAAATCAGAAGGTCGTTAAGTAAATTACCTTAATTACCGTATTATAGAATTATTATATAATTAATAATTATATTATAATTAATAACCAATTTTGGAGTAATTGAAATACTCCAATTATGAAATCAACTTTTTAAAAATATTGAAAAGAATGTTTCTTCCCGGACTTTGATGAAAAACACTTCTGATAATCATATTCAATAAAAATATTTTTTTTTACAAATTATAAAATTCAATGAAACGTAAAAATTCATATTTTAATTTAATATTCATAAATATGCTTGAATATTTATAAGAATTTGCATTTTTATTTCTGTAAAAAAATGTTTATATCCACTTATAATGTTTTGACTTATTTTATTGCTTCTAGCAATGCTCTATTTCGTTTTTATAGCTTTTTTCTTATGTTTTGCTATAATCTCAGAAAAAATGATAAAGAAGATATTATAATAAAACTAAGACACGTTTCTCGCATCTCAAACATGAAGCGTTTTTGTATTTTTAAAGAAAAATACAGCCTCATAAATATTAAACAGGAAAAAGACATTTGTATACATCCAATTATATTTTATAAGCTACATCTCTCTTCAGAAATACATTGAAAATATATATGAACATAATGATAATTATACTTTTATAGACTAAAAAATGATTAAGAATACTTAGCAACAAACTTTACACCTTCTTTTCTTAAAAATGACTGATTTTATAATCTTTTTTAATATAAAATCGTTTTCAAAGGAATTCTGCGCAGTTTGATTGTGTACCGTCATCTATCGATTCCCCTTTCAAAAACATTTATTAGTAAATCCATTATGTCTGAATAATAAATGGAGAATTTTCTTTATCGGAATATATTACACTATTTTATCCTACAAAATAAAAAGGAAAGTTCGTTGCATGCAAATAGGATAAACGGTTAAAAATTAATTAAAACTTATAAATGATTAAAATTTATAAATGATAGTCGAAATCATATCAAATTTACTGCTTAGAAAGGTGTTGTCGTGCCAAATATTTACCGCAAAGCTATATTATCGCAAAAAAATATCGTAATTGATATTACCTGTGCGCGAAATTCGATATTTCATCTTTGTAAAAGTGTAGACAAATTCGATAGCGGATTTTATAACATAAATATAATATATGAAACTATATCGTCCACACGGAAAAATACACACGGAAGCTATTCTATTCAGCGAACTTAAAATATAGCGGCAACAGAAGACACATTGCATTCGCAGGTATCTTAATGCACTGCAAAGTACGATTGAAAATCTCAATGCTAGCAAAGGGGAAGCCTGGCTCTATATGATAAGCAATTTTAAATCGTCGGGCAAAGTTTGCGTGCGGCGAGAGAGCTCGGTAATATGCGTATATGTACGCATGCACGCTCGGGGCCGCTTATCTCAAATATGTATTCCGCAATGCAAATGCAACGACGGACGTCCCGCGACAAATGCGCGCAATATAGCAGAAAATGCGAGTGGGAAGGTCGTGCTGTTATTCGGCTTGAAAGTGTTCAGTGAAGAAATGTGCAATCTTTGCCTGTCACGCGCATCGATTTGGAAACGACCGGAATCGATTAAATCGAATTTCTCTTCTCGAAATATGTCTTTAGAATATTGTATATATATATAATATGTCTTTAGAATATTGTATTGTATATATTTTTGTGTATGTGAAATCTTGGTGAATAATGTTTTTTTTTTTTCAAACTTGTGTTTCTCCGTCGCAAACATCATGCAAAAACAATTGCTCGAAATGAACGACATTTTGCTCCTGAGAGACGAGAAAGACAACAAATGTTTCAAGGGAAATAATTATTTAAATATAATTTCGTACAATAAAAAAATATCATGTATAATTAAAATATTATTTGAACATTTAGTTTTATAAAGTTAATAGGTACAGATAGGTGAAAAAAAATATTTATTTGACATCGATACAATAATATTGGTATGCAGAAAATGAAATTTTTTTTCTTTTATAAAATATCAATTTTTACTAAAAATGGAGCGAGAAAAAAAGAATCAATAGTACACTATAATATTTTTATTAACTCTAGGTTTCGAAAAATATTCAGCTCTTTTAATAAAACAGACTTATTATAATTTACTAAGTATTTATATACTTAATTTAGTTTAAGTTTTGCGGAAACATTTAAAATAACACAAAATCCATATTTATTAAATTAATATATTGAATAAAAATATTATAAATAACATATTATAAATAAATTATTATAAATAAAATATTATAAATAGAGTAAGTTGTGAAATTGTTTTTTAGTATATAAATGTTATGACCTCTTCGACAGCAGTTTTTTAGAGTTCTGACATTCTTTTGAATAATTTTAGAGTTCTAGTTTTAGAATTCTAAAAATTTTTAATAGTTTTGATTACTAAATACAAAAAAATCGAATCTCTTGCCACATTCGAAAAGTGGTTAGCAAAGATGCGAAAAACGAATATTTCTAAATTTTAAAAAAGGATATATGATAAAAGTGAAAGCTATCTACGAATTTTAAATGTCATATATTTTATTATAAAATGGATAAAAATTAATTATTTTATAGACGAAAATATTTTTCATGTTTACCAATGAAGAATTTTCACGTGTAATTGACGCGGTTTTTCGCGATGGCACCTTGACCGAAAAAATGACGGTTGAGCTTCCCCTAGTTTCCTTCTCACGAATTTCTCTAGACTCGGATCCTCTCCGTTTTCGCAAAGTTGACAGCAGCACTTGGCCACCGATTTCCTTCGGGACTTCGAGTTTTATGAGCGAATGTAAATTCGCCACCTCGAGTTTTCCGCCAATGGCGCCCTATTCGAGAATGTCACTCTGCAAATTGCTGCACCGTACAAGAATCACGTCCACGCTCGTACGTTACTAACTGACAGCTTTCAAATTCGATCTAGATTGAAAAGTTCTGTAAGAATTGCAATTAATTTAATATCACGAGTCACTAAGGAATTTTTTATTAGATCGCCAATCATTTTAAATTTATTAATTTAATAATGTAATTTCTTATCTTATTTATATACATGAATTAAATGTATAGGAAATAATCTTCTACTTATCGATAAAAAATAAATTTAGATATTTAGATCATTATATTTTATATTTAGATCATATTTAGATCATGTATTATAATCGTAAAATTTCAATGCTCTTATGTTTGTCCATTATTATAATATCAATGCAAATGTATAATAATGCGTCGTATAAAGCAGCAATATATGATAATAAATTGCAGGAAACCTGAAAGGTAAATTTACCTCCCATAAATTTCATGGACCTTGGATATCCGATTTCATCGTGTAATTACATTTAAAAGTGAACACGATGCTGACAGGCGTTTATCAAATTATTAGCGCGATGTACAGGATAATTAATTAACGAGTTGCAGACGCGATTTTTGTTAAACGGCTTGTTATGACGAAGTGATTGGCGAACGATTTTCATTTTTGTCTGTACTCCGCTTGAAAATTAGATCGCTTATAAATCGAGACGATGATAATGGACGTAATTTTGCTGTTGCATGAGCAGGGGAAAAAAGAAATGCCGTCGACAAGAGACAAAGGCATTAAAAATTTCGAGGGTCATTTTGAATACTTAGACAAATGCCATTCTGTTTCGTAACAAATGGAATTTCTTCTTTGTAGGGCAAAAAATTGTCAATATAAAAAACGAAGACGACGAAAGTCGTTCTGAAAAATAACTCTAGATAATTACGAATAGAATCTAAGAGAGAGAGAGAGAGAGAGAGCACCTGATAAGAGAATAATAATAATCTCTCGTAGACGAAAAATTGTCAGAATAATTTGAATTTGCTTTAAAGGATAGATCGTTATAAACATCAAATAATCGAAGCGTATAATGCTGACGCTCGAATTCTTTCTCTCGAAAGGAAATTTAAGATGTTCAAGATTGTTTTCTTCGAAAACTAGCTCCAGTCGTCAATGCAAGGACAAAACGGAGAGGAGAACGAAATAACGCTGATAATCTTCCACATTCCGACGTAATAAATTGACATTCTTGTGAAATAACAGGGAGTTCGAAAACCGAGTTCTTGCGCATAAAACGATACTCTCTGAAATACTGTCTGAAACAGAACAGCTATTAATATTGTCGTGACCCTGCTAATTTCCTGTCGTATCCGTTTCTCGCCCTACATTAACCACATTCTCCTATGACATGTTCTCTGTTTGGGGGAAAAGAAAAAGATAAATAAAGAAACATATGATGGACTGTGCTTTTTCGACATCTACCCAACTGTCAGTTGCTAATCTTTGACGAGAAATGAAAAATGCATTGTTTTTCGACGAGAAGCAATATATTATACTATGCTTTTAAATCAGTTAAATTATAACACAGCTTTACTCCCATTTCATTTCTCACGTTTCGTATAATATTGTATTTTAGAGTGAAGTGCTTTATCCACGCTCATCATAATGGTACACTCGAATAGCCATTAATTATGATTTAGTTTGATTCGCGCGAAATCCTAAATCAGGAAAAGCAGGAAGCGAAATTTCGTTGAAATAGCTTTGAACTATGATATCTTTTCGACAGCTTCACAGCAAACGACTTGCATTCCCTTAGGACGCCCATTGCTCCATTTCACTTCACTCTCCTTGTACTTTCTTCGAATTTGCAAACTTCCAACATTCTCTTCGCATTCAGTAACCTTTCATAGAATTCATCAGTGCGCTGTATTTTACTTTACTACACTTTAAGCTTGTTAGCACAACAAGTCATTGCGTGACGGTTTTGCTATTAAAGAGCTACGAAACACGGATATTTAATTCTTCTGTTTTCCCCTTCATAAATGATGCTCCATTAATACTTAAGAACGAAATTTAATTATTTCTCTGTCTTTCAAAACATCATATTTTATTCGAAGACATCTCGATCCTTTGTATTTAATTTCTTTATATTCTTTGTATATTAAATTGACTCTCCCGCAACATGAATATAAATTCTTTGAAAAAGAGGGAGAGAGAAAGAGATCTACAAACTTTGTATAAATTTTTTTACATTAATATCGAGGACCGTTGATTTCGTAAAACGTATTAATTAATTTTAAGTGTATTAATTAATTTTACGTATATAAAATGCGCTTATATCGAATTATTATTAGTATCAGACGATGTGTTTAATATATTACTGATTTGAACTAAGTTTTGGACTTGGAAATAAAGAATGCGATGTAGAGCAGAGGACAAAGGAATAATGCGGAGCAAAGATCTTTTGAAATATCATCACGAGATGCCAACTTACGTTTCGTTATATTCCATCCACATTTATGGTATCTAGTAAATGCATTTGCGGATCTCCAAGTATGCTTTGATGCGACGCCAACCACGATAATTTAATATTAATTGTGACAAACATCTTTTGTCGAGCACGTGGCCTATTACATATTTTTAATTATTATTATTGCATATTTTCGTTTCTGAAAAGGTTGACGTAACAGATGTAAAAAAGAGAGAAAATAGAATAACCTAAAATTTTATATAATAATATATAAATACCTTTTTTATTATATAAATAAGATATTATCAGAATTAAAATAAGGTAATTAAGAAATTTTGAAAAACTATTATGTTGTTATGAAAAACTATTTTACAAAATAATATTAATTTAACTCGCACAAAGGAGAGAGAACAGAAATAGGTTTTATTTTATTATGTTATTATGGTTTTATTTTATATAGGTTTTATTTTGTTATTTTAGTTTTAAAAAGAGAAAATTGTTACGTTAAAAAAAAGTCGCGCGAAATAGTTGTCCTAATTTCCTACAAAGATAATATTAATCAAAATTAAAAAATTTAATTTCCGAAAATTAGAAATTAACAAGCATCTTTATCCCGTCTTTTTTTCAAATCTAATAAGCAGGAAGAATCCTTCGCTTCGCTAATGACTTCGCGTGCGCAAACGTGACTTAATCATTAGGCAGATAATGAATCGACTTAAGCGGATAATTAAAACCATAGGGAATGTTCGCGCAAGGCAATCTCGATATCGTTAAGACGCTATAAATATTCAAATTCTCCAGTCTCTCTCTCTCTCTCTCTCTCTCTCTCTCTCTCTCTCTCTCTGGATAGGATGTCTAAGCATCAGATTGCATTTCGACGCGCTGCCGTTTAATACTCAATGACAGCGGCAATTATGAGCGATCGATTATATCATAAAACGGAAGCGGGCCGTGAACTGATACTGTTGTTTTACTACGCAGCTTCGCTTTGCACGGGTACCTCGAGTGGGAAGTGTTGAACGGGGGGGGCACTCCGTTTTAATTAAATGTTTGAACAGCGGATTTGCAATCAAACTGCAAGGAGCGTGAGTCGAATTGAATATATATATATATATACATATATATATATATATATACATATATATATATATATATATATATATATTTATTCAATGTATATATATTCGTCGTTCCTTTTGCCCATCTCGTCGCGATATTTCGATCGATCGTATAAGTTTCGGAAATTACGTTACTCTCTATCGTTGGATTAATTTACGTTAAATCCGAAATTGATAATTCCCTTGTACACTTGACGTGCAACGTGAAAAACGAATGTGTGTGTGCGATTTCAATTGCATTCAATTGCTATCAATCTTCATTCTAATCATCCTTTTAGGATTAGGAGTAATTTGATTTGTAGGAGGATTTGGATTAGCAGCAATAAGATTACGCTATTTTTCGAAGATTTAAAAGATCAAGTAGATAATGTTATTAACTGTAACTTCGTCGATATGTACAGTACCGGCAAAAATATTGCATCATATATGGAAAATGCAAGTAAATATCGATTTTGTTGAATGAATTAATCTTTTATCTTTTCTCCCTTAACTGTTTTGTTCATGTTACAGGAGGGCTCCACTTCCGGAAGATATAACCTAACCCAAACCTATTTCTGATTCACAACTAAAATTTAATTTAAATCAAAAATAGTTTGAGCTAGGTTACATTTTAATTATTCTAATTATTAGATCTATTTTGAAAATAAAAAGGCCGTTTTTCTCCTAGATTTTGATAAAAACCGCTTCAAATAATCAATAAAGATAATTTTTTCTTTTAAATTCTTTATAATTCGACGAAACATAAAAATTTATATTTTAATCCATTAAATATATTGATTGAATATTTTTAAGGATTGCATTTTTCTCTATTTCTTCCAAAAAAACATTGATATATATTTTTAATGTCTTGATTTTAGTGACTGTTTCAAATAATGTCTCTTTCCTATTTGATTTTACTTTACTCTGCTCATAATCTGTCAGAAAAAATAATTAAATAAAAAATATTATAATAAAGCATGTGGAAGATTTTTACATTTTAAAGAAAAATACATCCTCACATACATATCGAATAAAAAAAACATTTTTATTCTTAACTATTTTTAAGAAAACATTCTTATTCTACACAGCTTTCATATTTTATGCTGTTATTTTTTATAAATTATATCTTTAGAAATATAGTGAAAATATATATAATCATAATGATAATTACTTTAATGGAATGAAAACTGATTAAAAATACTTATCAACAAATTTTGTAACTTTTTTCTTTAAAAATTATTGATTTTAATGTAAAATGCCACTTGAAGCAGTTTCTGTACGATTTTCCGGTTGATTGAATGCTGTTAACTCGATTCCGGTTTCAATAACATTTATTCGTAAGTGTCATTGCAATTTATTTTGTCTGAGCAATAAGTGTATTTTCCCTATTACTATTTTATCCTATATTTTTTGTTCATTAAAGTAACGACTTCCTCATTTCTGTAAGTTTCTGTAAGTAAATAATTTTGACAGAAATACATTTACTGCGGTCTCTTACTCTTCTTTTCGAACGTCTGCAGAAATTTCTTCAATTTTCTCAAGATCGCAGAAATATCCGCAAAAACTATTACACAGAATATATAATTTTATTTTTCCTTTTTTATAAATCTATTTTAAATAACTATCTTGAGAATGCGCAATAACTGCATATCTGGAGCGAAATCGTTGATGGGTTGGTCGCAAATTTTGTAACAACAAACACTTTCATCCAAAAGTCGCTCCACAAACTTATCTGTCTCTTTCCTTTTTTTGCGACTGACAAACACATTATTCAGAAGACGTCACGTACAATACGTACTCTCGTTTTACGACACGTGAATCCGGTATTTGATAAAGTGTGACCCCGTTATTTAATGTGCATCCACCGCGCGCGCTTTTATTAGCCCTTTCAGCGTAAAGTTTTTATTCATCCCTACCTACCCTTAGTTTGCACGGAACATTATCACAGAGGAATATTGATTTGTTTCACATCCTTATCGTTGATAATTTCGTCCTCCATTTAATATCCTAGTAACGTCGGATCGGAAAATCGAATAACAATGAAAAAAAGAATGAATGACTGAAATAAAATATCGTATACACAGTTCATCTTTTAGAAAGAGACACTGCAATGCACGAATATATTGACTTAGATAACTTTGGATGGCTTAATTTGCAATGGTAATCAGGATAAAATGGAATTTATAATTTTGCAACGTATTTTCTAATTTGTAGTGCAACATATTCTCAGATATATATATTATGATAATATATATCTTGATATATCTTTAAATTTATGAATGATATATCCTTAAATTTATGAATTCATAATTTTCGAAATAGAATTCTATTTATAATAAAAACATTTGGATCAGAAAGTATATATTTCGTGTAATATTAAAATATGCGATCCATAAAATGATAAATGAAATGAAATACATGAAATTCTGCATTTTATCGCAAATTAAAGACTGTGTAAAGTGACTTTTTACACAGTATATATGATTTTACAATTTATAATAGAAATTAAATGTGTAAGCAATTTTCTCTGCATCGATTTTCATTATAAATTATGTCAAGCGAGTTTTACACGCATTAGAATTGTTGTTTAAGGTTCGAGAAGTACAATACTTTAATGTTCTATATTATCTATAATTATAAATTTTATTTATAATTTACAATTTTATTTAATTTATTATATTAAATTTGATTTTATTTATTAATTTTCTTTTATTTTCATCTTTTTTATTAATTTTTATTTTTTTACAGATTAAAAATTTTATTTATTATTTTATAAATATTATATAAAATATTATTTATTATAAAATATAAATTTATAAATATAATATTATATAATTATATAATTATATAAATATAATATTATATAATTTATAAATACAATGATGTTTTCTTTCATTTATAAGCATATTGACTAAATCGCTAGGTCAACTAAAATAAGATCTCCATGAGAATGAAGAAGCGATCCGATAAAATAATTTGTCGGTTTTAAGCTATCACCTCTCTCGCAGCATCTCCGTTTTCCGTAGAAAATTGTTTTCATCGAGTGGTGTCAAGAGAAGAAGAACGAGATGAAAGGTTCGGCGGCCTTCGCATTAAAATGTCGAAGGTGTCATTATTGACGTGAGGTCGCAGCGTATCGTTTTCGAAGAGTAGACGGTTAAAACGCATCGGGATGCATCACCGATAAGTGCACATCGTCTCTTTCACGAATGTCCATTTCGCGAGAGAATGGGCTAAGAGTTTATCGTTTCTCGCGGACATTACATACGTCTTATGTCCACACACACATGCGCAGCTGCGTGCATTTTATGTAGGTATACGCGACAAGTAGATAAGATGTACGGGATAAAGGGAATGTTTTATGTATAAAGTGTCGCTGAAAAATGCAAGGAGACGTCGGGCAGAAGGAAGGAAGCGCAACAGAAGCTACGAAAACAGCGTCGCGTCCAAGGAAAGCGACGAAGCGCGAAACCGCGAAAAGTCCACTGCGATTGTCGGATGCCGACGAGCTGTAAGAAATAGATGTGGTTTCCTCTCCTCTCCTTTCTTTCGAGGACAATATGTAGTCGCAAGTATAACAGAATGTGTTTTAACTAGTCGTAATGGCTGATAAGTTATCGTTTGCTTAACGATTTTTAGAAAAAAATAGAAAAATCCGCAAAAAAGATCATTGAGACTGGGGGTATGCAAAGAAAATAAAAATTTTCTCTTTCCTTCACAAAATTAGCCAATTTTTACTAAACAATAGAATGTTTTTGACAATACAATGTTTTTATTAGCTTTAGATTTTGAGAAATAATATTCAATTCTTTCAATAAAACAAGATGCTTAATTTAATAAGTTTTACGAAAGAACTTAATATTAAAATTTAACGATGTTTTAAAATCAATTTTTATGTCTTTAAAATTGTTGACACATTTACGTGATATGTTAAAAATGAAATGTAAACTAAATAACAGCAGTTTCATAAAATATCAAGTTTGTACTGGCTTAACAAGATAAATTTAAACAATATATTTCAATCATATGTTTAGGCTTAGTGTATGATATCATTCTAAATTTATTAGGCTTAATATTTCCTTGTTAAAAATTGAATATTTTTCTAAAACCTAAAAAAAGCTGTGCCATGAAAAGAACTAATTAAGACGTTTTTTTAAGTATTATATTTTTTTATACAATAAAAATTAATAAGAATTAATTATTTTATTATTAATATTATTAATTTTATTTTTTATTATTATTAATTATTATGAATTTATTATTATTATTATTATTATTATTATTATTAATATTTTTCATATTTATCAATTATTGAAGGAAAAGAAGATCTACAAGAATGAAATATATATTTAAAAGATGCGCTATAAAATAACATTACACTATTTTTTTCTTAAAATTGCAATGATCTCTATTATTTTTCTATTTTACGTATCCTGCTTGAATTTTTCACGCCGCGTGGCTTTATCAGTCATTTCTTCGCTAAGTTATTGAAAATACGAAAAGACGAAAATATTCGGAGATATTCTAATCTGCTGTTCGAACGTGAATGCGGATGCTGTAGATATTTCCTTCATCTCGCAAGTGGAAATTCAAGGTATTGGTACATATGAAGGCACTTTTACTGCCACAATATCTGAAGAAGCATATCGATTCTGTCTTCAAAAAGTATGTGTCTTATGTCAGCCGGTACCTTTGAGTAAAGTAAAATATTTATATTCGGAAAGATGTATCGACATTCTCGGGAATATCTTTATTTGAAAATGTAGAATATGTAACGTGAAAAAGTTTCAGGACACCAGCTCTAAATTATTCCTCGCCTGTGTTCATGAAAACATTTACACGGTAGAATTTGATTTATTCGCTCTAAATGATCAACTTGAATTATCGATCGACTCTTAAGTATTCTTGTTTACAGAAGGAGGGAAAAAAACTGTAAACTTTTTTTCCGACATTTTTTATCTCCCTCTCTCTCTTCCTCGGACATATTTACAAATTTAAAACCTACCACGGGTTTGAATTCGGTATCGCGACTTCCACGCGCATAATTTATGTCTCGTGTATCGTCCTTCATATTTCATGTCGTGAACAGGGCGCGAAGAATTTTTCTCCCCCACGAACGAGTTCACCAACCGGCGATATTTCACGGGTTTCGCGTGTCATTTGGATTTCTATCGCGCTGTATTTCGACCAAGTTTGCGTGACATTTACAGATTAACATCTACGGTCGCAAGCATCATCGTTAACCCATATCGAAAGTCGATAATCAGAAGTGAACACTGAAAAATCGTCCTTTCTAGATTCCAAATTACATTTCCACAAAAAGGTAATGTTTATCCTCATGATTCTTTAGATTAATCTAAAGAGAGAGAATTCTCTCGCACCTTCCTGATGGTAGCTTCCCTGAATATGCCGTGTGTATGCAAATTTTATCTCTATCACATTTACATGAGGAGGATAAGGGAGAAGAGGGTACTCGTACAACCGCGATGCGGCTTCTTTCTTTCGGTTGCTATCTTAGCAATTCCTCGGGAAATTGAATAATGAGCGAGCAAGCATTCAATTTAGCGAGGAATACCACCTACAGGAATATAAGGATCCAGGACTGCCAAATTAATGGCGCTGCCGTCAAGAGGTTCCTCTGCCGTAGCTCTATTTATTCTGGACAATATTTTATTTGTTGCTCTCTGCGGTTGTGGGGAGAAAGTTGCTGCTCTGTAAATATAGCACGGTTTTCACATACGTCGGTTAATTTTAGTCTCGCTTTTAAGAATGGACTTGGAGAGAATCAGTCGAACTTAACTTGAGGTCCGAGTTAACCGATGTTGATGCCGGTTGTTTGGACGGAAACGGAATAAATTCCTCTCTTTTACGCAATCTATGCCTTTTCGAAGTATAAACGTAAAATTTCGTCAACAATAGATGCAAAATTTTTACCTCGGCGGGGATAAATTTCATCGTTTCACCCTGATATATTCCGTGTCATACACGGGCGCGGAAATGACACGCCATTCGTTCCCTCGCGTGACAGTGATTTTTCCGAGCAAATGGTAATTTCGGCCGATTCGAAAATCGTCAATTCCAGCTGGATCGCCCCCGATCGGGAATCCTGACACGAGCAGACGATATATCGAGTTGAAAAGATCGCGATATGTATGTGTTTACCTGATCGGTTCCTTTTTCGAAAACTTAAACCCTGTCTCGGTCTCGAGTGAATTTTTGCAAAAATCTTGTCTTATATTGTCTTGTTTTGATTTTATTAACAATTTTTATCTAAATGATTGTTTAAAATAATATAGTCTTTAATCTTTATTAATATAATTTTTATAATATAATTTGAGATAATTATTATTATTTTTATCATATTATATTTATCATATCATATTATATTTTTATATTATTATTATTATTATCATTTCTTAAAAAAAAATGCAATATATATATTCATTGTCTTTTTGAGAAGACAATTCCATCACATATCCAGTGATGCAGACGCGGGTCACATACACATAATCAGATAATATACTGTGCAAGTTTTGTATAACTAAGTAACTTTGTAGAATTTTATTATTGCTTCTTTAATTTTATTTATTGTATTAATTGTTCCTAAATTTATTAATATAGATATTTTTATTTATTAAATAAAATTTTTTAAGTTAGTATATAATATATAATGAGTTTTCTTTTCATTTATATAATTTACACATACTTTAGTTTTTTTTAAATGATAATTTCGACAAGAACAATAATCTTAACAATCTTAGTCTTGGTATTATTTTGATGACTAATTAAAAATCTTGTCTTGAGCTTGAATTTTGAGACAAGACTAGATAATATTGAAACTAGGTATCTCGTGTGAAAAGGGGTACTCTCTTTTTTCGCCTGGTTATGTATTCTGACTATAGTGATGAGGAAGAAGAAGCACTCGTTTTCGCGATACAAACGAGCTCTCTGTGAAAAAACGCGACTGCAAACTACTCTGCGAAGAAAAGCGCGCGCCGACAGTGTGTTGTTGGCAGAGGAAAAATCAAGTCGCGAAAGCGAAAATGGAAAGAGGGGAAGACGTGAAGACGTCAGGTAATGGAATAAAGCCAAGAATCTTGTGAAAAAGAAACGCGTTCCTTCCATTTAAAGAGACGAAAAAATTATTTATTGGTCTGTAATATTCAACGCACTCTGATTCTAACAATATATTTAGAATTTTTTATATTTTTTATATTATTATATATTCTCATTTGTGATGATCGTTCATGATCATTCATTATTAAACTTTTTATAAAATGTAGGATTAAATTATATTTAAGAAGAAAACAACTTGGCATTTTGATGAGGATTTTCAGCTGTAAACAATACGTTATACGTCGGACAATTTATACACTGTTGTTGTGTACGTAGTCATCTTGTCATCATTCACGCAACAACAGTGTCGCGAGACACATTCCGAGTCCCCTATTATCCCCCAAAGTATAAATGTAACGAAATACCACTTGCGATTATACTCTACCCTAATTAATTTTCGCGTTTAACAAGGATACGGAAGGATACCGAGGCGACGAACATTATTTATCAAAGCAGATATTTTTCGAACATATTTATTTAAAGTAAGAATCAAAGCAAATGGGGAATATTCATAATTATGATGTTTATGGAAGTAGATTGTTTATTTAAATGCCTTGGAGTCAAATCGATATATTTGTCTTTTTGCATTTTTTGCACGTAATAATTATATTTTGAAGAAAATTAATATAAATTAATATAAAAAATTATATATATAATATAAAAATTAATACAAAAAATTAATATAAATATTAATTTTTCTTATTAAATATTAATTTTTAATCTTGTATATTATTAATTAATTATTAATTATCTAACTATTTAGATAAGCTATTTTATAATCTGAT
Organism: Camponotus floridanus; assembly: GCF_003227725.1. NCBI lineage: Eukaryota > Metazoa > Arthropoda > Insecta > Hymenoptera > Formicidae > Camponotus > Camponotus floridanus. The sequence continues at coordinate 311,411 of NW_020229425.1, read as the reverse complement.
ATTTGTATTTCATCGATCAATATTATATATTGTAATTTGTGGTCAATATCCGACACAAAATTGTGTGCTATAATTCCATCATATCGATGAATGTTAAATTATTTTTTATTCATTTTTTGTTTATTTTTTATTTTTATATGTGACTTTTGATAGAAGAAGATGAAATTCATATATCGAATTAAACACGAACTGGTACTACGTGTTTTTATTTCTATGAAAAATTAATTTTTTTTAAACGCAAGATATTCTAAGAAATATAATAGTAATTTTTGGCACATAACGCTAAATTTTTCATTTCATTCAGCAATTTCGCAGAAACAAGCTACTCGCCCATTTTTCGCGATTGATTTATGATCTCGTGATTTTCTTTTCCCAGGCATCATTGTAGAGATATAATCGCAATGGGTAAAAAATTAAAATCGATTGCGCCGGTTACGGGTCGCAATTAATTCGGCAGAGGTTAAATTATAGACGCATGTGCGCGCAATTCTCACTCTCTCTCTTTTTCTCTCTCTTTCACGCAGTCACGTTCGATGCAGTTAAACGCGCAAACTATTACATACTTCCGCCCAACGGTTTATCGGCTCGGAAACGGCGGGCGAATTGTTCCATTTTTTTTTTTCGCTCTTTTTTTTCTCGTGATGGAAAACGCCAACGCAGAGGCGCGTTTATGAAAATCCGATGCGGCAGGCGCTGCGGTGGTCGTCGCTCAATTATGGCGGCAAAGTTTCGAGCTCTTTGCGTCAGACAAATTGCGCCAGCTAAATTACATATACGCCGTTTCATTATTTATTGTATATAATAATAGAACTGAAAGTCGCGTAACTGTAAAATTTTTTATCGCGAGCGAAAGAGAATTTAATCGTAAGTGCATCATAATAATAACAATAATTTACACTTTCGATTATACGTACATATCTGCAGGAGCGCGGAGCTTTTAGTCATATTTGACGTAGAACAGGATGTAATTACGGTCGTACGTAATATATTGTAATTATTCCCAATTTGCTTCTCAAAGCTCGCCTCACGTGTCGATTATATTATTCGCGGACTCGTCGGTGCGCAAAATTGTGGGTAGCGAACCGTAGCGTCGAGTGAATCGCGTTTAATGAAGCTTGCAAAAAACGTGAAAAGGTACGAGAGATAAAAGCGGCAATTAGCATTAACAGAGAGAGAAAAAGAGAGAGAGAGAGAGAGTCACTTGCCACTAAAAATACTTAAATTCCGAGGAAGAGCGTACGATTCGCGCGAAAATAATTCAAGATAACTGGACAATATTTTCCCCGTCAATTTTCGGTCCTCCTGTTTGCGATTCGGAGCTTATAAAGGTCACATATCGCGATGGATGTTAGCGTATACGACAGCCCGTCGAGTCGAGAGGGATCCTTGAAGAACAGCCGATGATGAATCGCGAGCGAGAAATGACGGCGGTGGGGAAGGGAAAAGGGGGAGGGACGTGCTCCATTTTCCAGACCTCCGGAAAAACCGATCCATATAAAAAGCGACTCTCCTAAGATTTCGCGGAACTCCTGACCCTGCTACACGTCAGCTGTGCGTGATGCCCCGTTTCGAACGTTCTGCCGATTTATCATTCTGTCCTCCCCTGCACCGCCATTTAACGGAATTTTACGTAGTGTCAGGTGCGTGATCGAAGGATGATTTCCTGGTAAAGGTGTTTTTCCGTTCGACGCGAATGCAATTCTCGATTTTGATTAAAACTACGGGTTCGGTATAATTAATTATTGGAGCAAAATTGATTGACGTAAAATCAACCTTATTTTAATAACCTTAATTTTGATAGGATTAACGTGTGTAATATCATTGAAAGGGAGAAAAAAAAATTAAATTCAACGATTCGTATTATGATCGTCAAAGCGACAAATGTCGAGTGATAAAGGTTGATTAAAATCCCGTTGTTTTAAAGAGAATCGCGCACAAAGAAATACGGATAGATTTTCTTTCTCTTTAATAAAAGAGCTCGACACGCAAACCGCTCGGTGAAATCTACGAATAAAAGCTAATCGAAAAAATCAGCGGTAAAGCTTTGAGTGTTTTTTTTTTTAGAGTATCCGATGAATGAGGTTGCTTGTTCAAGAATAAGGGGATTGATTTTCTCTTGATGTTAAGAACACCCAAACTATCCGCAAATAAAAACTGCGGGAACGACCGTCGGTCGTTTAGATTCAAGAGATAGCAATGCAATTGCCGTGGCAATTGCATTTTGTTCCACGTGACTTAATTGAATATTGTAAAGATACAAAATAATTGCTTGACTTTACGTGCGGATACTTTCGATAAACGAATTCTTTTAACATTTTTTTCGTCAAGAGCAAACTTTCGAAAACAATTATAAGAAGAAAGAATCGATCGCGTTCAGTGATAAAATAATAATTAACGCCCTACATTTGCTTAATATAAATCGATATAAAATACATTTATGATGAACCGATTTTATCGGTAGTTGAAATTTACAAAGATTTATTAATATTACAATTAATAATTACACTAATTTTGGATTAATTGAAGTGTTCCAATTATTACGAGAAACTAAATCTAAAATTTTTTGAAAATTCTGAAAAGAACGGTTTTCTACGGACTTTAATAGAAGATATCTCAGATAATTATAATCAATAATAATTTCTTATTGAAAATTGTTGATTTTAATTATTAAAAATTATTATTTCTCTTGATTCTCATTATTAAAAATCATTTATTTTTTAAAAATTATTGATATTAATTTTTTTGTAAAATTATATTCAAATATTGTTTCTCGGTTTTTGATTTTTTATCATCTATCGATTTTCGTTTCAATAGTATTTTTTCGTAAGCTTATTATATTTGAGCAATGAAAAATGGAATACTTTTCTTGCGGGATGTATTACACCATTTTATCCTAGAAAGTTTTTTGATTCGTGAATTTTACAAAAAAATTCGTATATGTGAAAAATAGAAAAATATTGTGCCTTAACGCTATTCTAATATCCGATTTGAGACGGGTATTGAAATACGGCAACTGTAAAACGCGCGAATTCTTCAGAAAAACGCTTCCTCATAAAAAGAGTCATATAAACTTACTTTGGATCTTAAATTGACAGGAAATCAGCTGATGATCGCAGATTCATTCCTCGAGAACACTTTTCTTTAACATTTTCTAATCGCTTTTAATCAAGAATGATAAAGACAGTTCTCTTATCGTTTTTGCGGGTGCGTTCTTTTCGTATCGTCTGTTTCATTCAATCCTGAATTTCGTCGATGAACGAATATTAGCTTTCGCACCCTCGACCGAGAATATACCTCTACCATCCAATCTCTATGCAGATGCGAGACGAGCGTGTCGAATCGTGAGTAAAGAAAAAAAGTGCCGTCGAATGACAGATAAAGGGAGTCAGCCATCCGATTTTGTTGGGAAAGTCACGCCGCAGATTTCGACGGAATTTCTCTATATCCCTCTTTGCGTTTCGGCATCGCAGATTTATTTGCGATATTCTCGTCGGCTCTTCGTCGCATGAGTGTTTTTCGAGAAATAAAGCAATCCGAACAAAATTGTTACAAGTTTTTTTTCTTTTTTACGAAACGAAGCATGAAACAAGATAGTCGTGAGTTGAATGATATGATGTCGGGAAGATATGCTGCCATAATAGAATAGAATCTGCAGCTGCTTTCGATTATTCGAAATAAACGATCGTGGATCGTGTGCTGCTTCAATCGTGATAAACAAGAAAGATAACATGATATATCTGTCAAATAAATTTATAGATACGGAATTTTAATTTTATGGAAATGCATTCAATTTTGCCATATTTGTTATTGAAATTGTTATGATATGAGGATGATTTCAAAAATATCGAACATGAAGAGAGATATATAGTTTTCTCTCATGTAATATAAATATTCTGATAATAATGCACGTCCCTGAAACTTGAAAAGGGTAACCGGCGTTAATAAGCGACGATAGCCGCAAACGCGGATGTCCTCCGTTTAAGAGAAGATTATTTTTACAGTGAAGGATGACGCGTCTCAGTAAACCGGGGAGAGTTAATTAGAGGTAACAATTAATAGCTTTTCTTTTTTTTCAAATTTTCTGATTTTTCAAGATCATTTTTAGGATTAAATTAGAGAGACGAAGTAATAATAAATATCGAATAATAAATATATCGAATATTAAATCCATCCGAAAATTTTAAATTCATCCTATTGAAAATAACTTTGGCTACCAAATGTTCTATAAACATATCTAACATAATGAATGTATTATGTTCTGTAATTTTAGATGAGACTATCGAAAAAAAGGAAATCTTTCTAGATTAAAGCATTTTTGAAATATTTGAGAAATCTTGAGAGATATTTTATAATTACATAGGAAAGCTTCTATTTTCTAACAAAAATTATGTATGAATTGAATTTTATTTCACAAATGTACCTCCGTTTTTATGCAATTCAAGATTTTAACATTTAATTTTTTTAGCTTCTTTCAATTTTTTTTCCTATACGTTATAGTATAATATAATAACAAATATAATAATTATTAAATATTTTAAAAATTTTATCATTTATTTTAAAAAATTCCAACATAGACAAATAGATTTTTATAAGAAAAATAATATGTTTATTATATGAAAGAAAAATATATTAATATTTTTTTTTAAACAATATATAATTTGCTTTCATTATTTCTTTCATAATTGAATGAATAGAATTTTTTTTACATTCTGACTTTTTTTTCATGAATTTTAGAATAAGTTAGAAAGAACAAAAATATTAAATATTGATGAAAATTTTAAACCGATATTCCAAAGCTCTCTAGTTACCAGATGTTTTATGAATACATCTAACACATGAGTGCGCATTATATTCTAATTTTAGGTAAAAATTCGTTGAATAAATAAAATCTGCGTTCTTTTCCCAATATCGTCAAAAAAATTCTTGAGATAGTATATTTTATAATCATAGAAAAGCTTTATTCTAATCTTCCGAAAAGGATTTCTGTTACGTGGATCGAATTTTATTTCACACAAATATATTTTCGTTTTTATCCAACTCGAAATTATCTAGTGCTTATTAATGGAAGGATGGCGATCGGTTTTTCATAAATCATAGAATTGGATCGAATTCAAAAAACGTGGAAAAATTTTATAGTCATTGTACCAATTCGAGTCGCTGATGCTAACACTTATACTGATCTGCGATAGCGAGAGAGAGAGAGAGAGAGAGAGAGAGAGAGAGAGAGAGAGAGAGAGAGCCAGCAGGAGAGCGAGAGACAGAGACAGGATGTTCCCCGGAGACGCGTACGACCGGTGGCCTGTCACAGCTGATAACGCTGTGCTAAATGTTAATTAATACATCGTGATACATGCAATTGGCACTAATTTGAAGGCCAAATCGGAATGCCCGTCCCGGTACAACGGGGACGTGAGAAAGCAGGGGAATGGGGGAAGAAGGGAGTGACGCGTGCGTAATAATGCAGTGCTTGTAGTAAATGTACCTCGAGGCCCGGAAGGCATCGAACCCGGCTTCGCCCCCGCATCTCCGATAGAGAATTGCCGGTTACCCTCGAGGTCGAGGAGACTTGGAAACCGCTATCGCGTGCACGAGCAGCATTTAATTATAGACGATCGCTTCTTGTTCCTCCCTTTTCATCCTCTTCCCTCGAGCTAGCCCTCATCTTCCGAATTCGATACGCCGGAAAATAATCGGCCGGATGCTGCGGGACCGCCGGTTAATGTTTGCCCACTATAATCGACTGCCGAGGACGTAAGGAAGGGGAAGGGGATGAATCGGGAGGCAACGGATAACAAGGATGGGTGGAGAGAAACCGCAAAGAAGAGAGGGAGGCGATCTCATCGAACTCGTTTAATTAAATAGAAAGGATCTCCATCGTTGATTACATCGTATCGTTTTATTAAGACGTTAAGAAACTCGGAGATTTGTAGACTCGCGAGGGAGTCTCCCCGTGAGGTTTCGTTTCGGCGGCGAGACTAAAGTTTGCCATTGTCATGCCGCGGGCGGGCCATCATCCGACCTTTACCACTTCACCCTGTACTTTCCGATTCCGCGGAACATTCGAGACCGTGCAAATTCAGAGAGATTTCAGGAGATTTTATTATGCGCAGACATTTCATTTGCATTCCAAATGCTCACGTTCATTTTCTTATTCAAGCCGCGAAGTGATATTTGTTATCATCGTTTTCCAGGATACACTCCAATTTATATCATTTTCACTCAGTTGTGAATTTATATCTCGATGCATCGTACATTTTCTCTCATATTTATTCTAAATATATACATATATATATATATATATATATATATATATATATTAAAATTAATTAATTTTTATTTAGTTGTAATTTATATTTCGATGCATTATATACAGGGTGTTTCTTAATAAGTGCGAAAAATTTTAGGAGATGATTCTTTGTCGAAAATTGAGGGGGGAATTCATATAAACATTAAAAAGTTTTAATAAAATATAACATTAAAAAGTTTTAATAAAAAATTGAATAAGGGTTGCTAGTTTCATCCGCTTATAACAGTACGAGAGGCTGAAAAATATATGAATAAATAACCTTTCTACTAGTAGAAAATATCCATTTAATTTCATTTCTTTAAGTTGTTCCAAATTTGGAAAAAAAATAAAAATCTAATTTTTATCCCCATTTTTGGAGGAGTATAACTTCACAAGGAGGAATGTAAGAGTATGTTTATATGAAAAACTCCCCTTAATTTTCGGCCAAGAATCATTTCGTAAAATTGTTTGCACTTATTAAAAAACGCTCTGTATATATTTTTTTCCTCTCTTATATTTATTAAAAAAAAAAATATATATATATATATATATATATATATCAATAATTAAATATATAATATCAATATAATTATATATAATTAAATAATCTTTCTTAAGCTAATGTTGGTGTTTTCATTATATGATAGAGAAATTAATTAAATAATTGAATGCTTATTATGCATTATGTGAGATAAGGAAAGGCTTGATTGAATCGAATAAAGATAGATGCGTCCTCGTAGACCTGGCGATTCCATTAATTATTTCCCTGTGCTAAGAGAAGCATAAACGAAAACACTTGCAATATGTACAGAATCCAGAAATCGATCATACGCGGATCATTTATGTAAAGTCATCTCATATCGTGAAACAAAATTACATTTCTGTAGATTAGAATTATAAAATAAATTTTCGGATTGAGGGTATATTCCAAAATCTGAGCAAACAAATAGTATAGCGATTTACCCGAGACGAGATTTTATTTCTATTTTCTATTTTTCCACATTTATGGATTTTGAAGGATTTTGATAAATTTTATTTAGAGATGTAATTCGCTCCGATAGGGAAAATTCTCAACTCATTATTTAGACATAATGAGTTTATCATTTCATGTTATGAAAACAAAAGTCGATAGATGACAATAATCAAGAAAATAACATAAAATTGAAACTCTGAGCGCGATTTTATATTGAAAAAAATTACAAAATCAATAATTTTTAAGGAAAAAAATTGCAAAATTTGTTAAATATTTTTAATTATTTTTTTCTTTAAATGTAATTGTCATATTATGTGTATTTTTACTAAAAATAAGGAGATAAATAATTATAAAATTTATAAAATATAATCGGTAACAGCTGTATACAAATTTTTTTCAATTTAACATATATCAGGATGTAAATGTAAATGTAAATGTAAATTTAAAAATGCAAAAATGCTCCATTATAGAGGTAATGCTTTTGCTCTATTATAATATTTTTTTAATCGTTTTTTCTGATAGATTATAAGTAAAACGTCAAGGAAAATGCATTGCTAGAAGTGATGGCTAAAATCAAGACGTTAAATAAAAATCAATGTTTTTTTTAAGAAATAGAGAATTAAGGAAAAATCAGTGCTTAAAATATTCAATCAATATTTCTAATAATTTAAAATACAAATTTATATATTTCGTCGAAATTTCATAATTTAAAAAAGTTGTCTTTGTTGATTGTAATTATATCTGAGAAGTTTCACCAAGTTTTTTCACCAAAATTCTGGAATAAATATTCTTTTTAGTATTTACAAAAAATTGACCCATAATTAGAATATTTCAATTAACCAAAAATTAATGCAATTATTAATTATAATATTAGTAAATCTTTGTAAACTTCGATTAACAATAATTGTATTTATGTATTTCATATTAATTTAAGCAAATGTAAAGGGTACACCGTTGTATCCTATACAGGAATTCTGTTCTGTATTGAGCTTCTACTTTGTACTTCAAATAGCAGTAAACAAATAGTTTTTCACTTGGGGATTTAAAGAGAAAAAAGAGCTTTCGGCGAGACTGTAGATTAAATAAGTTTCAAAATAAGATGATCTGACTGCTTAAAATATCAAAGTAGACGTTAGATTAAACATGGAGGTGAAAAGTAGGAGAGAAATTTCAAACTCGGATATTCATTAAGTATTTCTTCTAATCGAAAGTTTCAAATTAATCCGGGCAGCATTGTTGCCAGAATATTTACGATCCCACTTCGGAGATGCTCTCGCTCTCCTTATTTCTCCAAATTTGCGTAATCCCTTCGACGCGGAAGAAAATCTTCGCGTTTAGTCGAGGAGAAGCCGTCGAAGCCGACGAACGGACGTGCAAGCTTGCGCTTTGCTTGACTCTCCGGAGCCAATTTTGCACGGACTCGTCTCATAAATCCGGCATCGGCGAGAGGTAAATAACGTCGTTCGTTATAGCCGACTTTGGAAGAGTGTCAAGCGATCCTTGGCGCCGCATCGACGCGAAAGAAATATTTATCTTTTTACGAGACGCTCGGGACAAACCTCGTCCTCGCATTTCCGGTTGCGTTCTCGAAAAATTTTTCATCATATAAGGCGTATATTTTTCACATTTGTTTCTGGGTAATAATTTTTCCGCCGAAGAGGGGAGATGATTGACGCGTCTCTCATCGTTTGGTAATTTGAATGAAGGATCGAATGAAAAAAAAATTAATAAATAATAATAATTTGTACTTACGATGCACCATTCTTCCGTGCTTGAACATTCCCTCAGCATCTGTGCGGTGTAATTAATGCACGGTGTAATGCTGCCGACTCCCTCGTTGTACTGTCCGCATCTGTAACATCTAATACCGTGCACGGCACCTGCAACACATAATAAATTATAATAAATTAAATTAATAAATAAATGAAATAATAAATTAAATTAAATTAAACTACTGAATTAAATAAAAAATTAAATAAGAGATTAAATATTAATTAAATTAAGCGTTCAAATCGTCAACACAATCCGCGAAAAGCGTACCTCGCAAGAATAATTCGAATATCAAATGTGAGACCGAAGAGTGGAGAGCAAATATCGTGAGATTTTGTAAAAATTCATTTTTCCAATTTTCTCTTTCTCTTTTTCTCTCTATCTATCCGTTCACTGCGTCGACGAAAACAATTGGCGACGGGCGACCAAACATCGTCAATTCGCAGCTGGTTTCTCGACTCGCGAACCGATTAATCCCGCGCGAATCGCAATCCAGGATTCGGGAATCGATGAGATCTATAAAACGCGTTTAATCGCGCCTCGTAAACGCGAAAACTCCGGGCGCCGCTTTTATTCCGCTCGCGCGAGTAATAGCTCCACCGGGCGCGTATCACGAAGTAACTCGGTCGGAGTTTCATGACGCGAGCGAGAATAGTTTTACTGCGCTTTCTCGCGCCAGGATCGCGATCGGACTTTTTTGCCTGCCGAGTATAATGCTCGTAAAATCGAGAATTTACGAGGACAGTGCGCGGCGCTAAGTGCCGATTCCAGATGAGATGCTATACATGAAAAGGAAGATTCATTCGTGCTCCTATTCGATTAAATTAGCTCGCCTGTCCATCGAAATTATGGCACTAATTTTAGATTTATTTAATCAATTTTTCTGCAGTAGCTTTGAAATATTTAATGTATAAATTTACTTGAAATGTATCCAATTTTTTACAGGATTAGTTTTTAATAATATAATAGCATCAAAATTTACTTACTTTTTTATACAAAAATTGTATTCTAGTTATATCATAATATAAAAAATTTTTTATTATTTAAATAATTTTTTATTATTTATTATTTAAAATAAATAATAAAAAAAAATATATTTAATTTTTTCAATGTTTTGTCATTTATATTCCTATTCGATGAATTTACACAAGCCTGGTTTAATTATCTTCTTGTTCACGAACTCGACGGATAAAAGTTTCGATGAGTGCCTTTTAAAAAGAAGAAAAAGCGAAGGGGAGGCATAATTGATAAGGATAATAAAGTATTTTAAGTATTCACCACAAATTCGCGGTGAGTCTTTCGTAAGAACTTCAATAGTTTCTAACGCGGTCTGAGAGGAACAAGACTCTTTTGGACCTCTTGAGAGGTGAACCACCGTGGAACCTCGTTAGAACTTTACGAACTTGAGAGTTTATCGAGGTTGATGTTTCGTAACGTCGCTCACCACCATGTTGGATCAAGCTTCTAATCAAATTCACAAGATACTAAGATTGTTTGTATTCATTTGTGCGTCATATATCCAGTATAATTATTTTTTATCTAAATTGAGATTGTACAATAAAAATGTCAGTTAGTCGGGGAAGACGAGGGGACTTGGATAAATCTTATTTTTATTCCGTATCGTAAAACCAAGTAGCTATATGAAAATGACAGGATTTTATATCAAACGTCTTCCACAAAGCTGTAAACAGGAAGGTCGCGTAAACGTAAAAAAGAAGATTACGTTCCCCCTCCCCCACCCCTTTTACAATGTTATTTCTTTATCGGTCCGTTACGTCGCCACAACGACATAAAGCGTTACAATCCGTGGTTTCCCGACCGGACGTAGTCGCATAAGCTATACCGCAAAAGTGGTCCGAGAAGCAAGAAATAAAACGAGATCAATCCGCTCGCGCGGCGATGCCATTATATCCGAAACCGCGAGAGAACGGATCAGGCGGCCGCCTCGCATTTCGGGGACCTTTTTGCCTCGCATAGTGTTTTCCTATTTCCAATAAAATATTTTTGCCGTATACTGATCGGGAAAGAGAGACGGGGAGAGAGAGAGAGAGAGAGAGAGAGAGAGAGAGAGAGAGAGAGAGAGAGAGAGAGAGAGAGAGAAGGAGAGCGCCCTGTGCTAGAACCGACTCAATAAAGAGGCAACTTTTCCAATTTTCTGCGAAATTCGCTCGCTCGGAATTCGATACGCCAATCTACCAAATCCTTAACCCGACTACACACCATTCGCTCCACTCCCCCTAATTTTTCCAAAATCATTGTACACATCAATAGGATAAAAAAACCCTCGTATAATACCCTCCGGCAGGGGAAAAATGACTCATTCTTCAGACATAATGAGCTACCAATAAGTATTATTGAGACGGAAGTCGATAGTTGACAGCGTACAATTAATCGGGAAATTGCACAGAACTCCTTTGAATGTGGTTTTACATTAAAAACATTATAAAATAATTTTTAAGAGAAAAAAACTTTTACAATTTGGTAGTATTTTTTAATCATTTTTTTTATTGCATAAAAGTAATTCTTATTATGTTTATTATGTTTTTATTGTATTTTTGAAGGTTTAACTGTACAATATAACAAGTAACAGTGTACAAATACAATTGTTTCTATTCGAGGATGTATTTTTATTTAAGATTAATGCAAATCTTCTCCTTCTACGTTAAGATTAATATTCCCTAACCCTATTATAACATTTTTTCATCACTTTTGGCAGAGTATGGGCAAAATGTATGAAAGAAAAATTACAAGGGTAAAAAAATATTGCTATAATAGATTAAGGCATTATAAATGGTGTCAATATGTTTTTTTGAAAGAAATAGAGAAAGATTTTTATAAATATTTAATCAATATTTTTATTGTGTTGTGTGAATTAAAATATAAATTTTTGTTGAATTTTATATAATATAAAAAAAATATTACTTTTGCGTTGATTATAGTTATGTGAAGCGTCTTTCACCGAAGTCCGGGGAAAAACGTTCTCTTCATTACTTTCAAAAAATTGATTTCCTCTAACTAGAATATATTTCAATTAATCAAAAATTGGTGTATTATTGATGTATTAGCTGGTATATTATTAATTGTAATATTTTAGTAAATTTTTGTGAATTTTAATTACAAAGATCTGTTCACAAGATCTATTTAAGTATATTTGATATTAATTTAAATAAATATGAGGCATATTACATCGTGTTACTTTAGATAATTTGAGAGATATAAATTTAATTATAATATAATTTAATTAATATAATCTGTATAAAATTAATCAGATTCAATTCGATACATTATACATGATCTGGAATAATAATTTTGCGTGCCACACTTAAATCTCGAGTTCAAATTACTTGATACAAGTTAATCGAACGGAAAATAAAATTAGCACGATATTTCTCTTGCGCAAACGATGCCACGAATTCTTCCTAGGACAGATTCCTGCGAAATTTGTTTCGCGGCCAAACTGACTTGAGAAAAATCCCGTTTCTATGGCTCGATAGGGAGGAGACGCGACACGTAAATTTTGCGCGCGTGGAGGAAGAAAAATATCGGGCAATAAATTCCCCCGCGAGGGGGAGAGACGGACGTGCCCTCTGTATCTATTCGCTCACGCGCGCGAATGATTTATCTCATCGCTTATTTTTTCCGCGACGTATGTATATACAGGGTGCTTGACAATTTTTAGTATTCCCGAAGTGTGAAGGTAGATTGACTCAAATTAAAAAGGAAAATTCTCTACCGTTTGCAACTTTCGCAATAATTAATGAGAAATCAATTTAAAAAGATCGGCCTGCGTTAATTAATTTCTCATTAATTATTGCGAAAATCGCAAAAGGTAGAGGATTTTCCTTCTTAATTTGAGCTAATCTACCTTCACACTTCGGGAACCTACCTTCACATTTTGGGAATGTTAAAAATTATCGGACACCTTGTATGTATACCTGGCGAGAGGCGCGATGGAAACCGCCTCTTTGCCGGATACGATACCGCGATACGTATTGATAGCGCGGCCAGATGTGTTTATTCCGTCGTTCTCATTATTTCGGGGGTATATATACGTGGTCGAGATCGGATCCACGGCCATTTCGATACTCTGAAAATTGGAATGGCCGTCCCCTGCGCGATTTCGCAGACAATTCCGAGAATTGATTGCCTCTACACAACGGCATTTAGAGGTTTACGGCTTTTATGCTATAATTAACCAAAGGTTAATTAAGTAGGACGAGTGTGAAAGCTGATAAAGCAAGAGCAAGAAATTTGCCTACATCATACGAAACGAAAGTTTGTTAATAAGAGTTTAATGATATGATAAGTTAAACTATCAACTTTTACAACTTGGTTATCTGTCCGCAAATATTGTATTTGCCTTCGATCGGATATAATGGATATCGGGGATATCGATGTATCTCGGCTTCGGTTCGCCACAGAATGTGCGCGCAAAGTACAATTTTCAAACTTTCGCGAATTTATTTTAGTTTCTCGATACTTCGCCATAATCCTTTGACGAGAAGCGAAGAATATTTTTCGAAAAAACCACAGGGCTTGGAAATATACGAAGAGTAAAAAAAAAAACTTTTATTTGCAATTGAAAAATTAGATTATATATTAAAATTGAAGCTATTGTATTTGATTAAGATGATAGTGAAAATGAAGAGTGATTAAAATTACGAGGTAAGTTTGTTCATGTAAATGTAGCGATGTCAAATATTTGTCCTGGCAATCGTCGACAATGGAATTTGCACAGCCGCTTGTTTTGAAAACAATTTAAACTTTGTCGCCCTGAGTGAGCTCGAACGGCCATCGAGGAAGAACTCGAATAGATGAGAGCAAAGTCCTGACAAAGTCCTTACGCTTTCGTGAGATTTTCGTTTGCTACCGACAGATGAGTTAACTACTCGTTCGATATGAAGCAGACGAGTCATGATTACATTCCAAAAGTGATTAGAAGTTAATAGTTTCATTTAAATTTATCGTTTAATCGATAATGAAATTCTCGGGTTCTTAAACTCATGAAAGAAGAATAAATTATTGTGTTATTTTTTAATGTAATTTATTATTAAAAATTTATTTATTATATTTGAGTTGCTTTTTATGTAATTTATTATTAATAATTTATTATATTAATAATTTATTTTTATATTTATTATATTTATATTAATAATATAAATATAATAATAATATATAAATATAATAATAAATATATAAATATAATAATAAGTTACATATTAATAATTTATTTATTATATTTGGTATGCTCATTATATTAATTTTTTTATTATATTTATTACATTGATTTATTTATTACTTACTATTATTTTATTTATTATGGTTCATAACAATGAAAGAAAATTTGTTTCTCAATTTAAGGATAAACATGATAAATTTATATATAATTTTGTATTTTTATTTAGTTTTATTAATATAAAATTTTTATACATAGATTTATATTTTTTAAATTTAAATACATATAAATTAATATTGTCGAATATTGAGAAAATATATTTTGTTAAGTTTTTAGAAGAAAAGAATACAACAATTGAGTTATCATGGAACTTTTGACGCAAACTTGAATGCATTCCATAAATCGAAATTATTTTCATGATTTTTCACGGTACAATAAATCAATGTATTTCCATAGATCACATCATTCAGATGTCAGATTCAAAGAGGTACGCGACGCATTCCGCGGCAGTAAAAGTCACGTAAAGGATCCTTTGCGGGGAAGGAAGTTCGCTTAGGATCGAAGCTCTCGTAGCGAATAACGTTATTACGTGAGCACGGAAAGATTTCCTCGTCGTAAGATATCCAAGCGAAAATGCCGATATTTCTCTCTCGATGCCGTCGCAATCAGCTTTGTAGAGGACTTAACTTGCGTTCAAGCGATGTTATCATGTAAAATACATTTGAGAGAAAAGTTAGCTCTTCTTTCCATCTACGAAAGTCGCGGGTTTATCAATGCGCGGAATGAAGGCGGATTATTACTCCGTTTGCAAAGAATGAAAGTAATTTCGCAGAAAAGTTTCCGCGGGGACGTTTCCTGGGCAGAAATATTTGTTCGCGTTGTAATATGAAGAGGCTGATTTTCTTTCTTGCAAAAAATAGGGGAAAAAAGCGACGGAATGAAAAAATACAGGACGCCGTAAACGCTCATCAAATTCGAAAATGAAAATGAAATCTCATAATATGGTTCTATGCAAAATGTCCCAAAACTATTGGATACTATTTGAATAAATAGCCTATAAAATATATATATAATATATAAAATATATATATATATATATTAACGTCTATCTATTTTTAATATGTATAAAAATAATTAATATTATTTATATGTAAATAAATAAATAAATATAAAACATTTATACAAATAAATAAATATGTTAAAAATATTTTTTTAAATAAAATAAATGGGTAAAATACATTTATATATGTAAAAATAAATACAAAACACTTATCTAAAATTTATTGAAGCGCTGAATGATAATTATACCGAGATTTTCGCTAAAAAATGAGCAGCAATACTTTAATGAAGACAAAGTTATTATTGTTTCTTCATTACAAGTGTTCCCTGAGCTCGCGGGCCACTATCCCATCGTAAGTCCAAAGAATTTCGAAACCGACAGATTCCGAGGCGAGGCATCCAAGTACTCCCGACTCTTGGAATTTCCTTACCGGGAGCAAAAGCTCGTCTTAGACGTCGGCGCTGGTGTGACGCTTAAGGCATCCTGCTTGGATTTCGACACGACGGAATTCCCTCTTCCCTTCCGTATCGATCGTACGAGGATTTGCGACATCCAATTTCCGATATTAATCAGCGTTCTGACTATGACAATCATCAGTCCGAACAATATCGATAAATTCGTACAACATCACGTTGACCTGCGATTGACAATCGAATCGCGAGTAATAGGACAACTAAATAAACTTTCAATTTTGCGAAATAAAGGTCCGCGTTTCTTTTATTAAAACCCATCCGTCAAAAGCGTATTGAAGCGTCAGCGCACATCTGGGAGTTATAAATTATTGTCGGAAATATATTTAATAGGAATGAAGCTCTCGAAGATACGTGACATGGATATACATGTTCGAGTCTTCAAAGTTTTCGGCGGAAACGAGGCGTAGCGTAAAGTCGAATCCACATGTAAATCACGCGGCCCCGTGATTCACGGATGCGGCGAGAGTGGCAGCGAACGATCTCGGGGCCGTTTTGCGGGGAACTCGGTGAAATAGGGGACGTAAACGATCGGCGAATGTGGCTAAAACGTTGCCGTTGCTTCACGGCGTTATTTCACGGGCAGTTGCCCCGATCGGGCGAGCGTTCCGGTGATTCGACAGCTGTAGAAACGGGGAGATGTGCCCGCAAGTTATACCCGTCGTTGCCGGACGCATTTCCATCGATGGAGTCGCGAGCAAATTAAGCTTGCGGCTGTCAGAAATTTATCGGGAGAATCCTACAAATTTTTATTGCTTTTTTGTCTTAATTCCAATCTTAATTCCAATTATTGATTCATCGAATGTATGAGGTTTCGGAGAAATCAGTAACATTCCTTCGTAAGAATTTCGCAGGATGTAAAAGTAAGATGGCGTAAGTAATTATGAAAAATAGGTGAAAATAATATCTGATATGAATGAAGTCTATTACTGGTAAGGATTTAATACTTTTCAGGAATTTTTTTTTGAAGAAATATTAGAAATTATTAGAATTTTTGACGTTTCACATTTGTTTTTATTGATACTTAAATTGTACATCAGTATCTTTAAAGGATTATTTCTCATTTTTTGGTCATTACAATCTTCTATATGTATAGTGTTCGAGAATATATAGTTAGACATGTTGCTCTTTGTGTATAACTGTTTGAAATAATTAAACTCGATTTAGTTTTATTCTGTAGGATATTTATGGGATACTGAACCTAATTTTCACTAGAAAAAATCGGAAAATAACAAAGCTGTGTTATTTAAAAATTAGATATTTCAGTTTTGCTAAAATTTATTTATTTCTTGAAGTGAGAAAAATATTAATTATAAATTTTTAAAATTCTACTTAGATTCAATATCTCGTAAAAAATATTCTTTTGCTCAAAAAAACAATAAAGTTATTCGCTCGATTAATTTTCAAGATATTCATCATTCAATTTTGAAAACAATGTTTTGAGGAAAACACGTCTAAAGTTTTGCAAGCCCGCGTGTTATCTTATTCAAAAAGACTTATAACTCTTTTAGTTTTGTGAATTTCTCGATAAAATTTGAAAAACATGTTCTTCAGACATCATGCTTTCAAAAAATGTAGAAAAGTTAGATTTTTTGATCCTCTAAAGTAGAATGACCTTTATAAGCTTCATTTTTCCTCTTTTTCTTCTTTTAAAAAATATTTTGATATCGATATTTTCATATACATGTGTATATTAAATTATATTTTTTCAAAATTCTCTCTCTTTATCTCTTTCAAAATCGCGGTTTCATCGACGATAATCTCAAAGGTTGAAGAGAATACCGAGGCATCAGTTATCTCTTGTGCTCGGAATCGATCAAGTGTCCTTGGTCCGAAACTTGCACATGACTTGCGCGATGTCTAACTTGACCTGAACCGTGTCAAGAATTATTTTCTGCGTCAAATTTTCCCTCGGAAAAATTCTCGCCGCGATAGGTACTTCGGCAACTTTCAAGATAATGTCTGCCTTCTTTGCCCTCCTGTGCATCCCTACAACTAGAAGAAGAAAACAGGGATAGGTAATTAGCTGGCTAAGCACTCGTCTCGAGGAATCCTTGAAGCTTCGCCACTAAAGAACGCGATGGAGTTGCAAGGTAGAGGGGGGAGTGACCGAGGTAGGGATCCGTGACTAATCTAAATCTCTCGAATCCATTTCCGAAGCCACACGCGAAACAGCCTCCTCTGATGATGCACGAAGTGCACTTTCGCGTCTTGTCATTTTTCATTCAAATTGTCATCGTACACATTTGAACGAGACCATCGTTATTAATAATCAATAACATTGTTGTCGCGAAGTATATTTAAACATGAAATGTATACAATATGTTTTACGCATACGAAAGTTGGATTTGGAACACGTTAAATATTTTATAAAGTAATCATCATCAACTTTTACCATAACTGGAAGTTATTATGAGCTTATTAAAAATTATCTGCTCGCGAAAAACGCTTATGTAAATTATTCTTATTTATTTATAATTGGTGTAGGAGCGGATTTTCAAACTTTGAATAGTCAGAATGAATGGAAAACATAGTCCAAGTCAAGTTGGAAAAAAGTTACATTGCGATGAAAATCAATATTACCTTGGATAACTCCGGGGATTCCGAATAAAGCGTGGAGTTCCGAGAATTTGGAAAACTTTTTGTGTAGAGAATATATAAAAATATTGCGAGGCAGAGGGAAACAAAAGGCTTTTAGCTTTTTCGAGATCGTGGCAAATTCAATTTCATCATTTGTGGATTAAAAAATAATATCTTTGCGCGCGAAATTTATTAATTGAAATCTTAATCAATCTTGATAAAAAAGGCCTCTTCTCGGATATTTTCGAACACTATTAAATTATCTCTGTTATCGTAAATCATGAGCATCAAGTTTGCATCCATGCGATATAAGATTAGCTGTAGATCCGAGGTGTTATAAGCTTACCAGACGTTAGGAAGGCAAGAGAGCGTCCATGCATAAAGCAACAAGGATAGCGTTGCGAGAAAACAATCGTGCGCAGGACCATCCTTTCGGAAAATCTTCAAGTCGCGAACCACACTATTATCTCAAGCATAATACTTGTTCTATCTTTCCAACCGTTATTAATGCATTCGTTAAATACATAATGATATAAAGTCCACCGGCTGAGTAGACTCGGGAATTATTCATCTTATCTGACTACAGTCGAGAGCGATTCACTTACTCGGTGTCCGTCTACGCTCGATCCAGTACCACTTCTTCGCACTTCTTATCGTGTACATCGATAATTATGATGATTTTTTCAGTTCACACTTGTTCTTCGTCGTTTATGCATCATCATTATTTAAATACTCCACGTTATTTTCTTATTTTTCAATTTTTCTCGGAAAGGAAGGCGAATTTTTTAAATGTGTTCTCAAGGAAATATATAATTTCAAGACACAAAATAAGCTATCACTATACATTGTTGTCATTAATTATTAATTCGTTAAATATACAACGATATAGAATCCGTCAGCTGATTGGAACTGACGGGAATTGTTCACTTTTCCTCTCCGTTTATGTATCATCATTAAGAGAATAAAAATTTTACAGTATTTTCTTATTTTATGTAATTTTGCTGGAAGAGAGAGGAAATTTTTTACGTGTTGGTTTGTCCCCTAAGGGAAATATATAACTCCAAGACGCAAAATAAGCTACCGCCATATACTACTCTCTGGTACTATTAATTACAGCGTCATTATTCAGCGGAGAGGAGATTTAATCACGGTACAAATCATTCCGAGCGCAAAACGATTATCGTTACACGTTTCCCGCGCTCGTAACACTCGCATAACACTGCGATACCGCAATGACCACTATGCAAGAGGTGCTATGTGACCCCCACGCTGCCGAGGATCGGGATGCACTCGCGTGCGCGTGCAATGCACATTCTGTCGTCTTCTCTCGCGTGGAATTCCATGTGAAATACTGTTTAACAGAGAGAGAGAGAGATAGAGAGAGAGAGAGAGAGAGAGAGAGAGAGAGAGAGAAAGAGTGATTGACTGATTGATTGATCTTTATTGGATTTCTCAGCTATTTGCATATAATTTTAGATTACATAAAATAAAATAAAATATTTCTGCTTATAATTTATTTCCTATTCTATTTAAAAAACTCGTCTTTCTTCGATCTTTTTTAGTGTTCCTTCTTTTCTAAAATTTTAAAAACTCACCTTTTTTATAGTGTTCTATTAAATATTTAAATATTTTGTTTTTTTGCATTTATTTCATACATCTTAAACTTTAAAATACATTTATATATTTTCACTTTATTAGCTCTTCTTTCTTCTTTTTTCTATAATATCTGCTACTCTCATTCTCTTCACAATTCTCATGTGAAATCCTTCATTTATCGCAATTCTATTTTGCGCCTTGATTGTATCTGATAAATTATCATTTTCTAATTTTTTTCTTCTTCATTAATATTGGCGATTTTTATTTTCGGTTTCATGGTGACTCAGTAATCTTGAAATCGCATTCAACCTGGTCCTTGTATCTCTTGCAGCTCTTAATTTCTTCCTTTGTTTCACAACCCAGGATGACTGTTCCCTTGCTTCCTTTTCTCAATTTCGTTATTTTCATGGCCATATTCTTAATATCTATTTTTTTCTTTTATCAATTTTTCAGTAGCTTCAATTTCCTGTTGCATCTTCGATTTAATAATTAACATTTTCCTTTTTCTTCTTTTTTACTGCTTTATTGTAACTCCTTTACATTTTTCCACGTAGATCAATAGCTTCCTGCATCATTTTCTCAAATCTTCCAACTCTCGTTTAATATTTTTCACCTTTTCTTGCACTGGTTTTCTTAACCAGCATTTTAACTTTTTTACCTCATCTTTTATTTTTTCCACTTTACGTACAATTCAATTTATTTTTATTTCAAGATTCGAAGTTCCAGATTTAGTATCCGCTGATGATATTGCCCTTTTCATGTCTGCTTTCTCTTCACTTTCAATTATAAATTTTTCAAATAGGCCTTGACACGGCACCAATTTATACTTTCTTTCATAAACATTATGTAACATTATGTAACATTATTTAACTACACATCCTGGGTGATAAAAAAATTTAATACACGTTTTACATGTCACTCCTTGTTTACGATTTTTTTACCTGCCGAACATCAGAATTCATCATCCATACAAATAATTATCAACCGAAATCACCAATGTAGACGATCAGTCACTTTTGTGTGTCCACTATTCGTATGTCAGCATTTTGTCCATCTTCAATGTTTACCTGTCGAGACTTCAATCTTCTGTCCCAAAAAGAGAACACTTTGCATGCACACAAAACTGCATATCTCGGTTAGATGACACTCATGATTAATCTTCCGTGAAGCCAGGATTTCAATAACTTTTTATCATTTTCTTCATCCATTTAATCACTTGATAATTAACGTTCTTGCGGAGCGATGTTTGACACGTCTTCTCTATTCAAGAGAGAGAGAAAGAGAGAGAGAGAGAGAGAGAGAGAGAGAGAGAGAGAGAGTCGCGTTATTATATCGATTCCTTTTTATTTTATTTCGCCTGACGCATTCATTCGCAAACGCAAACGGAACGGAAAGTGATTTACATACGTATGTACGTCGGTGCATACGTTGCATGCAAATAATCTCCTAAAAACTCGTAATGACCGATGGAAATTGCGCTTCCCGTTTCAATCGCGGCGAAAGGGTGTTCGGCGCGTTTAATTCGTTCCGAATTCCCAACTTATCCCGTATGCATGGAATGTTACATACATCAAATCGCGGTATCCGGAAGGATGCCGTTTCGCGTATGGAAATTGTAGGGAAACTCGTTCGATCGAAATGACAGATAACCGTCAGCACCTTACTCGCTATAAAATATTCATAACATAAATATACGTTTTGCGAAGCAATATTCGCACGGTTGTCAGCTCGTAGCCTCTCGTTCCTTTCCTCCTCCCCTCGAAAAATTATTTTATCGCATAATTCTCTCCTTCTTTTCCCATCACGTCGAAATTGAGAACCGCCGCACCAACACACTAATAAACACACCCGTCCGTGTGATATTGCATCAAAATTATTTGGTCGAGCGCGGTACGTCAATATCAATCTTCATCGATACTATCCATTTCGCCAAAGTGATTAACGGGACAAAAAGATTGAATCAAATTGAACATGATCTCTCGAAGATTGTAATTCCGCTGAACCGATATCTCTCCGAATAAAAGCGTCGTTAAGATAACTAACCGTCGCCACCGGGATGGGTGGGTCCTAGAGCAGGTTCTAGAGAGGGACGGGGAGAGTTTGACGAAGCCGGGGTGGATCTCGGGGGTGGGTCGAGGCCTCGGCTGGGTTGGGCAAACCGACCTAGATAAGTGAGTAGTGAATGCACTCCAGGCGAGCTTCCAGGCTCTGTGCTACATATGCCAGTGTTGAAACGCACCACTTCATCGGTTCGGGATAACGTGATTTCGAAGTACCAGTCGTTGGCACGGATTACACCCCGGAAGGGCTCGAAAAATTATGAGCAAAGAGATGCGCGAAAATGAGAAGGTAATTTTAAATATCGTCTCGTAAAATAACATTAAAAAAAATGTTACCCTCGAATTTTATCTGGTTGACCTGACACGAACCAGAAATAAATATTTCAGCTATTTATATCTCGTTAGAGATTTTACCGCGTAATCAATTAAAATAATTATTTCTCTCTTGTTATATGGGTATGATAAAATTCGAACATGACTTTCACATATCCGGGCTTATTCTCTATTTATTTCTCTCTTGTATTTAATTCTGTTTTTATTAAACGACGTCAGTCGACGTTGTTCGACGAAACAAAATTATTTAAATAATTGTTATCGCAGATTTTCGTACAATTTTCGTTCGCGCCGGCTCGACTGACGTTAACGAAATGAATATCGCGAATTGCATAAGAATGCTAAAATGAAATATGATGCCTAGAGAAGCTTTAGCCGTCGGGCAATGAATGGAAATGGTTACACTGAAAATCGCGGCGATCGCCGACAGGCAAGATAATCTTCCCGAGATTCAGTCAGCAACGGTAAATTAAGCACGACTAGGAAAGATAAATGGTGCAAGTTAACCCCAAGAGATAAACTACCGAAACGGTTCCAATGGAAAAGATTTATCTTGCGAAATATTATACGTCGTATGTCGGAAATCATAAAGGAACACATGTCAGGGTGTGGTATATAAAACTCAATAATGCATTCCAAAATATTCCATTCCTGAAAAAATGCGTGAGTTTTATTTTCAATTATGGCAAATAATCAGATTGCGAAAGAGAGAGAGAGAGAGAGAGAGAGAGAGAGAGAGAGAGAGAGATTTTCACACAAGAATCACATTTTATCAAACGATTAAACAATTTTCTCACATACGTGCTTTCAAATTTTCCGACGCAGTAAATTCGGCTCAATCGCGAGGAAAAATACGTTTAACAGTTTATAGCCGTATCTGATGAAATACGCAATTTGTACGTTTATTAAAATTAACCGAGGGTGTAGCCAGACTCGTAAAAAAGCCTTCTGTTCTTTCGTGCTTTTATACGAACTTCATATAGGACGATATAATGCGTTCCATATTTGCTCAATATAAAAAGTATTTATAAACTAGTAGATTTTATTGATAGCTGAAATTTGCAAGGATTTATTATATTATATTAATATAGAGTTAATAATTGCACTGATTTTTGATTAATTGAAGTATTCAAATTGACTTTTAGAAAATACTGAGAAGGGCGTTTTTATCCTAAACATTGATGAAAAACGCCTTAAACTGTATATAACGCCTATAGCTATAATCAACAAAAATAGTTTTTTTTTAATTGTAAAATTCGACGAAACAAAAATTCATATTTTAACTCAATAAAAATATTGATTAAATATTTGGAAGGGTTCTATATTTTTCTTTATTTTAAAAAATATTGACATACATTTATAGTGTTTTGACTTTATTTTTTCTAATAATGTCTCTTCGCTTCATCCCGTTCTTAAATTTTTTTTATACGTTTGCTCATAGTCTGCAAAAAAAATGATAGAAAAATGTTATAATAGAGTTAAAGCATATTTTATCTCTATGTGAGTCATTTTTGAATTAAAAAAAAGTATATCCTTATATATATATCGAATAGAAAAAAACATTTATGTGCGGCTCTGTTATTGGTTATATATTTTATAAGTTATATACATATATTCAGAAATATAGTGAAAACATATCTATTCATTCCATAAATGCAATGACAATTACTTTTATAGAATGAAAAAAAGTGATTAAAAATTAATCAATTTTTAGCTCCTTTTTTTAAAAATTATTGATTCTGTAATTTTTTTTTGTAAAATCACACTCAGATCTGTGCAATTTCCAAGTTCTATGAATTGCTATCACTTCCGTTTCTTTTTTCTCTTTCAACCTCTAAATAAAAAACTATTTATTTATTTACGCGCCTATTTTAAATACAAAGTAGGCGCTCAAAATAAGAGAATTTTTATAGGACGGATAAAACGGATAAAATCCTAGAATAAAATCCTAAGTTAAAACGATGTAATTTTTATATTTGCTTAAATTAATATGAAATACATAGATACAATAGATATTAATGATAATTAAAATTTATAAAGATTTATATATAATATTATATTAATATTTATATATAATATTACAATTAATAATTATATTAATTTTTGATTAATTGAGATATTTTAAATTATGAGATCAATTTTTTGAAAATATTCAAAAGAACGTTTTTCTCGAACTTTGGTGAAAAATTTCTCAGATAATTAAAATCAACAAAAATAATTTTCTCTCTCTAAACAAAGATTAAATTATAAAATCCGACGAAATATAGATTCCTATTTTCATTTTAATTACGAAATATAAAAATTCATATTTTAATTTATTAAAAATATTAATTGAATATTTTAAAAACTGCATTTTTCTTTATTTCTTCTAACAAACATTAACATCTATTTGTAGTGTCTTGGCTTTAGCTATCGCTTTTAGCAAGGTTTTAGTGTGATGTTTTGCTTATAGTTTACCTGAAAAAATGATTAAAAAATATTGTAGTAGAACTAGGGCATACTACTCCTAATAATGCGGCATTTTTGCATTTTTAAATTAAAGTACATACTGATACATGTTAAATTGAAAAAAAAATATTTTTGTATACAGCTGTAATCGATTATATATTTTATAAATTTTTTTTTATTTTCTTAGTATAATTTTCTTAAGAATAATCTATTCTCAATACATATACATATAATGATAAGTATATTTAGGAGAAAAAATATTTATTAAAAATACTTACCAAATTTTGCAATTTCTTTTCCTTAAAAGTTATTGCTTTGTAATTTTTTAAATATAAAATTGCGCACAGGATTTCAATTTTGTATGGTTTCCTGATTGTTGTGTACTGTCAACTATCGACTCCCGTTTCAATCATACTTAATAGTAAGTTTATTATGTCTGAGCAATGAGTAGAGCATTTTCTTTGCTAAGAAATGGGGTGTCACACCATTTTTTCGCTTTAAAAAATTTTACAGCAAATTTAATCGCACGCAAAATCTCTCTTTCGCAAAATCCGTTAGTTAAATATATTTTTCTTAGATCTCGCGAGATGCGTGTTCGGAATCGGGGAGATTGGGAAAACATGAGCTGAGAATTCCAGACTAGTTGGCATAATCAAATCTGCTTGGTTGCATCTCGCTTCGGAGCAAATTCTACACACGAGCCGTACACTAGCTTTTCTCTCTTTCTCTTTCTCTCTCTCTCTCTCTCTCTCTCTCTCTTTCTCTCTCTTTTCCTCTCAGCATGTCCGAGATTCAGAATGTCAGATGGGAGGATATCATGGATGCAGAGCGTAATAAAGTACGAGAGAGTACGATCTCCATGAAGTAACTTCTCTGGCACAGGATGAAGAAACAAATCGCGACCTGACGTTTATCTTCCGCGTCAGCTTGCCTCGCGCGCCGTATTGTACGATATCATCTTCCACAGTGGACAGAGTCTTTAGAAGGATATACTAACTTAACCCTTTTGCAGAGCACGAGATGTGCCATAGGAAATAGTTGACAGTGAAAAATATTTAACACGTCTCTAAGAGAAATAGGGTAGTTTCAAGACTTAAGACAAGGTAATATTTGTACAAATATTGTATTGATTTTTGTTGCATTAAAAACATTTAAAAATTTTAAATCCAAAATTAAATCTAAAATTAAAAAAAAATTGTTTCTAAATTTTAAATTTTATTTCAAATAAAATTTAAAATTTAGAAACAATTAATACAATAAATTATAAAATTTTATATCCTTTATGTTATTTATTGTATTAATTGTTTTCAAATTTATTGGTATAAATATTTTTATTTATTAAATAGAATTTTTTAAATAAAACTTGTACATAATATAATGATTTTTTTCTCATCTAATTTACAAATACATATTTTAGCTTTTTTAAAAAGTCAATTATCTTGACAAGATTACAATAATTTTGGCAATCTTAGTCTTGGTAACTAATTAAAAATTAAAAATTGCAACAATATCAAGCGTGGTGTCTGATAATTCTAAAAAGAAATAACAGTCGCGAAAAATTGCGTCTTTTATGCGGCTTGTATAAGAAAACTACTTTTTTTAACAATTCCTGATGAATTTTATTTTTCGTGAACTGTAGTAAACGAATCTTGTTCGGATAACCGCGGTTAGTCGTTCTACTATCGGGAGTAATTAAGAATAGTCGATAATTAACTTCCGGGTATCTTTCACGGTGCGGCAGGAAGCAATTGTAAAGCACCGTGCTCATTAGAGTCGCGCTTTGAGAGAGGTCGACTTCTTCCTCTATTAACTCATTTAAGTTAATTAATTGCGATTCAGCCGCCAAATATTACCGTTCCTTTATTCGTTAATTCTATATTCTATGAAATTATACATGATGGAAAAATCTGATCATAAACTGAGGATGGAGTATTTAAAGTGTTATATAAGTTTAAGTGTTTTCTTCGAGACAAAAAGTGTTTCAAATAGAATTTCGAAGAAGAAAATAAATCCAATTGAATCCAATTGAATCCAATTAAAATCATTTTTCAAGATCATGTGAAGATCAAATTTTCTTATGTAAATCAATTTTTCGCAATATTTAGTACAAAAAGTTATAAAGGATGGTCAAAAATTGACTAATTTATAAGATATTTTATACTTTGACATTTTAAACTATGAAATATCTCGTAAATATTTATTTTTCCATTATATCATTTCAATACTTAATTTTATACGGAAAATAATGAGAGAAACGATTTGCTAAAGAAAATACGTAGTTATTTTTAAGAAAAAGTACGTAGCTGTTTATTGCAAATTTATACTTTAGGAAATGATAATAAGACTTGTAATGAAATATTAGGTGTGAGGAATTTTATAATATTATTTATTATTGATCGCAAAGTTAAATCGGCGAATACAAGCTCAACAAATTCACAAGTCTATAGCTACCAGGTATAAGACATGTGCCGCGATTGTCGGGAAATCCGACAATAAGCACGTGCCGACAAGCCGCGGAGCGGTCGGAAGAAGATAACCGGTTTGCAGGATTAACCCGTTTTTCAGCTACGGCAGTTTGTACCGTGTATTTCAAGCATGCCGGGGCTTTATTGCTCCCTCCCCGCGCGTGTCTCGTTGCACCCTCAACGGAATTTATTAATAGTATTAAAGCAACAACTTTGCCTGCGACACGAGTCGCGAGCCGTGCTTGCGTTTACGTTATTAATAGAAAGTTAGCGTTTTCGCGTAGGAGCCAGCGGCTGAAAAAGGGAATAATAGAGTAGAAAGATGCAAAAGTAGATCCGTTGCGCGAGCATCTATAAAAATATTGCGTCATATTCGAAAAAATTCCGCTCGTCGGGCGATGAAAAAACAAAAAAAAAGAAAAAATATTATGCTCATTTGGTGAAAATTCCATCGAGAAACTGGTTTATCTATTGTTTTTTACGTATGCACATATTTTTAACGTGTTTATTTGACCCGGAATTTATTTCATCCGGAGATATAATTGATTTTTTTTGTACATCTTTTAAATAAAGTACAGATATTAATAAAAATATATAAATAAGAGATGCAAAAAAGCGCGATCCTTTGTCGATGTAACAAATAAAGATTAGATTTTAAAAATGAACATTGGGTGCAATTCAACAAGAATGTGTTGCGCAAAATTAGCTAGTTTTGCTCTTTAGAATTACAGTCATATAATTCTAAAGAGCAAAAGACGTTCATTTTTCAGTCTGAAAAATGAAAAATTATATCTAATTCAACGAGTGAGGCAAATGCATTATGAATGCAGTCTGAAAAATGAAAAGTTATATCTAATTAACGAATGAGATAAATAATCTACATGCATTTTTTTAACCCATCCATTCTGTTTAAAAAAAAAAAAAAAACTTTACTCCGAATGAAAGAACCCGAAAAATATGCAAAATTTTGCAAAACGAATGCATTTTTCCCTGTAAAAACCATTATTTTATCATTACGTAAATACATTATGTTCATGTAATTTTTTAAAGAGATAAGTTTTAATTGAGAGAGAGAGAGAAAGAGAGAGAGAGAGAGAGAGAGAGAGAGAGAGAGAGAGAGAGAGAAAGAGAGAACGAGAATGAGAAAAATAAAGAGAGTCAAATGTTAAAATATATTATTAATGCTAAAACTTTTTCAATTTCAATGATTTAAATGGCAGTAAAAGTTTGTTTAGGTGACATTTGCGTTGTTTTCATTTATTTAATCGCATTGCGATTTAATGTCAGGCGTAGTGGATATCGAACAATTTTTGCAAACTTTTCCATCGCCGGGGATCAATGAAGTCAGACGGCGGGATACTTAATCCAAGAAACTTCGAACTTCAAGTTCCTTGTACAATATCTTTCTCGAAACGGAGAGAAATTTCGAAAGAGTCTTTTCGGAAAAGGAGCGGTGATCCGAGGGAGAAAAAACCGTCCTTTGGCGAAGGTCTGGAAGAGAAAAATCTCGGGGATACGTGAATTCCCGAAGAGGCAGAAACCACGTCCCGTTGGCGACGCCGGCGAGAATTTCCCGAAAGACGAGGAAGAGAAAGCTTCTTCTCTGGCGGAGAAATTTTCTGGAAAACGAGATCGTGAGAGGTGGAAGAGGAAAGCTTCTCGACGCGAAGGATCCCGCGCGATACGAAGGGGATTGAATGTTTAATACGAGCAGAAACGCCACTCTCGCTCTCGGACATTCGGGAAAATATTGTCAAACTCTCGCTTCCGCTTTTTATCCGAGAAAAGGGCAAGATGCTGCTGGACGGAGAGCAGGGATAGACAGGGATAGACAGATTAGCACTTTACTGCGGTACGATTTAATCTCTGCTCACCGCAGGTCTCTCACAAAACCACCCTTCGAAATCCTCTTCTCTACCTCTCTTTCCTTTCCCTTCTATCCTTCTCTTTCCTTGTCCCTTTACACAATTCCTGCGGCGGAATTACATGCAAACTTTCATTTGAAAGCTTGCAAAAGCTCTCATCAAGTCGTTCTCGAGTGTCCCGGTCGTTTAATACGAAAAAAGGTACTTGACTCTGAATCTCGATCGCGGAAGATCGCGACGTGTGTTTTAAATGTCTAGTCTCGCGATTACTTAACGTCGATTATTCATGATCGGGATGTGGGGAAGATGAATGAATGAGGTGGTGATAGAGATGACTTTTGGTTCGCCGATAAAAGAATTTGCATAAATTAATTTATACGACTGTTCTTTAGATGGAGTTTCTCCCCCCGGAAGTTGAATTTGTTTTAATAATTTAGGCGTTTTTAAAAAAAATTTGTTATATAGATCTATCTTTTGATAGGCACATTTAAGCGATTACATAAATATGACATTCAAGAAGCTCGGATTTATCTCTCGCTCCTGCAAGAATTTTAAAAGCATAAATACTTCGAAATTACTTTTCTGTACATTAATAAAACCTCAGCTGAAATCTTGTCAGATCAAATATAGAACGTATTCAATATCGATTTATTCGAAGGACTAGTTTGTTTATGAACAGGTTTTCTTCATTATTCTTATGATCTCATATTGAATAAACTCAAGCTATTATCTTTGAATAATAGAAGAATCTCTTCAGAGAATGCTTCTGTAAAATGAATGAATTCATTGACTGTTCGGATTCACTACATCGTATAAAGCTTCATATTCTAGCAAAATCTCCGAGAAATTACACTGCTGATTTTCCATGAGGAAATGCATCATACTTTCTATAGAAAGTTTAAATCCTTAAATAGAATGTGTCTGTTGGCGAATGATTTATCCGACATTGATTTCTTTTGATACGAGGTTAATTCTATTTAAATAAGCGCTGCATTGTTCTATTTCTTAATCAGTATAATATATTCTAAATTGCGTTGATTTAATTTTATTTAAATTTAAATATCTTGCATATTAATTCAAATATTTAATTCTATGTACAAACATTCTTTGATTTAAATTTTTCTATTTTTCAAAATTTAATCTTGCTGTTAATCGCTTTCTTTAAAGTATTTCTATCTTTTATGTATCTATTGATCTTTCTGAATTTTTTTTATGTATTAAAGGGATTTTTCCCATTTTCTTCAATAAATAAATGAATGAAGAATGATAAAGAAAAATGATGATGAAGAAAAATAAATAAATGAGTAAATAAATAAATGAATAAATGAATGAATAAATAAATAAATAAGTAAATACATAAATGAATAAATAAATGAATAAATAAATAGATAAATAAATAGATAAATAAATAAATAAATAAATAAATAAATAAATAAATAAATAAATAAATAAATCACTTCTAAGATAATACAATTGCTCCAAAAATATCAAAATATCTCTGCTCTTTTGCCAGAAAGGAATGATATGACACCGTCCATTATATTTATTGCATAGCAACATAAAAAATGTAGTCCAAACCTTGCATGAGGAATGTTTCTCTTAAAATAATTTTTCTAAAACGTAGAATGACTTGCCATTGTTCTACGCCGCCTCCGCGATTTATTAAAGCAGAATCCCTCTTCCCTTCTCATTTCTTTTTTTCTACTTATAATAATAATTGGAACACATTGAAGTAGTACGATCTCTCTCAAATATATTTATATCGGATTACAGTGCGTTTTTTCACTCGATATAGAAAATATATGTGCTATGCGGACAAAGTACGTACAATTACAAAGAAGGAGACGTGCCCTTAATCTTATAAATAGTGCCCTTCGTGGTAAGACATGCGAAGACAAGAAAAGACTCTGCCAGCGAGCGAGTTTCCCACGTGCAAAATCGATTGACTAGTCTCTTTGAAGGAGAGGTCAAACTTGCATCTCGCGTTTGCCGTCAGAGAAGGAGCGAGATCACCGTCGAAAGACGAACGAGAGAATACGAGCTCGCATGCGACGGGAGAAAAGATCTACGATGATACTAATGAAAAATGATGGAGTCGCGAGCGTTTGACAAAACGTGTCTGTCAGTATTCATTCTTCAATGGGAGTCTTGATCGTCCGATATTTCAAATCGGATCGGAAGCTTCCGGACTCACAAAGTGTCACTGCTGGGCGAAGATCGATGAATTGATCGCGATGTTTTTTCGCGGGTATCCGTATATATAAGATCGTGAGATCAAAAATATCCGCAATCAATTATCGAAGTCGCGACGAGATGCAACGAAAACAGAATCGTTCTACCTCGTTACTCCAGCGTGGATGTTGCGAAAAGATGGACAATTTCGAAACGATGCGGAATTATGCTTTCGTAAAACGAGACGTGGAAGATGTTCTTAATTAATCGAGGCTCCTGCAACGAGAAATGGACCATCATAAAGTTCGCGAAAAGGAAGGTCGATCCGAAACGAGCATCTCGACCTTTTTCACCGATATTCCCGACTAATTGACGTGCCAATACGATCTGTTTGCCATACTCGGTAACCGGCAAAAGTATCGCCGGTGATTTCGATAGGCGTCTCAAGCACTCGGGTCACGTTTCGCGAGAGAGGGATGCTGCGAAGAATGCCAAGCTGAGATGGATCGGCTCCAGAAAATACCGGAAGGCCTAGTTTCCTCTCTACCATTCCTTCTTAAAATCCTGCTCAAATCCCGAGGAATCTCCGTTGCCACGAGCATGGGAGCCTGTAATTAGTCTGTTCTGAAGCAAACGCGATCGATCAATCAGACTTTGCTGACAAGCGCGAACCAAGAAGGATCGTCGTCCGTTAATTCGATGACATTAACCGAAATGCGATACATATTTCGAATATCGTATCGTCTCGGGAGAAGGACAGTTGCTGAATACATGAAAATGATTTTAAGGATGATGATAGTTTACTTGGTATTTTTACGTAATTCATTAGTTAAGTTTACCTGTTTGATCATAGTAAGTAGATTTTATTTCGCATTCGTTATTTTCTTCAAATAACGTTTGAAGTATTTCCAAGTCTTTTACTACTTCTCTCTCCGACGAATATATTTTTGTAAGTCATATTTTAGTTTCATTGTCTTACGTCATACAAAATTTCTGAGCACTTCTTGCGCAAGCTCTCCTGTAGATAAACATGAAAATTATTTTCTCCTCTAAAAAAATAGTCAGTTCTTATTAATTTTTATATAAAAAGAAAAAGAATATGA
This sequence comes from Camponotus floridanus, assembly GCF_003227725.1. NCBI lineage: Eukaryota > Metazoa > Arthropoda > Insecta > Hymenoptera > Formicidae > Camponotus > Camponotus floridanus. The sequence goes on along the minus strand of NW_020229425.1, from coordinate 279,054 downwards.
TATTTAAAACTCTTAGGTAGTCATTTTTATGATAGTTTTTTTTTAGGATTTAGAAATACATTCAATTTTTGTCGAGCAAATTTTGAATCCAAAGAATTTAGATTAACATTAAACCTAAGCATATGAAAAAGGAAGTCATTGTTTAAATTTTAATTATTTTATTTATTGAACTGGTACAAACCTGATTTTGTAAAGCTGTTGTTATTTTTAAACATTTTATTTGATTTTATATTTTATTTTTAACATACTACATAAATGTGTCGATAATTTTTGTTAAATTTCGATGTCTTTCGCTATTTTTATGATATGATGAAAGCCTAAAGATCATGTAAAGAATTATTATTTTTACATGATGCCTCCCCTTCAACATGGTACGTCAAAAAAAAGTGGACCATCAACTATGCCATCCAAATATGCCATCAGTTACATGATTAATATCACATCGAAATTCCTACTTTATCGGAATAATGCATCCTGGAGCCTGATAAAGGACATAAAGAGAGACAGAAATTCATGCCAGAGGACATAAAGACCAAAATTGGTCTGAAAACAACTTTAAGCCTTAATATTAAATATTTCCGCAACTTATTAAGTTTTAAGCATCTTATTTTACTAAAAAAATTGAATATTATTTCTCGAAATCTAAAACTAATAAAACATTATATTGTCATATTCTTTTTTCTCATCCCATTTTTAGCAAGAATTGACTAATTTTATTTAAAAAAAATAACATTTTTATTTTTTTGTACATCAAGGTTATTTTATAGTATATATTTTATAAATTTCAATTATAAAACATGGTGAATTTCGTTTCATTTTTTGAATTCATATGTCACTCTGGAATTGAATGATTTTAATTTGAAAATCAAAACGCAAATTTTCTCATCTTTCTAAAACTGAATCAGAATTTAATGACAGATATTTTTCTCTCTCTCTCTCTCTCTCTGTAAAATTGAATTCGAGATTGAGAAATTACTTTGGTTTAAAATATTTTTGCGTTAATTTAAAAAAAAGATTTACCCTCTCGATTTCTAATTTACTTTCGCTCTTGTCTTGAATCTTGAAAGCTGAGTACGAAGTTGTCGACGTGCAATGACAGACTTTAGGAGGGAACATCGACATGCAGTCAGGCAAACACAGCTGGAATAAGTCCACGTCTATATCCGCGTCTACACCTGCGTATGAAAGTTGCCTCGAATGGTTCGGTGAGTAGGTTGCCCAAGTATTCATAGCAAGTCCGTCAGTGTCTCTCGCGGGCATTGTTGGCGGCATGAATAACAATGCTGAATGCTCGTCATCTTCTGACACTTGCAGTCAAACGCGTATTCGTGGCTAATGACGGCGTCGTCCTGAACGTCACTACTATGGAAGAGAATCTTGTCCCCGGATCAGTTACATAATAAATCGTATCATCAACATTTGAAGCTTCCAACGCGAGTTTGGAAATGATAATAATAACAAAAAATGCAACCACAAACAAAAAAAATGATGTGATGAAAACATCGGTTCAACGAAAGGGAAAATATTGTAAAAGAGAAGTCTTTAAAATATATCATGTCTTCGAATAACCCCAGCAAACACCAAATAACATTTATATAATTATTAATTGTAATTTCCCACTCAACAATATAACTGTTAAATGTTATGCAACAGTAACGTAACAGTTATATTGTTGAGTGGAAAATTATAATTAACAGTTATATAACTATTATTTGGTGTTTGCTGGGATAGATATAGATAAGAGAGAGGGAGTCTCGCGCGATCTAATCTGTCTTGCCGTTGACAATCGGCGAAATATCATGGCCATTTCCGGCCGAGCGTCAAACGCGGGGATGATACACGTTCCTTTTCACAGCGACGACAATTCCCTCCTTCCGTTCTCCATTTGACGTAACGTAAAATACCACCCGAACCTCCATGCCGTTATTTTCCCGCCAGCTATTTACGCTTGGCCATTGTTTGAGGGAGCCGCGGATTAATTTCCCGGCGTGCGGCGGAAGGGACAAGCGACGGGTCGAAGGGTGTATGCATGTGTGTGCGGATTAATTTGAGATTGTCTTATTACACACAGAGATGATCGCATATAACGTGACCCTCGTCCCTGAAATAATGGAATTTCTTTACCTATTTTTCGCGCTACAAGCGAGAAAAGTAAATATTATACTCTTGTCAGATGTGTCCGTGGCACATCGCATTTAATTTTTCAAAAATCTCCTCTTTACAAATTTAAACATTCTCTCGAGTCTCTCTTAATTTTAATCTTGTGCAAGATTTGTGTCTTTTTTTATTTTTTTTTGCTGTGATTATTTAATCTTTTTCTGTCTTTCTTATTATTCTAAGAAAATGTATGTATTTGACACGGATAAATATTTCCGCCCATAGAATGTTAATTTTTATCAATTTTGATAAGAGAAAAGAATTTGACATTTAAAATTTTTAGCTTTCATTTTCAGGATATAGTTTTCCGGGATTTAGAAAAGTATTCAATTTCTATGCATGTATGCTTGTTGCCTACTATTGGAAAAGAGATGCTCCCTAGAATACAAAAGAAAAAGGAAACGTTCGAGTGAAGAGATTAGACCAAAGCATTTATATACTAGTCTTGACAAAAAAACACAATTTCGCAACTTATTTTATTTATAATATTTTATTTGTATTTTTTTAACATATTGACTCATATAAACTATAGATTTTGTGTTATATTAAATTCTCTCGCAAAACTTACTGAATTAAGTACTTTGTTTTGTTAAAAGAATTTTTAATACATTATTTCTCGAAACTTAGAACTAATAAAAATATTATGCCGCGTGTTATATTTTTTACTTGTTCCACTTTATCGAAAATTGACTAATTTTATAAATAAAAAAGAAAATTTTTCACTTCCTTGTATATCAGAATGTAATTAATTTCATATAGATTTTATGGTCACAAATAATTAATTAATTATTAATTAATAATTAATTTCGTTTAATAAATCAATAACAATAATATTCAATGTTACCTAATATGTAAATATAATGGCAATGCGAGATTTTCATGTGGATGAAACTTAAGTACAACCGTCCATGGAAGGGTGAAGAAAGGATGCGAGAGGCGTCGCAGAGTCGCTATTGACACTCGAATTGCGAGAGTTGCACCGAGACACGCAATGTTCCCTCGTGCGATATACCGGAATTTAGAAAGCCGTCGTTTGTTACCGCAAAGCGACGCGGAAGTATTGCGAAAGAGCTTTGTGGATGTCGCTTCTGAGATATGCGGAATACTTACACGCAGCTATTCAGCGTCTTCGGGCGGGAATATATATGTGTGTGTACAAGGACGGGACACCCTGTATTTTGGTGAACTAACAGAGGGATGGTGTTGCGTCTTGCTTGACTATTTCCGTAATGATGTAGGAGTGAGATACTGAGAGAGACAGTGCTTAGAAAGCTCTGCGATATATGTACTTCTCGCCCCGCGTCGGGATGACTTCTTCGGGGTAAAATTCGGAGGAGAGGCGAGTCTATTCAAAACTGTCGGCTCGATTATTTCTTGGAATATTCCCCTCTCGTAGTTTTCGTGTAATTTAATTATTTAGATAAAACTGATGAAATAACAAAAAAAAGAAGAAACTGAAAATTTTTCGTAATAATCAGTCTTTTGAATAGGCTTGAAAAAATTAAAATTAAAATTAAATTTTTCAAAAGCAAAAATGGGAAAAGAGGAACAATAAAAAAAAAAGTCAGCTTCCCTGGTTTTCTCTTTATGTTTTTCCTTTCCACGTTTCTTTCGTCGATCTCAGATAACGGTTTTCCCTAGATAATGGTGTCGTTTGAACGCGCATTTCGACGACGACATGGAAGGAAAATAAAAGTGAAGAGACAACCTCGCGCTTGATGTTGGAAGTGTCGGAAAATTTGGAGGAGCACTATTTCGATAACTTTACTATCCAAGGTCGGATTTAAAGGTATGAAGGCCCTGGAGCAACGAAGAGGTGAAGACCCCTAACCATTTTTAAACCAAAATCAAATAGAAATTTTTACGTTGTTTAAATAATTTATTGTGAAATAACAAAGTCAAGCAATATACATAGACCTTGTAAGTGTTGTATATCATTCGATAGGAAATTTTACACAAAAATTTGTGTTGTGGAGATCCCCTCTTGTGGAGGCCTCTGAGCTTCAGCCCCTGTTGCCCCCCACTAAATCCCTGGTCAAATATAAATCATTCGTGACTCTTTATCTATTTTTTGATTATTTAAATGTAATTCAGATTGAGATCGTGCAGTAAAACGATCGAATGGTAAATATAAATATATATTTAACATAATGAAAGTGATCCTTCAATAATCATATAATTAATCTATATCATTTAAAATCTAAATTTCTATACTTTAAAATATTTCGCGTATATATTTGTCAAAATACGTAAAATATTTCGAACAGACAATAACACAATGTTTGGTATGTTGCCTTGACGGCGTATACAATAGCGCGCTAATGTTTACATTCCGCAGTCTTGATATCATTCACACAGCGATACTGGAGCAAGATAGTAGTGCGAAACGATACTCTTCGTTTATTATCGAATTTATTATTAATTGGACGATTATCATGATTTTCAATTAGATTAATCTTTCGATTTTATAATTCGTGTTAATATAATATTAATAAAACGGAGCATTTGTAATGAGTAGTGCATGTGAATTTGAAATTTTATATAAATATCGAACGAAAATAGTACTTCTTTCGTGTCTTCTGTTTCTTACGATATGTTAAAAAGTGCGTTTCTCATGAAATTATTCCGCGGGAGTGTCGTGCAAAGTGTCTCGCTATCGTCCTATATATAATTAATTATTATTATTCGTAGTTTCGGAAGTGAATGTGAGTGCTACGAAGAAATAGCAAAGGATGAAAGAGAAAAAAGGGAGAAAAGCATCGAACAATACATACGGAGCAACGAAATATAAAATGTAAGTCATTTATAAATTATTTATCAATCATGTTACTTTTAGGCAAATTGTTACTTTTTCACCCTTTCGAATTTATTCTTAATTATCATCTAATATATAATGCATATATAAAAAGTATTTCAATTTTTATTTTAGAATATTCCAAATAATATAATAAAATATTTTTCGTGTTAATTGATATTTCAAGATAGTTCAATATTTTATAAAATATATTCACAATAATGTAATTATTACTTTATATATAAGAATTAGATATTTTTAAATAAATTTTTATTAAAAGTTTATATTCAAAATAATGTTGAATAATTATAATTTACAATATTAAATATTTGTTTAAAAGGCAAAAAAATTGATTGCGCGTAATAATTAATTTTATCAATTAATTTAGATATTTAATTCTATTAGAAAATAGATTTATAAAAATATTTATAAAATTGAATGTATTTGCATTTAATTTGTGTTTGGTCTTTGCGTAACGATTAATATTCGCGTCAGATGTTTCATATATCGATAGCATTCCGAATTTTTCCTGACCTAAATAATCTACGAGGACTGAGCTAAATACTCCACGCGGACTCAATCGATAGCCAATAATCATAGATCCTCGATCCTTAAATCCAATAGAAAACTCGGATTTTGTCACTCGCGAAGTATCTCGCGTCTTATTCGCGTTTCTTCTCGCATCCTTGTCGCACCCTCGTTGCATCCTTTTCTCTAATTGCTTTTAAAGGACAAGCTCGAGCGAGCCTCAATTCGGCTTTATCTATTGTAACTCGATATGCAGATAAAAACTAAACCAAAATAATACCGATTTTCATGTCCGCCTGTCATCACTTTCTTATCGCGTACAAGATTTATGTCTTAATTTAGTTACTCGCACAAATTTACTTCATATATTTCAGTTACTTACACACTAGTTTGTAACAGTATAGTTTTTTTGAGCATTTTCTCTTTAAACTCGATTTATTAAAGGTGCACTTTATATATTATTCATATGTTACAATTAAAGCAATCAATGTCATCTGTATAAATGTTTAGATATACATCTATTCTTTTGTTTTTCAGCTATAAAATATTGTTGTAATTAATGTACATTAATTCATTGATAATTTCGATTTGCATTTAAAAAAAAATATATTTAAAACATTTTAACTATATCTTCTAAAAAATTATTTGCAGATTTTAAAAACACATTTATTGTTCTATATAAATAATTCACAAAAAATGTTATAAAAAGACATAATGCTTACTTAAATGAGAGATATGTTGTGTTACATTTTTAATCAATAAAAATTTTCATTGATTCAGTTTAAGATAGTATGTTTTATATATATACAATTAGACAGCTTCTTATTCTGATTGCTTTTATCTTTCGGTCGACATTTCGCATATAGGAACGGAAATAAATAATAAGAAAAAGAAATAAGCAGTTATATATTAATATGAAAGCTGTTGCAAATCTAAGGAGCAGCAATTGTGATAATAATTATTATATATAATATATACAATATAATATTATATACAATATAATTATTATATAATTTTCTCATTGTTATTTATTATTCTAACATCTCTGTGAATTAGATTCCAATTTTCCTTTATTAAAGAAAATGATCGTTGTGTACCTAATCTTTTATTCAATAATATTCATATAAGTAGACATTACAATGAGAAAAAAAAATTTTATTTTAACTAAATGCTTACATACTTATTTCGTACATGACGTAAAAATCGGAAGCGCTATAATAAACCAAATTACATTACTGAATGATATAATCAATCCCACACATAAATTATATAAAATTATATATAATATAAATTTCTCTCTTTCTCTTTCATATATATAAATTATATTATATTATAAATTTATATAATGCAACCCCCCACGGGTACACCTTGACGCGGTGGGGTGGCTCAGTACTTGGATGGTGCCTTGAGGTTTATTTAAAATTTTTTTATTTAGGATAAATCTCAAGGAGCCTGAAGGGGAAGCTAAGTACCCAGCATAATATTGCCACGAGTCGTACAATGGCTCATATGTGGTACACGCATTTGATGCGTTGGACGCATTGCGTCGTCGACTTTCTGTTGTCGGTGCCGTCAACGTGCCGCGGACGGCGGCGTCTCGTTACCGCGTTTTCGCGTTTAGCTTTCTCGCGTCATCGTGTTTTCGCGCTTCCGCGTTGGACTTTTCATATAAAAATCCCAATTTCATTATTGTCACGAATCTCTAATTCCGATGCCAATTAACTAGGATTTCGAGTTTGTACACGTTGCGCTATGCAACGTACACTCGTGCTTCGTGCTCCGTCAAGTGATTCGGTCCGAATTGGTTAGAACTCGATCGATTGTTTAAAATAGTCGTCAATGGGTCCCTTCTCTTTGCTCGTCTACAGCCACACGTACTGCGTGTGTTAACCCTGTCGAGGAGTCGAGTGAATTTCCTTAGGCAGGATTTTCGCTCAGTAAAAGAGGTTGCCTTCCCATTTTCTAAATTGCTGATTGCTAGGATTTAAAAAATGTGGGTATCCTCTTCTTTTTTCGTTTACTAGCCTGGTATAGCATATAACAACCGCAGGAGGCATAATATGTCCGGGCGGAGCACCTGAAATCGTGCTTAGCGGATCCAGATTAGATACGAGATAGGATAATTATGCGCGAAAAAGAGTTGGTGAACTTCATTTTCCTCTATTTCCGTCAATCGTTTCGTCTTCTTTCCGGTTTGGACTTAATCCTTGCTCGTTGTACCGTTGCATTCCCGACCTATTGACTCGAAGTGGATTCTCGAAATGGGATTTTCGCTCGTACTGAAACCGGGAGTGGCGTTAAAAGTATATACATATTAAGTATATACATCGCGCGACTAAATAGAAAATTTTTTATCGTACCGAAATAGTGCGGGAAGCGCTTAGTATCGCGCGTAAAAGTGCGAAAATAGCGATAAAAATATCGCTCGTGAGTGCGGGAGTGTCGTAAAGTATCGCGCGTTCAAGACTGAGAGGAGGAGGAGGCCTAGGAGAGGCATCCTACATCAGCGGAACAACCTGATGGTGAGTACTATTTATATTATTTATTTATATTAATTATTATATCGCGTACACTAATTTGAATCATTTATTTGAATGATGAAACAAGAAAGATTCAAAGAAAAAAGATTGTATATAAATAATCCTATAAAACTTTCTATTTAAAAAAATAGGTTTTTCAGAATTTAAAAAATTATTGTATATTTATTTATTTGTTTATTATTGCACATATCGGATATAAAATTCCGTGCGTACAATAACAATTAAATATAATGAAAGATTAATTATTTTAAGAGCTGCTAATTATATGAATTTTATATTTGTATGTTACAGATAACGTAGCTTCAATATTGACAACTCCGCTGTTGCGCATCAGTGTCGGTGAGTGAAAAACTTTTATTTAATTTTAAGGTAACGGATTTGTGTAGAGCTTGTAGATGTAGATTGTAGATTGTAGATTATAGATTGTAGGTCCGTTACCTTAAAATGGATGGGCTAGAACAAATTAAATTATATAATTTTTTAAAGTTTTTTTTTCAATATACATTAAAGCTTATTAAAAATACAAAATTGAAATATTAATTAAAGGAAAATTTCATTTTTTTTATTAATTTTACATTATAATCAATTATTTATTTTATTTAAAATAAATAATATACATAAATACAAAACATAAAGAACATAGTAATTTTATTTTTTAATACTATATAATAATTTACTTTTATAATGCATACTGACATTATTTTAATTTTTTATAGTCCATTATTTTTATGTATTATAACATTAAAAAACTTTGCTTTAATGGATATAAATCTAAGTAAATTATCTATTAAACCATATGTAATGTTTAAAAACACCAATGAATGATACTATAGAGTGAAAATATAGTAAATCTTTATTATAAATTTTTTATTATAAATAATATTATATATTGCAAAAATTGCAATCATTTAATTTTGATTAATTTGACACTATATAGCATTATATTAATTAAAGTAAAGTTATATTAAGATATATAGCAAACGGTCATAATATTATGACTGTAAATGAGCGTAAAATTATGTACCGGTTTATGTACCGGTGAAAATAAGTAGCCGGCAATGGAAGGAATTTTTCTCCTTCATTGATCTATGAACAGGTCAAAGCTTTATCCTTAGCTAAAAAACAGCCAAATGCCCGGATATTCAAAAAATAAGTTAATCTAAAAACGTGCAATAGCACATAATAAACGCGTAAATTAATCGGATAAAATAAACGGGTACGCATAAAATAATAACATATAAAAATAAACTTAGAAACTCGTGAAAAATAAAGAAACACTGCGTTCGTGTAATAAAATCCTAATTAGGGCATATTCCCCAAATCTCAAAAAATCGCATTTTTGCTGGTTTAATTTGCAGAGCAATTAGGGCTGTTAGGATTATTGAAACTATTAGGATCGTTAAAGTTGTTAGGATCCCTTAGTAGGATCGTTAGGATTGTTAAGATCACTAGGGTTGTAAGGTGTCACCAAAATTGTTTAGGATGATTGGGATTGTTAGAATTGCTAGATATAATATTTTATATAATGGGATTATCTATTTATTATAACTTTATTATATTATAATTTATTATATTTAATTTTAATATACTATAAGGCTTTTCTTATAGAATATTAAAATTAAAAGTTATAATGTAAGATCAAAAAATTATATATCATTTTTACAAAGCTGTACAATCAAGATTAATATATAATGTTCGACATCATTCTTGATTTTTAAAAATATTTACATTGCATATATAATGCGAATTATATGTAATGCGAATGTTTAATTTTTGCGTTATTTAAATAATTTATTGCGAAATAACAAAGTCAAGCAATATATATAGACCTTGTAAGTGTTGTATACCATTCGATAGGAAATTTTATCCAAAAATTTGTGTTGTGGAGGCTCCCCTCTTGTAGAGGCCTCTGAGCTTCAGCTCCTGTTGCCCCCCCCCCTCCCTAAATCCGGTCCTGTTACTATCGTAAAGAAGAGTATATTATACCCAACATTCGCGATAACAAATGGAAACGTCGATATCTTCGACTGACGTGTTCGCGGTCGAATTTGTGTCGAGTCCCATCGCGGAATTTATTAAATCTCAACCGCATCTTATGCATTATCCCTTTGCACCATTCGAGTAACGGACAAGATATATCTTGGATTTTTCGCGTTTCTATTTACATTGCTTTTGCACTGCATGGATCGAGTCAGCGGATTTCGAAATTGATACTTGCTCGGCATTTTTGCCGAGACACCTTCTTTTAAGAATTTATATAGGGTTACATAAGGCAAGACAATATTCCTAAAAATATTGTATTGATATTGAAAAGTTGAATTTTCGAAATATATATATATATATATATATATATATATATATATCGAAAATTGAATTAAATTTTTTATATATTTTCTATATTAATATAAATATTTTTATTTGTTAAATATAATTTTTTAAATTTGTATATAATATAGTATTTTTTTCATCTAATTTACAAATACACGTATACAATATTTTAACTGTTTTAAAAACAAATGTTTTAATAACTGTTTTGAAAACAAATATTTTAACAATCGTTTTAAAAACAAATGTTTAACAACTGTTTTAAAATAAATGTTTTGAAACTTTTATTTTAAAAACAAATAGTTTTAACAACCTTAGTCTTGGTACTGTCTTATGATAACTGATAATTAAAAAAAATCTTGTTATAATATTATCTCGAATTTCGAGACAAGACAAGACAGTATCAAGACTAGTCTTGTATTTCGTATAACTTTATATTTACAAGTAGAACGCGGAAGTTCTCGCCAAGTTTTCCTGATATATATCTCAATGAAAATCTGCAGCCATTTGCAGAAACAGTGTAAAAAAACTACGCATTTCATGCATACATACATTTCCTGTGTCGGAAATGAATTATTGCGAAACTTTCCTGAAATTAACAGATAGCCGTCCATGCAGCGACATCAAAAATTTTCAAAAGGAGGGGAAAGAAATATTTAAGATACACACACACATATGCATGAGGCGAAAGACCATTAAAACATCTGAACGTTATAAACCCCGTATATAAAGTCGGCGCATTTATCATCTGACTCAAACTATCCCTAATTCTCGCGCGAAATCCCGCACGTCATATTTCGCAAGGATCGTTCGAGGCTGGTCCCTCCCCTTTCTCTCACCCTCCTTGGATGTATTTTTAAACGCTATCGCATAAAGCGTGTTGATACACCTCCGGAGATCATTAACAACCGGGCTTAACGCGAGCATAAATAGATTAATCGACAAAACTTGGCAACTTCCTTCGCGTGTCTGTGTATGTATTTATAACAGAACAGCTTTATACAAGCTCGTGATACCTCGTGAACAAGCACGATCGTGAATCACGACGGGTCCTGTCGTACAAGAGAACGGCTTCGTTGATTTTCGCCTCTCGACGCTCTTAATTGCGCGATAATTGCCGGCTGCAAAGTCGTCGTCGTTGCTTTTAAGTCGTGGTAAGAAATACGGCGCGAGATTTTTTCCTCCCTCGACGTCGTCGGAACTCGCGAGGAGTGCTAAAGAGACCACTTCGAGAGAATTAGAATATAAGACTCAAAATAAGATAATATTTGTAAAGATATTCTACTGTTACTGAAAATTTTCGAAAACTTAAATCTTGCTTTGAGTGAATCTCTTCGTAGCAAAAATCTTATCTTGTATTGTCTTGTTGATTTTATTGACAATTTTTACCTGATATTAAATGATTATTATAATAATATTTAACATAATCTTTATAATTTAAGATAATTACTATTTATACATAATTATTACATAATTTAATTATTATTTATGTCATTCGTGTTTACTTCCCAAAACGCAATACATATATATATGTTTGTTTTTAAAAGGAAGCAGTTTTTGAATTTGTTAATATAAATGTTTTTATTTATTAAATAATTTTTTAATAAAGGTAAAAATTTTAATACGTGTTCTTTTTGTGTACTAATATTACAAAATGTTGACATCAATTTATTTGCTGTATAAGGATTAAGATTTAAAACTCAAGACGAGACAATTTTCGCAAAAATATTATATTAATCTTATCGAAAATTTTCGATTCTTCAGTCTTGTCGTGATCTTGAGTGAATTTCGTAGCAAAAATCCCGTCTTATATATTGACTTGTTTCTATTTTATTAATAATTTTTACCTAATACTGAATGATTGTCTAAAATAATACTTCTATATAATTCTTATAATATAGTTTAAGATAATTATTACTATTTTTTCGTTATTCGTTATGTTATTCGTTTATTTTTCAAAACACAATACACAGAATGTCTCACAGAATGTCCTTGCAATTAATTAGTTGATATTTATAAACGCATATAAAGAGAAGAGAAAATAAAATATTTTTTAATAAAAGACAATTTTGTTCACTATATATGAATTAAAAACAACCGGATAGATTTTATTATTTTGTAAATATCTATAAAAAAAATATTGACAAGTTTAATTGATATATTTTCCAATCAAATTCTTTCGGAAACTGTAAAAAGTTTTCAAAGATATTTTCGATATATCTCTCGGTACATCTCGTCAAAATTAAAACAGATATCAAATATCTTTCGTAATGAATAGGCAAAAAAATGTTATAGTTTTATACAATTTTCGAAAAATAAGATTCGATAATATATCATATCATTAAGACTGTCGATATTCTTTTATAAACGTTTATTAAATGATAAAAATGATAGCTGATTAATTTCGGCAACTTTCTGTATGATATCCTATATGTGTATATAGGATGCCCTATAAGATCAAAGTTAGGATTTCTAATTAGTTTTCAAGACAATAGGAAGATTAGGATTATCAAGAGAGATGATTGGTCCTGTCACAAGATTAAGGGTTTTTAAAAAGATTTATAATTCTGAGAGAAAAAATCACTATTTTATATAAACTTAAATAATTTTATTTAATAAATAAAAATATTTATATTAATAAATTTATGGAAACAATTAATATAATAAAATAAATGATATAAAATTTTACACAGTTATTTAGATACACAAAACTTTGTATACTATATATATATATATATATATATATATATATATATATACATATGTATAAATATATACATAGTGTGTGCAAAGTTTCATGTATCTAAAATTTTATACTATTTATTTTGTTTATTCATTAATTGTTTCTATAAATTCATTATTATAAACGTTTTTATTTATTATAAATTTATTATTTATTATATTTTTTAATTTTAAATATAATATAGTGATTTTTTCTCATGCAATTTATAAATCTTTTTAAAATCAATAATCTTGATAAAACCAATAATCTCTATTGATAATCTTAATCTTCGTATTCTTGATAACTAATTAAAAATCCTGTCTTAATCTTTTATCTTCTTTTCAATTTCGAAACAAAATAAAACAATATTAAGACTAGTTTTGATATCCCAAATATTGCAATCCTAGAAAAAAATCATTTTTTTCGGATCTTTCCATGTCGAATATTCCATGTTCATATACATATAAACATTTTTCTCAGTGTTATTAAGAAATGTATGTTTACGATATAATTTCGTTCATAAATTATAGTATAAAAAATATAGAATATTTTTAGTGCAAGACAGGATGTTAGTTCCCAGAACCAATTATTTTTCTGAAATAGCGGATTTAATCTCTAATCCCGAGAATCTGTAATCTCCTTCCGAAGTTTAGGCGAAGACGTCCGCGAAATTTTGTCGAATTAACGTATTTAACGATGACGAGTATGAGCAGGTAGATAAGTTCATCCATCGACTGGACTAACTTGGTTAATTTATGGCGGACAAAGGGGGGAAACTTAGAGCTAAGATAGATGGAATTGCCGGGAAGTGGACCGGATTGTCGGCGTTGCTCGCCGGAAATTTCAGGCCAGTTTCCGCATCAGACGTCACTGCAGTTGACAGCCACGTTTGAATGTAATTATGCCAATTTAATAAGCCGATCCTGCGAGGTAGAGAATCGAACGTCGCTTGTCATCATACAAGATGGATTTATTAATATTGACATTAAAGATAAACGAGGCAAGACAATTTTTCTATCATGCAACTCTGCAGGAGATAAAAGTTTGACTCTTATTCCGTGAAAAAGTGTTTTAGAAAAATGTACACAATTTTCTTTCATATAATAGTTGAAATAAAATTTTCCGTTTTAGCAAAAAATATTAAATATATTATATTAATTTTTTTAGAACTTATTAATTTTGTATAATATTTAAGATATTGGCAATATATTTCCCCTTGCGCAAAATATCTCTAATGTGAAAATAAATTTATTAAAATATGGTACTTACTTTTATTGGGAAAATAAATTTATTATTATCAATTTAATTTCCATTATTTTATGAGAAAACATAACACAAAAGGTCTTTTTAAGCGAAAAATATATATATATATATATATATATATATATGAGAAGAAGCGTGCAATAAAAAACTTATTTTACAGAAAGTTAGATCCAAAAAGTTCTCTTTACCTAGGATTTTCAAACAAGTCGGGAAAAAGAATCTAGAAAATCAGAAGATTGTTAAGGAATTTTTTTTACAAAATTTGAGTGTAGATTATATTGTAAGATAAAATTGCTGCTAAATAATAAAAAAATTCTTTATAAATTGAATATTAATAAATTTCTGCGTAATAGTATCGTTCCTCCCTGGAACAAGTATAATCCTCTGCTAAATCATCTTTGATTAACTTCAACTTGAACTTGTATATCCCGCATGAAGAGCCTGACATGTATTTATTGTAGCGCGTAAAATTTCCATCGCAAGAACCTCGCTCGCCGCGGCCATCTGGGTCGACGGATATAATTGCTTTTGTCTCCTCGAGTATTCGCCAGCCGGCATTAATCCGGAGCTATGTCTGTTTCGTCGTGCTTCTATATTCGCGACGTAATATAAAAGATTTATTCCAGATGCGATCGTGCGTCACTTTTTCATTAATAAAGGGCCGCGTAAAAAAAGAAGAAATTGCGTTGTTCTTCTTCTCGTGACTTTTCAGCCGCCATCGAGCTCCTGTTTAGCACGAGTCCTGAATTCAAAATCAGCCGTGCGCTCAGTGTGTGTCGCAGTTCATATAAGTTTGCCGAATTTACATTTTGAACGTGTGCGACGGATTATCATTTCTCGGTAATGTAATCTCTGTAATATAATAAGTTGTGTATTAATAATATCGTTTGCAAACTTTCTCGACTCGACTGTCAATGTGCTAATTTATTTTACAAAGAGAGAGAAAAAGAAGGAAGGGGAGGGGAAAGAAGCTTATATTCAGATCGACAGATTGGATAATGGATACTCACATTCTTGACTCTCTTTACTCGACAATAGCAGAGAGAAAAGATGCGCGGAATGGCGGGTAATTAACGGAGCGGGAAGTAGGTTTCTGTGCATCCGTGTTGGGGCCGGCTGCAGACGCAAGCAGGCGGAAACAGATTTTTCACAGACCGGGGACTGGAGGAGAGTCGGTCGCGCGCGATGAAAAATGAGAGGATGGAGAAGGGAAGTAAAAGGGGTAGCAGCGGGTCGCCTCGAGGTATTCCAGCTGTATCGGGAAATGGAATACGTGATAACCGAGGCTTTTCCGTTGACGAAGTACGAACGTAAGTATACACATCGTATAATGGACCGGATTCGCGAATGTAGACAGATTCGCATTCGACAAATCGCGGGAGAAAGCATTGAAATCTCGAAACGATTTTTTATTATGGTCACACGAGATGCCGAGACTAGACTTTTGTTTTGTCTCGGGAAATTCAAGACAGAAATTCAAGAAAATTTTTTTACTCTCAAGACAATACAAAGACTAAGATTGTTAAGAGATTATTAATTTATTGTTGAGATTATTGATTTTTTAAAAATAGCTAAAATATATATATTTATAGATTATATTAAATAAGAAAAAGTTACACTATATATACTATATTATACAAATTTGAAAAATTTTATTTAATAAATAAAAATATTTATATTATGATTTAGAAACAATTAATATAATAAATTACATACAATTTTACTCAATTGTTTAAATATTTTAAACTATATTATATTATTTTAAACAATTATTCAGTATTGTTAATAAAATCGAGACAAGATAATACAAGACAAGATTTTTGCTACAAGAACTAAGATTTAATTTTTTGAAAATTTTCAGTACCAATACAATATTTTTACGAATATTGAATTGAGTTTGTGCAATATTGTATCATTCTTGTACGTCAAATAAATTCGTGTTAATAATTGTTTCGTAATATTAGTATGCAAAGAAGAATTTGCATGAAAATTTTTGCTTTTCTTTTCTTTCTCTTTTTTTCTTTTTTAAAAAGTTTGAAAATGCTGAACGCAAAATGAAGCGCCGCATCAATTAAGCATCTGGTGAGAGATGTAAAAAGTTCTCGAGCTGTTGTTGGACGAGTTCAATGAAAGTTGCGAAATAACGTAATATTAGCGCGCGATATTCCGCTTGTCTCGCATAAGTTTTATTCGGCTTATACCGAGGTTTTATAATTTAACAGTGTCATCGCGCAGTTTGCAAACATTTCTTTTCTTACCCGAAGCAGTGGATCGAATAATTTAAATAGCAAGCTGTCATATATACCGATCCGTTTATTAATTCATTAGGAAGAATAATATTTTCAAAAATTGTTTAATTATTTAATTAAATAAAATCTGTTTGAACGACGATGTAAAATTCGACATGTACGGTATAATAATTTCTCGAATATTAATTATTAATTATATTGAGCGTTGTTAATTGAATAATTTAAATCCTATATTTGTGTTACAGATCAAATAGTTTCAATATAATGCCGTTGCATCGACCTATGAATGATAAACTTTTATTAATAATAAAAAATTATTAAGTGTATATCTCAGTTTTCTATTTTTTATTTAAACTTCTATTTGTTGTATATAAATTCTATTCATTTTGCTCTGCCTTTTTCAACTTTTTTTTAGTCAACGATAATGCAGGAATAACAATTACGAAAGCTTTGTATAATTTCCCTTCATATAATTCGAGCATAGTTTCATCCCTCTCGAAATTATTGATGGATTTAATAACTGATGAAAAAATAATGATACATAGAAATCCAAACGACACGCTATCTCTTCCCAGCCTCTCATTCGATTGCCCGTACTTTTCAAACGCTCATGAATAAAAGTTTCCCGTCGAACAGGAGGCAGGTGAACGCGATTTACGACACGATCGATGCAGAGTCCCATCATGATATCATTGATAGAAGAAAGTTCGGGATTAAAGACCGCCATTTAATTTCCACTTTAAAGCAAAACAAGCGAAAACAGCGACGATCCAAGGGAGAGAAGAGAGAGAGAGAGAGAGACTAGTCGGAATCGTTAATGAGACCTCCTATCCGAATGTAACAAAAGTCCGGTTTTTGAATTGCAGATTCCTTCGGCGCGGGCGATCCAAGATAAGAGCGTCGAGGAAAAATATCACGAATCGCGCCGAGATTACGGATGCGGAATGATTTATCAGATTATATTCCGGAGAGACATTTTCCCGTGACTAGAACGTTGCTCCGTCGACGATGGAACATGAGTTGAATTATACATCTCGCCTGAACGCCCACATTTCAAACAGCTCGTATTCGATAAAAGAAAGATCGTTAGTCGTTATTCGATAATGCATCGTTATAATTTTATACGCTTAAATTAACTATGCATCGCAAGTAATTAATATGCCTGATTCGCCTGTATTGTTACGTTATCGCATACATGTCACGTTACGACGCATAATGTGACAAGTGAGTGAAGGGAAATAATTCTTGTTTTGTTAGATAAATGTTTCATTAATACGTCATAGTTTTGTAGTAGCTAAATAATTGTTATTAAATAATTATCTAATAAGTGTATTTTAATGTGGATTAATTTCTTTAAGATACTATTTTAATCATTAATAATTTAAATAATATTATTGTATAATCAATGCATACATGGATACAATTTTATCATAACACTTTAATAATAAGATTGTAGAAGCGCCGAAATTTTGTTTGACATCGTAATACAATGCAATTGTTATAAATATTTTGATTTCTATAATTTTATTCACGTATTTTAATTATAAATATATATTAAATCTATATAAAACGGAAGAGCTATATGAAAGTACTAAGTTATAATTTTTAAGGTTATAAGTATTATAAGATTAATAAAATATTTATTGTATATATATATATATATATATATATATATTTATTTATTTATTTATTTATTTATTTATTGTTTATTTATTTATTTGCAAATTTTTTATTTATTTATTTATTTATTTATTTTGCAAATTTTTTTATATAATGCATTAATTGTAATGGAGGATAAAAAGAAGTCTTTTTATATTATATCATTGCCATATTTTACAATTATCTTTTATAATCTACAATCCTTATTTTTAAAACTCCCCACTTGCAATATTAAAGTTAGATTGTTTTCAGATGCGATAACATCAATTTCACGAGAAAGTATTTTTGAAGGTATTTTGGCAAATAATAATACTAATTCACTCAATAAAGTATATATTTATGTCGCATAATATCGTATTTTATCCTATTTTTAAATATTTTAATAAAATAATTATTGCTTTCTCAAAAAGTATTAATTAATTGTATATTTTATAATGTAATATTATTTAATTGTAATTTATAATGTGGTGTAGGAATTAATTTAAATAATTATTTAATAAAAATAAACAGTTGCGCAATTATTAAATAATAATTAAAAATTTATCTGCATCTAACAAAATAACAGTATTTCTTTTTAGATCGCTCGCTTGTCACACTATCTGTGGACACTATCTTGATGGAAAAAAAATAAAAAATAAAAAGAAAAATACACCAATGTCATCAACGATGCGCGGACGCTTCTTATCCCGATCTCGCCGCGCCATAAATAGTCGCGGTGGCATCGATTAATCGATTCGTTGCTTTCTCCAGCAGCGTTCTCGCGTTATGATTGAACTTCCAAATGCGTGCTCGAGAGATTTTTGCGTCCCGAATTCTCGAGCGCCTGAAAAAACATGACAGCGCGCAAAAAATTTCAAGGTTCAAATTGAAGCTACGCTGTTAATGCCACATGATGACTGTCATCGTCTTTTATGTGTCACTTTTATGCGTTAGAGTTAAGAGGAAAGATATTTTAGCGGATTTATCGAAGAGAAAATGTGAGTGAAAGACACGGCTAGAGATACTAGTCTTGATACTTTTTTTTGAAATTTAAAACAAGATCAAGCCAAAATTTTTAATTAGTTGTCATGACAAGATCAAGAGAAGAGAGATTATTAATCTTGTCAAGATTATTAATTTTTAAAAAAGCTAAAATATGTATATTTATAAATTGAGAAGATGAGAAAAAATCATTATATTACATACGAACTTAAAATAAAAATTTTATTTAGAAAATAAATGAAAATTTTATTTAAACTAATCATATAAATAAAAATTTTACTTAATAAGTAAAGACATTTATATTGACAGAAAAATTAATACAATAAATTTTAATAATTTAATCATTTTCAGATTAATTAATATAATAAATAAAATAAACAATATAAAATTTTACATAATTATTTAATCATACACAAAACTTTGTGTACAACACATGTACACATGTTCTTTGATTGTATTGATATGTATGAATTGTGTGCATTTTGACATCACTATAGGCTACTTTTCGTAAAGATCACGAATATACATTATGTTTTTGGAAGTAAATGCGAATAATATAAATAATTATCTCAAAATTATATTATAAAGATAATTTTTTATTTTAAACAATTGTACAATATTAAATAAACAAAATAATATAATATAATCGAGACAAGACAAGATGAGATTTTTGCTACAGAGATTTATTCAAGCTCAGGAAATAAGATTTAAGTTTTCGAAATTTTCAATAAAATATTTTGACGACTATTGTCCTGTCTTGAATCTTCTGCAACCCTAGGCATCGTTCCTCGCACAAGAGCATAATGCGAGCTAAGTTTGCAGGAAATTGAGATCGGTCTGTTCCCAGGACAGACGTAGGCACTTGAAAGCATCTGCATGGACAGTATCGATGACCGATATATCGATGAGCACGCGGTTTCTCGAACGTCATGCGGAAAATAGCATTGTTGCGGGCGGAGAATGTCACGTGTCTGGAAGGAAAATGTTAGGAAATTATAATTTGGCGAATTTTCAATTGTAATTCGCCAAATGTATAATAAAAATACGCACGAATATTGCGGAAGCTAACGTGTGTGTACAACGCACACCACGTAACTTTGTTTGACTTTAATATTCATTGAAATTTTAACCCGTGGAACGCTAGCGGAGCTCACGGCGCATCGTGGATTTATGAGCAAGCGGGTCAAACCACCCAACAACACACAGCGCCCCGGATAATGCTTAGGGTGTGTGAGAAAAGGGCTGGAAGAAACCATCGGCCACAAAGACGTTATTAATACGAGCTCGCAAGCGCAGCCATGCGATCCAACTGGAAATTACTCTCCCTCTCCGATCTCCCCATTCATTCCACGAATCGCATCTTCCGAGTGTCAATTTTTTGAGAATAAAAAAAATTAGCGACGAAAATTGTCAATTTGCTCCATCTGTCAAATGCAATATTTTCCAGAATAGGAAAAAAAAATTAAAAAAATCTGGTATCTCTATTTATGTCGATTAAATGCTAAATTATAGCAGCAGAAGATGAAGAGCGATTAAGAGACATTCGATTGCAATATACCATGATTGTTATTTAAATCAACTTACTGTTATAATTCAGCGCTTTTTCTCGATTTACGCGTCGTTTGCATAATCGACCGGCGATGTTCAAAGAGGACGAAACGAACGAGCAGATTAATGCTGAACAGATTTATGATGCACTGACATTTTAATTAATTGCCATGGAGCAGAGCTCTTAAAATCAAAGATCTCGAAAATTCGTAAAGGTCAACCGGCGAGCTCCACGAGGAGGCTTGATTGCGACTGCAGGTCGCATTTTTATCAGGAGAATGACGGGGTAATCCGCGCTGACATTTCATGAAAACGCTTTGCCGTTCTGACAAGTCATTCCGATCTCTTCTCCGCGGAACAAAGTTCATTCGGATGAAACATCGCTCGTGTTTAAGCTCTCTCTGGTTTTCTGTCAAATAAATATCAACCGATGCGAACAATCCCGTTCGCATTTTATCTAATTTCCTTCCTGTCACACGAGAAAGCGCATACACCTGCCCCCGCGAAAGAGATTCTTATAGATTTCCCTGCAGATTCTCCATTTACTGAAAATATCACGCGCGAGACCTCAAAATTCGAGACGCGATTTACGCGGAGACGCCCGCCTCTATCAATATTTATCTCCAAGCCTCTGTATATATATCGGCAACTGCTCCAGATAAATCTGGAGCAAAGAAACGGCACGAGCTTCCATTAAGGATCTCTTCTGCGAGATCGCGCCGCATCATCATCATCCATTCCTCAGCCGCGAAAATTCGAGGTCGCGGGGCGACCACCACCAGAAGCCTCCTCTCGCTCGCGTTCGACGTGTAAAAAGTCAAACTTCCTCCCCGGTTAACATTTGCGACCGCGAATTCGCGCTCGACTCGTAAATCACCTCGACAAATGCACGAGCGCGGGCGATAAATCGCGCAGAGGAATTTTTAATCCGCGAAACGAGCAGAAGAAAGGATTTTAGAGCGACGTTGGACAAAAAGGCAAGGAAAATGGAGTTTTCCCCAAGTGTGGGAATAGAGCTGCCGACAATAAGTTTCTCGGGCCAGTCTGATTCGAGGGTAGATAAAATGAGTCATATGATTATTCGTCTTTTTTTCGCTCTCACGTGTTCTTCCATCGTCGAGCGAAAGATTCTCTCTTGGGGAGCGAGAACGGTATCTTTGTGGAAATCAAATTTATACTCATTATTTACTCGTATTATTACAAATCAAATATGGATCTCACTTTTATTTAAATTATATACATATACATATAAATTATATATTATTGTTATATATTATTGTAACATTGTAATAATGTATAAATTTCTTCCCTCTGTCGTGCAAATTTATTCTACAGATGCGATTTAAAAAAAAACGGCGTTATTTATGCCCGAAATATCAGGTGAAATTAATTTTGTACGAATTTCCCGATAGGTAAATGTTAAATATTGTCGGAGTCGCTCATACGATATGTAACAACCAAAAAAAAAACTAATAATGCCGCTTGATCGAATTATATTTTGTGAGTCACGCAACATTCTGCAACAGAGGACCAGCATAAAATGAACGTCAAACGGAAAGACGAGGTTGGCGTGGTAGAAATTAACTTACGAGAATTTGCGGCACGCGAAAGACGAGTGACGTTGTAACTTATTGCGCCCCCGCGGGCTTTAAATTAAGACTTTACCTTAAGAAAACGTGTACATACACATGTATATGTATATGCATAATACATATATTGTATACATGTACACGCTCGTGCGAAAGTTATTCGCCAATAATCCAGTAAACGTAGTGCATTCGACTACGACTAAGCCAAGATGCTAAAATTCTTGAAAAACATGCCAACATGCGCGTATGTAATTAAAGATAAATGATAAACTATAAGAAAAATATAAGAAAAAAATTGCGAAAGCGATTCTTCTCTCTGATTTTTCTTAAATTGTCTCAACAAAATCTAATCAGGATCTAATATAAACGATAATGTATTTTAATCAACGAGTGTAAAGTTTATGGATAAAGCGAAATTCATCAACATTGCATATTATAAATGTATTCAATATATATATTTCATATTTACGGTCAATATTTGCGATAGACATTCACTATTATCATTTATTGAAAACATCAAAAATAAAAAAACGAGCTCGATGTTCAAGAAAAATTTGCTACTCTCTTTTTTGACTGATTTTATTTAAATTGTCTCAACAAAATCTAATTAGGATCTAATATGAAGAACTTATTTATTTATTTTATTTATTTAACAGTAATATAAAAGTAAAAATAAATATATATATTTGATATTTATATTCAATATTTGCGATAGACATTTACTACGTCATTTATTGGAAATGTCATACCCGCAGAATAAAAAACGAGCTCGATATACAAGAAAAATTTCGCGACCCTCTCTTTTATTTGATTTTATTTAAATTCTCAATCCTCTTAATTAACAAATCTAATCAGGTGTAAATAATAATGTAAATAATAACTTATATATTTATTTATATTAATTAATTAATTAATTATTTATTTTATTAAATTATTTACTAAACAATATATAAAAGTAAACAAATATATGTATGATATTTTCGATCATTATTTGTGATAGACTATTATACATCATTTATTGAAAACGTCAAACTCACTAAACGAAGAGTAAGCTCGATGTTCAAAAAATTCATGAAAGAGATTTTTTTACCCGATTTTATTTAAATTAATTTATTTAAATTTTTGTTTCAACCAAATCTAATCGGGATCTAATATAAATAATAATTTATTTTAATCAACGAATGTAAAATTTATAGTTACGATAAAGCAGAATTTAGATTCATCAAGATTGCATGTTATAAATGTATTCAATAGACAATATATACATGATATTCACGATCATTATTATTTGCGATAGATATTCACTGCGCCATTTATTGTTCGGATATCCGGAAAACGAAAAACGAGCCATCGGGAAACGCCCAGCCGCGTCTTTTAATCTAAAAATCTGATGCGCGAGAGTTGGCGAGAGCCATTATTTTCCAATTTTACGCCGCTTCGACGTGCAAAACAGCGTCTTACGGTGTCGACAAGTAGGACGGCACTGGAGAGGGAAAAATGGTCACCCCGGGAGAAGACGTGACAACAAAAAGATCGCGCCCTGTGGTTCCGCGACGGCGGAAGAAGTATCTGAAATTCTCGACGGAAGTTTTATCAAGTTTTCGAACCTGCTGGAGGAAGCTGGGGGACTCGGGTTGGACGAGGTGATGCGATCGGGGTTTGAGAAGGGTCGTCTCGAGAATGCAGCTCTTTCATTGTTAGATCCTCGAATCGCATCGGTTCACCGAGCCTTCGTTACGTGCCGCGGGCAAACACGATGAATTATTGTCGTCCATCCTCGCACGACCTCGAATCTCCTATCACTAAGGAGTCACGTCCCGGGATATCTTTTGCAATAATTTCCTCGCGATCGCACGATATTACACGCTATTGTAAATAGCTTTCGTGTTCGAGATAAAAAGTGAGTAGTTCGACATGATACTACAATAGATTTATTAAAGGTGAACAAAAATAGTATTTGAAATTAGGCTGCACGAGATTCGAGACAAGACAAGATAAATTATATTGTATTGTTATTGAAAATTTTCGAAAACTTAAATCTTGTCCTGGTTTTCAACGAATTTTTGTGGTAAAAATCTTGTCTTATATTGTGTCTTGTCTCGATTTTAATTTTTATCTAATATTGAACAATTGTTCAAAATAACATTTACCATAATCTTTATAATATAATTTTTAATATAATTATATTTATTTGTATAATTTGTAATATTATTTATAATTTATATTATTTTATTTATAATATCATTTAAAATAATCATTACTATTTATGTCATTCGTTTATTTTCAAAACATTTAATTGTGTAAAATTTTATATTGTTTACTTTGTTTAGCGTATTAAATATATTAATATAAATGTTTTTATTTATTAAATTAAATTGTTTAAGTTTGTATACAATATGCAATGGTTTTTTTTCATCTAATTTAAAAATATACATATTTATAAATTTACATATTTTAGCTTTTTTTAAAAATCAGTAATCTTGAGAATTTTAGTCTTGATATTATCTTGATAATTAAAAATCTTGTCTTAAGCTTATCTTGAATCTCGA
Organism: Camponotus floridanus; assembly: GCF_003227725.1. Classification (NCBI taxonomy): domain Eukaryota; kingdom Metazoa; phylum Arthropoda; class Insecta; order Hymenoptera; family Formicidae; genus Camponotus; species Camponotus floridanus. The sequence continues at coordinate 254,150 of NW_020229425.1, read as the reverse complement.
GATAAGACAAGTCTTGATATCCCATGCAGCTTTATTTGAAATAGAAAATAGAAATACTGACATAATTATTATAAATAATCAAGGTGAAATAATAATTAGTTCACATGTTAATTAAATTATATTTGAAATATATTTTATGAATATTATCAAAAGAAATAAATATTTCAAGTGTATTTCTCATTGAAACCTGATTAATTAAAATTATTATTTCTTGCATAATACACAGTAAATTATCTAAATAATTATTTTTTACTCATTTCAAAACGTATTTACTATTAAGTTTAAAATGTATTCACTATTAAGATATATACTCTCCTTCTTTAACTTTCATAATATATTTCTCTCTTAATTTATTGTATTTTGAATATATAGCTTAAAGTATTCGATTTTCTTTACTTTCGACGTCAGTATTTCAATTGTCGCGTATTTAATATTATTAATGACATTTATAATTAAAAAGAGAATTAGTTACTGAATTATGTAAATATATTTTTATAAGTCAATATGTTTCAAGAGGGAGAGAGAGGCTTTTCTATCTGACGTTCCTAACATCCCTAACGTCCCTTTCTTATATAATCAACCAAAAGATCAGGTGTCTTTGACACGCTGGCTGCTATCTCTGAGACAAAATACGGCTCATTATCTAAGCATTAGTAGATTGGCCGCGCGATATTAAAAGCCCATTAAGCAGCACACGGCCACCAAGTGGATAAATCGAGGGAGAGAGAGAGAGATTTGGGAAAAAAGAAAGAGAGAAGAAGAAGAAGAAGAAGAAAGAGATGAGTGCGAAAATGGTAGAAGTAGAAAGCTTTATCGATGCGTATCACACGTACACACACACACACACACACACACACACACACACACACACACACACACACACACACACACACACACACACACGCACACATACATACACATCGTACTCCGGAGTCCGTAAGCACCAAAATTAAACGGAAATTACTTTAAGCTAATAGGTCAGTATCGAATTCGCCAGCGTGACGTAAAGCTACGTAACTACGTGCCCGATTTTCTAGTTTCCACCTATCTGGCCGTTCCGCTCTTGCGGAGAAACCGTCTTTAAACCGCTCTCTGAGAGTTACGAATTCAATTGCGAAGCTCATTTCAAGCGCGCCGCGATTGCGTTTCTAATGCAAGTTATTTCATTAGCAACTGCGTTGTTCCGGGTTAAGGAAAATTTCAAGAACAGTACCTCTCTTTGCGAGATAATAAGTGCAAAAGGAGCGAAGAGAAGAAGTTTAGCGATGCGAAGTTTCGTATATCGTCGATGAAAAGGGAAGAGGAAAAGATGTGTATATACTAAGGTCACATAAGACTCAAGATAAGATAACACTCACAGTAATAATATTGTATTAATATCGAAAATTTTTGAAAACTTAAATCTTGAATAAATCTTTGCAGCAAAAATCTTGTCTTTTATTGTCTCGATTTTATTAATAATTTCTACATCGCTCTGGAATCGTATACGACTGTATTAAATAGCGGCATTAGGTGTGAGATCTAGATAGCTCAATGGTTTCGAGCAGTTGTTCTGAAAGCAAAAGAGTTGGGTTCCCGATCTAGCCTCTTGCGTCTTGTCCCTAAGAAGCGATTACACAGAATTTTGAGAATTCAATCTTAATCTGATTCAAATTATTGTATAACCTCGGAGATCCTTTCTTGTCAACCACGCAATTGAGTTATTAATCCGTTTTATGTCTTAGCAAAAATGTTTTATTAAGATTTAATTGTGCATGGTGTGTAAGTGGATATTTATTGAAAATCTTCTGGTGGACATCTCCATTAGCTCTTCATGCTATAATGGCGAAGCTTCGACCTCAGCCATTGCAATTTTATCAACGCACTCATTCTTGTGATGCCAACGAGTAGTGAGTAAAATTGAGTAATTTTTATTTTCTCCCTTTCGCATATCTTATTATCTCACCATTTCATTCTTATTATTTCACCAAGAGGGAACTTAATCCTTTTTATTCAAGACGAGATCTTGAGACACAAGTTTCTTTTAAAAATCAATAGATAACAAGATCAAAAATCTTGACAATCTTGGACTTGATAATTAATTACTACAAATCCCTTTCGAGTTTCAAGACAAGACAAAACAATAGTCTTGGTATCTCGTACAATCTTAGTTCACGCTCAATATGTTTGATTCGTAAAAGATAAAGTTGAAGAATTCTCGCAACTCTGTGGGAAGGAGTTATATGTATGGAAGGAGATGTTGTGAGAAACGCACACTGTGTATGACAGCAGAGTCTACATTTGAACTAGGTCGCAAACGCTCCGAGCGGAATTGAACTCTTCGTCTCGATGCATTACTTCCGGCTTGCCGTGAAGTTTTAAGCTATGTTCGATTTATCGATACATGTTGAGGCTCTGTGTACTTTTTAACGCACGGTTATTCCTTTATTCGCAGTGTGTTTCGCAGATAAATAAAATCCCTGGAAATTTTATCCGTACAAAATGGGCGATCTGATAAATTTTATTATACACACATACACACACACATATACTATCTCTCTCTGTTTTTTTTATACAAAACTAAATATTTTAAACACTTTCTAATTTAAGCGATATCGATTATTTTTTATTTAAATTAGGGCGAAAAAATAGCACATTTTACCCTAATTATTTTTATAATAATTAAAGGTATCTTTCTTATATTTATTTTTTACATCAATAAGTTTTAAATTAATCGGTTATTATTAGATTTAACCGCTACAGATGCACACGTTCTTACGTCATCGGGAACCAGTGACGTCATCGATAGGATTACAATAGCAAACACATACGAGACTAGGATGCACATAGAGCCACGATCCTGTTATTCTACGTGAACCAACAAAGTGTCACGAAAATAGATGGCGATATATGAATATCGAGAGCTCGACAAACTCATGATTATGGAAGACCTTTGGGAGAGATTTTGGAAGCCCTTTGCACCCGTTATTCCGCTAAATGATCAAGCTAAATTTATACTGGCCGAAACTCTCATTTAAATGCTCCCCTGAAAGCCATCGTGTTTTTGCTCCCTGCAATCCTTGTCTCTCGAAATGAGTGCGTTTTTTAAATTCGTCTTTGCGAGTAAAAGGATCGAGATAAGAACATCTTTAATCATGCTTGCAAACGTGCATTTTGTTTTTTTTTTTTGTATTTATTTGTGATCTTCGATTGGAGACTGTATCGCTTCGCATTCGATCCGCATTTGTAACCAGTCCGCCTTCGCGACTTCTCTTACCAACGAAGTAGGATACTTTTCGAGAGAGATTTCTTTCGAATCCATTGAACAGACGGAAAAGAGCATCTTGTTTTCTCAAAAATATATATATATGTCAGCTCTGTGAGCGAGCATTTGTTTCAATGGGTGAAAATGGAATTCATTTAATATTTGAAAGAATCAGTCATGGAAAGATATTTTATCCTGAATACCGTAAATATACAGTAATCGAGTCTAAATTTCTCCTGCTTTCTTTTGCAAATACATATTGTATTCTAGCAATGAATGAAAAATTGATAATTTTTAGGAATAAATATAAATTAAAAAATTGTTATATTAAAAATATTTAATAAAAATAAAATCCCGATACGAGCATTGAAGGTTATTTATAGAAATTATTATTTTCATATGTCAAAGTCAAAGTCCGTTTAATAATATAAAATAAAATGGGATATTTCGACGCTTACTTCTTTCAGTTATACATTATATTATATAAGATAACAATACATACAAATTAATAAAAAAATGTGAGATATATAAAAATTACAAAATCATAAGGAACTGGTCGTATTCAATTTAATAGACAGATTGTTTAAATTAAGAAATAAATAAAACGTCATTTTTACTGTTCCTTCGATATAGTTATTCACCTTCGGCGATACATGTAATATGTATAGTTATTTGAATAGTAAAGTTATAAAATATATCGTAAAACGACTTGTAAAACAATACATACACAATTTTGAGAATTTTTTCTTTTAATATTAGATATTAATGTTTTTGATGTTTTACATATGTTTTCATTAACGTTTAAATTATATTAGTACTTTTAAATCTTAGATATTTAATTTTTTTTATTTAATTCGAACCTCTGCGTGTTCGAAAATGTATAATTTAATTGTTGAAATGTATATTCAAATGCTTTTCGTGTAATTAAAATTGAAACTGAACAAACTTAGTCTAGTTTTATGCTGTAGAATATTTATGGGATATTAAACTTAATTACATTAGAGAAAATTGAAAAATAACAAAACAATTGAAAATTAGATATTTTAATTTTGCTGAAACTTATTAATTTCTTGAAAGGTGGGGAAAACTATACTAATTATTAATTTTTCAAATTTTTTTAAAGATTCAAGATCTTCTAAAAAATTTATTTTTCTTTAAAAAAATTAAAATTATTCGATCCAATTAATTTTCGAGATATTCGTCTTATTAACTTTGAAAACAGTATTTTGAAAAAAAACACATTTAAAGCTCTGCAGGTCTGTATGAAATACGGTATCCTATTAAAAGTCTTATAAGTCCATCAATTTTGCAAATTTTTCAATAAATTTTCAATAAAATAAAATAATATAAAAATAATATAAAATTTGAAAGAAATAGAATAATAAATAGAATTGTAAATAGAAATAGAATAATCTTCAGATATTATACTTTCAGAAAATGTAAAAAACAATCGATCATTTTTGAAAGAAATCTCTCTAGTATAATCTAAAATAGACTAGCCTTTAAATTTTGAGAAGGTCGTGGAGATAATAAATTGTGTCATCCGATGACTGGGTGTCAAACAGTCATGCATAACACAATGATATTCTAATTTAATCAAACAGTAGTTCAGTTTCTCTCGCAAACAATAGCCGACATTCGTGTATTCCTCGATTTCCGGAAGATTAATGGCTGTCACATAGATGTGACATCAGCGTCGTCGGCTTTACGCCTTTACAATCATTGACCTTCTTCATGGAAAGATGAATCCGACTTTAGATAGAAACTTTGCGGATCGAAGAGCCTCGCAAATTGTTCCAAGTACGAGAGACACTTTAGTTAAAAACTAACACTTGTGCAGCGACGAGATGTTGGATGAGCTGAGAACGGACATATTGGAGAGGAAATATTTATCTGGACGGTTAAACATTGTAAAAGGAAACGTAATGTATGTCTATTTCGAGAAATTTTCGCTGAAATTCGTCGATAAATATATCGGATCAAGAATATTTTTCCTTCATCAATTTCAAACAATACGAAGCTTTTTTCAATTAATTTAAAAATGTAATATTTTTATTTAAAAGTATCTACTTTTTTCGTAATCGAAATTTGAAAGTGACATTGTCGAGTGTGAAATTATCAATGGTAGTAAGATTGCTATCATCTGATATTATTATTCATATGATATCAATATTTCGGATCAAGAATATTTCTCCATTAATCTCAAACAATATGAAAAGGGAATATTCGATAATTTTTTTTAATTTAAAAATGTAACATTTTTAAATTTTTTTTATTGACATGAGGGATTTAAACTTGTGTAAAGAGAGAATATTTAATAATTTCATTTTAATTAAAAAATGTAATATGCTTAGAAAAGTATTTATTTTTCTCGTAATTGGAACTTAAAGAGAGGACACAATTATAAAATTATCAACGGAAGCAAGGTGATTATAAAATTATCAACGGAAGCAAAGCTCATATCATTATTTATGATTACAATTTCGGATTAATAATATTTCTTTATCGCAAATAAAAAGAAAACATTGGATAATTTTTTAAATTTAAATACGATATTTTTAAAAATTAAGAAGCATTTACTTTTCTTATAATTAAAAAAAGACACAATTATGAAGTTATCAATGAAAATCTGGCAAGCGCAAAATCTGGCCATCAAATATATCATGTACAGACGGATGCGAGAAATGAAACGGAACGGGAAATCACGATATGCAGTGGCAATGAATGAGATTATGCAGCTGCTTACCAGCCAGGTTCGATAAAGGTGATATATGGGGCGATACAGGCGTTAATGCGAATCGTCACAAATGATAATTTCACGGCTTCCGCGATTAATTCCCGATGGGAAAGCGTCGAAGCGTGGCTTCGATCGCATCGGAGGAAATCGAACGAGCGATCGAATCACGATCGAAATTTCAGCTTCAATGTTAAGGGACGAATTATGGCCATCGTCTTACATATGAATCGGGGTCATCGCCGATGCATTTTTTTTCTCTCTTTCTGTTCTGCATCGATCTCCGAATGCGCGCCATCAATCGGAGATTAACAGCATCGAGCATACGGCACAAAGGAAAAGGGGTCGCGAAAATTCGGTCAAACGTAGGCATTTCTTCCCTCTGACCTATTTTTCTCGAAGCTATACATTTTCGACTTCAAAACACGCGAATATATATGTACATTCGATTTCGATTGGCTCGATATGAAGTGGGCGATGCTGAAGGGACAAAATTTCGCGTAACGATAAACATCGGAATGGAAGTCCGGAGCACATCGATGTTTCATCAAATATAAATGTATGCTGCGCCGGTTTTGTCGGGTTCTAAAAGTGCAAAAGCTATGTTTCAATATACGCGTGTTTTTTGAAAGCTTTTTGACTATTGACGATAATGGAGTAATGTGATAATTCAAACGTCAAAAACCCATCTAGCAATATCTATAATTAAGCGACAGAAATCTATTTATATATTATGTGCGCGTATATATTTTTGAAATTGATTTTTTTCTCCTACACACATTATACGATACACAAGATTAGAGAAATAGATTGCTATTTTGATCAGATTTTTCGTCACGATCGCATTTATAATTCCCTCGCTTCAATATACATAGAAGATACGAATTGTCCTATCTAAATACAAGATCCCGTTTGCGGAAGGCAAACAATTGTATTCGTGATGATGGGGGAGTGTCTTGCGATTATGTTCGCCGGCGGGCGAGGATTAGTTCAGATTTATCCGATTTTGTAATTCCTCGCGCGGACGTCCCAAGTAATAAAGCGATAAAAGCTCACGATTGCGCATCCCTTGTATATTTACAACGCCATATCGTGCTTTATTGTTGAATAGAGAGAGCTCCAGGGCCCGCTATGTCGAGATTATCAGCCTCGTCGGAAATGGTTCCATATATTCATTGTTCTATTAGATAATATGCCCAAAAAAAGGCACGTCCATTACGTGATTGCCTCCGGGAATGATGGACACACTAGCTTTAATTTATCGATTATGATTATTTACAGGTTTTCTAGTATATTCTCGTTATATTGTTAAAAATATGTTATATTTGAAGTTTAACTTAATTCAAGTATAACTTAATTCAATTAAATTGAAGAATTAAGCCTCTCAATTTTAATTTTAAGTAATGCTTGTGAGAAAGGCAAGAGCAATCTTATCACCGTTAATTCAACTTTACAGTATATGTGTGTGTTTACTCAAATCTTGTTAAAAAGTCCCTGAATATTCTTTGATCAGGTATACTTTTGTTTAAAAATTTCAAATAAAAATAAAAATAATAATTTTTAAAGATATTTAATATGACTTTCTAAAATAAGATTTTTTTTATTGCATGCGTTTTCTAATGCACTTTCATTTATGCAAAAAAAACATAGAGCGTTAAATTTCAAATACTAGATTTGCAAGTGTATTGAAAAACATTGAATAACTTTCATAAAATAAACATTTTTTACTTGCAAACATTTTTATTATTACTAAAAATTTCAATAAAGAATATGTATTTATATTCAATATTTTATAAAAAAATTGAATATATGAATTGAATATATAAACAGAAACATATATGTATATATATATGTTTATATATATATATATATATATATATATATATATATATATATGTTTCTGTTCATATATTCAATTTTTTTTACAAAATATTGAATATAAATACATATCCTTTATTGAAATTTTTAATAATAATAAAAATGTTTGCAAGTAAAAAATGTTTATTTTATGAAAGTTATTTAATGTTTTTCAATACACTTGCAAATCTAGTATTTGAAATTTAATGTTCTATGTTTTTTTTGCATAAATAAAAGTGCATTAAAAAACGCATACAATAAAAAAATCTTATTTTAGAAAGTCATATTAAAAATCTTTAAAATATTATTTTTATTTGAAATTTTTAAAATATCTAATAAATAAATAAATGTATATATATATATATATATATATATATATATATATATACATTTATTTATTTATTTATTAGATATTGTTAAAATGTATAATTTATTTGACCTGTTTACAACATGAGAGCAAAATGATCAAAAAGAGAATTTTTTAAACAATTTTCTTGAATAAAATTCCATAAGGATTCCCTGATTTTTTCAGATATACAAAAAAATTCTATATTTTCTATGTTTTTCCAAGGAAAAATACATCATTAATTTTAATCAGATTAGGGAATTAAATATTAGTCATCTTACAATTAGTTTTAAATAACGCAGAAAGTTCTTTAGCAAAGCAATCTTATCATCATTAATTTGACTTATGCAATATATATACATATGTGTATTTAAATCTTGTAAAAAATTCCTGAATATTCCTCCTGAATATCCTTGATTTTTCAGATATTTTTTTGTTAAAATGTCTTGACAAAAAAATTTGAATTGTGTCTCAAAATTCCAAGTAAAGAGAATATATATATATATATATATTTTTTTTTTAATTTTTTAGTGCTACTTTTTTTAAAATAAGACTTTGTTATGAAATTGAATACATAAGCAGAAGTAAATATATATTTATTAAATATATTTAAAACGTATAATTCACTTGACTTGTCGATTATTTACAATATGATAACCAAACTATCAAAGAGAGAGAGAGAGAGAGAGAGAATTTTTTAAAAAATTTCCGGAACTTCAATTAAATTCTACGAGAACTCTCTGATTTTTTCAGATACAAAACAATTTTTTAGAATTCCAAGTTTTCCAGAGAATAAATACTCTGTTAACTATAATTTTAAAAAATTTCAAATTCAAAGAGAATAAAAGTTAATTTTAATTAAACTTGCAGAAAGATTCTTTGATAGAGAAATCGATATACTTTGCCATTGATTGATCTGAAATCTCGATCTAACATAGCTTCTTCTGCGGAAGTTCGGCGCAAACACACATCTTTGTACTGACTGAAGAAATTACAATTCGCGCTCATCCAATTCCGGAAGATCTAACTTTTCTCGCGTTGTAATCCAACGGTATAATCGCGCTAATCCTCGACGTACTTTTCATCGTCGGATTTCAGCTGCAGCAAGTGAATGTAATACTCAAGAAAAATCGTTTTGTCCAGATGAGATTATATATTATTAATGAGGGATTGAATCGACAAGCATTGAATGTATAGAGAATAGAATATCTTTTCTGAAATATACTAATTTCGTCGGAGCTATAATCCGCGTAAAACGATCATCGATATGCACGAAAGTGTATGCGCATAATCCCCCCATTATGAGATCGATCAAGAGGATGCAAGAATATATTTCTTAAGGAATCGTATATATTGCGAAATTTCCTACATTTATATTCCATAGTGTTTTTATTTTAAAAAATATAGAAAGGTATTAAAAACAATCTCCGATTTTATTATAAGCGGGAATCATACTTTTTTACATATTTCTTAAGGACTTGTATATTTCGAAATAATTCCTACGTTTATATCCTATAGCGTTTTCATTCAAAAAAATATAGAAGAGCATTAAAAGCAAGTGATTTTGATTTTATTACAAGTAAGAATCATACCTCTGTCAAAAAATAATCACCATCAATTCGACTTACATACATGTTTGTATTTATAAGTCTAGTAAAAGATTTTTTGAATATTCCTTGATCTTCTAGATATTTTTGTTTAAAATTTCAGGTAAAGATTTTTTAAAATAATTTTTTAAAATAAAATTTTTTTATTGTATGCCTTTTCGAATCCTTTTCACTCATAGGAAAAAAAGCACAGAATCATTTAAGTTTCAAATGCTAGTTTTGTATACTGTAAAAAATGTAATAGCTTCCGTAAGATAAACATTTTTTACTTGCTTAATATTTTTATTCTCTTTATCACTTTTTCAAATTTAAAAAATTCCTTGCACACATAAATTTGAAATATACATATATAATATGTATATAATATGTATACATATTTACTTCAAATATCTTCAGCGATTCTGCTGTCAGATGGAATCACTGAATTTGCTGTCAGTCGCGTACTTTCTCGCTAATTTCATCCGCAACGTCCCAACGTCTCGAGTTCTCGCTTATGTGAGACAGTTGAAAATTTAATTAGCTATGATCTCTAGCGTCCAGTCCTGCGTTGATTCCATTAAAGAACGGAATAATCGCCCGCGTTATCGGGAAAGTAAAGAGATTCCGATAAATGTCGCATGACAATCGTGTTCTTGAATTCTCCTTCTTAACGAGCCGTCGCCATTTTTCTCGTTAAAATGTCATGTGACAAAAAATCGCCCTCGTAATAGACTTCGTTTAATTTGAAATTATCTAATGGATCGGCAAATGTTCAGGATAAAAAATTATATTTATTTCGAACAAAGTCGTACTTTTTCCTGGCACTTGGATCATTAATTAATTGAATTAAAATGGATTTCTATTATTATATAATAAAGAAAGAGACCTTCTCTGAACTGATTTAAGAAAAACTCAATTTATTCGCGAATCGTGCATTATTCTTGTACCATTCGCGATAATTAATGATCCTCTAAAGAGTCAATATTCGTCAATAAGAGTCAATATTATATGATCTCGAAATTGTACATTCGCATAAAAATAATAAAAAAAATTTGGCAACAGTTTTCAGTTACTCAAATAATTAAATGTGCCTCGTCGAACAAACTCTTGTCAAATGATGACAGCGCGATGATTTCCGGCGAACGAATTATGTGCAATATGTAGAATCGTGTTAATTACTTGCTAATTGAGCAATTTGGGATGATTTTGCGAAGCAATGATCGATCTTGCCTCGCTTCTACTACGGTATAATTACTACTGGTGCACTTGCGGTAATCTTTTTTTAAAGTTTTATTCCGAGTAATTTGCAACACAGAGTTGAAAAGAGTCGAGATTTTATTTCTGAGAGAATCTCCTTGTTTTTTTTTCTATCGCCGCGAAACTATTGATATTTTCGCGCAAACATTTCAATCGGCGATAAAATTAAAATTCTTCGTGTCATTCGTTTGTTTCTGGCGTTCAAATATTACATCGCACATACTTTACGATTCTCTTCCCATCCCTCCCTTCTTCCCCTTCTGAAGAGATCCACATCACGTAATTTCGGGTCAAAGCTTCATTTCACCTGAATCTCGTACAAGCAACTACATCACTTCTACGATCGCTTCTTCTCGCGAGACGAGTAAAAGAAGTTATATATTCTTCTCACGCGACGAAAAGAAGCTATGTATTCTTCTCGCGCGAATAAAAGAAGCTATATAGTCCTCTCCATTCTGCATTAATCTTCAATAGAGACACCGATTTCTTCAGCAGTGCTTTAACACTTAATCGAAGCGAGGTGATTCTAACGCACTCACCGATGCAGACGACGAGCGCCACGACAAGAATCGGCGGGAAAGCCCTCGAGGACGAAAACATGTTGGCTGTCGGGACGTGCTGCGACGAGGATATACGATGCATCCGCGACAAGCAGGAAGAGAGGCTGTCACCCGGCCACTTTGGAACGTCTCGATGGATCCTCCGCGGGAGATCGGAAGTCTGACGGAGTCACCCAGGTAGGGGCGGGACCGGAAACTGACGAAACAGACCCGCGCGAAAAACGAAAGAGAAAGGCACCGCGTGCACCGACCCGCTTCCTTCGTCGTTGATCACTCCAGAAGTAAATGATTTTACCCCCCCTCTCTTCGTTAACTTCACTCGACCGGGGTGGATCAATCTCACTCCGTTGAAATAAAAATCTCTTCCTCGTCCCTTCAAATATTTCCTCGCTCCACGAAAGAGAACGCGATGTGGACGCTTCCAGTATTTATTTATTTTTTCTCTTTCTCCTGCAGATCCTCCGCGCGACTGATAATCGGAATATTATCGCGGATGGTACCGGAGGAGGGTGGGAGAAGCGAGGGCGGCTTTTACAAGGAGGCCCGTCCTATACGTCTGTTGCAGCGCCAACGTCGGGACTGACTTTCTCTACGTTATACGGCCGTTCTGCAGCAGTGGCGACGCGCGCGCGGCGTCGCGACGCGCCGCGCCGCGTCGTCGCGCGGATACGTCCCCGCGTCACGTGTGCGCCTGTGGGCGGATGCTCCGGATGCAGCTGGACGTGTGCGAGAACGAGGCGACGACGTCAGGACGCTTTGAAATTCGGCGTCGCGCCTTCGCCGAGGGAGAGACTCGTCGCATCGCGAAAGCGATCAGCTGACTCGCAGATCGGAGTCGGCCCGAAATGTCAAACGTGCGTGTGCGTCATTAACCGCGCGACATCGACACGACGCTTCTCCCGAGAAATCGCGAGGATAATCCATGTAAATGGGATGTGTTGCTGTTCGATTCGTCGCGAGGTTACGATTATTGAATTTCCGTTTAAAGTATTGGATTATGATCGATCTCTGCTTCGAGTGTCTCCGACGCAGAAATCTCCTAAGCAGCCGTGATTCGCGCGCACTTCGATTTAAAGGAGAGGGTGAAGTGTTTAATTATATCCATATTTTTTTCAGTGATCAATGAATACGCATTTCTCGATGTCTCGATATCCGAGAGAAATGCACAATTAACATTTTACGCCCCGCGTGTTTGGAGGATATAAATTATCATAAAATATTTGCGTCCGAATAAATTATCCAGATTTTAATTAAGAAATTCTTCATTGCTGCAATCATAAAGTTCACGGCACAAGCGATAATAAGTAGCTAAGGAAATTTATTTATTGAAATGTTTGTGTGTTGAAATATAAATTAATTTTTTAATTAAGAAAGACGCGAAAATGCGTTTGATTTTCGGAGGACCTACATCCGTAAAATTTTACACCCGAATAAGTTTGCGCGGGAAAAAAAGGGGAAAGAAACGACGTCGTAAAAAACTATGTCGTAAATATTGACAGCGTGAGATAGAAGGGGAGGGAGAAAGCACGGAAACGCCTTCTTCGGTCAATTATTGCGTTTCCTTGCGCGAGGATACCGTATCGTTGAAACGTGTTGCGGAATGTCCGTGTTGACGAAGTGCGTCGTAAACGCGTTTAGGGCACCCCTTCATCAGGACGCACTGTACGTCATCGGTTTACATATCGAGTTATTGCAGTATGCATTCGCCCCGTAGTTATCGGGGAGTGCATACAATGTGTGCGCGTGCATATAATGCAGTAGTAACATTGCGCCATGTGGCATCAATCATGGGATTTCCTGCAGGTGAAAGGCCACGGTCGGTTTCCTCAACGCGAATGTCCAACCTCTCCTCCCCCTCTTCCCCTCTCTCACTTTCATTGTTTCTCCAGTTTATCCGAACCATTTCTCGTCGAAATTTGACAGACCTGAAAATGGAGAGGGACAAGTATAGCGAAACGGAGGAGAGGGGGGGGGAAGGGAAGAGAAAAGTATCGAATTTATTTTATACCGAGAAAATATAGAAAGTTTTTGCAGATGAGAAAATATTTTCATATCATCTCTCTCTCTCTCTCTCCCTCTCTCTCTCTCTCTCTCTCTCTGAAAGTTTGTAAATAAAAAATAGTTTGGCGTAAAAGAAGCGCGGCTTGATTAAAGCTTGTTACTGTATAATTCGAGAGAGAGAGAGAGAGAGAGAGAGAGAGAGAGAAAGAGAGAAATGGAATCTCTTTCTCTAATGCTATGCAACAATTATATTTGTATGATATACACGAATGACAGAACGCACGTCGACTCTTTTAACCCTTGTAACTGCGCTTCACTTTTTACGTGTGTAGGGGGTAAAATGCGAGCAAATTTCCATGTCACCTCTGCACTTGATGCAATGCCACTTCCGTTGCAGCACAAGCACACACATACACACACACACACACACATACACACACCATCCTACGTAATAATATTCTCTCGCACAAGGATGTAATATCGTGATGTCGTTAACGTCACTTTGGCTGTTACAGTTTGTAAAGAGAGACTATGAGCGATATATAACTTATCTTTCCGCTTCACTTCGCTGATGTTGCGACACTGAAACAGGATAATAAACGGTTGCGGCCCTTAATTAATAATTGATATTAATCATAGGTGTAATACATCGACGACGATTAACACGTGAAATTAATTTGCGTGGTAAAATGTAAAATGGAAGGGCACAGGGGAAATAAGAGATCCTATACAATACAGAATATTGCAGCAATATTATTAATTAATGCAATATTGCACTAATATTAGAGAGAGAAATTTTATTTCTTTCTCCATTTCTTCCTCTCATTTCCTTAAAATCCTTTTCAAATCCTTTTCCTGAACACATACAAGTTGTATATCTATATATTACGTAGGAAAAAAAGTGTGTTTATCTTTAAAACGAAATCTGCCTTGTTATTTCATAATGTGTTTTTAGATAAGATAATTACATACGAAGAACTGTAAATAAAACCAAAGTAACATAAGGTAGAGAACGGAGATTAAATCCTTTATACCTGTGTAACATATGAATTGCGTGACGGAAATTAAATATCGCGGATGTACGTGTGCGATCGAAATTAAGGTAAACCACCAGGTATGGTGTGTAAACATTATTTTATGGAATTTAAGCGACAAATATTTAGATTATTTCATTATATAATAAAATCCATTTATTATTTATTTTATAAATAAATATTTGAAATGATTGTGTGATCAATATATGCATGCACAAAAAGATTTTTGTACTCTTAAAATAGTAAAATTTGTCTTACTTTGTAAATAATATAATAAATTTGCTTTACTTTGTAAGTAATATAATAAATTTGCTTTACTTTGTAAATAATATAATTTCATCGAGCTTTAAAAAATAACGGAACGATTCTTTGACCGACATAATAAAGGGAGCCATATAACTTGTCGATAATTCAATCATGAGAATTGCTGTTCGATTATTTTATCGTATTATTTTATCATATTATTTTAGAAAATTTTTATAAATAAAAATTACTTCAGCATCAATAAAAAAAAGATGAAAATGCGTGATTATAAAAATATTTCTAGCATAATGGGTATCTTGTTCTGAAAAAACGAAAACAAGAACGACATTCGTGACTATCTCATTAACATCTTATTGTCGTCACGTGTTTCTATTATTATTTAAATGGACGTGCAACGAACAGTCGAGAATGATAAAAAATAAATTAAATCTCGCATTGTGTGCGCGTCTGATGAATAATTCACAATTAGATCGGGAACTCAAATAACTGGTGGCAGCACATTCTTGGTGGCTATCAGCAATTCTGTCAGCAGTGATTTTCATAACAGACCGACTCCATCTGTCGGCTTCAGCTGCGCTACCGACAGAGGCGGCGAAGATCAATGACCGCAAAAGATGAAAGGCGGCAAGATGATATTTTACAGCGATTTCATATACGAGACGACATCTACATTGTTTTACAGCAATATATCGATATCATCATGAATGAATTTGAGAAATTTTTTTTATTTATTTAAAAAACTTGAAAAAAATAAAAGAAAATTATGATTTTTCTCGATCTTTTCTGACAGAAGTAAAATAATGTCTCTCAGAAGTTTGAAAAATCTCGACCGATTAAGCAGATTTTTTACTGAGATAGATTCAAAAATTAAAGAAAAGTTGAATTTTAAGTTAATTATACTATTGCTGATGTTAATAATGCTATTAAAGGCGTATTCTGTCGATAAAATATATTTTTTTTATTTTTTATCGCTGTTTCACAGCATATATTCAAAATTAATATTGAAGATTTTAAATTACGTTTACATGAATTGTTTAGATATTGTTTACATGATGTTGGATTTTTTAAATATAAACTATGTAAACTATTATAAATTAAATATCAGAATGCAAAAACAATAATTAAATTGTAAAATAAAATGTTAATTAAAATCTTATATCTATTTTATATCTTTTCTTATCTTTGATTTTTCGTGACATCATAAAAGATTACATTTGTATCGTTAAATTATATATACTGTCTGTCAATGATTTATTTCCCCTAGAGAGGCGAATATAGGAATAGAAACCATACAGAAACATTCATGTAAACGTAGAATAGATATCCCCACTCCTACGTCCACTTCGCTAGGGGAACGAAACGAATGATCAGTCGGGCAACATAGAGGAAACAATTTCGATAAGCCGATATTTCATAGATTACTACTTGTTGACATAATTTACAATATAATTTACTTATCTTACACGCAGACGTAAACTATTATTACAGTTTACCGGTAAATGTCCAATCCCGAGGAAAATCCCGGTATCGATAGTTGAACGTGTCGTCCAACTGGTTTGCTTTGGCTCCAACAACGTTCGAGATTACCTCGATACGAGAGTCGCGGCGAATCGAGGATTCATCCCTAGAACGGCGCGTAGCAGTAGCGGTCGCCGTGAATGGGCGGCCAGAGTGCAAGATGGCGGATTGCGAGTCGGAGGTGCACCGCTTGCCAGCCACGAACCAGGACGATCGTAGCGCGAGGAATACGACGAGCGTGACGATGGTGAACAACAACGCCGCGCGGGTGCCGCAGCATCCCCCGGGCCAGGACCGTCCGGACCCGGTCGGCCAGGGTCCGCGATGCGTGACCATCTACAAGACGGAGACGGGCTTCGGGTTCAACGTACGCGGCCAGGTCAGCGAGGGTGGACAGCTGCGGAGCATCAATGGCGAGCTGTACGCGCCGCTTCAGCACGTCAGCGCGGTTCTGCCGCGAGGCGCCGCCGAGAAGGCCGGGGTCCGCAAGGGCGACCGCATCCTGGAAGTGTGAGTAGATGGAGAATCGTGTCCTCGTGTCATTGTTTCATCCCCCAATCTCGTTCTTGTCACTTCGGAGCGCCCTTAGGCCCCGAATGCGTTCTGGCGTGATGATCCTCGATCGTTTCGGGCTGTGCGCCAACAATTGCGACGAGGCATTCGTATAATTGGATGGCGAACACGTCGAGGCGCGAGATTCGGCCTTGATACGTCTCGCAGCTTACACGAGTAAGAATGACACGTAGAAAGGGTCTTGAGGACTGGAGAGGCGACGTAGATTGATAGATTGATAGACGAGTGATTCAAAGTGAGGAATTTAAATTCCGCGCTCTCTAGATATGACGAGTAATTATAGATCGAGATTCTGTTATTATTGTATTACTCATAATCAACATTATGACGTTTCTTGTTTCCCTGTAAATCGTCGAACATTCTTGGCATTTTCAAAGGAGCCATGCACGCGTTTATTCCGCATTATCGAGATTTTCAAGGAAAGAGACTTAATGCGATTTTTTTAATATAACATTACTTAACGTTTTATTTTATCGGAATTATCGACGAAAAATGTTTCAACGATTTTAAACACAAGTACAATCTATATTCTTAAATATGAAATTTTTATTTGAGAAAATGCCCTGCCTAGCAATTTCGACGCTAATGTCATATATTTTTCCTCCAAAATGTCGTAAACACGTAAAAACACCTTCGCGATTCTCCTCAAAAATATTTGAATACGACTTTCAAAATACGACGATAATGAATGGATCTGGACTTTGCTTTTCCGTTTAACAATTGAAATAACACACCACTCTACAACATTGTACATACACATACAAAGTCCGCATTTATTTACATGGCTACAGAAATAGCTTAATCACGCGGTAGTTATATGCATATTCATGCGGATTAGTTACAACCGCTAACTCTGTTTTCGATTGTGGCTCTTCAGGATTATAGCTCTGATGAGATATTATAATCTATGAGATATTATAATCTATGGGTTTTTTTTTAATAAAGATCCTGTATTATAATAATTAATTGATATCGATTGTTTTATTGTGCTCAGCGCTAACTGACAGATATCAGCTGATTGGAATTTTTACAATAAATAACTGAGGCTTTCAATAATGCAATGCATATAATATATCATAAATTAATAATATAGATTAATAATCACGCAAAAATAAATAAATAGGTGAAAGTAAAAAAAATCACTTAAAAAATGTGAAAAAAAATTTTTTTAAGTATAATATATATAAATTTTAGGAGAGTTATTGGTAATATAATTGGAGTAATAAAGAAATAATCACGCTAATTATTATTAAAACATGAAGTCTAAGAAAATAAATTTCAATATGTACGCGCATGAGAGAGAGAGAGAGAGAGAGAGAGAGAGAGAGAGAGAGAGAGAGAGAGCTTTCGCTCGAGTAAAAATTCTGATATAAAAACAATAAAGTTTATACAACGCGACAAACATGCTCAACTAAAAAAATGATGCAAAATCTGTCGTGCTTGCTTAAACCGGTCTCTATAGTCACATACACACATAACACACAATTGATTATTTGAATTTCGAGTTTCTCTCTATCATTTGCTCTCGCCGAACGAAAGGATAAGGTATAATATCCCCGAGTTTCATCCATTATTATTTTTAAACGATTATCTTGATCTGATTTGATAATGAATTTATGCTTCAAAGTTATTTCTCGTTTTAATGTTTGAAAGGATCGTTGATGTTCACTTATGATAAACGCTACGATTGTCCATTATCTTTATCATCGCCAATTAACTGTTAGCTAGCCCATTATCTGATTGAGCATTCGCAATTTTCGTCGATGTGATCGTTAACGCCCTTGGATTTGCATACCTGATCATTAACCACCCGGCACCGTACCTCGTACGCGGTAATTGTGTTCTCCAAACTGTTTAATTAAAAGCTAATTTGCTTATAACATTGTCGCTTTGTTCTACTTGAATTTACTGTATAGAGAGTATTTAATGATGTACATATTATATATATGCAATAGCTATTTCCAACAAATTTAAGTCATGATATTTCGATCATCATAGAAATCATAAAACCGAAAGTGACACGTATAATAAAAATATATACAAAATATATATGTGTTCGAAAATATCTAGGAATGGCACGAATCGAATTTTTGACGTCAACATTAATCCATGTGCTTCAGGCATGAATATAATATATTTTGATACCAATGAGATAACGATTGGACATATTGATGAGATTTAACGATTGGAAAAAAGAGTAACAATACCACAATAAAATCTAATGATGTTGATGCAATCGATGTATCGCAAGCATCTCTCTCACGAACAGCTCCGCTTCTATTTGTGATAGTGTGTGGCCGGGGATGAAGTCTGTTTGCAACTGTAAATACGTGCGTGCGAGTCGCAGGTCCAAGGTTCCCATAAACCTTGCACGGTTCAAGGACCGTCTGGTTCGCTTCGTGGCGTTCGTCGATTTCACAGCTTCGTTTTCCCGAGCCAGTTCCTCAGGATCGCGAGAGATTTTTATTATATTCGTCATTTTTTCTCCATACGCACAATTCGTAAATTTTTTTTTTCACTCCAGCTTAGTTCTTCTCTTCTCGTTCTGTGAGAGATCAATCGAGACTTTTCCTTTACCTTTCACTTCAGGCCAGTTTTGCGGTTCCTGCAGCGACACCGATCGCTGCCGTTACTTGCTACGTCACCTGTTGAGATGAAATAACGATTCCACAAGTCCCCGCTGAAATGTCAACACTGTCGTTTCTTCACTTCGAAATTTGTGGGTCAATAATCTTTTTATTTCTGCATTTAACTTTCCAAGCTAAATATACTTGCGTAAGAAAATCGCAATCGCATGTTATACGTTTTTTTTTATTACTTATGCATATTCCTTCCTTTCTTATGTTACACTTGTGTTATAATGTTATTGAGAGGCTTACTTTTTATATGGTTTCTTTCTTTCTGTAGTTAGAAAATTATTATATGCATTATATATATTTGCGCAGATTCTTTGTGGTGAAACATGTTTTTCAAGAATACGAAGAGAAGTTATTTTCGGCCGTAAAAAGGGGGAGCACGTAATTTAATTCGGAAATTATAAATTAAACTGGATAAAGTGTAGTTGAAGCTAAGATCTCTGTGAAGAAGAAGGCTTAACGAGCAACGATAAGTGTGAATATTATATAAAGAAGCCGCTTATTGCATTCGACTAAATGAGCAGTCAGAGAGTTGCGTTGATCATTAAGGGCGCCATTAACGTAGGTGCAAATCATTATAAGTTCTATATAGTTTTGTTGTCCCAATTAGACGTAATTAGCGGGTTCGGCCGTACTTTGTGAATGAGAATTTCGAACAAAGGAAGCGAACTGCGTATTATCCCTCTCCCTCCCTCCCTTCCTCTCTCTCTCTCTCTCTCTCTCTCTCTCTCTCTCTCTCTCTCTCTCTTTTTACCTTCCTGTGTCACGTATTCAAATTATTATAATATTACGATCTCATGAATTTCGCTCATAAAAAGCGCATTATCTTCTGTTAACAGATTACAGTGCACACGCGGTGCCGTTTATTGACGCTTCACCCCTCATCTGCCGATCTAATTTCATTAGATAACGAAATAATTCTGTGTAAGCTGTGTTATATATAGCAGATAATTTGATGTATACGTCATAGAGAGGAAAGTTTGCATTCAACGAGTGCAGTGCGTTTCGCATCTTTGCCATGGCTTTGATACATGTAATTGATTTCAGCGTCGAACGTTGAATCGCCCATTCATCCTCCTTTTTGCATTACGATCTAATTGAACTCTGACCTCATCTACTCCTCCGACAATATTTAGCAAAAATAATTAGAAAGAAAAAAAGATACGATGTTTGAAAAATGTATAAAATTACACATATCTTTAGATTTTGATTTAAAATTATGTCATATGACAAGTAGAGATTAAATAAGAAAGAACAAAATATTTCTTCTTAAAGTATGATTTTCCTTAAAGTGTGATGAAAAAAATAACAAGCTTCGGTTTCTTTTTAAAATTTTGTTTTTATATATATCTTTTTAATAATTACAAATTGATGTTCCATTATTTTTGACCTTTTAATTGATAGATTTGAACTAATCACTATTATTTTAAATATAAATCCCATTTGCCTATATAGTTATATAATTATTTTTTAATTAGATAAATTTTTTATACAGGAATTAAAATTGAGTTTGAATCAATTATCTTTATTATAGATACAAAAACATAATTTGTCATTTGTAAAAATACTTTAGTCACTATTTTAATATAATGAAAAAGATTATAGTTCGTATATTTCTTTTCCAAAAGGAATGGATTAATGAGATGTTTACGATTATAATATCATATATGACTAAATTCAGATAATTTTCAATTAAAATTAAAATTATACATAATAAAAATTTTTCTTATACATCTAACTGAAAATTATCCGAAAATTATGTTATAATTTTTCTTTATAGTTGTTAATATTAATTTATTAAAATAAAAATTTATTAAAATAAATTTTTATTAAAATTACTTTCCAAAAAGATAAATTAAAAATATAAGAACTTTGGAGGAACTCTTTTTTATTATATTCTATAGCAAAAAAATATGGAGAAACATAATATTGTATTAAACGAATGAAGAAATAAATTTGTTTCGTTCAAACGTTTGTTTTCTATTAGAAAAGAAAAACAAATTTTTTATATTTCTAACGACAAGTAGTCGCCTCGATTGAAAGCTTTGGTGCCTATATATGTGGTTCGGAGATGTCATATATGATTCGAGTCCACCCGGTACACGCGATAGGGAATAAAACGGGATATAAAGCGCCACGCGTCTTATCTCGCACGCAGATGTGAAAATCCGTGATAGGCGACATTTGCCGATCTCCGCCGAGAGAGCCGTGCCCCCGTGTTCCGGACCAATCGCCTGACCGTGTCCTTTCACCGTCGGAATTCGAAACTCGTGTCGTAAAAAAAAAAAGGAGAAAAGAAAAAACGGAGCAAAAGGCCGCGATTGTACGATATCCTATTCCCTTTCGACTGGTTGAACAAACGATCGGGGGACCGCGACCAGACTCGTCGAAGGCCTCCTTGTCGCGAACCGGATCGTGGAGCCGGATGTGTCGAAGCGAAAATCATCGCGCGACTTTCCCGCGCGCGAATTTCTCTCCTCTCGCGATCGATCGTTCGTGGAAACGAAACAGTTGGCGCGAATTGCCGCGCCTGTTTGCAGATTAGCTCGCGAGCTGATAAGATCCACGCACGAATATGTTGACGTGTTACATGACCGCGTTGCAATGCGAGTGGATCGAGAATCGCAGACGATGGAATCCAACGGGTGTGCCCCAGTCGCGATTAAAGTCGGTTCGAATTATACTTCGGCGATTATTATACTGTGACGCAAAAACCGTATCGCTTCTGTTTGCAGGAATAACGTCAGCGTCGAAGGTGCCACTCACAAGCAGGTGGTGGATCTCATCAAATCTGGCGGCGATGTTCTCACCTTGACTGTCATCTCCGTGACGCCGCAGGAAGCGGAGAGGCTGGAGCCCTGCGAGGATTTGAGGTGTGTGATATGATTTTCGGATTTTGCATTTAATTTATAGCGCAATCAAACAGAGATGAGTGATTATTTCATCGATGAGATCCTCAAAGTGTTACAATAATCTTTGATTATTCCAATAAAATCGTATTTATCTAAATTGCGTTCAATCAAAATCTAGATGCAGACTTTATTAAATATTAATACGTATTAAGTAAAATTTAATAAATGTAATAAATTAATTTTTAATAATTATAATTAAATTATAATAAATTAATTTTTCAAATAAGTATAGATATATATATGTTTAAAAAAATATATTTTTAAGAATATAAAATATATATAGACATAATATATAAAAATATTTGAATGTTTGAATATTTGAATATTTGATATATTAAACGCATCTTCACATCTTCTTCAGCTATGCGTCGGTAGATTATAGCGAGAAGCGATCTCTGCCGATCAGCGTGCCCGATTATCACGTACGTGAGAGGAAACATGAGCGTTACGTAGTCTTCAACGTCCATATGGCCGGCAGGCACTTGTGTTCGCGTCGATATCGGGAATTCGCGGCATTGCACATGGCACTGAAGAAGGAGTTCATAGGCTTCAATTTCCCAAAGCTACCAGGAAAATGGCCGTTCCAGTAAATATCCTCGAATTATACAATAATATTACATGCAAACGCGTTTAGATATCGATGATAATGAATGAATCCTAAGTTCGTTGCCATCCTTGAACGCACATATCACGAATCGGAAATGTTTGAAAAATTGTTCTTTGTCTCTGTTTTTGAGCTCTTTTCAAGAGGACCCCAAGGATTTTTTCATATTTTTTATTTGTAGTACTTTTTTACCAGTTGGTTAGAATGTTGTGATCCTAATTCAAGGCGTTGGCCAGTAAGATTCAGAGACAGAACGAGTCCTATTTAGCATTGACACTTTGTGTGCAATCGTAAATTTTCCTTGCACTTTGAACCCCTCCGTGAGAAATTATTTAATTGCTGAAACCTCTTTTTCCTCATAGGATCATGAATTATTAAAGGTTTGTTTGCAATCTGCAGATTGAGCGAGCAACAGCTCGATGCAAGGAGGCGTGGTCTCGAACAGTATTTGGAAAAAGTATGTGCGGTGCGCGTGATAGCGGAGAGCGACGCGATGCAGGAGTTTCTCACCGATCGATTAGAGGAGGATGGGGATCAGGGACCTGCAGTCGATCTCAAAGTTCTATTGCCGGATCGGGAAGTCGTCACTGTGACTGTCCCGAAAGCGGCGTCAGTAAAGGACGTTTACGATGCGGTTTGCTCCCGAGTCGGTTTAGACGCGGAGACGGCCAAGTACTTCTACCTATTTGAGATTGTCGAGTACAATTTTGGTAAGTTAAAGATGATTGTTCAAGAACATATTTGCAAACACGTAATCGTGACTTGGATGAGTGAGTGAAATTTAGAATGTCATCTTATTTGTGATTTTATTATTCTTCAGAGCGGAAGCTGCAACCTCACGAACACCCGCATACTTTATACATTCAGAATTACTCGACTGCCAGCGCGACGTGTCTAGCGATAAGGAGGTGGCTTTTTAATGTAAATAGGCCTCTGAGCGAGCAGGCGTTGACTTGGATATTCTGGCAAACGATCGACGAGGTGAACAGGGGTCATATCACCGCGGGCGAAAGATTGTATCAGTTGAAGGCTCTGCAGGATGCGTCCAGAAAGCACGAGGTTTGTTCAGCTGGAAGAAATTGTTTGTATAAGATATCTATGTATTGTCGCTTTAGAGTTTAATGATATGTTCTCTTTGGGCAATTTGGAATCGACTTTTCTCCGTGAAATTATCCAGGCGCCAATGGTTTCTGAATAATTGATAGTAATTGATTTAAAATAAGAATCTTTTATTGCAAACTTCAAAAACGAAAATTAATCTAATTTTCAATTCTTCAATATTCTTCAATTAATTTTAAATAATTATTGAATTATTTAATTATTCTTCAATTAATTTTAAATTTTAATTTATTTTCACAGAATTGGAATTTAAATTTTAGTAAGCTTACTGAATGAATCGAAAAGTAAGGTTCCCTGTTTTAGCATTACTTTTATTTATAATTTGCACAAATCGAATTTATTGTGTGAAAATTCAAGTTGAAAATTCAATGTCTACTTTCAATATAGTTTCTAAGAAGATTGTCCTATCTTGATACGAATAAAGATTCCTTTTTGGTAAAAACTCGATGCTCTTGATGTCTGAACTATTCTTGAACATCATTTTGTGTCGTCATCTGGAATTCGTCCTTCTTTAAAATATTTCTTCAATGATTCTATCAAACAAATGAAAATTGAAAGGAGATCCAAACTATAGGCTGCAGGAAGCTACATAACGTTTAAAACAATTAAATTAATAATACGAAAGTTTCTGAATTTAATGTACAAAGTGAGGTCTGGCATTACCTTGAGGAAAATTCATAAAAAAGAGTCTTGAACTTCTCTAGAGAAGTCTATATTTCTTTCTTCGAATTGGCTTCTTGATGGAGCAGTACAAAATGCTGTTCAATAATGAGTTTCTACCGAGAGAAAATCTTCAAACTGACGCCAAAATGCGACAAGTCCATCAATCTTCTTGGAAACTATATTGAAATTAGTCATTAGCCCCTATTCTAACACAAGTCCAATTTGTGCATAAATTGTAAATAAAAATTGTAATAGAACAGGGAATCTTATTTTGGAGTCCTTAGTATGGTGTCAAGGACAGGTAAATGGCGAATGATGATTACTCGACATTTCCAAGATAAATTATCCAGAGAATGTACCGCTGAAGTATTCTGCATATTTTCAATACATCGTTGTCTTGACGTGAGATTGTATGTCGCAGTATCTAAAACTGGCGAGGGAACTCAGCGGTTACGGTGACATCGTGTTCCCGCATTGTCCATGCGACTCGAGGAAGGAGGGCCACGTGGTACCGGCGGTAGGTACAGCCGCTTTTAAGCTGCACGCCGCAAAGGAGGACGGTACTCTGGAGTCGCAGGTGGTGGAGTTTCAATGGAGCACGATCGCCCGATGGGAGGTGGACGAGGATGGGATGGCGTTCTGCTTCCAGTACACGCGCCAGGACAATCGTCCGCCGCGCTGGCTCAAGGTCTTCACACCTTACGTGAGTCACGAGCGTTACTTTCTTAGCGATATCCGTGAAACATTCACACGTCATCCATATATTTTGCTGATCTTATACTCCTATACTTGCAGTATACGTTCCTTTCGGATTGCTTCGATCGAATAGCCGAGGAAGCGAAATGGGATGACCCAGGGGAATGACGTAATGCTCGACGCTAAGGAGGCATCTTGGTGCGTAACTGATCGACGATGTTTCTTCAGCATTTGCCTCTCTCCGAAATTTTTTTATTTAGGAAATCTAGCAATCCTGTAGACCGAGTTGCCGTTAGTGCGTGTACTTTTAGCATATCAAATTTTTCCATCTATTGGCTTCACTGTTGTATTCAGAACACCTACCGATGCTGCACCGATGGAGAGAGCGTTTGCTTGCTTACGTTATCGGAAGAAGTCACGCGTATAAATGTAAATATTCATTCCGGTGCCAACTGATGCCGGAATGGAATTTAAACGAACATTCGATATACGAGACATTCGCAAATTAGGTAAATAATATCTGTTTGAGAGAACAGAATGTGATGAATAAATTCACGCCATTGCTCGTCCGCCATGATATGGTGTAGCTTTCTTTTGACGAGAGTTATGAATTTGATTTTTATAAATACAGTTCGAGCTCCTTCGTGTTTCGTCGCGATGAGATGCGCGCAGTTTCTCCTTTCTTTTACGAAGGACGAAATTGCATACGCATTCCAGGACACGCAAGAGAATTAAAGTACGTTAGTGGGCAGCTACGTAGATTATATTATATCACGAGGAGATACGCGGTCGCCCGCCTAGAAAAAAAGGAAGAAATAAAACCACCTATCCTTTTGGCCTATAAGTTGTTACACATATAGCGATTCTCGATCGCCGATGAGAGAATGAATCGAATTATACATGAAACGTTCCTCCTTGCTCGCCTAAAAGATAGAAACCTGAAGCTCTTTCCTTCTTCTTTGGATTTGCGTGTGAGTGTGTCGATCGAGAGAAGTATATCATATACTGTGTGCATTTTCTAATGTGCAATATTTCATAATTTCGTATGAATTTTTGTCCATTCGCTTTACGCAGGATACTTTAAAATCGAGTATATTTCTAAGGATGGTTTTTTAACCGATCATTGTATGACTCGAAATAGTCGTCGTTCAAATAAGCCTTTCTATTCGCATTTTTCTTTGATTTCAAGATTAAGAACATAAATTTCGAAAGAAGAAATAGATACATATCATTCTAGACCTATTGATAATCGCATATTGTTATAATTGCATGAAAAAGCAAGGAATTTTCCCTCTCTTATCTTTCCATTAAATTATCCTGTGTAATATGCATTTGTTTAATGCACACGCAATTCATATGTAACAAATCGATCCTCTACACGTTTTATTAATTCATTAATAAGTGTAGGATATTAGCGGTAATGAAAGATAGAAAGGAAATTGTAAATATCAATGTTAAAAATATACTTTGTTGAGAAGGAACTCGGTTGTTTCAATAAGACTAACGAACGATACGATTATATCGAGGCAAGATTAATAACCGAGTCTCTCGTCTTGCGACTCGATTATTACATAAAAACTGCGTGCGTGCAAATCACGACTGTAACAAGAACCGGGGACTGTTTTTTTTCTCTCGAATGAAACTTTATCGGGCTACTCCCCTTTTTCCTTCCCGTCATCAAATTTACAATGATACTGTACGATAGAAAATGCGACGTTAGTGCTCGTCATACATATATCCCGTGATTTAATAGAGGAGGAGGATCACGCAAAGGGGACAGCAGCGTGTAACACAGGGCACGTGTGGCACGATTGTCTCCTCCATTATTACTCGAAGGAAAAATAATACTCACTAATAATGTTAAGAGGGATTCACTGATAATAACAGCAAGAAACGTATAAAGATAATGTTTAGTACACCATACTGCTCTGCGTGCGATGTCCATGTCGTCTGCCACGGTGCATTCGACGCGGATTCACAGTAGAAAGCGAACATTTGGAGCGAACTCTTGCATACACACATTTACACACACATCATTCACAATTTGATTTTTTCATACAAAGTTTCGTTTATACATGAGTACTCTGTTTTCTCGCAGCGCTTGAAAATCCACTTGTTCGCTTACTTGAGTTGGCAAGCAGTCTCAGCAAATGATATATAAATATAGAAAGATATGTAGATATATTATTATCGTTAATGTTTTTAAACTTTATTCATGGCGAGCGTGCGACGAATGGGAAATGCGAGTGTGAAAGGTTCGAAGATGTGTGTGAATGGTGAGAAAATTATATATAAATATAAATATATGCGCGAGAGAGCAGCATAGTTATGATACTGTTAATGGTATATGATAGAAGTATAGAGTATAATATAGAACGTAATTATAATCGAATACGCGAATATCCCAGTGAATGCAAGATCCATCAACCTCGCGTACACGAGATATTCTCTCAATCAAGCGAGCAAGACAATTATGGTACAATAATGGTTTTCATTGTTTTGTCAAGAAAGAGATAGAGAGAGGGAAATTCTGTTAAGGAACAGATGCAAGATGATGTGTGAGTTGTAGTTAGCAATACGTGCGTGCGAAGTATTATTGATAATTGGGTGAACCGAATGAACCTTCGAATGAGCTCGTAACATTTATATTAGAATTTACCTGATCTATTATTGGCCGTGATATTATTGAAGTCAGAGAAACTCGAGGGTCTCATTGTGATTATTCTATTACCAGTAAAAGATTCCGGATACACCCATGAGATCTTTCGCTTGTATTGCTCGGTAAAGTGATAATTAATTTCCGAATTGAGAAAAAAAAGAAACGAAAAAGTGTGTCTATGGCGTAGAGAATAGTCATCTGTCTGGAGAATGGCAATAATAATTACGAGAGGAAAAATGATGATCGCGCGTGCGTAGTTAATTGGTAGCAAATATTTTTCGAAAAAAATCGTGCAGGATAAAATCACAGAGGATACGTCCACATAGATTCAACTCTGATGAAAGATTTAAAAATTAATCGGATTAACGATGATGATTTCGCAGTTTTATAAAATTGTCATTTTTATCCCTTTCAGTATTTATCTTAAGTCTATCGATTTTTTTTTTTTCGACACGATTTTAGCGACTTTTGCGCGTCAAAGATTCCCTTTCGTTTTTAAAAAAATACGCTTAATGAAAGTTTCTTCTTATTTCACATTCGCGAAATTGCATTTTGTGCAAATGCGTTTCTCACGGGGAAATTAGTAAATTTAAGGCAGCTTATTAATGCTATAATTCGATTAATTCTTCGTTATACTATCCGTTAATTAGCGAGCTAAACGAGTTCGTTGAACGCAGAATGACGAAGAAAACATTAGATAGTATAATTTATTGTTATTACAAGACCATATCATTACGGTTAACACACACTTTAGGCGTTATAATTAAAATATTCTGTATAATCGTAGTACGTAATAACAAATGCTCCAATTTATCGTATAACATCAGTTCGCGTAATTTTGCTGTAAAACTAGTATTTCGAATTAGCGAGAAATATTATTCGATTTCTTTATGAGCCATCTTATTGAGAAGCGGAAAATAAAAAAAACGAATGAAATGAATTCTTGTCATTTTCCTCTTTTAATAGATTACATCCTACCTCTTATAATTATGCGTCACATTGTAGATGATATCGCGGTAGACAATTTATTAATTTTAACAGTAAATGTGTGTGTGTGTGTATGTGTGTGTGTGTAAGAGAATTTGTGATCGACATATTTATAACAATACTATTATTATTACGTAACGCGGTAATCTAAAATCTATTCTACGACGTACCGCAATAATCTAAAGTGGATTTCAGTGACGTAACACATTCGTACAAACAAATAATACCGAGATTTTTATGCAGAATAAGGAAATTGCTTTCCCATCGTTTCGCATACTCGTTCCAGCACGTGAGAAATCCAGAAAATCCAGATAAAAATCTTGAAAATTTTTACCGCAGAGTGAAAAATCCTTAAATGAAGGAAGACGACCGTGCGTCATTAATTGACCATTTTCGAAAAAAATAACTGATCGAAGACGACAAAGAGTTTTGTTGCGAATGCCTCGCAAGAGGATTGGTATCTACGGATAAGGACGTGTAAGGATAACGGGTGATTTCATCGTACAATAAATACATAACGATATTACAATGATTATTATCTCGTGCGAATTAAAGTCCTCCCCTCTTTCTTGTTCTCCTCTCGTCGTAAACTATGTAAACACAAATAAAGCCAAAATGGGTCGTGTATACTTGGCGGCAATATTGTCACAGATTACCGCGCTCATGTGAGTCTACTTGGTGTGAGTACACTTTTGCAATACATAATGTGCGATCTTCGCGGTCTCGTGTATATGACGTGATACCGATACACATACAAATGCAAGAAGGTCTAAGAAGATATCGCTAAGTGGTCGCCGATATACGGAACGGCAGATCAGTTCAAAATCACCTGTCTCAGAAGGTGGAACAATCTGTGAAGACTATAAATGTATATCGTGTATTTAATTTAATCGACTCGAAGCTTGAGTTTCTTGGATCCTGAAGAAGAGATGGATCGTATTAAGAGGAAGAGGAAAAGGATGGGTGGTGAAAAGGTAGTTCATCGAAGTCTATGGATTTAGATTTCATCAAATTAAATTAATGCTCCGATTAAAGAACTTTTAATAACGGATTATGTAAAATTTGAAAATTTTTATTTCCATTTTATTTAAATAAATTATTTTATTTAAATAATCCCTTTTCCTTAAATAGTCTCTATTTTTATTTCCATTTTATTATAAATAATCTCTATATAAATTATTATAAATAATCTCTATATAATTATATTCTTTAACAAAATTAATGATATTTTTTATATATCTGACGTGGCAATGAATTATTGCTTACTGTTATAAAAATATTCTCAATTTGTTTGTAGATGACACTCTTTTTAAATGATTAATGATATTTACAAAAATTTTTAAAATAGAGAAATATAAAGGCAAATGTTGTAATTTCTAATATTTGCGGATATTGTGCTATCTTAACGAATAAAATGCGTTCAAAAGATTAAAATCCTTTTTAATTTAGGAAACGCTCGTCTTATCGATAACGCGTGTAGATAACAGCTAAAAAAAGATCAACAATCAATGTCAAAAATCGAAAAACATATCAATATCAAAAAATGTTTGTGTTTCTTACTTTAATGAAAGTTACATGGAAACATTTAACTATTGTAGCTTAAAACATTCAATTTACAACATAAGGACTTATATAATTGTAACTCTTTAAATATAAACAAAATATTATCTACTTGCTTTATATCTATTTAATCAAAGATATATTTTATTATAAAAATTATTTTTCGTTATCTGTTTTTTTTAACATTCCTAATTTAATCGCATATCCTACTTATTTTATTTGAAAAGTATCTATTTCCCTAACAGAGAAAATGTTAAAGCGAAAATATATTACACTTTCTTGCGAAAAGTGAGAAATAAAATCTTTTAATATAGACCTAATATATTTGATTACGTGTTTATCGCCTGTGAAAATTCAATGTCACGTTACTATCTGTGAGCATTCGTTACTTAAATCAGAAGATCTCAATAATTCTTCGAACACATAATGCTTTTTAAAACTTACTAAGATTATCTACAAATTTTCACTTTAGTTCTAATATATTAAAAGAAGAAGGAAAAACTTTGTACAAGTCTTCTATTGAAAAATTTTAATCATCGACGAAAGTATATCAAGAAACGCGTCATTCTTTACGATTGGTTTTCTTAAAGTTTCTGATTAAATATTCACCTCGAGGAGAACGATAGTTTTAAATAGCATGAAATGAACCGCGAAATGAATCGCGGAAATTCAAAAAAAACCGATGCCGCAAAAACTATTATATTCCGTAACGCTTGATAATATTTCACTTTGTAACCAGTTCTTCTTACTCTTCGTCATATAATCGTCACATAAACAATCGTTAAGTTATGGATTATGCCGTATTATGCAATGAAGACGAATGGAACTGTCAAACCGTTCCACGTGATCCATCACGTCTATTCGATGTAAACGATGACTAAAAAGCCGATGACTAAAAGTGCTAACGTACTCGTTGAAGAATGACATTACGTAAATAATTCATGTTTAATCGTATAAGATCAATATATGTCATTTTATAATCCCATTAGAAAATTGGACATTTTTTTTATCATAAAAATTGTTCAGAAAAATTTTTATATTTTGCTTCTTCGCGAATGCGCTTCATAGTTAGAAGACCGTCTCATCTCGATTAGAATTAGACAGAGAGAGAGAGAGAGAGAGAGAGAGAGAGAGAGAGAGAGAGAGAGGGAGAAAGATAGAGAGAACGCATCCACCGCGGATAACTTTAACGAGACTTAACGAGTCCACTCCCACAGACAGTTTCAACGATCATTTCCCCGCATCCCGCTCTACTCCCGCACTATTCATCAGTTCTCTCTGATCATCATCCCGTCTCTGTTTTACGACGCAGAAAGTGCTGCTGTCCATTGTCGATCCTTGGGATGTGAAGGTGGCCAGTGTCGATCCGATCGGATTGGCCGAACGACGGGGCGTCTCCCTATCCATCTTATCTTCACCCTACAAACAAGACGAGGGTGTCAAGCCGAGATGGACGACTTTAAGCAAACCCATCGTCAAGACACCATCGCCTTGGTACAAGCCTGGTAGCGGTTCCTCGAGTCACTTCGCCAAATCTGAGGAATTTGCACTAATCGATCCCATTTGGCTGAATCCTCGGTATTCGCCGCGAAGGTATCCTTGATCTTTCCAATTCATTAACGTACTAATAAATTGGCATCTGGACAAACTGAAAGTCATATTTGATTAATGAGCATATTCGATTATAGCTTGATGCTTGATCGAAAAGAAGCTTATTTGATACAATAATTTTGAATACAATAATTTTCATTATATTTATTTTCATTGTAAAATTGAATAATTAACAAACTAAAAACTGTCGCACCTTCGTAAAAAAATTTACCCATAGATTATTCAATAATCTTAATGTCATTGCATTTCCAAGATCATCCATCAACGCAACTGGCGACTCTCCGTCTTCGATTCCGCTCGAAGAAAGATTACGAGATAGCAAGCAGAAAACTGACGACATCGAGGCAGGCGAGGTCGACAATGGATTAATCAACGGCTCGCAGGAAATTAGTCGCGGTTTCGATGATGTGAACGGTACAGCGGCGGTGCGAGTGCGTTTCGAGATCGACAAAGAGAATGGAGTGCGATGTGACGCGAACGGGCAAAGAATCGACGATGCATCGCGAGTGTTGACGAAAAATTGGAACGATAATCATTCGAGACTCGAGCAGCCGGCGACAAGGCAGAAAGATTCGCGGAGAACAGACGATGCAAAAATCAGCGAGACAAACGGTATTCATGACGATTCTGGGATAATTGGGAAGAAACCGGCCATCGTCGATATCGTCCAATACTTAGTGGAATCCAGGTAATTATACATTGGAAATAATACGCTGGCATGGTATCTATTTCTAGAAATAAAAAAATAAAAATTCGACATCAAATATTTAATACTCAAAGTCAAGAAGGATGCATTCGAAAATTTTTTATTAAAATTTTTTATCATAAATTATTGTTTTATTAAGTTTCTAGCATACCTTTTAAATTTTTTATTTAAATAAAAAATAACTCGCACAGTAGTTTTATATCCGACAGCATTTTGCAATTTTCTATTTATATTTCGAGGTACAATCTGCAAATTGCGAAGGAGAGGAGGTTAAAAAAGATGCCATCATGTCGTCGACAAGAAGCTTCAAAGGAAATAGATCCAGTGGGTGAGACGGTGATTCTTACCATATTAAAATATAAAATATAAAATTACATGGATGACCCATGAGATGAATTTCAAAAAATATTATGTCGGAATTAAAGTGAGATCTTCCGGTAGTTTAGGTTTATTAGGGTTATTCAGGATCAACCAGTGCGCCAACCACAATACAGGATCAGCCGGTCTATGTTTGCAACACTATAAAATGGAATTAAAATCATTTATCCAAATATTAGTAAAATGAAAGAAAATATCAATAACAAATTTAATATTTATCGGGACAGATTACTTTACCAAAGTTAGACCTTCGATGAGAATTGGATTAATACTCTCCCATAAAAAGTCTTCAGCCATCTCGTTCCTCAATAACGGCTCAATTATGACTGAAAGAAGAAATAAATCCGAATTCAAGACGATATTAAAAGTATTTGAAAAATCAAAGACATGAAAGACGATGAAGTGGAAGAATAATTCTTACATTCGGGAAAGAAAAAGTGGATCTCCTTCTCGGCTTGTTCACGACTGCAGCTGCCATGTACAGCATTCTTAAAACTATCTCCTCTGCGACCGTACTTCGCCCTGATGCTGTCGGGAAAATATAAACGCGCTTCAGCTACCTGAAACAACATTTCGATGAATTTTGAACAAATTGATGAACAAGAAATCTGTTAAGATTATCCGATTGTTCTAACAAATTTCTTAAAATACCGTAGTCGGGCCTATGATTCTCTTCCATTCTTCCACGGCGTTTTGCTTCGCCAACACGAACACTACGATGGGTCCCGAGGACATGTACGCCACTAGATGAGGAAAATTCAGTTCGCCGAAGTGATCTTGATAGAATTCTGAAACCTGTTCGGGTGTAAGTTGGAGCCAACGTGTTTGACAAATTGCGAAACCTTCCGTGCATATTCGATGCTCGATCTCCATTCTGTAGATCACTGCTTCTGGCTTTATTATGGCCAAGGTACATTCGACTTCCAGTTCTTTCTCGACAGTCTCTTTAATTTCGCCGCTATCGAAGCAAATCACTGGCGATATGAAACCCTCTTTCTCGCCGGAATAATCGCACTCCGTGGGACAAATAAATTTATACTGCTCGATTATCAAGATGATTATTTGTTTGTGACATATGATTAATCTTTGCACTTGTTATATTTAATTTATAGGAGATATTTCTTTGTCGATATCGTACCGTTCTGCTGGACTCGCTAGAGGATTCCAGACTTGTTGACGATCTTTTCGCAGAGTCGCATATCGTATCACTGCTGTTAGATTGCGTGGAATCGATAGATGTACAATTCGAATCGGAGGGAATTTTATGTTCGAGGATGTCTTTTCCGGGACGATAAGATGCGAAACATTTCGAGAAGATGGTTACGGTTTGCGAGCCGATTTTATCTTCTGTCAAGTCTCGTGGACAATCACACATTTCTATTTTGCACCTTTCAAAGTTATTTTTTGCTTCTCTCTTTTATTCTCTATTTAAAAAGATATTGAAAAAATCAATCTAACTTACTTCTTCATTTATATCATACGTTTATGAGATCTTAAAAGGTTATATTCTTGATATTTATTTGTTCTGTCACGTATGTTACCGTCATGGTGAAAGAGTGCCAAGTTTTTAATTATTAATTCCAATGAGCGTTTGATCTTCAATTGCACCGCCGTAATGTTTTCTTACGAAAGTTTGTACTACGATAAGCATGTATCCGTGTGGGGTCATGGTATTTGTGTAGGTTCGTTTCTGACGTTAATATAGCATAAATATTCATTTAGCGATAACGTTGAACTATGCAAATTAATTTTATCTTCTGTCAAATTAATTTTGTAGAAATTGCACTATTATTGATCTGCGTACACGCTAATGTTATTTCAATGTATAATTAATTGTCATCAAGTGATACAAGACGTATGTCTTAGTATTTGTGAATTTTCATTCGAATCCATTCCTTATGGTTGGATTTCAGATAAATCAACCGACAATAGAAATGCGTTTGTTAACGTAACCAAACTAGAGAATAATCAAGAAGCAACCGACAAAACGGTGAAAGCACTGCCGGAAGTGACAGCGCTACGTGTTACGAATAATATAAGGAAGACTAGCATTTCGATGCCCAGCAAACTCGATGAGATGGACGATCTTCGAACAGACAGACAAAACGTAAGTGAACTCATATATGTATTTTAACTTTGAATGCAATTGTATCCGTAACGCGATCCCATTAGACTAAAATATATTTATATCAAGAAAAATATTTAAAATATTTAAAAATATTTATATCCGGGGAATAATAATCAACTCAGATTATATTTGACAATTGTTCCTGAATGTTTTCGATTAATAACGTAATTAAATTGATAATTTGATTATCAATTGATAAACAAAAGAAATGTTCTTTATTGTTATTGGAGTTTATAATAGATGTGTGTGTATGTATGTAAATATATTGTTAAACGAGGATTAGAAAAGCTGCATTTTTTCATAAAGTTCGGACTTTGAACGATTTTAAGTTTCGAATATTCGAGTTTAGGTTCAAAAATATAAAGATGGATCGAATTCATATGTTTTCTATAGAAATGCAAATTATAGGCCTAAGTTTACAACGTTCTTTCTATAAACCACTCCATATCATATGCTTATAATATTAAATGAGAATTATGATTATACAGCTTTACGTAAAATTTTAATTTCTATGCAAAAAAAATTTATCACGCTGTGCTTTCAGTATAAAGTAACATCTATAATATAAAAATAATATGATATGCATGAGTATATGATATTTTACATTTTTTGAACTGAATTTTTTGAAATAATTTATGAATGATAAACATACAGGGTGTCCGTCAATTTTCGACCTTAACGAAATAAAGAAGTAGATTGGCTCAAATTAAGAAGGAATGACCTATATTGTTTTGGGATTGTCGCAATAATAATTGCGACTCACTCACGCTTCTACTCACGCAGATTGGCCGATCTTCTTTATTTAATATTTCATTAATTATTGCGACAATCCCAAAACATACAGGTCATTCCTTCTTAATTTGAGCCAATCTACTTCTTTATTTCGTTAAGATCGAAAATTGACGGACTGTATAAATATTACACTTAAGTGTGAATCCAAGAAGCAGATATTCGGATATTTACTGTAAGTCAGCCGCTCCTCGGGCGATCGGGACGAGATTTAAACGGTAGTGCCGCGAAAAAGTGTAGAATTTTATGCAAAAAGAACGAAATCGCTATCGCGTCCGGAAGTGGAGATATAAATTAGCCGTTTTTCGTCTGCGCGCGGACGGTCGAAATCGTGCACGACGCCGCGCATGTTGCCTGCCTCTCTCGCGCGATATTCACTATAACGCGGTGAGTAAAATGACAAGCCGAATGCGATCGTTCGATTAATTAATTAAATATTTATATATATCGAATAAAAAAGCGAGTCGGAACACAATCAGTCGAATAGTGAATTAAATATTTATATATACCAAACGAAAAGATGAATCGGAATGCATTCGTTCGATTAATTCGTTAAATATTTATATATATAATTTAATTTGAAAAGTATACAGACGTTACACTTCAAATTTTAAATTTTAATTCGTTTTAATACATATATTTTTAAAACGTCTCTCTGCTGCCTGTAAAGACGTTAAATATTATTTTAAACAATTTAAACAATTATTCAGTATAAAATAAAAATTGTTATTAATGAAACCGGGACAAGAAGATTTTTTACTACAAAGATTCATACAAATTCAAGATAGGATTTAAATTTTTGAAAATTTTCAATATCAATATTTTTATTAATATGTTTT
This sequence comes from Camponotus floridanus, assembly GCF_003227725.1. Taxonomy (NCBI): domain Eukaryota; kingdom Metazoa; phylum Arthropoda; class Insecta; order Hymenoptera; family Formicidae; genus Camponotus; species Camponotus floridanus. The sequence continues at coordinate 216,889 of NW_020229425.1, read as the reverse complement.
TATTATCTTGTCTTGAATATTGTGCAATTCTAATATTTTACACACACTTACAAAAATTATTATAAAAATATAAAATACTATTCTCTTAGGCATGAACACCAACCTCTGTAAGCTAAAGATAAATTCAAACACGATATCATTTCATCTCATTAATCATTATCTATTAGCATTTTACGTCCATACAGCGGAAGAACGAGATTCCTCGTCAATGCTGCGTTACGTAATGTTTGCGAACTATTCATGCATGCATTCCGCTTCATGTTTCCATTAGGGAAACGACTAGTTCCTGCAGGTCGCTTCATACGAACAGAGCCGTCTCGTGCATCTCTTGTGCGTCTTTATATTTTGTGCGATTTCATTTTACATCCAGCTTCTTCAAATGCTTCAACAAATTTTTTTCTTCTTCATCAAAAGAAAGAGAAAGATTGTATATCTTTCACTTTAAATATACGCAAAGTGTGTGTAAATAAATGTAAACGTAAGAAAATAGAAGTAAAAATAGAAGAAAAAAATTGTTAATGTATTAAATTATAGTATTAAATCTATTCGATACAAAATGTAACGAAGAGAATATTATCGATAATTACAAGATGGTAAGCACCGTTTATTAAGATTTAATCATAACGATTGACAATTGAATATATAAACAATGGCAACAGTATGTTTATGTTGAAAGATTCAATCAATGAGATTAGCGTTATGCAAATGACTTTAGATCGAAGGTCGAGAAACATTTAACACACTTGAATAATATTTTGTTCCAGAGAGAGAGAGTGAAGCATTATTATGCTCGAATATCGCTTTAAGTATTATTACGCTTGTTGAATTTTCAGGCTTTATGAACGATGAGCAATAATTATTGCTGATAAGAAATGCATTTCTGAGTATTCCGGTCATTGCATTTAATTGCTCATCGATCGAAAGTTTATTTTACAAACAATATATTTCTGTTGCTATCTTATTTAGAGAATTATTAAAGGGGATTAGAGGGATAATAAATTCAAGAAAAATATAAATATAATAAATTAGCGTTTTTATGCAGTATTGCATAATAATTCGTCGTGGACTATTATATCGATAAAAAATATATGTTACGTATGTTTCGTTGCGTCAGCGATAGATATAGTGGAAACGATTGATATAAATGAATCTTGATGTATGCTTGACGATTTACGGCTTCGATTGACGAGTTTGTTTCATTGCACAGGTGTCGGCAAAACGGGTTTGCTTGTTAACATCTAAATTATTGTTAACGTTTTCAGGGGACCGTCTCGAAATTCATGAGAGCGGAGAGCGAGACCAGCAGCAGCGTAACTTTCAGTAATAGCGGCTCGACGCCGAATGGAAGCCCTCTGGGATCCGACACAGAGGAAGAAGCAAATGACGAGGAATTGGCCAAGTGAGTGTTGAATTTAATGATCGAAAGTTTAAAAAAGAGAGAAACTTAAAATCCCGTTTCAAATGGCGCTTCATAAGTCGAAATGCCAGATGATTAGAAATTTGATTTATTTTTATAGAATAAAGATTAATAATCTTATCGGCATTATTAATGTATAATATATAAAATAAAATGTTTCTTTCATACAGTTTTTTTTTAATGAAAAAAGCCTTGTTTCTTTTAAATTTTTTTCAGATATTTAACATTTTTATATTTTTATTGTTTAAATATATTTTATTGTTTAAATATATTTTTATTTATATTTCTGTTATTTATATATTTATTATTACAAGTTGATTTTTCATTATATTATTTGATTTTTTAGATAATAGATTTTAACTAATATGTATGAACCGTCATTATTTTAAATATATATCGCATTCCAATAGCTTATATAATTAAATAATTACTATTTTTATATAATTAGGAAAATTTTCCAAAAAAATCAAAATTTAAATAAATTGTCTTTATTATGGATAAAGAAACACAGTTTTAAATAATGTACCTTAATCACTATTTTAAAATAATAGAAAAATTATAAAATAAAGTTTTTATATTTTTAATTTATGTGTATCGAGAATAATTTTAATGAATTAATGAAATCTTTGCCATTAAAATATTATCAAACACGGTATAAAAATTTGTGTTATGCATCTAATTGAAAATTATCCGAATATATCATATTATATTTGATGTAATTTGCCGCAAAAGTTTTATATTAATTCATTAAAATTATTTTTGAAAAAAAGAAAAATGAAAAATATAAAAATTTTAGTTTTTAGTTTTTTCATTATATATTCATTACAAAGAAATATGAAAAGAAAGAAAAAAATATTATATTGAAAAAAATAATAATAAAAAAACATTTTTTCAATATTTTCTGTAAAAAAATGACTTTCTTACATATCTACTTGCCTTAGGTACAATCTGTGTCAAATTATTTGACTCAAATAAACGAGATAAACTCATACCTCGGAACTTTATCCAACGGACGATAATAACACAGCACAACATATTGCGCGCTTGTGTTTGATATTTCAATATTGATTCGGCTCGTACCTGTATTAACTCGTTTCGACCGCATAAATCTATAAATACGTCGATATCACTTATTATTAGTGAAACTCTTCGCCGCAAGAGAGACGGACACTCCACAGACTATAATTTTCTCTCAACAATGTGCACTTTAAATGCGCAATTTACATTGCAACATCCCACTAGATGCATATATACACTGCATATATATAGAAATACTGTTTACTGCGTTTGCCCGGACTGAATAGATGAAACATCCGTACCTATCTAACGTTCACGGTCATCATAAACACCATCGTCGTCGGTTCCGACCTTCTTTCATATCACATTAGGGTTATCGCGCCATAAAACTCGGCTCCTACAAATGCTTGTTTCGGTGAACAGTCAAGCGATTGTAATTATCGTCTCCTTTTGAATTTCTCTCTTTTACGTAGGCAATTGTTCAAAATTGTTCTCCTGTTATTCAAGTCGAGTGTTCGTCATATTTTTAAAATATATGATTGTGCTTGCGCTCGGATTCCTACGTAAAAGAAGTAAAATAATTTAAGGAGATTAAGAAACATATTTTAAAATTTAATATTTTTGAATATTAGTTGTGTTTGGAAACATAAAGATGATTCCCCGATACGATGTTGGTAGCGCCATATCATTGCAGAGGTATAATATGACACGTGTATAAGTTTATATACGTATCTTTCAGTAAAAAATTTGAAATAGAAATTAATATTCACTTTGACTGTTTATTTAATATGATAATAATAAAAGAAAATTTTTGTTTCGTAGAGTGCCATTGCAAGCTCCACCGCGAAGGAAAAGTAGAGTCATGCAATCATCGATGAATGAAAAAATGGGAAACGACGCTACGGAACTTTCAGGTGCACAAAGTGCAAATTCCACGATAACTAGCGTAAACAGCATTAGCAGTCTCTTGAAGGAAAAACTGCAATTATCGTTACCACAAGCACTACGAAACAGCACAAGACGTCAGAATGCCGACTACAGGTAAAGCGAGAGATCAAATTTCGATGACAGAATTGATACATTGATTTTAACATTTGACAAGAATATTGTACGTATGAATTATTTTCTCATATCCTATTTTAATGATATGTAACAAATTTTCCCAGGCTTAGGGCCTTTGTCGGTATTCTCTTCCTGTGCGTCGTTTTCCTCGTGGGATTTGCGCACATTTACTACAACCAGTATGTCTTACAACGAGCCTACTTTGACAAATTCAGGTGAATAGTTGACATGAAAGAACATTTTAAATAAATAAAATATTTGTATTTTTTACAATTAAAAAATAAAATTATTTAATATTGTTAATATTAAATATTATTTAATATTATTTAATATTGTATATAATATTATATTTAAGGATAACTTCTCTCTCGAGCAAGTTATCGATTATCGAATCAGTGTAATGTATTGTTAGTTTGCGGTGTTTTGTATTGCTTGCCTACTGAAATAATTTTCGGTCGTTTACCTCTGCCAGGAAGCACCTAATGGGATACATTAAGGCTCGTTTATTATGTCGACGTCTCACGTCAGTCTCAAAATGCGTATTCAATTGTTGACCCAATGCTTATACACTCAACTTTTTAAGGGCTATTATTTTATAATGGAAGAAGAATCTTGGCAAAATTAACTATTATATATTACCTTTTTCCTTTATTATTTACTGATATTAATTATTGACTATCGATATTTTAATGTATAGGATTTTTATTTTTTTTATCTTTATTTTGTTATCTTTTATACACATAACGAAAATTTTTCTGCAAACCATAATGATTGTTTATATCCTCCTTTCAGATTCAATAAAAATGAAAGAGTGATGACAGTCTACAGTAGTACCGGCGCGGAGATCATCGCCGCTCGGCTCGGCGAGGGTATTCCGTCAGACACGGGAGTGTATCCTTGCCTTCCTCATCATCAGCGGCAAGACTCGGTATGTCTTGAATGGTTACAGCAGACACGGCTCTACCTCGCGCACACGAAGCGCGAGGATATGCATTGCTATCACGTAACCTGGCAGAGCCTGAGCCCCTACTATAACCCTAAGGATTGCTTCGACTGGTCCTCGAAGAGAGGCCACTGGTACGGTGCAGGTCAGATACAGAATATGGCATATCCTCTGGAACGAGGTCGCCTTGAGCTTAGCCCTTTTATCACGGGTGATGTGAGGAGACAATCCTTCGGTAACGTGTTGAAAAGATATTTCCTCAACTCGAAGGGTGCTACGATCTTAGTTGATTCTGAAACGCCATTATATGTCTCCATCAACGCTAATCGAACCAATGACTTTTGTCTTCAAGCCAAGCATGATGCTTTCGCTTATATTAATCATCTGACGCCGCTACCCCAGCTCAATTACACCATTTGTGCCACTGACAACATGAAGACTCTACATTCTTTGATGGCGGAAAAGTCTCTATGGGATGGTCTGAAGCCCGATGAGTTGCACGCTGTTCATTCGCTGCTGTCCGAACCAGTCTGGCAGATTTCGCCTATTAACGAAGCGGCCATTTACAATTACACGGAGGACGTGATTGCGCTGGGATTTCTTCGTCAAGGCCATGTTCTGTTAAGCGAAGAATGGCAGCCGAGTCCAGGAGATTTTGTCTTGGACGAAGAACGATTTCCTTCCATGGAAGAGACTATTAACATTATTCATCGTAGAGGATTTCGAATAGTCTTTAGTATTCAACCGTTTATCTCCACGGAATCCATGAACTTCAAGGATGCTGTCGCTAACAGATTACTCATTTCTGAGAGAGGAAGCGATCCTCGGATTCCGGCGTTAACGAGGTTATTTTTCAATCGTATATTTCTTATAATATATAATATATAATATATAATTTATAATTTATAATATATAATTGTATAATATATAATTTATAATTTATAATATATAATTGTACTTTTATGTTTTATTATTTGACTAGAATTAAGAATTAAGAAAATTTGAAGAATCTTTAAAAAATTATTTAATTTTAGATACAAGCAAAGTAACAGCGCTGGTGTGCTTGACATTACAAACAACAAGACTTTATCTTGGCTGCAAACAAAGCTTGAGAGCTTAATCATGAAGTATCACGTCGACTCGTTTTACCTCGATCTGGGCACCGCTCAAGATATGCCGCATTATTACAAATGTGAACAACCGCTGACCAATCCCGATCATTACAAGACCATTTTCACCCGTTCGATACTAGGCACCATTTCTGTGATCGGCGTTTCCAGCGCCATTTCCAGGCCACGAGCGCCCGTTTTCGTGTCCTTGCCACCATTTGCATCGTCCTGGAAGGCCATCAAGACCGTCATTCCTACCGTGCTCACCTACGGCATGATCGGCTATCCATTCATCATGCCAGGAGCGGTGGGAGGTGATGTAGCGCTCCCTATGTCAGACGACAATCCCGACAACGACTTCGAGGTGGATTTGCCGGATAAAGAACTCTACATCCGATGGTTGCAACTGTCCACTTTCCTACCCGTAATCCGCTTTACTCATCTGCCCAGCAAATATTCAGACGAATCGGTTCTGGAAATTGCCAAGAGGTTGACTACTTTGCGACAGAAGACGGTGACGCCGTTGATGAAAAAGTACGCAAATGAGACCTTGGACACCGGTCTACCCATCATCAGGCCGCTCTGGATGCTGGACCCAGCCGATCCGGCTTGTCACGTGGTGGTCGATGAGTTCTCTGTCGGCGAGGAATTAATCGTCGCGCCGGTGCTTTATTCTGGCAGCAGGCAGAGGGAAATTTATCTGCCAGCTGGTGTCTGGAGGGACGGCATTGACGGGAGTCTGAGGAAAGGCTCGAGATGGATTCATAATTACAGAGTAGCGGAAGATAAGGTGGCATACTTTGTTAAGATGCCAGATAACACGAGATTCTAAGGAACGCATGTTGTACGATATGATTTAATCAGAGAATTATGAGCTCGATTAAAGCAATCGGATTTCGTGATAAACGACGTGCTTCGTTTGTCAAATGTATGAACAATGTTAACAATGATTGATTCATCAGCATGACAAAGGTTTTTATTGATCTGCTCGAGCTTATCGATGATTTTCTCGTTTTTGTTATTAATTCGTGCGATGTATGAACTTATTGCTCTACGAACTGTCAATGCAGGAAAATAATTGTGCAGTGATAAAGGTCTCTTATGTCGATTTTATGAAAACTTTGCACGTGCAGATGCGATCTTCAATGAATGTATCCAAAAATTGCGAATGCAATAATTAATTATCCAACGTTTCGTACACTCTAAAACACATTTCCTTGCTACTCATTACTTTCGTGTAGCAGGATAATTATATAGTGATAAATACTTAAAATGCTACACGTGCGTGTTGTTTGACGTATATAATTGAGAAACTTTCAATTACATAATAAAAGTATCCAATATTACTGTATTCCATGAATATGATACTATTAGCGATATTATATTATGGTGCATATCATAAATAATTGCATACACATTGAAAGATTTAGAACCATACAAATGTAGATTTATCATTTATGCTGGTAATTATATTTATTTTACCTAACAATGTTTGTGTATTATTTAATCTTTACCAATTTCTTGATAGACAAGTAAGGCTGAGAGAAATTTTAATAAATAATGAGAAATTTTAGTAAATGAATTTTTCAGTAAAATATGAATAAAAATAAAAAAAAGTGAATATACAGTTGGTGAGAATGCAATCTTGCAGGGCGCATGAGCTATTTATTTCCTCATTACAAACTTACATGACATGTAAAACAAAACACGCGTGGGCATGCAGAAGCAGGATTCCGAGAAAATCGGTGTAATTTCAATAAATTCGATTTCCGATGTCGCGACCGCGAGTGAGAGAGAAAAGAAATGTATCTCGCGCCGCGAAGGAGACGCGGATACACGTTTCACTCTCGCGGTGTCCGCGGCATCCGAAGATCCGAAGATCCGCAGCGATATTACATCGGTCTCGATCCTTGTGCAAAACACATCTCGAAACAGGCGGCTGATCTACGGTCGATCGACGAGGAAAAAATTAAGACGCGTGAGGCACACAGGCGAAGAGATTCTAAGGTATATATAGTGTATATTTATTATATTATTATTTTTTTTATCATATAGCATAACATCGTTATTTCTATAATAATAATAATAATAATCATAGCACCATGAACACTCCACAGTAAGTTCTTGTTTTTTTTTTTAATTCGTTATTCGAAAAAACGCGACGCGCCGATGCGCTGCGACGGGTGAGAACCGCGATCGTGTAATCGTGGAGGGAAACTCGAGCGACGCGCGCGTTCCGAAGAAACGTCACGTTGAATGACATTTCGAGCACGTGTCCTCGAGAATCTCTGTCCTTCCATCTTTGACAATTACGCGCGGATCCCTCGCGTTACCCTCGATATAACGCACGACAACGAAACTCTCTCGCTCGGATGTGACTAGATGATCGTCCGTTTATTTTTTTCTTCCTTTTTTTTTTAACGCTTGAGGAAACGAGATTTCTGACTAGAGCCCCCGTGAGTATCTGAGAGAATTTCCCGCGGCGGAGGAAAGGCGCGGGTGTTTTTTTTTTCTTCTTGTTTCTTTCTTTTTTTTTTTTTTGATTTTGCTAATTCGTGCCGTTGCGGAACGAAATCGTAATGGGAAAAACGCGAGCGAATCAAGAAGAGAAAACGAGAGCGAGATAGTCGCCGCTTTCCTCCGCGCGCGCGACCCAATAATTTCTCCCTCAATTGAGGAAATATTTCTTGATTGTTTTGTCTTCGTCGGAGAAGGATATCACTGTTCTCGCACCCGTCGAGCACCGCGATTTTGGGGATTCGCACAGGTGTTGAGGCTCACGTTTTTCACATTTCTCCCTCTCTCTCTCTCTCTCTTTCTCTCTCGTATATCTTTCGCTCTATCTCTCTTTCTCACACTCGCTTATACTCCATTTATTAAATACTTCGTTCATATATTATATATAGATATCTATATATATATATAATATATATATATATATTTTTTTTTTTCTTCCCTCTCATATTTCCCGCTATCTGTTTCAATGAAAGCTCGTTCCTAATCTCTTATTTGTTCTTTTTTTATTATTTTTTATACTTTTTATTTAAATTACTCCCATAAATTTTTTTTATTTTTTATTTATTTAATCTATCCTGCGCGCATCATCATCGATCGACAATAGCTTCTCATTTAATAGTTTATTAATTTATTCTGTTCTCATTTAAAAAAAAATTTAATTTTATAATTTTTAACATCCTACCTAGATAACTGGTCATTATATTACTTGTCAATAAATAATATATAAATACATAGGTACATACTTCATCGTCATCATCTCTTTTTTTCTCTTTCTCGCTTCTCTTTCTCTCTTTTTCTTTTTTACGTTAGATCTATTCTCCTTTGTACTCCGACAAATTGCTGTCATTCGTTTGTATCAAGAGATATCGGTAAAGATTATAAAAACTTCTCTATTCGTATTCGAGAAATACAAAGAGAAAGTGATGATGATGATGATAATGACCCGTCCTCGCGAACGTAATCGTAATAATATTAATAGAGTAATCGCAATAATAATAATAATAGCATAATAATAATAATCGCGCAATGATAACAAGCACAATTTTAAGTTGTTAAAAATAATCGGTAGAATAATAATAGTATTTATAACAATATCGATTGTTTTCGTTTTTCCCTCTTTTTTTCAATGTCACAACGCTTTTCTCTCTTCCTCTCTCGCTTTCTCTCTTTTTCTTTTACACGTTTTTTTCCTATTATAAAATTTTATCGCTTTCCTCGCTTCTCTTTCGCTAATCAACGAAATAAAATCTTGATCGCGCATAGTTTAACCGAAAAAAGAAAAACGTAATCAGACTTTTCTCGTGGATTTTTACGACAATCGATTTTCACTATTCAAACGCTTTTCCGCGTCTGGTGAATGCGATACAATGATCGCGCAATAAACAAAAAGAATGAACAATAAATAATCAGACGAATGACGAATGATGAGTACATATATGCGTGTGAAAAGCAAGTCGGAACGGAAAAATATCGTAATGTGTAACTTACACAGGCGGTAAAAAACTTACGCACTAATCTATAGAAACCGGACCCGAAGGCCACGCTATATCGCGTGTCGATTGCAGCGACAAGACAAATCGTTTTTCATCACCATCTTCTCCCGATCGCTCGCCTCGATACCACCGTATCTTAACAAATGGTCATCAACGATCGGTCTAATCGAGCACCATCATTTTCGTGTAGGCACGAATGTGTCTCGTATAGAGGAGAGCTTTCTCCGACCTTCATTCAGCGAAATCCATTTTTTCGTCGTAGGATATACTTCATGCTTCAACGCAACGTGCCGATGTCCTAATCTATCGCAAGCATCTTTTACTTCGAAGCTTCTTGACTTTCGCAAATTTTCATGTAAAATCCGATGACAATCGGCTTCGTCTTTAGCTGCGACGTGAACAGAAAAACGACTTTGCGATCAATATTATTTCTTCTCGTGTCCATGGATCTTGCGAGAATAATGTGGGCAAAGGTGTCCTCTATAAGTTACAGTTTCGGTATATCGCGCTTAATCGCACTTATCTCTTATCGATTCTTTCCTTCCGCCCTATATATTTCGTGTTCCCTCGTAATTTCGAGACGATGATCGATCTCTTCTATGCATGCGCTCGATTCGCATAACCCTAAATCGCAGCTGTAGATTGCTCAAGGCGATTGTCGACTAAACCGACACGTTTTGATTTCGATTCGAATTTATGAGCGTCACGTTGATTCGGCATGATGTGACAATTGCGATTTAGGAATACGCACATGGACTCGGCATTAAATGGATTCCTTAGGGTTACAACTATATGAATGTTTAGAAGATGCTTGACTTGATCTCTCTTTCAATTCCATAAAAGAGAAAAAAATTTCAAAATGGATAGCCAGACAACATAGATGTCGAAAAGTTGTAAAGACTTTCCTTCGAAAGTCTTTTACGTTGTATATATACATCTTAAATTTTTGCGTTATTTAAGCAAGTGTTTATCGACGTCTCTTCACGAAGATTTGCTCTGTAAACGTTTCCTATATATAACAAGATTTCAAATGCTTTCGTCGTGTAATAAAGATGAATAGGAGATCGATTCGTGTTCCAAGAAGTGAGGATTTCGAATAAACGGGATGTCGATATCCACGTTCGCAATTGTCTGTCATTGTATCTCATCACCTCATCACCTTATCATTGTCTCGTCATTTCGTCACCCGCTTTGTCTTTATGATAAAATGCCTTAGTTGAGAGAAAGTTAAGTACAAAAAGTTTTGTCGATCTGGACTCTTCTGAATTCACGTGATGTAATGATTTCAAAATCGCTAGCGAAGTCTGGAAACGAATCTATTTAAGGAATAACGATCGGTTTTCTTCAACAGCATTGTCGATATCTCAGAAAACAGTGACCAAGCAAAACAGTCCATTGAGCGTTTTTTTTTAAGTCATGAACTTTAAATCGTCATGATAGAATTGATGACATGACTTCCTCGTCATTGTAATGGAACTTTAATCCAACCTTCAGAGCTGCATCAAGTCTTAAGCATCCACTAATACTTCTCTTTTACTGCCTATCAAACAAGTTTTCTTTGTCATGATCGTTCTTCTTTCCATTATTTTTAACAGATCATTTCTCTATTCGACATTTCTTCCTTTCAGAAGTATTTAGAAATCACTCGGAGTTTAGTCCCAGGAAAGTTGTTTATGCGACGCTGGAGTGATCCAATTATTGAAAATATGTTTTCATTTGACAGTTTTGATATTAGTTTCCACTTGATTACAGACAAGATTCTACTTAGATTCCTTCTCTCTCGTCATTCTTCATAAAGAATTGATGTTTCCAAAATCACCATCACTGTTCTCTGAAATTCCGTCCGTGTCGCATCAAGAAACAAAGGTCTCTCCGCAGTAAACAATCGTTTGTCCATCAAAGATGTCTTGAAATGCATCGTCATCGCCCTGTGCTTCCTTCCACGGCAACAAAACGCTCTTTCGGACTTCTTCGAAAACATCCTCATCGGACTCCTCGACGCCTAACTCGGTCACGTCGCCCACGCGGGTCCCAAGATGACGAAAATCTGTCGTCAAGCTCGCGCGACCACCGCTCTACATATTCTCTACGATATAGAAACACGACACACAGATAATTCCCTATCCTAGTAGACTTTCCGATGGAATTTAGCCGTTTTTATCTACGCACGAATAGACATTTACGACGAGAAAGGGGGCCGTTAATTACGTAACAACGAAGGATAATGTTTCGTGGATAACGTGGAATAGTTCTCTTCTTGCATATCCCGTTTAAGGACGACGATCCATCGTCAATGGATCCGTCAAGCGCGCGTTTCGTTTCCCATTCACGATATATCTCACCGCGTGAATATGGCATTCTCCTTCTCTCGTGTCCTTTTTCTTCTTTCACACTTATTTTTCTTTTTAACTGATACACTGAATACTACGCGGTGCTCTTAAAGCGGCAGCTGTGTCAGAGATATTAAAAGTTTTACTTTAATCTGCTGCTCGAGAAGAGGGTGGGGCCCGAGAAGATCTCATTGTGAGTGACACTGCGACCGTTCGACCCGCTGAACTCGTGGATCGGTAATCCTTAAAGTCAAATTTAGTCGGTAAGAACTGTAACAGATTGTCCCAAGCCGTGAAATTTACAGACTTTTGACATCGATTCGCGATCGATCGATCGATCAAGCAATGTCACAATCATCGTTCCTCTTTGCTTTCAGGGCAAATCCTCTGCAAGAATTAACATTCCCGCGGTCGTCCTCGACTTGAGCAGTGATTGATAAGGTATTGCAGGCGGTATCAACGCGCTACATGGGCTGCGAACGGTGTGCGAAGTGTAGAAATACAAATATCCGTTAGACCAAAAAGAGGATATCCACCGCTGTTATCAATACAGCGCGATCCTTAATCAAATTCTCTCTATTTCGATAATCGGCTTCTTAGAAGTAAGTAATTAATCTTTTACCTTGTGTCCGTACTAAGGAGAAAAATCCCTACAATCTCTCGTCTCGTCGCCCGCACCGTCCCCTCGCGAAAGAATACGGAGAACGTGTTAATTTGGATTAGAATAGATCTCGATCTGAGATCTGCGCGAACTCGAAGATCGATCTTTCTTCTTCGGGATAACCTCTATATAGAATTCGATAGGATTTTCTACGATCCTGCTAGGCCGCGGAGCTACGACTGCGAGGGAATCTCGAAAACTCGAGAAACGCCATCTGTTTTCGGGTCTTCTACAAGGGGAAGAAGGAGTCAGGGCGTCAAGGCTCGCCCTGACGGGACGGTAGATCGGTCTACGCGCGCGCGCGCGCTCGACCTTTTTTCTTCTATCTTTTTTTCGTAGGAATGGGTCCAAAAAAGCGGAATGATGACGCGTTCCGGACGCCGCTCAGAACTCGACTATTACGGCTGAGCAGGCTGCCAATCCCTAGAACTCGAGCCTGTAGGCGCTACAACTAGTCTCGTGATCCTGGAGATTGATGGTGCATCGGGACGCGGACGGTGATAGATCTATGTGATTCGCAGCGAGCGCCTCCTCGTTGTCGGCAACCCAGTAACCCAGAGTGTCGGTGTCGTAAGTCGGAATCATGGTTACCTCTAAGAAAAAAACGCAGAAAAAATATCAGAGTGTGCCTTCGAAACATGAACCACGCAAGCAACGCGAATTATTAATGTTATATTTAATTTGAAATATACGAATAATTAAAATGAAGAGAGTGTTGTTTCTTTCTTGTGCTCCAACTACTGCGCTATGGCTCTAATTTGCTAATTTTGATTTAATTTTTAATTAATCATGGAAGTTATTAATCATGTAAATTGTTAATCTCAAAATTTTTATCTTAATCTTAATCTTATAGAAAAAAAATATAGTTATATATAATAGTTTGTCATGGAAATATAGATTTGTAATAGTCTTAAGATATGTATATGTGTTTTCGCTGAACCTACCGAGATCCTTGTCTTCCCAAGTCTTTTTAGCTTCCAACAAAGCGTCATAGACCTCTCGGCTCGGCTCGGTGCCGCTAAAAACGTAATATCTCGCTCGCACTCGCTTAAAGAATTCCAAAGAAGTGTAGTACGAATTTCCATGATGTGGTACATAAGCCAGGTCCATATAAACCGGCTGAATTTTATTTTTCGAGTCCTTCAATTTTTTCTCGTTCTTAGCAGGACTCTCCGAACGTTTCTTATTTTTAATATTCTCCGATTGGACCTTCTTCGCTTGCTTCCGTTCTTTCTTCGGCGTGCCGGGTGCTCCTTTATTCGAGACTTCATTAGTTGTCGGAGCGGGGGAGGGTAATCTAAGAGGTTCCCCCCAATCTTTTAACACATCGAAATTCAAGATATCAGAAGTCGATTCGCTCGAGCAGGACGCTTGAGCGGGATTCTTTAGATTAAATTTCTTGGGAGGTTTAGGAGATGGCAGGCCGAGAGGAGTACCCCATCCTTCCAGAGGATCCTTTTTCGAGTCACCCTTCGAATCGTCCTTGTCATCTCGGAAAGAAGACGACGGATGATCTTTTGCTTCGTCTTCATGTCGAAGGCTACCGTTTGTGTACCTGGGCGCTATACCACTGCTAAAGGCACCGTTGGCCTCCTTCATCTCTTTGTGCTCCATCAGCGCCTTGTCGAAATCGAGATCGGCCTCGTCGACATATCTCTTCGCATCCGGCTTTTCGCCGTAACCAGCGAATTCCTTTTCGACCATGAAACGGCTATGAACAGGGTCGCTACTTTTTTGTACGCCAGTCTCCCCATGGAAAGTCTTCATAGCAGAGATCTGAGCCGGTACCGCCGGTAACTCGCCATAAAAGCTACTGCTCATCGCAGCTGCCGAGAATTCCACTTGTTGTTCCTTCTGCTCATCTTCCTTGTCGGAGGACAGTTCATGGCGATGCGTTGTCTGTGGCGAATATCCCACTTGCGAAGTCGAAGATAAAGGCGAGCTGGGCGGCTCGTCGTCGGAAAAGGTATGCCGTTCTTCTCTGCTACCCCATTGAGTCTGACTCACAATCTTGCCATGTTCACTCAACGGATCCCCCTTGTCGCTGGTCGCGTCATCGGATGCCGGACTGCCGCTTCGTTGCGACTCCGAGGACTTGATGCTGCCGATGATGTTATTGATCGCGCTTTCCGCAGCATCCTTGCTCGGCAAACGCTCATCTACCTTCACATCAGTCTTCTCCGCTAGCACAACAGTCTCTCCTTTTTCATTCGTTGTTTCCGTAACCTCCCTAGTAGTTGTCACTATTTCGCCTTCGTCGGATATCATTTTTGTGGTGGTGATAGTGGTACGGATCACTTCACCCGATCTAAATCCTTCCGGTGTACCTGTTGATGATCGACCATCGGATCTTCGGTCGGGTGTTGATCTGCCCGACAAATGCGGCTGAATAGCGGCGCCGTCTCGAATCAATGGCGACATGGGTATCTCCGGCGTGGATTTGCCTGTCGAGCCACTGAAGACGATGTCTTTGGGTAGGGATATATCTGGCGAGGATTTGCCGGAGTAACTCTTATCATCCGATATTAGATCTCGTACTAACGGTGATACCGAATGTTCAAACTTGTCCGCGCCTAAACGTTCTTTCACCGTGGATTCGAATTTGTCCCCTTGTTTGAGATCTGGGGTCGATTTGCCGGAATCGTAGATTTTCGCGTCGGGCGTCGAAGTGCCCGATGTCACTGTTGTAATCGTTTCCTTAATAATCTTTTCCGCAGACTTGGTGGTCTCTGTCGCCATCTTGTCGGAATCGATTAGTTCCTCCAGTAGTTTTTCGCTGTCTACTGTATCAGTGCTCTCTTTCACATCTTTCTTCGTGGTGACTTTGCCGTCCGGACCAGTGATTGTGGTTACCATCGTCACGATTCGCTTCACATCAGCGCTACTCGTCACGTCGGGTACGCTTTCGTCGCTTACGACTCTATAAGTTGTACCCGAAGTAGGATCTTTGTAAATTTTGGAAGGATCAGTCTGCGATAATTCGGTATCCGGCAGTTCTTCCGTCAAGATCGTTCTTGTTGTTTTCGTTGTAATCGTTTTTACATATTCGCCTGAATCTTCTTTAGAATCGCTCGTTTCTTCATCAGGAACGACAATCTCACGTCTGATTACTTTTGTAATAATTTCGGGCTCGTCTTGCTCAATAATCTCGCGTTTGACGACTTTAGTAACTACTTCCGGTTCGTCATGCTCCACGATCTCCCGTTTAATGATTTTGGTAATTGCATCGGGTTCGTCTTGTTGAACGCTCGGCCGTTTAGTTTCTTTAGTTTCTACTGATTCCGATTCCTCCTGCGGTTCAACTATTTCGCGTTTGATTATTTTTTTAACTACGATGACGTCGCTATCCGATTTGGTTGCAGGCTCACCGGATGTTTCGGTCTCCGCTTCTTCCTGCTCGAGTATTTCGCGCTTCACAATTTTTTTAATTACAATTTCATCAGAGGATTTGTCCTCTTTTAGAATCTCTATGGTTTCTTTTTCCGATTCATCTTTATCAATAATTTCATGTTTCGCATCGTGTTTTTCCGGACTTTCTTCAGGAAGATGAGGTTCGGTGATCTTGCTTTCTCTCAATATCGTGATAGTTTGCATAGGTTGCACGATTTTTGAATCTTCGACATCGGTTATGTGAGTCGTAGTAAGAGTGCTCTCTGGTAATTTTTCGGATGTTTTGTCAGCAGCTTCGATTCCTGATTCGGGTGTTGCGTCGTGAGTGGCGAATTCTGGCGTCGACTTGCCGGAGAGTGTGGTTATGTGTGTTGTTCGCATCTCTGTCATACCGCCGACAAAAGCTTTATGGAACTGACTCTCGTAATCCATCGGATAATCGGATTTATCTAATTGTCGTTCGCTCGGTTCCGCATACATCCCGCTCATTCTGTATTCGATGGAAGATTTCCTGGCATCGTGTGGCAGTTCGTAACTCACATCCGCTGTTCTGTCGTAACCATAAACTGCCTTATCATAGTCCTCTTCCGGCTCTTCCTCTTGATAAATCTCCACATCAACCACAGATTCCCTTGGTATTTTTCTTTTTATTATGATCTCTTCCACAATTTCCAAAATAATGTATCTCGGCAGGGAAGTTCTGATAATTATCTCTTCGAGTATCACTTCTGTGATTCTGCGGCCTTTCTTTATATACTCCTCCTCTAAGAGTTTTTCGATTTCCGTTCGTTTTTCCTCCGATATCAAGATCTCTTCGTCTATATGCGGTTCCGATCGGACTGGACTATCCTGGGTTGATTTGTCAGAAGGGATGGGCTCCGGACTAAGACTGGGACTAGCAGAAAGAGCTTTCGTGTCTTGAGCGCTGTCTGTGGGAGATATTTTACCATCTTCGTCCTTTATAGCGCTTGGCTTTTCATGATACTCCTGAGTAACGCCAATTTGCTCCAAATTCAAATCGGCCGGTACTATCGACTCATCTCTTTTCTTGATAATATCCGGACTCTTTTCTCTCAGTTCCTCCAAATCACCTTCAATCAAGGTATTCCTAGGTATATGTTTGGTGACAATAATCTCTTCAATGATAGTAATAATAATATATCGTGGCAAGCCTTTCAGAATGACGATTTCTTCCAACATTTCCGGTGTAACTTTCTTTTTCTTCGCGATAAATTCTTCGGTTATATACTTTTCTACATCTGCCTTCTTTTGCGGTGGCAATGTTGCCATTTCTTTTTCGTATTGAGATTCGGACGATTCATCGTCGACAAAGTCAAAGACCGCGCTCTTGGGTATATTTTGACGGCTGATAATATCTTCTATTATTTCCATTACTATAAATTGCGGCACCGAGTATGTCATAACCAATTTCTCAATTACGATTAAACTGATTTTCCTTTTTCTTACGATAAACTCTTCTAAAATATACTTTTCGATTTCCGCTTTCTTCTCGGCTGTTATTTTAATGATGTCTTCTTCTTCATCATCTGCTTTTTCTATTGTTCTTGGCTGTATAGTGCCTGGCTCTCCAAAATCGGCGAATCGTTTCTCGCGAATTTTACGCATTTCTTTTTGAATCATTTCAGGAGATGTCGCAGGACTCTTCTTTTCTTGCGGTGAGCTTTTATCTTCGTCCTTTTCGTCAAATGATTGTTTTGTGTCAATATGCTTTAATGTATCCTTCTCGTCCTGAGAAAGTACTTTCTCTGGTAGCTTGTCATCAAATAAACTAGCTGTTCTAGATCTACTGGCTGGAATTTTATCGCCAATATCGATGACGCTTTGCGAACGTGATCTATCTTTCGGGGTTTTATCTAATGGCGAACTGGCTTGCGACGACTTAGCAGATTCATCCTTCGGAATTTTTCCAATATCTAAACTCGGCGCAATCTTAGCATCGATATCATCGAGTTTCTCGCTAGCAACGCTTGACGATCTAGACTTTTCTTTCTGATCGAATTTATCGTCGGTTAAACTTGATGATTTTGAGACATCGGACGGTGATTTTGGTTCCGTTTTGTCACTGATAATGCTTAATGATCGCGCTTTATCAATTAATTCTTGTTCGGCTGTTTTCAGTCCGTCAATATCTATTTTTTCCAATGATCGCTTATCAAGAACAATGCTAGAAGATTGCGATTTGTCATGTAGAATATCATCATCCGATTTAATATCCAATTTTTCGATAACTGTCGAAGGTTTCACGTCAATAAGACTCGGAGATTTATCGCTGGCATCTTCGTAATATTCTTTAGTGCCGACCTTACTGTCCGTCACCTTTCCATCAGATTTATCGCTGGCAGTGCTGGGAAATTTGCTCTGATCAACAGGTGGTTCTAATTTGTCAGAGGTGGTAAGTGATATCGATTTTCCAAATGATTCCGCTTTCTCGGTCGTGAGACTTACAACGCTGGATGATCTGGATTTATCGATTGGCGGTTCTATGATATCCTTAAGATCTGGTTTGTCTTCTGTAATACTGGCTTTTCTCGAGCTGGATTTTTCACTCGCTATGCTTGGAGATTTACTTCTGTCGTGTGGTTCTTTTATTGTTTGAGAAACTGTAGGAGGAGAAATCGGTATTTCAATTGGTTCTTTTTGATCAGTCGTCACGCTTATCACACTAGGTGATCTAGACTTGTCAACTGGCAGTTCTGACAAGTCTGCCGTATCTCCAGCGACACTTGACGGTTTGGAACTTAATATTGATTTCGCCTCCTCTGACTTTTCGCTAGCTACGCTTGGCGATTTGCTTCTATCAAAACCTTCTTCTTTATCTAGAACTAATTTTGCCTTTTCTGTCGGCTCCTTCTGATCAGATGTGATACTCGTGATACTCGATGACTTAGATTTATCCAGCGGGTGTTCGGTAACGTCCGTTAAATCGGATTTGTCTTCGGTAATACTTGACGATTTTGAATCACCGATTGATTTTTTATCATCGGATTTATCGCTTGGTAATTTTTCAACTTGTTGTTCTACAACATCCTTTAAAACTGCTTTCTCATCAGCAATGCTGGGTGATTTAGAGCGGTCCGTCGTTTCTTTCTGCTCGCTTGTAATGCTTATAACGCTAGTGGATCTAGATTTGTCTGCCGTCGGTTCTTTTTCATCTAATTTGTCTTCAGCAATACTAGGTGACTTTGATCGTTCTCCTGGTTCTTTTGAATCACTCATCGCACTAGGTGATTTGGATTTGTCGCTTGGCGCTTTTTCAATTTGCTGCTCCACAACGTCCTTCAAATCCGGTTTTTCACCAGCAATGCTAGGTGACTTAGAACGGTCCGTCGTTTCTTTCTGCTCGCTTGTAATGCTTACAACGCTGGTGGATCTAGATTTGTCTGCTGTCGATTCTTTTTCATCTGATTTGTCTTCAGCAATGCTAGGTGATTTCGATCGTTCTTCTGGTTCTTTCGAATCACTTATAGCACTAGGTGATTTGGATTTGTCGCTTGGTGTTTTTTCAATTTGCTGCTCCACAACATCCTTCAAATCCGGTTTTTCGCCAGCAATGCTAGGTGATTTAGAGCGGTCTGTAATTTCTTTTGCTTTGCCTGTAATGCTCACCACGCTGGCGGATCTAGATTTGTCCGCCGTTGGTTCTTTTTCATCTGATTTGTCTTCAGCAATGCTAGGTGATTTCAATCGTTCTTCTGGTTCTTTTGAATCACTTATAGCACTAGGTGATTTGGATTTGTCGCTTGGTGTTTTTTCAATTTGCTGCTCCACAACATCCTTCAAATCCGGTTTTTCGCCAACAATGCTAGGTGATTTAGAGCGGTCTGTAATTTCTTTTGGCTCGCTTGTAATGCTCACCACGCTGGCGGATCTAGATTTATCCGTCGTTGGTTCTTTTTCATCTGATTTGTCTTCAGCAATGCTAGGTGATTTCAATCGTTCTTCTGGTTCTTTTGAATCACTCAGCGCAGTAGGTGATTTGGATTTGTCGCTCGGTGTTTTTTCAATTTGCTGCTCCACAACATCCTTCAAATCTGGTTTCTCACCAGCAATGCTAGGTGATTTAGAGCGGTCTGTAATTTCTTTTGGCTCGATTGTAATACTTACTACGCTGGCGGATCTAGATTTGTCTGCCGTCGATTCTTTTTCATCTGATTTGTCTTCAGCAATGCTAGGTGATTTCAATCGTTCTTCTGGTTCCTTTGAATCACTTATCGCACTAGGTGATTTGGATTTGTCGCTTGGCGCTTTTTCAATTTGCTGCTCTACAACATCCTTCAAATCCGGTTTTTCGCCAGCAATGCTAGGCGATTTAGAGCGGTCTGTAATTTCTTTTGGCTCGCTTGTAATGCTTACCACGCTGGCGGATCTAGATTTGTCAGCCGTCGGATCTTTTTCATCTGATTTGTCTTCAGCAATGGTAGGTGATTTCAATCGTTCTTCTGGTTCTTTTGAATCATTCAGCGCAATAGGTGATTTGGATATATCGCTCGGTGTTTTTTCAATTTGCTGCTCCACAACATCCTTCAAATCTAATTTCTCACCAGCAATGCTAGGTGATTTAGAGCGGTCTGTAATTTCTTTTGGCTCGCTTGTAATACTTATTACGCTGGCGGATCTAGATTTGTCTGCCGTCGATTCTTTTTCATCTGATTTGTCTTCAGCAATGCTAGGTGATTTCAATCGTTCTTCTGGTTCCTTTGAATCACTTATCGGACTAGGTGATTTGGATTTGTCGCTCGGCGCTTTTTCAATTTGCTGCTCTACAACATCCTTCAAATCCGGTTTCTCGTCAGCAATGCTAGGTGACTTAGAACGGTCCGTCGTTTCTTTCTGCTCGCTTGTAATGCTTATAACGCTAGTGGATCTAGATTTGTCTGCCGTCGGTTCTTTTTCATCTAATTTGTCTTCAGCAATACTAGGTGACTTTGATCGTTCTCCTGGTTCTTTTGAATCACTCATCGCACTAGGTGATTTGGATTTGTCGCTTGGCGCTTTTTCAATTTGCTGCTCCACAACGTCCTTCAAATCCGGTTTTTCACCAGCAATGCTAGGTGATTTAGAGCGGTCTATCGTTTCTTTCTGTTCGCTTGTAATGCTTACAACGCTAGTGGATCTAGATTTGTCTGCCGTCGGTTCTTTTTCATCTGATTTGTCTTCAGCAATACTAGGTGATTTCGATCCTTCTTCTGGTTCTCTTGAATCACTTATCGCACTAGGTGATTTGGATTTGTCGCTCAATGCTTTTTCAATTTGCTGCTCCGCAACATCCTTCAAATCTGGTTTCTCGTCTGCAATGCTAGGTGATTTAGAGCGGTCCGTCGTTTCTTTCTGTTCGCTTGCAATGCTCACCACGCTGGCGGATCTAGATTTGTCTACCGTCGATTCTTTTTCCTCTGATTTGTCTTCAGCAATACTAGGTGATTTCGATCGTTCTTCTGGTTCTTTGGAATCACTCATCGCAGTAGGTGATTTGGATTTGTCGCTCGGTGTTTTTTCAATTGGTTGCTCTACAACATCCTTTAAATCCGGTTTCTCGTCAGCAATGCTAGGTGACTTAGAACGGTCCGTCGTTTCTTTCTGCTCGCTTGTAATGCTTACAACGCTGGTGGATCTAGATTTGTCTGCCGTCGGTTCTTTTTCATCTGATTTGTCTTCAGCAATGCTAGGTGATTTCGATCGTTCTTCTGGTTCTTTCGAATCACTTATAGCACTAGGTGATTTGGATTTGTCGCTCGGCGCTTTTTCAATTTGCTGCTCCACAACATCCTTCAAATCCGGTTTCTCGTCAGGAATGCTAGGTGATTTAGAGCGGTCTGTCGTTTCTTTCTGCTCGCTTGTAATGCTTACAACGCTGGTGGATCTAGATTTGTCTGCTGTCGATTCTTTTTCATCTAATTTGTCTTCAGCAATACTAGGTGATTTTGATCGTTCTTCTGGTTCTTTCGAATCACTTATAGCACTAGGTGATTTGGATTTGTCGCTCGGCGCTTTTTCAATTTGTTGCTCCACAACATCCTTCAAATCCGGTTTCTCGCCAGCAATGCTAGGTGATTTAGAGCGGTCTGTCGTTTCTTTCTGCTCGCTTGTAATGCTTACAACGCTGGTGGATCTAGATTTGTCTGACGTCGGTTCTTTTTCATCTAATTTGTCTTCAGCAATACTAGGTGATTTTGATCGTTCTTCTGGTTCTTTTGAATCACTCAGCGCAGTAGGTGATTTGGATTTATCGCTTGGTGTTTGTTCAATTTGCTGTTCCACAATATCCTTCAAATCCGGTTTCTCGCCAGCAATGCTAGGTGATTTAGAGCGGTCCGTCGTTTCTTTCTGTTCGCTTGTAATGCTCACCACGCTGGTGGATCTAGATTTGTCTGCCGTCGGTTCTTTTTCATCTGATTTGTCTTCAGCAATACTAGGTGATTTCGATCGTTCTTCTGGTTCTTTTGAATCACTCACCGCACTAGGTGATTTGGATTTGTCGCTCGGTGCTTTTTCAATTTGTTGGTCCACAACATCTTTCAAATCCGGTTTCTCGTCAGTAATGCTAGGTGATTTAGAGCGGTCCGTTGTTTCTTTTTGTTCGCTTGTAATGCTCACCACGCTGGTGGATCTAGATTTGTCTGCCGTCGGTTCTTTTTCATCTGATTTGTCTTCAGCAATACTAGGTGATTTCGATCGTTCTTCTGGTTCTTTTGAATCACTCACCGCACTAGGTGATTTGGATTTGTCGCTCGGTGCTTTTTCAATTTGTTGGTCCACAACATCTTTCAAATCCGGTTTCTCGTCAGTAATGCTAGGTGATTTAGAGCGGTCCGTTGTTTCTTTTTGTTCGCTTGTAATGCTACCAACGCTGGCGGATCTAAATTTTTCATCAAGTTGTTCTGTAACGTCTTTCAAATCTGGTTTTTCATCGATGACACTTGGTGATTTTGAATGATCAAACGGTTCTTTCTTTTCTTCTGCAATGCTGATAACGCTTGGAGATCTGGATTTATCAGTTACTGATTCTGTTACGTCTTTTATATCCGGTTTTTCGCCAGCAATACTGGGTGATTTCGAATGTTCCGCTTTTTGAGTACTCGTTACGCTCGTAATACTTGATGATCTCGATTTATCAGGAGGCATATCGATTATGTCTTTTAAGTCTAATTTCTCTCCAGCAATACTAGGCGATTTCGAGAGATCAATGGGTTCTTTTTGTTCTTCTGTAACACTTATAACACTAGGCGATCTTGATTTATCATGTGATGGTTCTTCAACGCCTTTCAAATCTGGTTTTTCGTCGACAGTACTTGATGATTTTAAATGATCGGCAGGTTCCTTTTCATCAGTTACGATACTTGAAACACTTGATGATCTTGACTTGTCGATCGGTTCTTGTGTAAGATCCTTTAATTTTTCTTCAACAGAGCTTGGTGATTTTTTTATTTCCTGTGGAATATGTTGTTCTTTAACGATACTAGATGATCTTGATTTTTCAGATGATTCTTTTTCCTCGACGTCTAATTTTTGGTCAACAAGACTCGATGACTTGCTTTTATCAACAAATTCTCCGCTCGGTGATTTTTCTTTAAGTCCTGATTCTTTAGATTCGCTAATAGTGCTGGTCACACTCGATGATCGGGATTTGTCTAATGGAGATTGTATTTCTTTCAGGCCTATTTCATCAAGTTTCGGAGATTTTTGCGCGTCCTTCGATACTTCGGTTTTATCAATGGGTGACTTTGATATCGGAAGCTCTTCCAACTTATCATCTTTATCGATGGCTATACTAGGCAATTGGGCTCTTTCAATTGGTAGGTCCATATCCTTGAGATCTATTTTTTCTACAGAAATGCTTGGTGATCTAGAACTTACTTTTTTGCTATCTGATTTATCACTAGCTACACTGGGAGATCTACTTTTATCTTGTTCTTCAGTCTTATCGATATCTTTAGGCGATTCTGGCCTATCAAAAATAGGGGATTTTTGTTTCTCTAAATAATGCTCCGTCACATCTTGAAGATCCGACTTATCCGTGGCTATACTCGGTGACTTCGAACGCTCGGCTTCTTTTTTCTCATCAGATCTATCGCTGATTGCGCTTGGAGATTTAACTTCATCAATTGGTCCCTTTTCATCATAATGTTCTTCACTTTCGAGAATAGGCAATTTTTCACTTATTGTTTCTTTGTCGACGGCGCTAGGTGATTTTAGCTTAACAGTTTCCTTCTCTTCGGTTTTATCACTTAAAACACTATCGGGGGATTTAATATCCTGTTCAGATTTTTCACTAGTGATACTTGGAGTTTTAGATTTATCTACCGGTTCTTTTTCTTCTGGTTTCTCTTTAACTTCAGACATTTTCTTATCGATTGATGCACTAACAATACTTGGTAATTGATATTTGTCGATTACATCTTCCTTTTCTTCTTTATCAGGACTAACAGGAGATTTTGAACAAATAGATTTGTTATCGTCGGATTTTTCACTAGATATACTTAAAACATCTTTCTCTTCGTGCTTTTCGCTGCTTATGCTTGGCGATATAGATTTTTCAAGTGGAGCTTTTTCGTCTGTACTGGTAACAATAACAGGTGATGTAGATTTTAAATCCAATTCTTTCATCTCGAGTTTTTCCGACGTTTGATCTTTACTTTCCGGACTCGGTGTTTTTTCTTTAGATTCTAATTCTTTATCTACTATCGATTTAATTTCTTTAGTAGATAATTTTTCAGTGACTGCTTCAGATAATTTTTCAGTGACTGCTTCAGAAACAACATCTTCTTCGCTAATGGATGTCTTCGTAAAATACATTTCAGGTTTGTCTGTTGGTGACTTTGAGAAAATCGTTTCGGCCGGTGAAACGTCTTCGGAACGGAGCGACTCAGGTGTTTTCGAAACACCAGTTGTTCCTATCTTTTCAGATTGTACCTTTTCGATTGGAAGTGTCGGTTTCTCTGTTGATTCGACTGGAGATTTTTCCGCTGTCGTATCAGGAGATAATTTTGATTTTTGTACATCATCATGTTTTATTTCAGATGACGAAGGAGATTTTTCTATTTTTTCCATATCTTTTGTAGGACTTTTTGGTTTCTCAATCTTTTCTTCAGCCATAAGTTTTACTTTTTCAATCTCTGTATCTTTAACAGGAGATTCCGGTTTTCTTTTTTCTTCAGGTGATGGTAATGCATCCTCGGCTGCAATTTTATCTGGAGCCTTCAAGTCTTCTTTCTCCATAGGAGATTTCGGCTTTATAATATCTTCCGATTTCTCCGGTGCTTTTGGCTTATTGTCATCGATTAATGGTATTTTAATATCTTTAGGTTTTTGCAATTCTAATTTTTCCAAACTGTCTTCAAGATCCTGTGAATCACGAGGAGATTTTTCTAAACTGTCTTCAGAAGTGATTTTGTCCTTACCTTCGGGAACAGATTTCTCGGAAATGCTATCTTTTTCAGGAGTACTCACGCTTGAGTGCAACGAGTCTTTATCTAAAAGTAAGGAATCTTTATCTGGTGTGGATTTCACGGATACATCTTTGAGAGAATCGTCCGGAGTGACGGTCTTCGTAAAAGTTATGCTGCCGGTCGGACAAATCTCTGTTTCTTCTCTGCCATCCTCGCTGCAGGCCGTGACCAGCATTCTTTTCACAGTGCCAGAACCTTCATCGACTTTTGCAGACTTATCTGCTAGGTATTTCTCATCTTTAATTTTTTCGAGAGGTTTAACATCCTCAACATGTAGCTCATCTTTCGACTTTATTATTTCGACTTCTGGCTCTATTGAGATACTTGTTTTTTTATGTAAAGCTTCCTCAGATAATTCTTGAGGACTCTCTTCCTTCTTAGTTATTGGAGTTTCTTTGATTTCTGTAGGTTCCAATAATTTGGATTTTATATCTTCAAGTAATTCTGTCGTCGGCTCTTGTGCAAAGTCTGTTGCATCCGTGAGTTTTGTTTCTGGCTTTCCTTCAACTTTTTCAAGAAGTCTTTCGGTAAGAAAAACGATATCTTTTGTTTCATCTTTAATTGGAGATGTCGGTTTTGATTTATCGTCTTTTGTTATAAGTTCTTCGACTTTTTCTTTCGCAGGCTCTATTTCTTTCGTTTTATCTGGCGCAGCTTTCTCGTCAATTAATTTTGTACTTGGTAGAACAGCTTCCGGAACAGCAGCTATATCAATTGAAGATCGTTTATCGGAGATATCTTTAAGGATTTCTTTTTCTTCAACTATTGTCAGTTCATCTACTTTCTCAATTAAAGATTTCTCTTTTGAAGAAACGTCATCTGTCTTTTCTTTAGCCTCGTCCAAATATTTCTCCGTAGTGTCAACGATTTCTGATATCTCGGATGTTTCTGGTTCTTCAAGTTCTCGCTTTTTATCATCGAGTTTAATATCTTTTTCGATATCGACCTGAGGCTCTTCCTTTCCTACTTTTTCTTTAGTTTCTTGCACAAACTTCTCATCCGCCTCGATCACTTCACTCATAGTATCTTCCGCAGTCTCTTCGATATCTTCCTTCTCTTTCATCTCATCTGCTTTCTCGGGAGACGTAATGGATACATCGTGCACCTTGTATTCCTGTTCGACAGCTTCAAAATCGTCAATCGCGTCTTTTTCATGCTCCTTTACAGTCACAGGCAAAACTTCTGTTTTAATCGGCGAAATCTCTTTCTTTTTTTCATCGAAACTCTTTCTAGGTATACTGACAAAACCGTCTACTTCTTCTTCTTCTTCCTCCTCTTCAATATCCTTTTCAGACGTAGGTGATAATTTTTCTTCACTAACTTCGTGCTCAGGCACATCTTTTTTTAATTCAACTGGAATTTTTTTCTTTTCGTCAGGACTAAGCACTTCAGCGATCGATTTCCTTTTTTCAGCCAGAACTTCCAATTCTGGAGATACTTCTTCCTTGATTATGTGCGATAATTCTTCTTCGGTTATTCCAAGTACCGTATGCCTCGGTATTTTTCTTTTAATTATAATTTCCTCGATAATTTCGATAATTATTCTTTTAGATATCTTCTTTTTACTACAGATTTCTTCAAGTTTTTGTACGTTAATGCTATCCTCTTTGGTAACATATTCCTCAACAATATATTCTTCGATTTCTGCTCTTTGTTGCGAAGTTACCAGTTCTTTCATTTCCGAAATTTCCGCGCTAGGAACTTCAATGATTGATTTTCGTTTCTCCTTCAATATTTCTGTTTCTGATATCTTCTTTTCTTCTTTATCTTCAGGCGTTGTTTTGGATATCATTGATGCATCGAGTTCTTCCTCGGTAACATCAAGTAATACATTTCTAGGAATTTTCTTTTTAACAATAATTTCTTCGATAATTTCAACGAGAATTTTCTTGGGAATAGCTTTCTTAGCAGAAATTTCGTCAATTATCGATGCAGTAATCTTTTTCTCCTTAATGATATATTCGTTAACGACGAATTCTTCAATCTCCTCACGCTTTTGAAGTATAATTGGTTCTTCTACTTCAATTGGAGCAGTAGAAACCTCAGCAATTGACTCTCGTTTCGCAGTTATGTCTATTTTTGGTGTTATTTGCTCCTCTGCTGATTCTTCTGGTGATTCTTCTGGTGATTCCTCTTTAATTATTTCTGATAGCACTTCTTCTGGAATATCCAGTACCATGTGCCTAGCAATCTTTCTCTTGACGATAATCTCCTCGATAATTTCGATGACGATTTTCTTAGGCACGATTTTCTTAATCGAGATTTCCTCGATGATTTCTATAGTAATTCGCTTCTCTTTGATAATATATTCGTTAACAATATAATCTTCAACTTCCATTCTTTTTTCAGGCGTAATATCTTCTTTTAACTTTAGAATTTCAGGGTCATCCACCACGCTTTCTCTGGATAGTCCCTTCTTTACGATAATCTCCTCGATAATGTAAATCACACGTTCCCTCGGGATACGCTTCACCACGGTAATGTATTCGATCACTTCGATAGTAATCCTTTTCTTTTTTGTAATAATCAGTTCCTCAATGACTTCCTCGACAGGTGCTTCCTTGCTGAGAACTTGTTTAATATCATCTGGCAGTTTAGGTAATTCCTGAAGGCCGATCTCCAATTCCTTATCATATATTTTATCTGCGCTAAATTTCGGTGAAGTAGGCGTAGAACCAGGAGTCACCATTACTATTTCTGCCTTTGCCGGCGAAACTTTTTGTTCGAAGCTTATTACAGGATGTTCTATGCCGCTTTCCAGTTTATCTTCAAAAGACGGCCGTTTCGCCATTTCTTTCACGCATATACTCTCAATGCCAGCCTGCATCACGTCTACTTGACTTGTATCGTCGACGGCTAATTTTTTATGTTGATCACAAATATCATCTTTCAACATTTCTGCACATATTTCTTGAACATCTTTCTTATCTTTTGTGACATCTTTCATAGGCGAAGTAACCATATCATCTTGTTTTTTAAACATTTTCACGCAAGGTTCTTCCTTAACTTCGACAGCATCGGGTTTCTCAGATGATACCAAAAGTTTGTCAGATTTTTCGATCAGTTCTTCAGCCTTTTCGTGAACCGGAAATACTTCGGCGACATCAATCTTCTTCGATGTCACAATATCCTCATAAGCAAGTTTAGATTCGTCTTCTTTCAATTTAGTATCTTTCTCTTGAGTTACTTTTTCGCTTGGAATCGAGAGTTTTCTTTCTGTCGAAATTTCTTCTTTCGATGGTTTTCTATCTGGAATTGACGAGATCTCTTCCTTTTTAGAAGCTTGATCGAATAATGTCTTATCAGAAAGAAAATCATCTTCCTTAAGAACTTCAGCAACTTTCTTTACAATTTCTATAACATCCTTAGGTTTATCTTCGAGATCGATTCCAGCAGTACCTGCGAGAACCTCTCCGACATCCCTAACGGCTTCCTTCATATCTCTATATGGTCCTTCTGGTTCTTCTTCATACTCCTCTTCGAATTCTTCATCCTTTGGTATAGCAAACTTAACTTTCTCCGGTTCTTTTATGTCGAGTGAGCTCTCGATATGCGGTTTTATCTCTTCTAATTTTTCAGCCACCCCTTCCAAGGTATCCTTTACAATATCCTTCAAAGTAGGTGATACGTCATGTTGCATCTCTTCTTCTTTAACTTTTTCCTCTAAAGATTCCAACGAATCTCTTAAACTGTCCTTCACAGTTTTAAATTTCTTAGAGGCTTCTTCCAGAAGAGCCTTTACTTCTTCAGCATCCTCTCCTATATCTTCTTCCTTCAGAAGTTCAATTTCCTTAGCAATCTCTTTATCGTCCACTGGTTTCGGCGATACATCCTTCGCGAACAATGCTTCTTCGATTTCAGCTTCTGCTTTTTTAATATCTTCCAATTTTTTTTCAATCGAAAGCTTTTCTTCAATATCAGATACACTTTTTTTCTGCGCATCAAATATTTCCTCTTGTATGAATGCCGCAGTATCTTTAATGGCAGCCGTTTTCACATCGACAATCGTAGGTTTCACTTCTTCAAATATCTCAGGTTTGTCAGCGGGCTTGCCGACTTTAGGGAACATTTTTTCTACATCGACCTCTTCAAAGAGCGTTTTTTCTTGAAGTTTTGCTTCCTTCGGAGAACTGGATTTCGAAGAGGATTTCTCGTCGGAATCCTTATCGGATTCTTTCTTCGACTTTTTAGTCAATTTATCAATACCCTTTTCAAACTTATCTGCCACTTTGCCGAAGAAACTGAAGACACCTTTTTGCTCCTTTACAGGTGGTGTAGGTAGCTCTTTAATTTCTTGTGTAGTCGGTGACGGTTTTTCCTCTTTTCCCTTCTCAAAATCTTCCATTCTATAAAGTTTAGGATCGACTTCCTCGTGAACTGGCAGATCGGCGACTTCGTCGGGCGTCTTGACGATGTCTCTTTGCAGATTCTGCATCGCTTGGCGAACATCAAAAACTTTGACCTCCGGTTTCACGGAAACAGTTTCCGGAACTACCTCTTCCTTCAACTTCATAGGAGCGTCCTTCTCTTTCACTTCTTCGATAACGTGTTTCTCATCGATATCCTCTTTTATTTCATCCAACGGTATTCGTTCATCTTCAGGCAAAGTTGGAGCGGTTGTAGTGGCTCCCGATTCTATCGTTGAGATTCGTTCTTGAGATTCTTCCCTCTTCTCAAGAATATGCTCCTTTTGATCGACGTCCGGCTTTACATCTGTATCAGTCTTTTTTTCTGACGAATCCAATTTGTCTGGACTCAGACTAGATGGTTCTTTTGTAATGTCCTCGCTGTCCTTTTTAGCGGAATCATCTTTCTCTTCGGCTTTCTGCACGATTTCAGCAGCGGAAGCTATTATTTCTTTCACCTCTTTTTGTAATTGTTCCTTATGTTCCGAAGACAGCCCAGCAATCTCCTCTTTCTCCGCGATTTCATCAATTTTTTTTTCTTTTTTTTTTTTTTCTTCTTTTTTTTTTTCCTTTGTTCTTCTTTGACCTTTTTCCCTTACTGTCTCCTTCTTTCTTTTCTGGCTCTTCCTTTTTCGACTCGGTCGTCAAGAACATGTTTCTGTTCGCCTTCGCCGCTTTGAGCCGAGTCCTCAGTATAGACTTCTTCCTTCTCTACGATGAGGTACTCGTCTTCTTCAGTCAATTCCTGGCTTTCTTTTCTGGAACCTTCTTTTTTAGGCATGTCCTCAATTTCGGCAGTAACATCCTCTTCCGTAATATCCTCTTCTTTTTTATCTATGGCCTCGGCTGTAATTTCATCGTCTCCCTCAAAACGATCGTCTTTCCGAATCTCTTCAATCCTCTCTGCTTTTTGTAGAACAGCTTCAATTTCCTCAACGACCTCTCGTTCTTCTTTGAGATCGGCCAACACTTTACTTTCTATAGAATCCAACGACATATCTTCAGATTGCTCGATTAAACTTTTATCAATTGGCTTTACAGATTCCGGTTCTATTCCAGACGGAGTAGAAACCGTGGACGAATCGGTGGTGCCTTTGTCGCCCTTTACTTTACGAATGACACCATCTTTATCAGATTTCACGGAAGTGGTCGGCGTGCTACGAGTAGATTTTGCTGGACTGCCTGGCATACGAGCTTTGCTAGGACTAACCGGTTTCGTGCGACGACTGATCGGTTTTCTATCCGTTGGTTTAGGTTTCGCGGATACTTTAACAGCAGGAGCCGCGACATCTCTTACGGCAGACTTCTCGACTTCGGATTTTTTTTGTTCCACCACTTTTCTATTATTAGCTTCCTTGGCGCTTTTGGCTGGAAGACTGGGCATGGCTTTGGACGCTAGTTTTGTCTTTGGCGCAGCTTTCGATATCTCCGTCCTTGTGGCGGTACCGTTCAAGGTCTTCTTCGGCGTCGTAGGGGAAGACTTTACAGCATCTTTCTTCTCTGTGCCAGAAGGTTTAGCTCTTTTCTCACTCGACTTTGGCTTCGGAGTTACTTCGCTCTTTTTCAACTCGGTCTTTATCTTGCTTTCCTTTGCTTCTTTCTTCTTTGGCTCAGGCTTGACTTTATATTCCTTAATTTCCTTGGATGCAGTCTTATCGGATTCCAGTTTAATTAAATCACCTTTTTTTATTTCATCCTCCCGTTTCTCCACTTTAATCGGCTCCTTTTTTGACTCCTTTTTCACATCTTTTAATTCTTTCTCAATTTTCTTGCTTTCCTTTGCCTCAGTTTCAATCTTCTTATTTTCCGCGACTTTTTTCATCTTCGTTTCGGTCTTTAGTTTACTCGTGGGAATAATCGGCGTCGATTGAGGAGTTGTTTTAGAAATTGTTTCATCCGCAGGCTTAATAGACTTGGGCTCCGATGGTTCTCTTTTCTCTTTCTTTGGCTCTGAAATTTTCTTCGATTCCTTCTCGATAAGGCCAAATTTCTTAATCGGTTTGTCTCTGAGCGTTGCCAGAGATGTTGACGGCGATAATGTTTTTGCTGAACATACTGGGTGCTTCAGAAAATCTAAATGCTTGAGTCGTTCAAAACCTTCGAAAATTTTATGCTGTGGCGTGCTGCCGGGAAAGAGAATTCGCGTGATATTATCCTCGGGATTAGCCGGCTGCCAAACTAGGAGCGCGCATATCGACACGAGATTCTGAATCGGGAATGTGAGATTATTCGAGTCCTTCTTGTGAGAACCGGCAAACAGCTTCGAATCCGACGCATGCCACTTGGATAGAAACTCGCGCACTTCGCGACTGTCTTTGCTTGGACTAAGCACGTACATGTCCAGCGTGCCGTGGCCTACTTTGTGATAGAGATTAATCGGTTCGGAATCTCTGTAGCAAGGATGAGCACGGAGATTGATATGCCGAAGATTCAGCACCATCTCCTGACCGATATCGGTAAGATTGAGGATGAGGGGATCAATATCCTTATCGCCATCAGGTGAATTTGATTGTCTTCTTTCCTGTATTTTGTATAATTTTTATATGTATCTGTACTTAACGTAATAGATATTGTTAAGAAAGTGTAGCGGAATGTCAATAATTATTAGAAAAGTATTCAATTATTATTTTAAATGTTTTAATTGTTACAAATATTGATAGAAATTCTAGATAAAATTAAACATTGAGAATTGATGGTTACTTACGACTAAGTTACAGAAGAAATGGCCGATTTGAGGGTAGACATGTAATTCCTTCTTCTTGCGGAGGACGCTAAACATGCCGCCAATGTTGCTATTATTTATCCTAGTGACTAGAACTGCATCCAATCGGTCTAGATGCCTAGTGAAGTCCCAGAAGCAGGCTTTTCTGGCGAAGCCGCCGTCAACGAGCATGTTGAAACCATTTATACCGAAAAGTGCGGCATCACCTTGCCCACCGGGGAAGACGTATAAGGTCGGATGGCTAAATCTAATATTTCCGACGACGTCCGACGGTTCCATGAGCTGGTCCAGCGTTTGCGGCACGAGATACTGTCCTATATAATTTGTGAAACTAGTAATAGCCGGCATGCCAGCTGTAAGAACATCGTCGGGATTCACTCTGACTCTGCAAAATCTGTAAATAAGAAAAATATATAAACAATGAGGAACAGAGTAGGGTAGTATTTTTTAGGAAAAGAAAGAGAGAGAGAGAGAGAGAGAGAGAGAGAGAGAGAGAACTCTTTCACGTACGCATAAAAAATTAAAATTTATTTATATTGAAAAACAATTTTTATTGTTAAATTTCATAAAACGTTATATTTTTAGAAACTCATGAGCCAATTGTGCAATGAATTAAAATTGCTTTCGAGCAAAAGGGAAACGATACATACCTGCAACAAGCCTCCTTCGATAAACGACTTGTCGTCCAGTCACCGATACCCGCACAATGTATATCTACGGTAACGCTATTCTCGTAGGCACGAAGGACTCTCTGCACTTCATGTTCGCTGAATGCATCCAGAAAATCTGCGAGACTGAAGGTTCCATCCTGAACAATTATTGAACATATTTTTAATTCAAGCTTACTACCGAATATTTCGAAAAACTTTTACAATATTAATTAGAAGATTAATTATAATGTTTTTCTTGAATTGTGTATAACATAATTCTTTGAAGTATACCTGTAATATCCAGGAACCATTACCGCCGAAAGTGTATCCAGCGTGTATAATGTGCCGATGTTTCGTGAAGCTTGCAAGGAGATTGCGAATACATTGTAACAATGTATTTGTCTGCGGGTGAATAAGAACTTCCGTTACGAGATTCTCGGTGGCATATTGAATCAATCTTTCACCTAGAAAATCCCATTCGATCAGTTCCTAATACGAATTATATTAAATATAAAATATTAAGATACGAAATAATGAATAATGACGTATATATTTTATATTATAATAATAATAAATTAAAATAAAGTAAATGTTTTTGTAATTACCATTTCTGGCTTCTTCGCCTTCGGGGGCTTGTGCTACTAAGGCCAATAGTTCTTTCTCCAGATCTACGTGACAACTGTCCTTGTCCCATGATAGAAAACCTGCAACAATCAAGAAAAACGGCGATCGCTAAGTACAGGCGAACTTTAGAAGCAAAATCCTCTTTGTACATGTTAAAGAGATCGTCGCAGTATCGGAAAACTTTTGGAATGAAATCTGCATATAAATCACTGTTCTTCAAGATCAAATGTAACTTTAGATATTCCAACGACATGCTCTGTTATGAACTTGGCCAAGCTTTTCCAAGACTGGCCCTGATATTTCAAGTGAAAAGTAGATTGTCCTCGTTTTAAATCATCTCTTTGCATGTATGTGCATAAATTAAAGAGACTGCTTGAACTTGCTCCAAATAAATTTACATCTCAAGAATTAGATAATAGAACAAGTACATAATCTATGAGATTATGATTGCCATTTCAAATATTATTCTATTTAGATCTAAAGTAAAAAAAAAAGATATTTAAATATTATTAAATATTAAGAAACTTTTCATATGTCGAAAAACTTTTTCAAATTCTTGAAAATATCTCAAATTTTTGCTTAAATATTCATTAATTACAATACTGCATTTAAAACGTGCATTTAAAAAATTGAGCATTGTGATAAATCCCAAGTTATTATTGTCGAAGTGTAAGACGTTTACAAGTGAGTGGGACAGCGGGCAATAACTGCGTATAAATATGTAAGACTGCAGTGGTTTGGCTTCAATAGAGCAAGGGTAATTCAGCCATCGAGTGATGTAAGGTTAAAGTTAAGATGGTAGAAGCTGTCAAGCTCAAGTTATGATTTGATTGATGAGAGAAGTAAATTAAGTATCGCATTACAGGCACAGCTTTTTCGAACGCATTGTTTTTCTAGATTTTACTAACAAATAAAGAAAGTAGATTTAATGCAGATTGAGAGAAATAAATATGAAAATTAATTCATATATTTATTTATAATGTCTTTTTGTTAATAAATTTATTTAATGTGTTAAAGTAATATATTTATGGATTAGATAGTTTCATGTTACAAAAAAACATCAAAAAGACAGTCCATTAGACATCCATTAAAAGATATTGTAGTTTCACAAAATAGAGTGTCTTTGTGTATAGAAAGTTATTTTTACTGAAAATGATCAATGAAGAGAAAAAAATTAATATTATGAAATAATTAATGCAATAATTTAGAGAATTTTAATTGAAAAAATTTTAACTGAAAATACTAATAATATTTTCCATCCGTAAATTCTCAAGTTTGTTACATGTGAATATAAAAAATTAATTACAATTTATATGTAAAATTAACATAATAAGAGAAACGAAGAAGAATGCGTTTCTATCAAGAATTAATATGAGATAATTACAATAAATGAATCAGCGATCTCACAATCAGTTTATCACGAGGGTGAATTGTATGAGGCGGTCGTTTCGTGACGTCACCAACACCGCACCCGTCACGTGGTTCCATGCCAGCTGGCAATCGATCGCCGCACATCCTGAACCCACCCTCCATTGCTAACTTTAATGCAGGGATACTCTACTTTTGACATCGTGCAAAAAGTATCTGATGCTCTCAATATATTATTCCATATATGTTTCGAAAAAAAAAACTATATATAGAGAGAAAGCAATAGAAGAAAATAATTAAATTACTAAAATATACAACAGCAAGCAGATATTATTTTTACTTTTATTATTCTTACGTTTTAATATTAATAAATTATTAAATACGCATTCAAAAGGAAACATATCACATTTTAAATATGTATATTGACAGTGCAGTAATTTTTAAAATTTTATTTAATTTTTCGCGAATTAATCAAGGTAAAGCCTTTCTTAGAACGCTTTTCACAGGCGGAAGCGTTGAAGAATTTTCATCCGGCGTCTTGTGTCGAATTAAAGAATTGATGATACAGCACAATGGAACGTAACTCGTTGCCAAGGGAGTTCGAACTGGCTCTCGCGTAATTCTATATCGGCACAGTGTACACAGAAGTCTGGTTCGAGACGTTGCCTGGCAACATCGTAGTATCAATCAATGCCGAGGATAAAGACGAGTCGAGGAAAATTAACAAAAAAAGAAAAAAAACGGAAAGAAAGTAAACGGCCAAGAGGCATTAGTCCGCGCGACGGAATCCGCACAGCTATCTCTCATTGCCTCCAATTTTATCCTGCAATAAGTAAATACATGCTGCATACTTTCCAGTAAACGTGGACGCTATTATTAACCGCGCGACTGATGAAACATATTCACATTCTCGCGAAATTACAGTTAAAACTGCGAATTATGCGAGTGCAGACCAATTGCCTAAACGGACCAGGCTCGTTAATTCATTAAAGTTACATTCCATTAATTTTTACGTACATTTCTGCAGTTACGGCTATTAAAAAGCGAGTAATCCATTTTTTCCAATCAATTTAAAATTGAGCGAGAAATTTGTGGAAATTGAAAGTTATCTGTATGATAAACATGAATTATTGCATATATAAAATGAATAAATTAAATAAATGAATTGAAAAAAACGAGTTTTCGATAAGCCAGCAGCAAAAAGTTACATTGTCATTGGTGCTGAATCGAGTGTACTTGATGTGTCAAACTGATTGGAAGCCCCGAGGCTGATAGGGAGAAGCCGTTCCTCGTGGATCACGTTACTTAATGCTCACCGATTCCCACCGGTTTTAATCGCAAATAAGTGTCACAGCGATCGCGACAGATCCGAAAATTTGCATAGAACGGATCACATTGAGGAGAATCGGTATCCGTCTCTTACTTCTCCGACGTAAGATGTATTGTCAGTAAAAGTTCATCCCTTGATGAGACTTAAAAACTAGAATATAATTTTTCTTTTTTTCGAAAAGTGCTCTCTTGATGTTGCGGAAAATTAGTCTCCATAATTCAAGGAAATTCTGTGCTTGCGTTTTCGATCCAGAAATCAAACTTGCAGAAATTATGATAGTTCATTACAATTCACGTGGAATGAATTAATTCGTGGGGCATAGCTAATTGATTATATTAGCCACATGATTAATTATCGAAATTAATTAATACATATATTGATTAAATTGTGGGTAGATTAATGAC
Organism: Camponotus floridanus; assembly: GCF_003227725.1. Taxonomy (NCBI): domain Eukaryota; kingdom Metazoa; phylum Arthropoda; class Insecta; order Hymenoptera; family Formicidae; genus Camponotus; species Camponotus floridanus. The sequence continues at coordinate 179,979 of NW_020229425.1, read as the reverse complement.
GTAAAATTTAAGATGCAGTTTTCCCTGATACATATTTCACGTTTTGCTTGCAATTACTTCCGCAGCTTCCGTTCGTCCGAGGTAAATAATGTTCTCGCGTGAGGCCAAGCATTTCGCCGACAGGTCTCTTCTTCTCTCCGTTTATCACCGAAGTAGCTGCTAATTGTAACCAATGAATTCTATGACGCATTATCGTATCGCCTGCTGATTCACTATTTAACTCGAGCACTCGAAACGGCATAACGTTGCCTTGTCGATGATAGCGGTATGCAACTTGCTTAGCCAATTAAGGAAGCCAAAAGCTATTAATTAAACGCGTGACTTTTATAAGAATACCGGTCTGGTGCGTGTAATGAATCGTTAGCTCGATGGTTCGTTAAATGGATTGGAGAAAAATAGAATTTATCAGCGGTAGAAAAAGGGATCGGAATATTGAGTGTCCATCAATCTGTAGATATTCTCTGGAAATTTTTTATTATTCCTTTTAGCCTGTTAGATCAGATCTTTCTCTGGCTTTACGGAATATATTCATTTTTTTAAATCAGTAATTTCATCAGTAGAACAATACTGAGGATAAATACTGGTTCGCAATTGCAGTTAAAAGCAAAGTGCCTAGTAATTAAAAAACAGATTACTTTAATTAAATTGCCCACGTGAATCTTGTATGCTCGCGCATCAACATATTCTCATGATGAGTCGAAATCGAAGGAATCAATACTTCGTCGAATAAATCGCACGTAAAGACGTAAAGACGAATGAATAGATTCGGCTGTGCGACAATTGGAGCGAAAGAACGTTGCTTTGTGAATGGAATAACAGCTATCATCGTGTTAAAAATGTGGCACTAAAGGGCGCGTTTGTTTCACCGGAAGTTTCCGCTTTTAATCACAAGAGTGATGTATATCGCGATCAACTTGCGAGTATAAGAATACTTGTGCGAGCACACATATAGGATCGTATATTCATGTTACATTTTCAAGTCATAGACGTTGACGTATCCAGTGTCCCGCGGTTTCCGGTTTTAACGTGTGACACGTCGCTTCTATCTCCCGCACAATGAGGACGTATCTAAATAGGCGATCGTCATGCGAAAAGCGTAGGAGGTTTTCACGATTGTCCGCGGTAATGTAGTGTATCGGCGTGTCTCCCATGATGTACATACCGTATTTGCAAAAGGGAGAGAAAAATCCAAGGCCAGTTTTTCTATCTCAACAAGGTTTTCTCCGTAATATCGCATAATTTGATTTTATTACTGGCCTGAGGTAAAATTTTTTTTTCAAGCTACCAACACGGAGATGAGGTATTTTTGTCACGATTGGCACACTGAGAAAAATCGTTTGATTGTACCAACAAGACGTATATGATTGAAGGCATTTTGGTTAAATCAAACAAGAATTTCTAGTTATCATGATAAGACTCGATTTTTTATAACTAAAACGTTTAATAGATTTTACTATAAACATTTGGTTAGTATTTTCTGGTTGGATTTATAAAATTTCTTGTTACATTAATTTTTTTGCTTGCCGCTAGGCGGGCAAGCTACTCTTAACTTAACTCGTATTCAATATTTGCCATGAAATGTATATAAAGAACTAGTATTAACATTAAATCCAAAGTATATTTTTTTTCTCTTACGAGCAGTAGTGCCAGAAAGAGGACGCTAGCTCTCTGATTGCATGTGTTTGAGTTGCATCCTCTTCTTGCATCACTGTTCATCAGTTTAATTTCTAACAAACTGAATTTAAAATAATTTATTCAATAATCTGAATTGAATTTATCCAATAATCTTGCTGGAATTCAAAATATTAAACAGACTTTTGAGATCAAATGGAAAAAATTTTAGACGACTTGGTGCTGGGGAGTTTAATATTATTAACCAGAAAATTTGGTAAATTTAACAGGAAGAAATTAATCAGAGTTATTTGGTAATTTCTACAAGAATTCTGGTCCGTCCATTTTCCAACAGACATATTGGTTGAATTTACCAGAATTCTAATTAATGCAACCAAATTTTTTTCTCAGTGCAAAAATGTAAAGGTCGCATGCGTGCGTATTTAATTATTATTAAATTCGAAATGAAAAATCGTTAAGAATTTCTATAATTTTCGATATATCAAAGGGAAAAATGTCACCATTAGAAAAATTTCTACGCTATTAATTCCCGTCCTCGTGATCTCTCGTAGACACGTACAAGAGATATTCGACGCTCGCGATGTCCCTATGGATTAGCAGCTTAAGCTAAGTATAGACAAAACTGCACGTTTCTTCGCAGCAGCTTCGTACATCTCTTAGCGCGCTTTCGCGTTTCTCGATTTGCATTTGCTCGACTTTATTTTTTTTCCTCAGCCGTTGGATGCCGGGAATGTTGGGTTTGTCCCGACTATGTTTAGAAATGGTTTCTCGTTGTCCTGCCTGCAACGCGTCTACGATGCGTGTAGTAAGTACACGTGCGGTGTACTACGCCTTAGCAGCACCGGAAAAATATTATTAGGTATATAATATATACATATACACATATATTTTTGATATAAAATTTATATAAAATTTGTTTGAATTATTTCACAAAAATTTAAAGAGAAAAACTGTCTATTTTACCTTCGATATTATGCGAGAATAATATGTTTCTATGCAAATTTTCAATGCAGGATAATATTGCAATATTCATAAGCAGGAACGTGTTCTAACATTTCTTCAAGCTACCTCGAATATATCGGCTAACTGAAATATAAGCGGAACGTAAAGCTTTTGTAACACAAGAGGATCGAAAACTTTCTAGGAAAATTGCTGACGTCGATCCCGATTAATCTCTCTGGAGAAAATGCCGAAGAGGTCAATGTGACGACCTCCGTTATTTCTGCTCAGCATAGATAATCCATATAATCCATGTTCCATTTTTTGTTTTAAAAAAAATATATGTATATAAAATTCTCATTTTACGTTAATTTGAGGAGGATAAACTTTCAAATCTATATGTGATATAACAATTCTATATAAATTTAATATAAATATCATAATTTAATGTAAATTTAATAACATGCAAATAAATATATATGTATGCAATATGTGATATCATTAATATTTATGCAAGCATATTTGAGTTTGATTTTGCTCTGCCAAGGGTCTTTGATCGAGTTTGACAGGTCGAAAGTAGATCCGGAGAAGAAAATAGTAGCGGATATTCAGAAATGCAATGCACGACCTCGGCAGAGGGAGTATAGAGATCGACCTAGCTCACTCGTTGCTATTTATATTTCCAAGACAAGGGCGAAGACCTGAATCAAGGATTGAGAGTGGATGTAACAGAGAACGTCCTTTTTATGTCGAAAGGTTACGATAAAAAAAAATGAGAGAGACATTTTATCGAGAAGAATTATGTTCGTTAAAAATTGTGAAATTTTCGAAGATACTTTATCGCATTAAAATGTTTTTCTGAGAGCGAAAGAGAGAGAGAGAGATAGATAGAAGTATTTTCTCCCCTTTTTATATTATAGAACTTTATCCGGGATAAAAATCATAATTAGTTATTTTTTGTAGCGTATCGCAAATATATCTCCGTCATGACGCAGATGGAAATAAAGTGGTCAATAAATTTGAAATAATAAACGAGCTAAATATAAGAGATATACACGGGTATCCGAAGTGTCTACTGCATCATTATTCTTCAGCAGCCAATATTTTCCGCAACATATACATATATAAATTAAACTTAATAACTAGAGAGAAAAATACGTCTATCAATCTTGCATATCACTGCAATTTCACGCTAACTTTGAATATTTTTTAATAGATCGCGCGATGAATTAACCAATGGCATAGTCGTGTGTAAAAAAAAGGATATAAATATAAAAATAATAATATAATGATATAAATATATAAACTATATAAAATATAATAAATATAAAAATATATAAAATGTAAATATAAAAATAACATAATCATATAATATAAAAAAGAGGGATTTAAGGGAAAGGAATGAATAAAAATCTCGTGTTACATTATTGAGGCAAAGTGTCTTAAATGATCATAGTGCTGGCGCGAGGAAACGAGCGCATAAACTGGACTGTCAAGTGCAATTCGCGCCGACAATTTAACGCGCGCGTCAATTCGCGTATCAGCTGCAGCTTCTTCCTCGCGACCGAAAATGAATGCGTTGAATCATGGGCGGGGTCAAAGCACGTGGATTTTCATAATCGTTGCCGTACAATAAGCTCGCTCGTCTCGTCTAGACATCTCATGCCGAGATTTATTTATGAGAAAGAGAGATTCGCCTACTATACGTCTCTCTCGTGCATTTTTCATTGCGGAAACTTGCTCGACTATCGTCGAATGCATCTCTTCCTTCCATTCCCTTTTCAGCCTACTTTTCAAATATATACATATCCACTTAGCGGCAATGGATTGCGTCGAGATGACATGGAAACATGGGAAAAACTCCGGTCGTGTCGAATGATTAATGAAGGAAGCGGAAGAGAGCGTAGCGCGTTGGCGTCTGCCAGCGTTTTCTTGCAACGAGTATGCATTTATTACGGTCGATGCGAAACGGGAACCTGGTATACGACGAACGTAATTTCGCAAATTAGACTTCCGCCCGGATTTTAAGGTGATAAATTTTTACGACATTTCTCGAGGAAAATCCGATTGCCCGATTCAGATAAGAGAGAGATAAAAAATACGGAAAGAAATTTCTTGTTTTATGTCAGATCTCCGTTAAATTTATACTTGATGCAGAGTCTAAATCCGAATGCAATCGTGACGAAACAAACTGGCACGAAAGGAGTGCGTGTATTTCCCCATGACGGCTACAGATTTGTTCACTGATGTATGCCGAGTTCATTTCGAAGCGAAGTCGACGCCATCAACAGGGTGATAACGGCAAGAGCGAGGGCAAAAAGATGAATGTGCGATGAACCGTAGGTTCCCAGGTAACGTGACCCGTTTGTAGTTCAAGCGTGAATTGCTTCGGCTTCACCGAGGTCTGCACTTGTCCTCGCTTAGGGCACGACCACGTCGTGTGCGATCAACGGGTCGTTTATATCCAGCACGCACTATTGCTTACGATTACTTTATGGCCTCGCATAATCAGGGATTAAGATTAACGATATAATTTTATCGAGATTTCCAACATTAACACGAAACATTCTATTAGAAAAATACACATGATGGACAGATTTTATTGATAATTGAATTTATAAAGATTTACTAATATTATTTAGATTAATAATTATATCAATTTTTAATTAATTGATGTATTTTAATTATCAGCGATCAATATAAAAATACTAAAAAAGTATTTTTCTTGGACTTCGGTAAAAAAAGTTCCTCAATAATTATAATCAAGAAAGATATTTTCTAATTATAAAATTCGACGAAATATAAAAATACATATCTTAATTCAGTGAAAATATTGATTTAATATTTACAAGAATTGCATCTTTCTTTAATTCCTATTTCCTCTAAAAATATATTGATCCATTTGTCCAATCCATTTGTAATCCCTTGACCTTCGTCATTGCTTCTAGCAATGCCTCTTCACTCTATTCCATCCTTGTAATTATTTTTATATGTTTTGCTTTTAGTTTACTGGAAAAAATGATAAAAAAGTATTATATTATAAAAAGTATTATATTATAATAAGGGCTTTATACCTGTGTAGGACAATTTTATATTTTTAATGATAAGTACACCTTCGTATATATAACAGAAAAAAATGTACATACAGTTATATTTCACAAATTATACCTTCAAAAATATAATACGAACATACATACACAAAAAATATGACTAAAAGTATTTACCAACAAATTTTCCAACTTTTTTTTAAAAAAAATTGTTTTATAATATCCTATTATTTTCTTTAAAATGATTTTATAATTTTTTAATGTAAAATTGCACTCGGAGAAGCTCTGTAAGATTTCCCAATTGATTATATATTATCAACAAATCCAAATTTCAACAATTATTGATAAGCTCATTATCTGAATAATATGAGTAGAGAATTTTTCTTGTTAGTTTTATCATACATAAATAATAAAGAGAATATCTTCTCTTTCTCACGCTAACTGAATATGGAAATTTATTTCTGTTTTCTTATTCTTCTCTCCTCTCTAACTATTTTCGTCATAAATATATTGCAAAAACTAATTTTATTTTATTCATCACTGATCTATAATGCGAAAATCTAACTTTGTCGCGATAATATTTATATCCAATCTCTGATCAGTCACAGTATGTGTGAATATAATCATCAACAAAGTTTTAATCGGCTAATTGAATTGGAGTCTAGTGAATTGGAGCAAGCCTCTTCGCTTTCTGCAGATTGCAAACCTAATGAATTGAGCACTTTCGAAGTATCTTGTGCGTTAACTTTAGAACGCTCAAATATCCCAGAACGCGGACATTAAAGTTTGCACTCGAAGTTTGAATTCGAAGACGAGTCGCGCGATAAAAGCTTTATAGATAAATTACTAATATATTAACGTCAAAGGATTTATTTATTAACGAGTGATTTATCGTGAATCCAATGCGAATATATCTCGAAAGTAAGGAAATAAATCTACGTATTTAACTGACTTTATTAATCAAGAAACAAAAATGGCGATGATAAAAATATTTTACGTGTGATTAGAATTAAAGGATCGTAATTCAATCGAAAAGGAACTGTTGCAGCCTGTCTCCCCGACATTTATTAACGACAGCTGTGTATTGGTCTTCGGGGTCAGGTTCAAGAACGAGGTAGTCGAGAGGCAAAGTCCCGCGACTGTCTCGCGACAGTGAGAGAGCGAACTGGCGTGGCAAATGCCACGATAAAATTAGATCCGCTATATTCGGTCGCACGCACACACGTCGAAATGGTGTGAAATGATCAACCGCGCCCCGCTCTTATCTCGTTCGCGAAATGATGACCGGCACGTTGGGATGACATGAGAAAATACATCAAAATGCGGCGAAACACGTAAATTTTAAATAAAGTGATAAATAAATTAATTAAATAAATAAATTAAGGAAATTTAATTTTCTCCTCTTACTAATCGCATTTATCTCCGCGATTAATTACATTTCAATAGATTACAATTTAATAGATATTATCGCGAGATTTTATTAATTTATGAGTTTATCTCTCGCGATATCATGAGAATCCGTAGTAATTTATGAAATTTGTTTTGCTTATAAAAAAAACATGAAGATAAAAATTATCGTAATAATTTTGTCCAGGCGCATTAAATTGCATCAAGACGGCAGTTTTCCAACATATATATCTTATGGTTTCTCCGTAAACGTTAATTAACGCGGACATGTATTAGGGTCACGTATAATTATCATCGTACAAGCCACTTCGTAAATTATGCAGCCGTAATGTATTCAGGCTCTCAATTCTTCGAGTAGCTAGCTGGAAAAGCTCGTTTGTACTTGCTCCACAAGTGTAGTAGTGTACTATTAAATATACCAGTCCCTCCAGTACCCTTAACCCATTTAATACATGCCATAAATTTGACAATTTTCGTATCCCGTCTCGCATTGTGTAATATCTGCGTTATTAAAGATTAGTTTCTCATTTCATAATGTAGGGTATGATTAAAGCGAATATCTCTTTTCTATGTTGAAAAACGATTTTTTTTAGATATATATGTATAATTACACATATATTACATGCATGTATAAATAATTTTGTATGTACTATAAGATTCGTTATACATATACAGCATGTAAGAATTTTTCAAGAAAAAGAGAGAAACAAGAAAAGAAGAAAATATATTATTACACACATATCCATAAATTTACTAATATACATATATTAATATTTATATTAATTTTATATTAATATTTATATAATATTTATATTATATATATATATATATATATATATATATATATATATAGTTTACATATTTTTCTAATTGGAAAATTCTTATACGTTATTTATAATAAAATGTGATAATTAAAGAATATATTTAGAAGAAACGTAAGAAAATTTAAGGTGTATTTCACACGAAACTTGGATTACTCCTTTATACGCATCAACGCAGATTCGTTTAAAGAATGACAATTTACGAAGTCTTCGTTTGAATGATATACCAGGTGATGAAACCCTCGAGACGAACCTCGGAAACGCACAATCTAATTTGGCAAATCCCTAAAGCCGATCCGCTCGGATAATACCGACATCGTGTAACTCCAACTTTCTCGAGCCTCCCCACGTTCTCAATCATGATTCATGTCGGCAACTATGCCTTCCTACCTCGCACCTACATGTATATATATCTATATCTATATATATATATATATATATATATATATATATATAATAAATGCGCACATATATGTGAATATCTATACATATTTACATATGTATTACTGAGCTCCCCTATATATGCGTATATAAAATTGATACGCCAATCCTACGACCATATGTGCGTGTACGTATTCACACACAGATCACGTATACTCTCGCAAAGGTCCCATCTATCTCACCCTTCCTATTCGCATATTTCTTCCGCGTTGCGTCTAATAAAAGCGCGAAATGCATTTTGCGAAGGGCGCGATATATATGATATTCGGTGCCTTTCGATATTTCGTGCCGTTTCGCTTTTAATCTCCAACGAGCCGGAGAAAATGCGGTTCGGCTTACGTTCACAGAAGAGCTCCGATTTATTGGCGCGAGTGTTATGTCATGTGTTATTTGCACGTACATTATGCTCGTAATCAATGAGGTGGCATAAAGTGCGCGTTAACCCTTTCGCTATTCCGAGCATGTTCAGCCGGCTAGAATTGAGAGATACGGTCGTCGATCGAGGTACCTCGCCGCCGTCTTATGACGTAATTATTTCAGCCAGTTTACGTGCAACGTATAGCAATTCAATCCTCATTACACGATCAACTAAAAATTATAAAGATACAATAGATACAATACGCAGATATTTATTTTTCTGAACGCGTGTGAAAAAATCGTACTATTATTAGATAAATTACATTATTTTACAAAGATGTGACGAAATCATTTTTATTCTAATAGAAAACAAATTTAAAAAAAAAAACGTTTTTTCCTTTGAAATTTAAAAATAATTTCTTTTTATTATCCTCTTTTAATATAATATTATTTTAATATAATATTTTTTTAATTGTTAATATAATAAATGTTAATATAATAACAAAATCTCCCTAAAGTTTTTATATTTTTAATTTATCTTTTTTTGAAAATAATTTTAATGAAAAGAGACTTTTGCGGCAAATTAAATTAAACGCATGATTCGGAATTTTAATTAGATGATAAAAATTTCTATTGTACTATTGTTTTAATTGAAAATTACCTGAATTATGTCATGTCTGATATAATTATTTCAATAGCAAAAATCTCTCATTAATCTATTACTTTTAAAAACAAAATAAACTAAAAAATAAGAACTTTAATTCTTTTTATTAGATTAAAATAGTGAATTAAAAAAAGTACATTATTAAAAATTACTGTGTTAATTACTTAATTAAATTACTGCGTTTGTATATCTATAATAGAGACAATTCATACAAATTTAATTTCGATTTGCTTCTGGAGAATTTACCTAATTAAAAATACAAATTAATTACATAATTATATAGATAATTGGAATGCAACATTTAAAATAATGATGATTGATTAAAATTTATCATCTAAAAAGTCAAAAGTAATGAAAAATTAACTTGCATTAAAAAAATATAAAGACGTCAAATATCTGAAAAAACAAGGTTTGTTTTTTTTTTTTTTACATAAAAGCTATATTTCATGAAAAAAGAATTTGTTTTTTCTATCTACATTTCTTTTATATTAATTCCAAATATTGAAAACGGCAAGAACTTAACTTTGAAGCGCGAAAAATGAAATATTCCACGTACAATTTCATTGTCGCAGGACGAAGTAGAAACGGGCGTGTCCGGCCGGACGATTCCTCTGCCAGTGTTTCGCTTACTTACGAACTTCTTAGAGAAAGGCCACTGCCGGAGGTGAATCTCCGTTGAGCTCGAATTAAACGCATGAATGAGTTTGCGTCTCGTCATCTTTTTCCGCTTGACTGAATCTACCTATCTACCCCCGATGTAGATGCCCTATGAGTCAGACAGAACCTGTCAGGATCAGACAGCACGTTTGCATTGTGGTCGCGGCATATCAAGCGTCTTGCATACACGCAACAAACGAATGAAGGAACAGGAAAGTCGATTATCGAGAGAGGACAGGAGGGAAGGGGATTCCACTCCCCTCGAACATGTCGGTTCTTAAAGTTCGCACCCACGCACTCTGAAAGTTACAGACACATCGAGTCACAGACGGTTGTCATTCCGTCTGAGGAATTGCTCGTTGATTTCGAACTGTAAGATCTTGTTAAAAAAGAAATTTCTGTGAGAATTTTCCTTGATTCTTAAGTCATTTTTATTAAAAATTTCAGGAAGAAAATTTTAAACATATTTTGGTGTAACTTTTTAAAATAAGATGTTTTTTAATGCTTTTTAAGGACTGAGTCATTTAAGTTTCAAGATTTTCAAATGTATTGAACAAAATTAAAAAGTAAAAAAAGAGAATTTTATTTATATAACATTTTCATTTTTTTATCACTGAAAATTAAAATTAAAAATATATATTGTATATTCACTACCTCGTTAAAATAAATTGAATATTATAAAATATATAAACTGAGATGCATATATTTATAACATATTTTAAATAATATATAATTCACAATTCTCTTGGCTTATCAGCGGATCGTCGATCGCTTACAATAAAAGTGCAGAATATGATCGAGGAAAAATTGTTGAAAAAATTTCCCAATAAAATTCCATGAGAATTTCCTGATTTTTCCAGATATAAAAGAAATCCCGGAGAATTCCGACTTTTTCCAGGCAGTAGACACCCTGCAAATGTATTATTCATCTTCGACGTGACTCAACACGACGAGTCATCATCTCCGTACAAAGTCTCGTTCGCGCGAGACGGCGAAACCCGATCGCCAGATATTGCATTGCCAGGTATTGTTGCCTCGTTCCCCTGCGGCTGGCGATATGGCACTTCGAGATAAAATCATACGGGGAGAAACGACGAGTCGAGGGAAGAAAGGGGTTGTGTGTATACGCGGCTCTCGCGTGTCGTAAAGTGTGAACAAAGTGGAAAGCAATTACGATAGAATCTCTCTCTCTCTCGAAACGACAATTCTATACCTACGGATTTCTCATTAACTCGTTACATTCGCCAGATGTTACCGTAATTGCCTGCGAAAAGCATTTAATAACATTAACGATTAAAAATACCTATCTTGTAGTGTTATTACAGTAGAAAAACATGAATTACTATAATATTGCAAAATATGGATTTTTCATTGTACGATAATATCTTTCGGCGATAACTCATTCTCTTTGATATAGAATAACCGGTATTATTGATACGATAGAGATATACACGCGGCATCGATGTCTGCGAAGCATCTCATATTGCGCGATTTTTTCGACTGAGCAGAAGATTATCGAGATTTTTCTATCGAAATCCTTCGCGCAAACAATATCGAAAAAAAGCAAAGCATTCAATATCCAGTATGCCATTTGATATCGCGCGTGTGCGATATGCATATGTGCAAAATCAATATACAGGATAGTCCATTTTAAATGACGCATTGATATTTCTCAAAAAAAAACCAAAGCTTCTATCGAAAAATATTTTATACAAAAGTTTTGTGATTTTGAGAGAGATATAAAATGGTGCCATTGCGTTTGACCTTGGATTAAGATCATGGAATTATTTCAAGATTATCTTCATTTTTTTTGAAAATGGAATCATCCCAATTTGTTTGTAAATATATAAATTGATTCTTCGCAATATTCGGTGCAAAAAGTTATAAAAACAGAATATTCAAAAATTGAGTATAGTTTACGAGATATTTTATAATTTTTTCTAATTTGACAATTTTATATTAATTATGAAATATCTCGTATACAATATTCATTTATATCTAATTAATTTTTTATGTATAAAAAAAATAATGAGAGAAATCAATTGATCTTGAAATAACCTTTTGACCCTCTAAGATCAAACCGATAACATCATCCTGTGTCCTCTTCGAAATTTTTGTATGAAACATCTTTCTGGGAGTTTTGGTTTTCAAGAAATATCAAAATATGTTATTTAAAAAAATCTAGATACGAGAAGATATGCGTATATTGTATATTCCTGAAATAATTTCTTCGTTTTTTAGCATTAAGCTTCACGGAAGGTGACTTTACTGTGCTAGTGAGAATAAATAAATTTATACGACGATATTTCGAAACTCTGGCAAGCATGTATCGAATATAAAATTTCGGTCTTTTTTTAACATATCTTCATCGATGCTCGTCGAGCCGTAAAAACCGTCCGCCCGATCCACAAGTGCATTCCCGTCAAATGAATCCGATTGAATGAAACGTGTACGTAAAATGCAGGGGATTTTATCTCTGTATTTATACTGTGAAATCGTACGAATAAAACGTGCGCCACGTGCATAGATGTGACATAACGACATGTAACACATAATACAATATTTTACAATGTTACATAATATCAGATGATGTCAAAGTGAATGGAATATATTAAATAATATTATATATTACATGTATATTATATATTACATATAATTCATGATAGTATACATGATACATATAAAGTAATATTGAGAATTTTTTCCACAGTTCCACGTTAGCCTTCCTTGTCGATATAAACTAAAAATACATTTTATATGCACAGCGCGTTGAATAGCATCGCGAGACTTTAACTCGGCCCATATTTGTTAGTAAAAATTTAATTACTAGAGAAAATACCGTTTTGAAAATTGTCAAAATTCTCGCCGGATAAAGGACGTATTCCGGTGAGACGACTTCATCCCCCGGGCGATCCGCTAATAACTCTATCTGTCAGCCAACAGCGCCAATTTTGCTCGGCGATGATTCCATCAACATTTCGCCGAATTGTTCCGGATTGGCGTGGAATCTAGGGCAGTGTAATATAATTACCCGATGATCCATGAAAGACAATCTCGTCGCCAATATTCCTCCGGGAATAAACTACGTCCTCGCTTAAAGATTTTGTCGTATAACTTGCAGCTCTCTCCATAAAATTTTCTCGCGAGGGAGATTTCTAGCTACTTAAGGCGACATAAAGGTGTCGAGGGTAATTTGTCGAACATTATTAAATTGTCGCTAAAAGGATTAGACCCGACTTCGTCGAGTTTTCTGAAAAAGGATAACTCAGTGCGAACGCGTTCGCTTCCACAGGATACGAAATTAAAACTTTTCATTTTCATTAGAGGGGAATCCGAAACAGGATATACACATCCTAATTATTCTTCCAACAACGATTTCGCAGTCGCTAAATACGATGCTCTCCTCTCATCTCATCCCGCGTATATCCTCGCAAATTATATTTTACTGCATCATTATTTCCCCATTTTATCCTCTCAAATCTTCCGATAAAATTCACAAGAGACAGAGAAATAAAACTTATGATTTTTTCACTAAATATTTTCAATGAAAAACTTGAAGCTCTTATTTTCTCTCCACAATTCTCTTCTTTTGTTTATTTCTATGATTATATTGAAAGCAGAGTTGCACAAGATTCAAGACAAGACAATAATCGTGAAAATATTGCTACTGAAAATTTTCGAAAATTTAAATCTCTCTTGTGAGTGAATCTTTGTTGCAAACATCTCATCGTGTCTTGTTTTGATATTATTAATAATTTTTATTTAATACTGAATGATTGCTTAAAATAATTTTTATAATATAATTTATAATATAATTTAAAATTTGTATAATATAATTTAAGATAAAATTATTATTATTTATGTTACATGTTTATTTCCAAAAATACAATAAATAAATAAAGTTTTGTGTAGCTAAATAACTATTTAAAATTTTACATTATTTATTTTGTATTAATTAATTAAATGTTAAATTTGGTAATATAAATATTTTTATTTATTAAATAAAATTTTTTAAGTTCATGTATAATATAATGATTTTTTTCTCATCTAATTTACAAATCTTTTTAAAAATAATCTAATAAATCAAAAAATCTTGACAAGACCAACAATCTCTCTTGACAATCTTGGTATTGTCTTGATTAAAAATCTAATTAAAAATCTTATCTTGAGCTTGTCTCAAATTTCGAGACAAGACAAGACAATATCAAGACCAGTCTCAGTATTTCATACAACTCTAAGAGTCTGTCTTTGACATTATAATTCTCTCTCTTTCCCCTCGTTTCTTCATCCCACAAGTTTCCCTATGCGCGATGCATTTCACCTGTCTTTGATCACGCTTTTATTTACCGAGCGCTGACGTTACGCTCGGGTTCGATCGCCCTCAGTGAGGACGAGGATGAAATGGCATCGTTATTTCGGCTTAGCGACAGTTTTCACTCTGAGCCGGAGTGGATGGATTATTGATCCAAGTTCTGGGACTGCGGGGATGTGGCCGTAGGCAGGTACTAACATGCGCATGCCGCATCAACCTACAGCTACACTCTCGCCCTCTCTCGCCCACTTCATCGTCGTCGTTATCGTTCCATTCCTCTTTGCAACCTTCCCTCCATGACCCTTTCGTCCTTTCACCGCTTCATATACCTTTCCTGCCCTCCTCCTTCGCAACCCTTCTCGATTATTATATTCTCTTCTGTCTCTTTTTCTGAGATCTTTCCCCCCTCTTTCCTTCCTTCCTCCTCTTAAGCACCAAGTATTGCCCTATTTACCCATCTTATTGCAATTTTATTCCTTTCTTCTGACTTTCTTCGCGTGGCCATTTTACGTCTTCTGTTTTTTCTGACTATTTTACTGCTTTTTTTATCTATATATACAACGATATCATAATTATATCGGTTACGATGATCTTGACAAACAAAAACATCCGATTCATATCGCTCTTTTATATCTGTCTTTCTTTAGCTACCTCACAATGTCTTCTGCTTTTTTGCCATCTTCTTTCCTTGGCAATTGTTCATCTTTTTTATCTTCCGATTTCCCACATTCGATGATCATCGTGCCTCTTTTACGATCTCTCTTTCTTGCAAAAATTTATAATACGTCGTGTTCCTCTTCGAATAAAAAAATAATGACATGTTATATCTTAAGTATCTATCGAGAAATTCTTTCGATTAACGACAGATATAAATTCTATCTTGTAAAGCGCACATTTATAATTTTTTCCCTGCATCACGTACGGAGAAACAAGTTTTCATTCAATTAAATACTGCCGCGCGACACCGCAATTTCGCGCATTTTATTCGCTAATTGCATACACTGCCCATTAACAGCGAGCAAACGCTCTTTTCACGAGAGCCAATGTTGAAATTTATTTCGCACATTAATAATCCTGCGAGGGTGTCGGTGACACGAATAATTCATATTAATCTCTCTTTTCCTCGAGTCTCTTCAATTTCTTTAATGTCATAATGTTATGTACGAACAATCGTCATTTTCAAAGTATCACGGATAATTTTCCTCAAAAGTTCCACACAGAGATCCACGTATACATGCTATTATAATCGCTATTATAAATCCTTTTAATTTCGCGAACGTCCGATTTATCGTTATGAGATAACGGTGCAACGTGAATAAATAAATTCTGCTCAATTAAACGTTAATTAAATGTGCATAGTTGGATATATATGCTTATTTCTGCTAATCTGATACTTTCCCTTTACGAGACATAAAATTTTGACCCATGTAGTTTTCGATTATTTCTCCAACTTATTTTACGAGAAGCCCCATTTTACCGCAGTTGCATTTTAGAGGCAAATTTAACGTTTTATCAAATTTACAACGCAATCTCGTGGCAGATGGTACGATGAGAAAATCGATCATCGGTTTCATCCAACAGGCGACACACGTGGCTCATTTATATGTATTACGTAACACATACTTGAGAGAGAGCGCAGAGAATATTATTATTATCAAAAATTATAGACTTAGATAATATATTAGCTGTATAAAAGATAGAAAGAAAGAGAGAAAAAGAAAGAGCTAGAATTAATTTTACGTCCATATTTCTATCAAGCTTTATAGAGAGAAATATATCGATATTTTCTACATTTGTGCGTTAAATTTCTGGCATAAATGTAAACGTTAAGTAAACTTGACGAACGCTCAACTAACATTTGCAGCGACAAATTTTGATTTGCAGCACGAAACATTTGTCGAGGACTTATTTGCTGTATTGCATCGGGGTGAATAAAGTGCGCCATGGATGATTCATCAGTATTTCGGAAAACCGATAATCCAAACATTGTCAAGTATCATGTAGTACACACGCGAGATCGTCATACGTGCGTGTGTTCGCAAGTGCATAGCATAGTAATTGTATGCTCGTCGCGTACACATGTAATTGTTTGTGCGCGAGCTTTCGGGGTGTACGGTTCAATTATGTGAATATTTAGAGACGATGACCCGAGTCTCTCCACGAGACGAGAATACACTCGCGGCGATTGATTGGACACTCACCCGCCGTATATTTACCTCCGGCTCTAAATTGGTATTGGCGATTGAAACTTGCGATCTTGCAAACTCAATCTCGAAGAGAAATTTTATCTTACATATCAATTTTAAATGTCGATATGCACAAGATCCAAGATAAGACATTATTCGCACAAATATTGAAAATTTTCAAAAACTTAAGGCTTGAGTGAATCTTTATAGCAAATATCTCATCTTGTCTCAATTTAATTAACAATTTTTATGTAATTCTGAATAGTCAACAATTGTTTAAAATAATATTTAACAGAATTTTTATAATTTATATAATTTAATATAATTATTATAAACTATTTATATCATTCGCGTTTACTTCTAAAAATATAATATATGTATATTCATTGTTTTTACGAAAAGACAATTGCGTATTGCCAGAATGCAGATACTGTACACAAAGTTTTGTAACTAAATAATTGTGTAAAATTTTATTGTTTATTTTGTTTATTGTATTAATTATCTCTTAATGTTTTTACAAATGTTTTTATATGTTAAATAAAATTTTCTATAGATTCGTATATGTATAATATAGTGTGATTTTTTTCTCATCTAATATACAAATATACATACTTTATTATTTTTAATTAATAATTTTGACCAATAATTTTAACAATCTTAATCTTAATATTATATTAGTAACTAGAAATCTTGTTTTTATTTTATCTTGAAATTCGGAATAAGACAAAATAAGATGATATCAAGATTAATCTTGGTATATCTCGTGCAATAAATTTAATATCACGAATCCCTCCTATCAAAATTGTGTTAATTTTATCCCCCAATTTCGAGGAAACCGCATTATTTGCGACGAGCGTGAGCTCTGCTGATGTTCATAATAGATACAATATTCCCTATAAAATATGTATGTATTTCGCAAGGTGCGTCACGCACGGCATGGGAACGAATTGCGTGAGGGATCCCGCAGACAGAATTTTACGAAATTACTCAGATCCCCATCTGGTTTGCATTATTGCAATCGTCATAAATAACGAATTGTCATCGATTGGCGAAATTGAATCCGTGGCGCACGGTTATTTTCGGACAATTTCATCGCTGAAAACGATAATTTTAACACATGAAAAAAATGGCTGGTCGTTTTAAAAAATTCTAAGTAAAAAATATAGGTAGCAACTCGTAATATTTTTACGCAAGAAAATGCGATCTATTCTTTATTCTTTTAGTTTCTTTACTGAAACAAATATTATTTTCTTATTAATACTCGAAGTTAATGCGCTTATGTCAGTAGAGAGCTGACAAGAAAAGCTACCATTAAGGGAAAATCGCAAATATCGAGTCTTCATCATGATACGGTATATAGCTTTGGGAACATGTTTTTGTTTATCTTTCTACGGCATTAACTGATTCAAGGTAATCTACCACATTTAGAAGATTAATAATTAATACAAACAATAATCATCAGTAAGATACATTGTGTCCATTATACATATACAATATTATACATTCAAATATCAATATTAAAAGTAAAATATCATCGGAATAATTTCGTGAACGACGATTAGGATTTCCTAAAAAAATGAGGTCGTCTTAACATAACTTTTTGAGAATACTTATAAAAACCTACTGAATATGCATACACATTCCTATGCACGGGAGAGATAAAACTAAATTTTATTGCTTCTTCGAGCACAGTCTTCTATTTATTTCTGTTATCTGCCATGACTAATGGCGATCTGGAGGAGCGATAAAAGAGAAAGAATATGATGAAACGTTGGAGCGACTTTTGATTTGTTCATAGAACAAACTCCTGCGTCGCGGAGGAAGAGAGAGAAAGAAAGAGAGACAAGACTGACTAACGCAAGAGGGAACGTGCGACATCAGGAACGTATATCGTCGCCGAGATCGGCGGGAGGAGAGCTTCCCCGAAGTGCATGTCGAGACTCTATAAATACAAACGGACATTTAAGGCCTGTAACCCCCGCCCGTGGAACAGAGAATAGACGTACGACGTGAGAGATGATGTGCACACGTGTGTGCACGCTTTTGCGCGCTCGTATGAACAAGAGAACCCCGTGTACCACGGGGTAGAGATATTACTTTGTGTCCACGTGGGCGGCGTGTCTGATTCGATCACACCCAAAATCGAAAACGAAATTAAAAGCCTTTCAAGTTTTTGCACTGGGAAAAAATCTGGTTGCATTAATTAGAATTCTGATAGATCCAATCAGTATATCTGTTGGAAAATGGACGAACCAGAATTCTTGTAGGAATTACCAGATGAATCTGATTAATTTCTTCCTGTTAAATTTAACTTAATTTAACTTCCTGTTAAATTTCCTTATCAAATTTTCTTGTTAATAATACTAAACTCGCCAGCACCAAGTCATCTAAAATTTTTTCCATCTAATCTCAAAAGTCTGTTTAATATTCTGAATTCCATCAAGATTATTGGATAAATTCAATCCAGATTATTGAATAAATTATTTTAAATTCAGTTTGTTAGAAATTAAACTGATAAACAGTGATGCAAGAAGAGGATGCAGCTCAAACACACGCAATCGAAAGCTAGCATCCTCTTTCTGGCACTACTGCTCGTAAGAGAAAAAAAATATACTTTGGATTTAATGTTAATATTAGTTCTTTATATACATTTTATGGCAAATATTGAATACGAGTTAAGTTAAAAGTGGCTCGCCTAGTGGCAAGCAAAGAAATTAATGTAACAAGAAATTTTATAGATCCAACCAAAAAATACTAATCAAATCCTTATAGTAAAATCTATTAAACGTTCTAGTTATAAAAAATCGAGTCTTATCATGATAACTAGAAATTCTTGTTTGATTTAACCAAAATGCCTTCAATCATATACGTCTTGTTGGTACAATCAAACGATTTTTCTCAGTGTGGACTAGTTCGAAATTAGTCTTTTGTTGCGCAATGAGAGAGATTTTTAAATAATTAATTTATTGCTTCCCGTTTTACTATTATCGAAAAGGCTGTCTAGTGTCGAGAAAATTAATTAATTAATTATTTCCGAGAGACTTATTGTTAGCTACGCGAAATCGTAACCGACGGCATATTAAATCGCGACAATATGCGCTATAATAAAATCGCTGTAGATAGACTTATCGGAATTGATGCGTTTCCGATAAATAACTCTACGTAGCTATTTACTGGCTATAAATAGAACGAACATAGTATGTAAAGATATCAATAACGCGCGCGTATAACATGGATGCGACGTAAACATCTAATCTTCGATATCGCGATCGAACCCGGGATATTCAATAGAATTTAATTAACGTAGGACGATGAAGAGAGGCGCTGGATTTGTGCTGGAGATTGTACGCGATTGCCTTTAATTATTCATGCGAAAACGTTTTGTACGAGCGTGCCTGAATAGTCGGGCCGAAAACGTGAGAATAAGAATCCTCTCCGGAAGGAGCGAGCCGTTTGTCCAAAATAAATCGCTATCACTTCCGCATGCACGACACGTGAACGTCGACTTTGGCTTGCAACGTGCCTCGCGCAAAACGTACGTGGGCAAAACGAGAGGAGAGAGAGAGAGAAAAAAAAAGATTACTCGCTCGTGGCGACCAGGATTACGCGCGCAAAATAATATTCGCCGAGCGGAAAATATTCCTTTCAAAAAAACTGCGCTCCTCTTTCCAATTTAACACCGCGCTACATATCCCGTGATATATATGCTGCGACTCCGCGAACTTTGAGCGAGCACAAATGGTCGCGATTTGCCTTTGAAAGGGAGTTCGCTCGAGCGAGCTACGAAATTTCTCTTCTTCATCAAAAACGAGGATCCTCGGGATCCCTCGGCCTTTGTGTGAGGAAATAGAGCGACTTGCAAGAACGCTGTAATATGATGGAACCTTGTTTTACTCGAGGCGTGTGAAAAAGTGATAATACGTACGTTCGCGTCGAAATAAAAATTCATTTTCTTAAAATAAATCTATATCCTACGAGAATTTGAATGTTCGCTAAATTCGCTGCAATTGTCTTCGTTGCTAAATTTGCATTCGCCTCTTTGTGCAAAGTTCTTTGAACGTTCACTTAGAATCCCATTAAGGAGCAAGAAAACTGTAGACTATAAAGAAAACGGACATGCTTCTTCGTGACGAGGATTCGACGAGTTTGAAGAGAATCCGTGAAACCGCGCGCGTTTTTCAATGTATTTAAGGCGCACACGCACAGTAAATGGCGCAGCAAATGTCTCTCGTAGGCTCGAAATCTACCGCTAAATTTACACGAAGAAAGAGAGGAAGTCCACGCGGAGGTCCGTGAAGAGAGAAGAAGTAACGCGGAGGCGTTCTTCTCGATGAAGAAAAGAGCAAAGGGCAAAGCTCTCCGAAGGCGTTTTTGCGCGAGTTTAAACTTATAAAGACAAATCTCAATGTCAGCCTTGAATAGGATTGCGCAAGATGCAAGACAGGGCGATATTTATAAAAATATTGTAGTGGTATTAAATATTTTCGAAAAATTGAATCTTGTCTCGGTTTTGAGAGAATCTTTGTAGCAAAAATCTTTTGTACCGTCTTGATTTTATTGACAATTTTGATCTAATACTGAGCAATTATTTAAAACAATATTTAATGATCAAAATATTTAATAATAGAAATAGTGTATTGGTATTGAATAGTTTCAAAAACTTAAATCTTGGTCTTAAATAAATCTTTGTGGCAAAGTTTCGTCTTGACTGGATTTTATAAATTTTTATTTATTAACAATTTTTATCTAATACTAACAATTTTTATCTAATACTAACAATTGTTTAAAATAATATTCAATAATATATATATATATATATATATATATATATATTTATTGATTGATTGATTTATTTATTTATTTATTTATATTTTTTTACAAAAAAGCAGTTGTATATAGGAATTCCAGAAAGAAGACGAGGTTCATATATCAAAGAATCGCGTATATATATTGTACGCAAAGTTTTGTGTATCTAAATAATTGTATAAAATTTTATATTGTTCATTTTATTAATTATTTCTAAGTTTATTGATATAAATGTTTTTATTTATTAATTTTTTAATTTATTTTTTTAACTTCATATATAATATAGTGATTTTTTTCTGGAATTTACATATTTTAAATACATATTTGAAATATACATATTTTAACTTTTTTAAAAACTCTTGAAAATTCTTAGTTTTGTCTTGATAAATAATTAAAAATCTTGATTTTGTCTCAAGATTTTGTTTCTAAATGAGATTAGTCTTGCAATCTTAGTTCTAAATATCTCTCTACGAACTCTCTTTAAAAAAGAAATAATAAAATTATAAAAATCTCAGTGAGACCAAAAGAAATATAAAAGTATTTCTAGACGTAAGACGAGAATAATTATAATAATGATTATTATAGAAAGAAAATAATTATTTGTGTGATAATAATTTATTATTAAAATAAACTGAAGAAGCCTAAATAATGTATAGAGATTTTTGTAAATGAAGTAATGTTAAAAAAAAACGCGTTCGATTTCTTTGAATTTATTTCCATAGAATGGAGATAAAACGCTTTAACCCATAAAAAAATTGAAGTGCATAATTAAGATTAAAAATTTCACATACGTTTCGTAAATATGGTTCGTCATTAGTGTCAAAGTAATGGTAATCGACGTAGTCGGCGTAGTCGGCGTAGCATTTGCGTTATCGCATGGCATTTCGCATGATCATCGTCGCAAATGCAAACTCGCTGCACGGGCTATAGAATTTGCGCACGAAAGGATTGAAAAATCGACGGATAAACGTTAAATGAGGCGCCGACAAGCGCGCCGTTTA
The DNA here is from genome assembly GCF_003227725.1 of Camponotus floridanus. Taxonomy (NCBI): domain Eukaryota; kingdom Metazoa; phylum Arthropoda; class Insecta; order Hymenoptera; family Formicidae; genus Camponotus; species Camponotus floridanus. The sequence goes on along the minus strand of NW_020229425.1, from coordinate 157,709 downwards.
AAAATCATTGTTGGCGCAATGCGGAAACCACGTACGATACGGACTCTCCCTCTCTTTTCCCCCCTCTCTCTTTAAAAAACGAAGTGTATTAATTTAATATGTTCACATGGAGAGGTAATGCATTATAGAATTTTGTTATCCGCAAAAATATTTTGTGCTGGCGTATTAAAAAAAAATAATACGCCTACTCTGAGAATCTCAATTTTAATCGAATTTTTTTAAATCAAATTGAGATATCACTATATTATTTTTTATCACTTTTAGGACATCCCATGTTGTGAAGATAAAACTTAAAGGTGTGTTTCCTTTCATTGATTTTTTATTTGTTTCTAATTAAATATGTAAGCCACGTTGTTAAAACGTACCTAATTATGAATCCCAAACACACAATCGTATATAGCGATAGTAACAATAATTTCGTGACGATAATGATAATAACTGTGAAATTTGTTAAAACACATTTCTGCATAAAATGTAACGCACGTTTGGAAAAAATATATTACCTTACATTTTTTAAAATATTACCTGTTCAAAAATAAATGCGTTTTTTTTTAAGTTAAATTATACAGACTATTAAAAATATTAAAATATATAAAATATCTCTTATATATAAAATATATAAAATATCTCTTTCAAAATTGTCGAATGTTCTTTCGATGATAAGCTCTTTAGCCCACTCGTAATCGATTCTTCTCTTGACATTTTCAATAAGAAAATAAGAAAAAGTCACCAAAAAATCATCCTTAAAGAAAAGAGTTTATTTTACAGTCTGCCTAGCAACCGTCGACTTCAGTCTGTCCGATAAGTCAAGGAAGGAAAATTAAACGGAGGAGGACGAGCACCGTTAGACCAACATTCAGGAAGTATCCAAGAACGACAGATACGCGCAATCTTAATCCTGTGAAATGCGACATCGCGAAGCGGAAATTTGACCGAAATGAAAGCCAGTTGTTTTACAAGCGCACTCTTATTTTTAGCTGCATGCCAATCATATCTCGATTCTTGTGTTCGATACTTTCTCATCGATTTTTTCGTACAGATATGCTAATAATTATATATATCAAACGTAATCGTACGCATACGTTAATGCGTGCTGTTTAAAATGATCACGTGTTGAAGGATCACCCGAAAAATGTACATCTCTCGTGCACAAGGGGTCTCGTCTATGTATCTCCCATTAATAGTATAAATAGCTATAAATGGCTGTTTATGATCATCACTTCGTGATTCACAATCAGCGATTTGCAAAAGCGATAACTCACCTTTCGCGAGGCGGTTCAGGATGAGGTCCTTATGTTGCGCAGTATGAGGCTCAGGAAGCACAACGAGAAGATAACAGCCACTCAGGGGCGACGGTGGCGGGTGCTGTTGCTGTTGCTGAGTAGTCGCTTGTACCGGTACCGTGGTGCCGGTATTAGGCGTGCTCGGAGACGCATTCTGTTCGGCATTAGCCGACATGGCGCCCTCTCCTCCTCCTCCTCCACCCTCCCCGGTGGGGTCCGTAGTACTCATTGCTGCAACATTATTATAATAGAAGATATAGTATGATATGAAGATATAGTAAGATGTATGTATGAATTTATTGAATTTATAAAGAATTAATTTTAAGAAATTTTCTGTCTCGTTCTACCACCTGCGCTTTGTTTGGTCTATATTAGCCTTTATTCTATTACTTAATTTATCATTGGGACCATTTAAAGAATTTTTTTGTGTTGTAATTCGAAAAGATTATATATTTTTGAACATTTGATAATAGAAGATATTTATTGCTGCAATATATATGAAGGTATTTATTGCTGCAGTAGGAAGTATTCATTGCTGCAATGTTATAATAGAGATTATTCATTGCTGCAATGTTATAATAGAAAATATTCATTGCTGAAACATTATAATAAAATTCATATGATGAATTAGTTTTAAAAATCAATTATAAAAATCAATTATATATAAATTATATATCATTTATATCAATTATATCAATTATATATCATATATAAAAATCAATTATATCAAATATTGATAGAAATGATTGAAAGAGAGATTTATGGTCTTTACATATACAGTAAAGCAAATGTATATAAATTTCAAACAAATTGATATATGGATAATTTTTTTTATATTGATTCTTATCGTTTTTATTAATGAACATATCTGATCTGTCAGACATTAACGATTTTTCCTATCTCAATGATTCATATCTTATCGTAATTTATTCTTAAATCAGATAAATTAGATTCAAATATATATTTTCAATGATATAAAAACGTAAACATACGCACGTATAAAAGTACAGAAATGTTTGATCATTGAATGTTGATTACTAATTAATGCCATATTAAGTGGTTGTCAGTCCACTTGTTTCCATTTTTTTATTTAAGTGTAATTAACTTTTTACACCGCTATATTTATTCCTCTGCGATAGTCGACTATTAACACTTCAATTATCAATATAATTAGTTCTTAAATCACACTTAAATTTCATTGCTATCACGAATCTTGAAGGCGAAGAAAGATATATAAAATTGAGAAAAAAGACTTTTTATATTCTCATAAAAATAAGTTGCTAAATTTTTCACCAAGGAATAAGACAACGATTTAACGTTACCACGACTATTGCTTTCTATTAGTGTGCACACGTCGCATGCATGATGCTAATTGCAATTAACGCGTTTGACGCGCCACGAGAGAGCGAAGAACGAGAGTTGTAGCCTGCATCAGATGATTTATGTCCCACTATCACTCGAGGATTATTCGTTAAATTTACCTCGGTCCGCCGCGTCATTATACCATTCTATACCCTCGGATGCTCCATCTGCATTGCGTACGAGATGAAACGGAGGCCTCGGGGCCGAAATAGAAGTGGCGAGAAAAAGCCTAACATCGAGCGAGGGGTTGCAGTGGTACACAAAGAGTTGCTCTCTCGCTTTTTATTCGCTCTTCTTCTTTTAACGCGGTCGCAATCTCCCTTGTTGAAGACGATATTACCCTTCTAATGCTCGCTTTATGGCCGGCGACCATACGTACCGGCCAACAACGGAACGATCAATCGTTCGCGCTGGCATCGAAAAAGTCATGGCGAGAAAAAAATGTGTGTGACTCGCTACCGAGAAAGATGAAGAAGAATTAACGAGCAATTTCATCAAAGAGAATGTCTAAAAAAATTACGAGATCTATGTCTATGGAAATTTTTGCGTAAATTTTGACAAATTTATTTTTTGCTGCTTCATGAAAATTTCAATTTCAAGATCATTCATTTGGAGTTTATTTGAATTTCGACAAATCTAAACTCTTCTAAAGCGAAAGGAAAGGGATGGAATATTGCTAACCTTCCTAAGGAATAAGCCGAACATTGATGAGATTCGAAACCTTACGAGAGATCGAGCTTTCCGACCTGAAAGGAAAATCAGTTCCCCAAGATGAAGTCACTCCCGAAAGGAAGCCTCATGTGGAAAGCTTGCGAGAAAATCCGCGGCCTCGAAATCGCTGATCGCGAAGGGAGGATATCATTACGATCCTGCGGAGATTGCTTCCTGGTCGCCGAAGCCGGCATTGCGCAGGATTTATCACGAGAATGGCGCTCTCAATCCCACATCCTGTCGGGCGCAATGCGCAGGGCACGAGAGAGACACCGGGTATCCCTCCTCACGCATAGTCCAGTCTTAGATCATTGATCCAAATTCTGGTTGTGGAAACGACGAGGGGAGACGGCCGAAAATGTTCTTGCTGACCGAATCGTGATCGATCCACACCGATTTCGTTTCAGTCACGAAGGGATGACTATCCGTATTCAGTCAGAAACGTACATCAGGAAAAGACGATACGAGTACCTGATCGTGGTCCCAACACTGTCGCTGGAGCTGTCACTCTCCCTCTTTTTCTCTCGTTGATTTCCTTTCGAGTCTTTCTTCTTGCGATGAAAAACGATCGAGAATGTCGGGTCGCACTATCACGCCGGGGGAGAAACTTTCGGACTTGTGACGAGATCGCCCCACCACGATAACCGCGACTGCAGTGCAACCCCTTGGTAACAAGTCGCCCCCTCTCGCGGACCGCTCGATGATGCGGCCGATAAAATCCATACGTCATATCGCAGGCGAGAAATATCGTCGGCGCGAATTTCGTCATTACAATTGCATGTTCTTCAACCCGTCTGTCGTTTGGTTGTTATCGATGACCCGGTTAAACACGGCGGTCGCCGGCACGTAAGGGATTTCGATCGATCAGGTTCCTAGTAATAACTCACCTGGTTATTCGTTACACCCTCCAGCAATATTCCGAGTACCGGGAAAGTCCCGAAAATCCGGATTCTAGATAACCAGATAGGTAACTCCTGGAGGGCCGCCGCTGTTGTTGCCGCGATGATTGTTGCCCTTGAAGAGCCGGAATCACCAGGGATGTGTCCTTGTATAGGGATGGGTCGCGGGTACGTTGGAGACGACACGTCACCGAGCTGCCCTTGTCCCTTCGTCCGCTCTCTCGAGACCCGGCCGGGGCCCCACCTTTCGCGTACTTTGCGCACCGCGGAAAGTACTATGCGAAGTCAGCGATTGAGAATACTTGGATGAGATTAAAATATCAAGTATAGCGAGAAGAGAGAAATATATAGTCAACAAAAAAGGAAATTAGGGCGGATGACAGATAAAATATAGGAAGAGAAAATCAATTTTAGAGAGAGAGAAAGAGAGAGAGAGAGAGAGAGAGAGAGAGAGAGAGAGAGAAAGAGAGAGTTAAAAAGAGAGAAAGACGTATGAAAAGTATATACCGAGGATCGAATACGTTGATGCTGGTCGTCTCCAAAGACGACAGGGTTGAAGAAGAGCGAAAGAAGAAGAGAGATAGGGAGAGAGGAGAGAGAGAGAGAGCTACGTGAAGACCGGCGATCGACGGACGGCCTCCGTCGGCGTTTTCGTAGTCCGATGCGGAAGCCTCTCCGTCGATGTGGGAGTACGACGTGAAATCCTCTCCTCTCCTCGATGGGCTCTCTTCTCTTCTATCGAGGACAACGACGACGACGACGACGACGACGTCGATGACGAATACGACGACGGTGACGGTTCTCACAATGCTTGTTGCGGCCCCTCGACTATCAAAGCTCGGCAGCAACACACTCGCGTTGCGGGCTGCCGGCTCTCTGACTCGGGAGAACTCGCGACGCTGCGGCCCCCTGCGTCGGCGGCGGATCCTCTCCGTCCCTCCTCGCCGCCGATCCCTCCCTCCCTCTCGCCCTCCTTCCCTTCCCGTCGCGACGCACCGGCACCCCCACTAGTCGTACCCGGCGCGTTTGGTCTTCCGCGCAGCCGGGCCTACCGCCGTCATCGCGCCGCCGGTCTATACCACGTCAGGGACGACCACGACGTAGAACACACTTCTGGAGTCTGCTGGGTGTCGCGGACAAATCAAGGGGCAAGGGGAAAGGTTGGCGCGCGGGGGAAAGGCATGGATGCGCGGCCATCGCGCCGGTCGCGCGGAGGAACCGGCGACCCGGACGTGCCGGAAATGACGTAACGACCACCAGATCGCGCGGGGGGACCTGCGGGGGATGGCTTTTCCTTCCCTTTCCGAAAGGGGTCGTCGCCGAGTAGGGCAGAAATGACGAGAAGAAAGATTCGAACCTACGCGTGCGTGGACGATAATGGGATAAATCGGCGAATGGGATCGTAATGTCTTGCAGGTTGCCTCGGATAATAACGATAATAGAGCAGGTGGTAGATAGATAAGACAATTAGACAGTGGTCGTTTTTGCTGCCCCTACAATCGGAAGATTGCTCGGCATTTATAGATTGATAGAAATTGGAGTAAACTGAATTTTATTATTCCTATAATAGGCATTTGCACTTTTAAATCTCGATGTGATTTTATTGAACGATAAATTACGAGCTTGCTAGAATAACGAGTCGTGCGAACGACCAAACTGGGTGACCTTGCGGAGGATGATTTCGATTGAAGCGGATGATGCAATTAATGACAAGTGGATATCGGGTAATGCATTATTGCCCTCTTCTCCTTCCCTTCCCCCGTTCTCTTTCCGCTGGATTACCGTACAAAACAAGTTTTGCTTTTGCTCATTTTGTACTGTTTTCGCGTAAGACCGGTGATTAATCAATCGACGCGGTCGCTTTGTAAGCCGTATAACGAGGGGGACCTGAGGTATGGCGAACCGAAATGCAACACGCGACAATGACAGGAAATATAAACGCTTATTACGAAGGATGAGAACGAGATTTATACGAAGTTGGTTTCATCCTACCTACATCTTTTAATTTCACTATACATTTTATACGTTTATTATTTTTTACCTTAGCGAAAAATAATTATAAAAATATCGAAAAAAATCAATATTTTGAATGAAAATAATAAATATGTCATGAGAGAGATGTACTTTAACGGCTCGGGAATGTCGATATTTTCGTAACGTTTTATGCATGTTTATGATTTTACATAAACTAGCTTGATTTTTACTCATCTATAACCGTCAATGCTAGCTTGAGAATATCGCAAATTTATCGATTTCGAAAGAAATTAGACGAAAGCGCAGTTTGAGAGTCGATACTCTCTCGTATCTTTTACGATACGTGATGGGTGACAAGACGGTGACCATCGGCATGCGGCAAAGAAACATCGGAAACGGGAAGACTCGAGTTTGCCACTCGTATCCGGAGAATTCCCTTCGATTTCGTACGACAGTTGGAATAATGTATTTCGGAGAAGTCGCCGTTGTAATATAGAAAAGCGAATTCGCCAAATTCCGAGACTTTATGAGTAAAACCAGATATGTAAAAAGCTGTTTTTTCCTAAAAAAGAAAGTTGAAAAATGCGATTTTTTTTCATTGAAAAAATAATAAATTTGATTTTTTTAAATTATTTTTTTAAAATTATTTTTAATATTTTTTTATTTAAATAATAAAAAAAATTATTATGATTTTAACTTTATTTTAAATAATTTTAATGGATTAATAAGCCTTTGACGTGAAATTGCATCAAACAACATGATTCAAGTAATTTTCTAAACTTTTTATTCTACATTTAATTAAACATTATTCGAATTGTGTTGTGTTTGGTATTATTTTAACCGTAAAATTCTCTCATCAATCTGTTCTTTTAAGAACGATAAAATAAAAAAAAAATAAAAGGGTCTTTTTCATTTGAGACACTTACATTTTCGCGAATGGAAAGAAGCCAATTGTAAGAGACATTGTACTCTTCAATAATAATGAAAATGTTGAAAAATTAAACATATACAAAAGTATTCGCTAAATAGCTAAATAGCAATAGCAAAGATGTACAAACTGATGGGTCCATATGATAATAATATCGATCCTGAAGACGTACTCTCGTCTGGATGCAAGCTTAATGTCGCGGCCTTAATAGTGTGCATTGGGCAGATCGACACATGGCGTCTGAGCGAAATCCACTTGATGACAGTTAAATATAAAAAGATAGACGGGTTCGATAACGATTTCAAGAACGCGAATAATACAAGTTCGCGATTTATCCCCCAGTCATGCTCATTTGTCGCATTGCAGTATATTGTGCGATCCTTTGGACTCTCTCGCACGCTGCAGAAATTCCCCTAATAATCGGACACGCACACGCGTCAATTCTGCTGACGATGAAGTAAAATCGCGCATCATCGGTGTACCTCGTTAGAATCTCGTGAAAAGATATAATACCGCAATATTGCACGTAATAACACGCCCCAGTAACTAATAATGGAGAAAATCATTTCCAATGAGGCAAGTTTTCCACTTAATTTCTCCCTCCGGCTAATTTCAGTCCCTCAGATACTAATTTCCAATCTCTCTATATAATAGATTCCTCTTCACGTATCATATTTTTCTTTTGACAATTAAAACGTACCTTCGCGCGCGATTTCCGCTAAATAATTTCCCCCAACGCAAGCGTGACCCATCCTGCGGGCGCAAGATTATAATTTACTAACTGAAAATTTTCTTTCGACGTGATACGTGAGCAAAACTGAATATCTAATGTCTCCTGCGCGCAAACTTTCGGGCAGCTTTGCGGGAACGGAAACGTGACTGTATTACCAATGCGTTTATTCACTCGAGTGCGCTCATAATACTTCCTGACGTAGCCGAAACATCGAAGGTCTTCTAACATAACAAAGGCATACTTTGAAGCCGTTGTGTATAATTGAGTCTAATCGCTCTTCAATCATCTGGGATGATTATGTTGCTTTCCTAACGTATTTCTCACGCACACGGTACCATAATTGTGAGACCTCGCGACAATGGAAATTAAAAAAAGAGGAGGGAGAGGAAGAGTGGGACGCGTTGGAGAGTATATATTGGAGAGAGAATGCGAAAGAAGCAAAATTGATTGGCATTGAATAAAGAATAAAAGTTTGTTTCTCTTTCTCCTTCTCTGTCTTTTTCTCTTTCTCTTTCTCTCTCCTTCTTTCTTTCTTTGTTTGAAATTTAATTCGAGAAAGAATCTATTTTTAGTCTACTTAATGAATTATTAGTACGATTTGATATTTTTGTTCAGAAAAGACGTATTATATTAAGTGCTCTTGCGAAAAAAAAATGTTCGTGCTAAAGAAAACAGAGACAGTTGTATTTTTCGAAGCGTCGCGTCGCCCACGTTATTGGAAAACTCGTTTACGCCGCCTTCCACTTAAAAAAAAGACACGCAGAGACAAAGTTGAATTTACGCTTTCCTACAATAGCTTTAAGTCGTGCATTAAATTCCTCCTTATAATATTTAAATTTCAAGCGGTGCCATAGCTTGTGTGTACGTACGTATGTGTACATGTGCCTGGGCACGTGTCTCGCTTTCAAAGGGGATTGATACATTTTTTATAAGGAACGTACAGTCAGTATAGCATGCTTTTACTTGCGCTATAGATGGGATTGCATGTGGATAACACTCTTATAATTCTTTTCCCGGAAATATGATCCGGAAAATCGTGCATTACATGAGCAAGATCGAACGCAAAAGGAATCAAATTAGCTTGAAATTTAGAGATGCATTAAACGTTATTACATGCTTAAGCCTGATTAGACTTATTTCCGTAAGCGTGCTGTGAGCTTATAATTTATGCATACATATTGCACAAAAGTATATCTTTGCTGGAAATTTGATTAATTATTGTATCTAATTATTGATTAATTATTGTATCTAATTATGGATACAGAAAATTCGCGAAGCTTTCGGAAGACGAGTATCTGTGTAAAGTAAAGCATTTGCCATTTTTTTCTTTTGTTATTTGTGTAAATTTTGAAATTTGATTCGACATCATCTAAAATTGCAAATTTAATAAAAATAAAAATTAAATAATGATAATTGCTAATTATAAGAACCTCTCTCTCTCTCTCTCTCTCTCTCTCTCTCTCTCTCTCTCTCTCTCTCTCTCTCTCTCTTTCTCTCTCTCTCTCTTTCTCTCTCTCTCTCTTTCTCTCTCTCTCTCTCTCTCTTGTTAATTATTCACTTAAGTCGTGCGACAGTTACTAATTACGACTATGCTAGCCGGTTAACTGTATTCTCAGGTGGAATATCAGGACCGGTATTGGCGGCTTCACTTCGTGAAACGAAACAACGTCTCCGGAACGAAGAGTAGTTTGCATCTGCTTGTCGCTGCGAAGTTCTGTCTCTCTCTCTCTCTCTTTTCCCCTCTCTTCCTCTCTCTCTCTCTCTCTCTTTCTCTCTCTCTTCGTTCTTCAACGATACATTTACATCGCATTGCATCCGACATTGATGCAACTAGCATTAAGAGATTCTCGCAGTAAGATCGCGGTCGTCGATTTATCGATCCGTCGAACAGTTTCGATTGCCGCAGTGCATCCTGCGATTCTCAGTACCGTATGTGTCGCAGATGCGACGAGTGCAATGAAGAACAAAAACATTATTGCACATATCTTATACTAACATTTTTGTCCCTTTCGTAAGATTTGTAATCTTTCTCGTTTTTAAATTTTAGATTTCGTGATTAACGTTGCTTTTCTTTTTTAAAGCTTACTTTTGATCTTATTATTTTTAATTTTTTTGTTTACTTTGTGTACATACACACACACATTTCATGCAAGAAAAACCAGAGAAAAATGATAATTTTTAGTATCTTACGTAGTCATGTAAAGATATTGATAATAAATATTGATGTAGATATTTACAATGTAAAATGGTAATTTTTAATATATTATATAATAGTAGCCATGCAAAAAGATATTCTATTCATAATAGGTATTATTTATAGTAAATGTAAAAACTTCTTCCTATAAAAAAGGTTTTATAAATTTCTCCTGAAAGAAAGAACTTTAATATATATTCCACAGAAATAATATAAAATAATTAGAAATATAAAATAATCAAGAATTTTCAAAAATTTAAAATCAATAAATATAAAAAAATAATATTCCTAAGCTTATCCTGAAGGAGAGGCTTTTAATAATACTTCAAAAAATAATATAAAATAATTAAAAGTATAAATAATATTTCTAAATTTCTTCTGAATGAGAGAGCTTTATTTCCACTCCTTTTCATGATATATTACACGAGTGAACTTTGTTTTAATTGAATTTCAATTATATAATAATTTATAATAATTTTAAAATAATTTCAATTATATAATAATTATATATATTTCACATATATAATTATATTTAAATGTATCTAGAACAAATTCCATGAAAAGAATTCTTATACCCTAATGAAAAGGAAAACCTAATCGTTTCTTAAATTTGTAGAAATATTCAGAAATACAGCTCCATTTTACAAATAAGACTTCCGATTTAAGTGAATCAAAAATTCTCTCAATTAAAAATTCCAACAATAGCAATCGCAGACGAGATAGTAGTTGGGGTGTGAATCGCGCTTCTTACAGCCCTGATTATACTGCGCGATGCTAGTATTGACCGGCGCCCTTTACTAACCGTGTTGAGAACATCAGAAACCGAAGTATAGCAACCCCCTCCCTCCCCCGCTCTCTCCTGCGTCTTTCTTCTCTTCCTTTCGAGAAGCTCGATCTTCCTTCGCGCATCCCTCTTCCTTTTATTACATCCGATACTTATATATATATATACTCTACGCACCTGCGTTCTCCGCAAGCATGATTATAATCCGATATTTCAATTTAACGAGGCATCCGCACTTTCGGCATTTTCAATTATTCGCTCCTGAATGTCACAGCATCTGGTATCTTGTGCAAGAATTACATTATGTTTGTAAAAAAATTAAGACTATTTTTCTTCGATGAAAATATCGAAGCATCGAATCGAATTGTAGTTTGGAGAATTTTAATACTCTATTCGCTTTGTTTGAGTGGAATTTTAATTCGTGTTTGAATTATCGTTATGTTCAACCTCGAAAATTGCAAAATTGTATGAAAAAAAATAGCGTTTATTTTAAACAAAAGTATATAGCTGCTCGTTGCAATATTTTACCTTAAAAATAACCATGTATTTTCTTTATGGATTCCTCTCATTATTTTGTGCGTAAAGATATTAAGATAAGATAATCGAAAAATGAATATTTCATAATTTATGTAAAATTATGTTAAATTAAAATATATGTGAAATATTATATTTCATATACTTCAATTTTTCATTCTACCCTTATAACTTTTTACGTCAAATATTGTAAATAATTGATTTGCATAAAAAAATTAGGGTAATTTTATTTTAAAAAAATTAGATTAACCTTTACATGATCTTGAAAAATAATCTTACAATTAGTTAAAATTCAAGATTATCAATTTCGTCTGAAAGATCTTTGTGCACGACAACAAGTTTCGGGGAAGACCCCCGGCTGGCCCGTCGCTCGTAAACACCCTGTATATTATTAATTGTACCGGTCGCTTATCTGTGACGTTGCATTCGAGAAATTGATTACAGTCGGTCGCGCGGAAGGCGGATATCTCTTTTCCCGGTAAAGGGAAGCGACGACGCCGTTAACAACATTGATTCTCGCGAAGTAATCAGAGCGGACGATTTTAATTAATGCACACGACGAAAGAAATCTCTCGCGAGAAGCATCGACCTCTTTGCGCACCGAAATTTATTACGATCGCGTGATGGCAAAAGACGGTCCATATTTTAATATTGCAATTTTTTATGCCAAATATCCTCGGTTCAATTTCCGGTTCACGACAACTGAGAAGAGCTGTTATTCAAATGGTGATCCTTAGCATGATCACACGGTAATCTATTTCTTCCGTCGTGTCATTTTTCCTACGAGGCCGATTCCGTATTATTCGATTGGAGTGATAAGATTATCGTAATTCCTTCGGTGGATTCCTCGGCAAATTCTCGGCGCAATAATCCGGAACGAGCGGATAATATCACGCTTATCGCCGACTACTAGTCTACTAGCGACTACTATTCGCGAATTAATTCGCGAATTAATGTAACCGCCCGAGCGAGTCGATTCAATAATTATCGCCTACACCTGACGGCGCTGTTACCGGTTTCAAGTATATCTCTGAGTGTAGTAATTTTCAGCGTACAATCTCTTCTACTGTGCTACTTGCTTTTATCGTTGCACACGCAAACGAATTATTCGCTGTGTTTCGCCAAATCAAATATGGAATTTTGCCGATAATTCGCGAGGGTCAGCGCAGATTCAATATTAAAGTACCATAACAGAAAGTTTCATGTAGATCTGAATAATTGGGCAAAGATATTTAGAAGTTAATTTTATCCTTGTGTATTGGAAACTAATGATTACGATTGTATAGACATACATGAAAGCTAATGATACTCGAAATCACTTTCTTTGAGTTCCCCTAATGATACTCGAAATCGCTTTCTTTGAGTTCCCCTTTCGATTGCAACTTTGTTTCTGCGTTCTTACTTCTCAGCAATATGATTATTTCTAACATAACACGGACAAATATTCGATAAAATAACTTGTAGTTGTTTCTAGAGATGTAAAAAATCAGTTTTCAATAGAAAACATACTGATTGAAAAAACATTTTACCTTATAAAAAAAAATTAATGTGATCTTCTTGCATTATTTTTTTTTAATATAACGTTATTTTTTTTAATATAACGTTATTTTTCTTTATACTCTCCCTTTTAATATAATAAAATAATTTAATATAATATAATAAAAAAAACTAAAGTTATTATTAACTCAAATTATTAGTTTTTAACTTATCTCTTTTTAAAAATAATTTTAATGACTTAATAAATTAATGAGATATTTATTAAATTATATTAAACGCGATATGATTCAAGTAAATTTCAGATAGATGTATAATAAAAATTTTTATTATATCGTATTTGATTTTACATTTTAATATGGAAAAATTTTATTAATATATTAAATTATTTTCGGAAAAAATAAATTAAAAATATAAAAATATAAAAATTGTAGTTCTTTTTATTTTCTTTTTAATAAAATAATGATTAAAGTATATTTTTACGAATTACAAGTTTAAATTAATTTGTTGTCGGGGAATTTAATCTAATTAAAAGTGGTAATAATATTAACTATATAGACAATTGAAATTATATTAATTATATGTATAAACAATTAAAATTACAAAACAATTAAACGATCCACATTTTAAATAGTAGTGATTGGCTCAAATCTATCTAAAAAAAAAATAATGAAAAATCATCTTGTAATAATAAAAGTATAAAGCTATTAAATATCTGAAAAAATACAAAAATTTGAAAAAACAAAAAACAAAACTTGTTGTTTTCGCAAAAAATTGTATATTGTATTGTATTTTATGAAAAATCATTTTATTTTCTTTTTTTATTTACACCTCTAGTTGTGTCATTCTCTAAGAGATTGAGTGATGTACTAATTTCGACACTAATTGTAATATGATTGCAGTGTGTCGGGGATAATAGAACGATTCAATTACTAAAGCTGAGTTGAGTTATGTTGTATTCTAGGAATATAAACTTGATTAGATATAAAACAATATCAATTGTTTAAAAAGTTTGCTATTAAAAACATGAAATTTAATTACTTTCTGGATGTGATCTAAAATTGAAATAAAAAAAGAATAAAATAATCCTACTCCTTAATAATAAGCAATAATTAATTTTATTATTTGATTATAATATATTATAATATATATAATATTAGAGAATTTAAAATTTTTGATATGAAACAGAGAGAAGAGAAAATATAGAAGATAGACATACATGAAAACTAATGTTTATTTTTATATTATTAAAGAAAGGAAAATAATACGTTTCTAAAATAACATATTTTAAAATAATTTTTCGAATTTTTAACACATTTGATCTCGAAGTGTTTTGCGCGTATTATTATATATTATTTAATATACACGGCAAATAATTCTGTGACAGTGAGAATCGAAACAATCTTCGGTTGCCGATGTAATTAGATGCGCAGGATCGCGTTTTAAGACTTCCTCCCGCGCGCAAATTTATTCCAAGCGCTTAATATTGTATGTACTTAGAGATCGGGTGGAGAGAGAGAAAGAGAGAGCAAGAGAGAGAAAGACTCGGCGAGCAATTAAAATCCTAATTAAAGAGTCCGTGACCGACGGCCGTCTGGCGGAGCGTTACGAGACACGAGAGAACTTCACCGTTCGACAGTGCCGTTCGGTATTACATATGCTTATTAAGAACGTGGCGGAGGTACTATATTTGCATGGCAATCATTATCGCGCGGCTCGAATCGTTCCCTATTTTTGCATCTTGCATCGCGATACCTACGTTAACCCCGCGCATACGCTCTTGCACTTCTCTTGCTCTTCTTCTTTGCCTTTTGCTCGAAACTCTATTTAAGGATCTAATCTACTCTACCTCTCTCTCTATGTGACCATTTCATTAAATAAAACAAAATTATTTGATCGATTTTGTTGTTTAAACGTGTAAATTAGTTTTTTTATAAAAATTATGTTATTGGGAAAAAGTTAAATGTTATACTAAAAAAATAATATTTTGTTTGCATAGATTTATTTATCTCAATAAAATTTGTTGCGCTAAAACAAACTCATCCATCTCATCGCGTTTTAAATAATCATATTCGTTGCTTGAATTAAATTGTTTAGTTGAATATCATAAGTTGTTTCGCGCATACAGTCAATTGTTATGCGGTGCAGTATATCTCCAATCATGGCGAATTTATCTGAACGGGAAATGATGATTAGTCTCGAGTCCAAAAATTTAACTGATATTTTTCATGATATTTTCTTCTAATTTATGCTATTATAAGTAGAACGAATATTCTTATGCAGCGAGTCAAACTGTGTGAGTGGTTGCTTCTAATATAAGTACTTAGGAACCTAAGAATTAAAATCGAAACAAAAATAATCCTATTTATGTAATTAAGAAGCCTATGTATATAATTAATAATTCTCTTCCGTTCAGAAAATAATATCGATTTTGAAATATTCAAACTTCTGAGAGAGAGAAAGAGAGAGAGAGAGAGAGAGAGAGAGAGAGAACAGATCTCTAAATTCTAGTAAAGTGTAATTGAAAAATTCGATAATATTAACATACAAATGTGATTCAGTGAACAAAATTTAAATAAGAAATAATCAAAAATTTGATTTTATACTATTACAATTTTGTTCACTGAAAAAATTTATGTATGTTAGTATATCAAATTTCCAATTAAATTTATTTAAATTAGAGATTAATCTTTTTGATGAGGTTTAAACAGTACGTTAGTATTTTTAAGTCTTAGGTAATAAGCTTTTTTTAGTTAAAATACGAGCTTCTGCACATAGCGTGTCCGAAAATGCATAGTTCGACAGTGTGACATACTGCTTCTCGTGTAATTGTCTGAAATGAATAAACTCGATTTATTCTGTAGGATTTTTATAGGATACTGAATTTAATTTCATTAGAAAAAATAGAAAAATAACAAAACAAGATCATTTTAAAATTAGATATTTTAATTTTGCTGAAATTTATATACTTCTTAAAGATCCGAGAAATATTAATTATTTATTAAAATATTAAGAATAGAAATATTAAGAAATATTAAAATATTTAGAAAAATATTAAATATATTAACTTTATATATAAAAAATGTGTTCTTTCTTTTATTAAAAAGATTGAAATTATTTGATTCATTAGCTTTCAAAATGTTTATCACCAATCTTGAAAACAGCGTTTTGAGAAAATCAAATTTAAAGTTTTGTAGGTTTATTTGGAAATCCGCATGTTATTTGATTTAAAATCTGATAATTCTATCAATTTTACGAATTTTTATATAATCTTTAGATATCATATTTTCACACAGAAAATGTAAAAAAATATTGTTTTCTTAATTCTCTAAAAAAGAATAAATCTTTAGTTCGTTTTTTAATAAAACTCTATATCTGCATAGACACAAGTCGATTATTCTTGGAACGATTCACAATTAGATGCAAAACAAATGAGGAGTGATAAATGTATGTCAATAGTGATATGAAGGTATTTCAGAAAAATTTTATCAGTTTATCAATACTTAATGAGAAATTTAATTTGGAAAAAAGTATATTAATATTGACTGAAATATTTTTCAAGAAAAATACCATCATCTTGAAGAGAAAATTTCAGAGAAAATATGCTAAATTATCGATATCTCTGTCGAAGATTAATTTCTCGAGATTAGATATTTTAAGATAGGTACTACGATTCTCAAATATAGAGTGTGTTTAAATATATATAGTATATATTCATGTCAGTTACTTTTTAAATAAGAGTTAGAAAAAGATGTTTTGAATAAAAGTTATTTTGTTTAGGAAGATCTATATAATATATATATGATTAAACGAAAATTTTAAATTATTTTTTTTTAAATATTGTTCATGACAATTTTTTTTTAAATGCAGCAAAATATATTTATTTTACTACAGTTTTGTAAAATATTTTATAATAAATTCGATAATGTGCTATAACGTAAAATTTTCAATATTCATAAGATATTGTTATTTGTGTTGCTTTTAGGTATGAGCGAGAAAATAAAATAATTATTTATTATTAAAAGAAAACAAAAATATTATTATTTAGAAAAAATCTATTATTTAAAAAAATAATTGAGTGTATACACTTAAATTAAACACATTGTATATATTAATCTTGCAAAGGCGGCTAACAAATCACTTGTTTATTTTCGTTCCTGGATTATACTTTTCAGTTCGATTAATTTTTCCACATGTGATAATTAATTTACCAATTTTTACAATTATTATTTAACGTTCAATCGAAGGGAAGTAAAAATCTCTATCTTACTGCAACCCCGATTAAAATGTATGTACGACGATGCAGGCGAAATTATTGGTCCTCGCGTTTAGCGCTAAATGTGGCTATTCATTCGTGAGTTTCCAATTCAAACGTGTCTGTTAAGCACGCATTCGGCGTAAATAGATTCGCTCGAGATCAAACGGGCGTGTTTGCGACGTTAAAGTGCGGGACGTGAATCGACTACTAATACGAGTGATTTGGTAAATAATGTAGAATATATATATATATACGTTCATATTTCAAATGAAAATATTCGGACACGACATTGACTTGACGATGTAAAACCCCGTTAAATTATAGCGTCGAACTGGTAAAAATGCGCGTCAAGGTATGAAAATAAAAATGACAGGGAGATGAAAAGTTACCGAATCGTTTTGCAATAACAGAATATCGTAAATTTTTGACGTATGTATAAATTTTTTTATTTTACGGATATATATTTTAACGCTGATGCGAATAGAAAATAAATCATGAGTTGCATCGGGCTGTCTGTCGCGCACAGGGGATTGAAAAATATTATATAGTCGCGATCGTTCGTAATTAACAAGGGATATTAAAATTTATAATTATTCAAAAGAGGGAAAAAAAGTTGACTGAATCTCGAGAGAAAATAATGTCGCGCGAAAAACGCCAGAGAAACAAACCCAGGCATAGGGACGAAGGATTTACCGAAGGGAACAGAGGCTGGGCGTTTACGAGGCGCCACGACGACGGCGCCTCATCGATCTGACTAGCCGAATACCGCAGCCACTTACGATATACACCGACTGTGTGCCATCGCCATAGGAAACCCACATATCTGCAGAGAGATGAAAATAAAAAAAGAGAAAAAGAGACGAAACAAAAGAGAAGAAAAGAGAGAGGGGGAGAGAAAATTACGAAGGACATATTATACATGAGACATCTACGACGCCTGTATGTCTTGGCCTTCATCACTCATTCAAAAAAAATGATCTTTCAACAACAACAACAATTTTCTAAGTGCAAAAAATCAAATGAGGTAGGTAAATGATCAGCAAATATTGCCGAAAAATGCTTGAATCTTTTAGTCAAAATTCTCACAATTTTTAAAGTTCGTGCGTTTACTTCGGTAACACCCTGTATAAAAGCCGCACCCGTTTAGTCGCGCCGAATTGAAAGGATGTCATTTTTAAACACGAGAACTGGTATCGGTATGAAACTGATATATCGATCGCGTTTGTCTGGCGAAGGGAAATGCATCGAGAGAGCATGCGACCACAAAATCGCGTGTTTATTCTTCGTTACAATGTTCGATGAAAAATGGCAGAATGGCCGACATTCGCGTGCCTCGCGTAATATCACGTACGAAAAAATCTCGGTGAAGCAGTGTGATAAGCATATTACAATGAGAGTTGTGACATATAAAAAGCAAGATAAAAACAATATTTTCTGAAAAAGATTACGAAATACCCTTTAATATAGCTGAAACATATATAAATTATTGTTAATATAAATAATAATTATATTTGCAATCTAATTGAAACTAGGAAAATAGGAAACCAGAAATACGAATTTACATGGTATCTATAATTCTCTTTAAATGTATTGCAGTATTATTCGATGCGTCGACGCAGATCAATAACAAATAATTATTGCAAATATGATACAATTTATCTAATATTTTTTTCGTTTATACATATTAATAAATAAATTAACTAGCTAAATTTCTCGAAAATCCTTTTTCAATCTTAAGCAACAAGACATATAACATGAAATTTATTCATTCAATTTTTGACGGAATATTTTATTAACAATGAGAATCACTGTTGTATCAGCTGTTTGAAGGATAGCCAACGTTCTACTAACGCTCATTCACGTTCTCCTGGTAGATTGCTTTACTTGATGGAAACTTGGGCACTCTCCATAATCCCCGCCGAAAGAATTGGCATACTTCCTTTTCATTCCTACGTATCCTGATTAAGATTTAATTGCGATCCGTTCTACCCGACCAGTTTAATCTGCCAAAAGGCATAGGCCACTACATGTATGTGACATTTATATTCCTCTCTTCCTTCCCTCGCGTTCTCCAAAGCGCAGTGGTTGGCATACGCATACGATTAAATTCCATTTTCCTCATTTTAGATTTTAGTTCGTTTATTACAATAAACATATTATTTATTTTACGATATCAATAATGTTATTTGACGATAATGTTATTTTACGATATCAATAATATTATTTCTCGCAACGATTTGGAGGGACACAATTCGTAATAACTAATCGTACCTAATTTTCATTATCGAAATTCACTTCGCGAGTAACACAACATTAATATATTGATTTTATTGCGCCAATTATTATTCTCGCACATAATTCAAGCACATAATTCGGGAATCGTTTGATAGAAGCATCGAGTTCAGGAGAGTACGCGTTTTCCATACATAACTATACGTGTTTTTATTTTTCAACCTCACAAAGTTTCGTTATAAGCAATCTTTGAGATGGGAGCAATAAGAATTTATTGTTATAATTTTTGTAAAATGTTATAAGTAGAGATATAAAAAAACCCGTTTTTTTTAATAGCAAACAAACATAAAAAAATTCCTCCTTTGAAAAAAAAAGAAACAAATTTAATTATTTTTTTAATATAATATTATTTATTTTTCTATTTTTTATTAATATAATTAAAAAACTTCTAAAATTTTTATACTTTTAATTTATCCTATTTCGAAAGTAATTTTAACGAATTAACGAAACTGTCGCGGCAAATTACATTAAACATGACGAGATTCGAATAATTTTCAGTAGACCAGATGCATAACAAAAAATTTGTATTACGTGTTTAATTAAAAATTATTCGAATTATATCGTGTTTGATATTATTTTAATCGTGAAAATTTCATTAAGCCATTAAAATTATTTTTGAAAATATATAAATTAAAAATATAAAAAGTGTAGTTTTGCTTATTATTATATACGTTAATCGTGACTAAAATACATTTACAAATTATAAACTTTTCTATCTATAATAAAGACAATTTAGAGAATTTACCCAATTAAAAATAGTAATTACATAATCACATCGCCAATTGAAAGGCGATCTATCTTTAAAATAATGGTGATTAGTTCAAACTTATTAAAAAAATTAAAAATAATGAAAAATCAACATGCAATAATTAAAGTATAAAGATGTTGAATATCTGAAAAGAAAATTTTGAAAAAAGGCTTACTTTTTTTTACAAAAAATCGTATTTTATGAAGAAAAAGATTTGTTTACACATCTCTTAGTTATTTATAACATTTATTATTTTATAACATTGTGTGCATTAATTTCGATGCTAATTGTAATATGATTACAGTTGTCGAGCATATAGAACTATAGTATTTTATTGCTAAAGCAATTAGAATTGAGCAAAAACAAAGGTAAAAAATCTGTAGCCTATTCTTCTTCACAATAAATTCGTATTTTATATTAAAAAATAGTTTACTTATTTATATATAATTTATTTTCTTTCATTTATATTTCTCTAATTATACGTGTTATAATGTTTCGCCATTTCGCGGAGTGACGCATTACATATATAATTTGAGAACTACTGTTATAATATATACAAGCGAAGCCAAATGCACGCCAACTTGCTTTCCTGACCGCCGGATTCCGCGCAGGCTGATATTGCTCAACAGGTTATTCTCTACATGACTTTCTAAACGTCGAGTCGGTGACATCACACTTGTCGATTTACAACGACGGTTCTCATGCATCAGCTTCATGAGAAAACTAAATAATAATCTTCGCGATAACAGTCTTGTCTCCGATAATTTCGCGATTGCAAAATTTTATTTTCACGCATCATCTTCCCTATTTTACCTCCTTTTTCCATTTCGTTATATTTCCGTGTCATCGTTCCTTCGTTCTTTTTGGGAAGATGTCCATCGCGGTGAGAGACACTGTGTCGGTGAGACTTACAGTTTCATGCTTGCCTAATAATATCTCGGCGTTGTCGAACATTGCGCACATCCCTCGGATTCATCCGCGCGCGCATATCACGTTTGAAGCATTTTTGCGCGTCTGACCACGTTCTTCCTGCATCTACTGCACCGCTATTATACGCCAAGTTTTACGACTCTGTCTAACGCAAATGACCCAGATTCTCGCGACAAAGACTTATACAGAGTATTGGTCGAAAGTGCTGCATCAACTCCAACAAGACGGAGAAAGCAAGTAAATGAATAAGTTTTTTATTTCCTTCCTCCCCTTCCTAGCTATTTTGCTTATGTTTAAAACATGGAAAGTGTATATCATCTGTTGTTCGATTTTTAAAGTTAATTAATAAAAATATTAAAATTGATTATATATTAATATATTAAATAATTTATACATCAGAATTAATTATTATGTAATTATTATAATACTTATTTAATTATTGTTCAAAATGTGTTCTATTATCAATGCTTTTTAATACAGTCGTGTTATGAATGGTTCCTATAATATGTATCAACAATATGTTATATAAATGTATTATTTATTTCTTCTTTCTAAAATTTTTCTCAAGAATTGTGGGAATATTTGCAAACGTGCTAGAATCAAGTATCAGCAACAACTTTCAAAAAACTACCAAAAATATCAAGAATATGTATAATACAATAGTATTGAAAGCAATGGAAGGCTTTTGAAGAATCAAAACTTTAATATTTCTATTGTTATGTATTATTTATAATTTTCAATTTTTATGATATTTTAAAGCATAAATTAATTTATAATATTAATTTATAATACATATTTTTGTTCATTAAAATAATGATTTTCCTGATTCTATAAATGATACTTTTGACTTATTGCGTTATAAGAAAATATTTAAAAGATAGATTAATCAGGTACAAATTCTAAAAAACGGTCGAGAGATAAATAGATGCAGCTAAAAAGCCTCTTTGATGTCAAAATAATTCAGACGACGCCTTGCGGATATAATATAATTTCTTTCACGCATTATAATAATTGTTATATAATATATATGTGTGATAACGATATTAAAGTATAAATTATGTACAAATGTAGTTTCTTATAAACATATTTAATAAATAAAAATTTGATTTCTCTTATTCCTTCCTTTAATTTATATCGGAATATACCTGTAGAGATTATCAATTGAATAAAACAATCATTCTGATTAATTAGCAAAGAATTCTCCTGATAAGTAATTTACGAACTATTTATGGATTTATTCAGAAGGAACGGTAGTTGACCCGGAGATCCCGTAATAACCGGCTTTATCGAGATGAATGACACTGCCGATAAACGGGATTTCGATAAGCGGATACTTCTGGAAGAAAGAGAGAGAGAGAAAGAAAGATTCGACACACTTTCGCACACTTTGCAGACGAAAGTATGTAGTGGGTAGGGGAAGAGACAGTTATGCGGTGCGAATTTGCGAATGACTTCCTCGGCGAAGATACTGCCTTGCTACGGAGTTCGCCAATTCGAAGGCCTGACGGTGTTCGCCGGACCCTTCCCACATTTTGCACATCGTTCGGACACCATCCGACCACCGATATCCGACGAGGAGGGGAAGGAGAAGTGGTCGAGCGGCGAGTTGGAGGGGGGGAGGGAATCGGCAGAAATGATGATATGCTCGCGAATGCACAACCTACGTGGAAGCAAGGAGGCGGATTCGCGAGGCGGATAGACAGAGAAAGCCGAAGAGCCTCTTCGGCGTCAGCGTACTTATGACATTTCCCAGATGATTAGCTAACGCCTCGCGAATTTATTTCCGCGTGCAATATCGTCTCTCCCGCGCATTGCGTAATAATTGTTGTATAATAAATATAACGTGCGTGCGTGATAAGAATAGATATTAAAGAGTCAAATGTATACGAATTTAAGTGTCATAAAAAGATTTAATAGTAATTATTCCCTCTTCCTCCTCCTCCTCCTTCTTTTCATAAATTTATATTACGATAGATTCGCAGATGTGTTATCAATTGAATAAAAGACATCATTCTGACACTGACCTAATGAGACAATAATAAGATGTGCGTAATGCAGCGCGTCAGTTACGAGCGTGGTGAGTTCGCGACGCGCACGGTGAGTTCACTTATTAGGAGAGTAGATTTCGCGTGGAGGACTTGGAGGCGGTACAGCGGGCTTTCTTATCATCTCTCCCTCTTCGATGTTAAATAATCGCACTGGCGTAATAATGGCGTATCCCGAAGAGATACTGATTTGAAGGTAATATCTGAGTAATGAAAAAAAAAAGGAAACAATATATGTGCGCATAAATAAAGTATCGTATAAACAAAATATCATATGATGTAATACGATATAATATAATACGAGAAAGAGTCACAGAGAAAGAATGACAATTATAGAAGCTATGGAAATAAGATATTCGTGTCGTGGTTCAACAAGAAAATATGTAATTAAATTCGAATCAAGCCGAGTTTTTTTTATATAAACGTTGATATTTCTATCATTGAATTTACATTTTACGATTTCTACGTTTATTTCAAGAATATGCATATTGATATTTGCATATATCCGTTTATTTTTATGCCGCACAATTAAGACTATTAAGCAATTATTATTTTATGAACAATTATTATTTATTTTATAATTATTTTATTTTATTAATAAAATATGATATTTTATTAATCTCTCTCTTACATTATTTTTAATTTATTATTTTTATTATTATTATTTTATTATTTTCTTATCTTATAGATATTTTATTTTTACAATTTATTTTAACAATTACAATTATTTAATAAATATTAATTATTAATTTATTATTTTATTTATTTATTATTTTATTTAAGGATCAAAATGTATTTTCTATCTGATTTAACTCTTTCGTACCTCCGGCTTTCCCAAAAGAGATGCGTTTCATATGAAGACATTATAGGTTTCTGAGAATGCTAATTCCAAATTTACTATCAAAATTTAAATTCAAAATGATAATCATAAAAAATTTAATATCGATTTAAATAATAATATCGATATATCGATATATTTAAAATATGCTTGGATTTTATTTTTTTAAATTTATCTTATGTTTTTTCTAAATATAAACACACACGTTCGACTCATAACGTTGTTATACAGTTCTTTTTTGCAAGCCGCTTTTTCTCTGCCGCGAGACTCGGGTGCTCGTCCCACGCGTCGTTACTTCGCACACATATAACAATAAATTATTGTAATATTTATCATAATAAAGTTGTAACCACATTTAAATAAAACTTTAAGTTTATAATTAGCACACAAATTCTGATTTTTTGACATAATATACGATTCTTCTTCACTCTCTAAAAATTTGATTTTTTGCAAAATTTTAGATAATAATATTTTATTGTAAACATTACATTTCAAAGTGCGCGATTTTTTTACATGTAGCTTGAATCTTTTTTAAAACAAGCTAAGGTAAAAGTCGATAAGATTATTTATTTAAAAGTTACGATTTTTTTCGTAGGTGGAAAACATATATGTCCCGAAGGTATGAAAGGGTTAATGCAATATCATTCATTTGAAGTATGAATCTGCATTCTGCGTAGATATTTTACTCAACATTATTATAAAATGATAATGATATAAATCAGTAATTATTATAAAGTATATAAAATATATGTTATAAAATACATACTGCTAAATATGCAGTAACAATGATAATTTTGTGTAATTTAGAGATAGTCGAGACATAAGGCGTGAAATTTCATTTTGCTACGTACTATGATGAATTATTATTCGACGTTCGTCAGCAAAACAATCTCTCACGTGTCTCGCGTGAGAAAGATGAATTTTTTTATTAACACCGATATCCTTAACTCTTGTTTTCGTAATGCAACGACTTCTCGGTAAATCTGATCTCCTAGTGACGTCGACTGGCTAACTTCAGTCAAGTGTGACCATCTAATATAAAGCGCCGTTAATCATGGAAAATGCATTCTCTTACGCCACTCAGCGAATCCCAAGCAATTACACGTCCGAGCTAAATTACACGTAAACTTACACGACAAGGCGACATGATTTACCGAATGTGCTTCTCGAATAATCTGTGCATCTCTAAAACATTTATTTTACAAAAAGGAAATCGTTTTAAACGTTATGCAGAGTGCGCGTTACTTTTTTCTAAACATGAATTCTCTGTATAAAAATACAAATAAGAGATATGCAATGACATATCGCAGAGCAATCGTAGAGCAATAAAAGTCAATATATTAGGTGTATAACTAAGTTCCCGCCGTTTTTTTACTTGAAAAATGCATTTATTTCAATAAGAAAATGAATTAATATATTTATCAAAATATAATCCTTTGTTTTCTATGACTTTTTCTATGACTTTTTCTATGATTTTTTCTATGACTTTTTCCCATCTTTTTTACAAAAATTGGATTTCGCGACGATAGAACGACTTGTTTTTTTAAGCAATCCATTGATCGATGCATTTTTGGGCTTCTTCATAATTGGAGAAGTATGTATAGGCGAGCACGTGTTGCATTGATAGGAAAAAGTGATAATCCGATGGAGCCAAGTCTGGAGAATAGGCGGGTGCGGGAAAACTTTACATTCGAGCTCCAATAGTGTTTCTTTTACGGTTCTTGCAACATGAGGTCGCGTGTTGTCATGCAAAAGAATCACTTTACGATTATTTGCCTTTTTCGCATCAATTCATCATTCAGTATAATTGTTGTTGGTAGCGGTCAGCCGTGACTATTTTAGAAATCAATCGATGAGCTTCAGCTGCAGTTTTATTTAAATCAAAGCAGTAAAGAAATATATGTCGAAAAAACAACTTATCATGTTTCATTTTAAATCGATTCAAAAAATATCTGTTTCACAAAAAATGAATCTTTGCGCACTCAATTTTACTGACAAATGCCTAATTTGACTACATTTGCAGCTGGAGCCATTTAATTATGAACGGCGGGAACTTAGTTGTACATCTAATATATGTAAATATAATGTATAATTATTTTGAGAATATTTTATTAATATTTTTGTCCTTTGAAAAAAAATCTAGAATATTTCACATACATTATGTTATATACATATAATATAAATTAATACTGCGAAGATAAACGAGCAATTACTTTTAAAGATAAATTAAATGAATTTTAAGTGACTTACCCCCCTCCCGCGATGCTTTCTTGTCTTTTCTCGTTATCTTTTATGTTGCTCCTTTGGTACTTACTGGCGAAAATATAATTAATGCACACACATGCAATAATCGACAGACGATTGGCACTCTAGATACATTAATTACAAGCGACACGCGTTTTATTATATTTCCGGAAAAATAAAAGCTATATAATTCGCTCAATACTATATAATTAATAAATACTTGATAATTAATGCAATATATATAAATATATATAAATGTAACACAATATCAATGATTTTGTTATAATATTGTATAATAAAATGTGACTTGAATTAATTATTAATTAAAATATATTGGATTATCGAAAATTCAATATATATGATATATATTTTATATGATATATATGATATATATTTTATTACATGATATACATAAATCGCATAAAATAAAGATATTATATAAATGATATATCGCGAGAGAGATTTTTTTTGCTTGAATTATTTGATATATTACTTCGTGTTCTCGATTCGAGATAAGTGTGAGCGAATTATATTTAAATCAAAAAGTGTTTAATTATATATTTTAATTATATATTATTTAATTATATATTATATGTTATTGCAATATTATAAGAAATATAAATCTACACATGATATATACAGAATATATTATATATATCAAGTTTCCGATAATCGATAATCCAACACATTGCAAAAAGTTTAAATAGAGATGCCCGATGCATTTGAGTCCAAGAATTGAATAAATAATTATCATTAAATTTATAAATTGAGACAATAATTCGTAATTCTAGACATGACAATTAATCAATTTCATTTGTAAATCGTATTGGTAGAGGATTTAATTTGTTTTTGTTACGAAATATTTATCAGAAAATAAATTTATGGTAAATACTCAATTCTTTCATGTTAGTTACTAATTAAAGATCAACTCTTCGTCATTTGATTTACTCGATTTGTGTGTTATTATAGGCTCTTGATCCTAAAATAATAAATAACGTTTAAGTCGATAAACAACATAAAATTTTGATAAATAGCGGTTGTAATCGTTTAATCGTCTTTCATTATGAGAGTTGATCAATTAAAAGAATTGATGGTTATAATCGTTAATTGTATAATGAAATGAGATTATTTTCGAATATCGTAGTTATTTTTCTCGAAATGCGAGATTATTTATTATAACTTTTGCAATTAGCGATTAATCAATCATTCATAGTTAGCAGCATATTGATTTATAGAGGATTTACACATGTAAATATTTTTTTTCACCTCGATGTTTCCGTGTATGTGTGTGTGTGTGTGTGTTAATAATTATTTATTTATATACCTAGATTCGAATATACCTTGTTTTAAATTTTTCAATTTAAATATAATTTATGCTCATAATCAATCATGTCGGGAATACGAAATAATACCGCTGAATAATTTAAATAACCAAGAACTGATATTTTATCTGTCATTGTAATCTGTTAAAATGTATATTATTTCGCGGAAAGTCTGTTGCATGAACAATCGGCACACAAATCTAATTATATATTTTTATGAATACTGTACAGCTAGACATTTTTATTTTAAATTTATACATTTATTCACTTATATATAATAAATATGATAAAATTGTTTTAAAAAGTGTAAACATATGATATATTCATTAAAAGCAGAAGTAACATTTCCGGAATGATACAAATTTTGTCGTGTAATTTTAGATAGCCGTCGTTTCTCTTCTGTCATGATATAATAAAATATGCGTTTTATGATCAGGAGTATCGTGTAAAGTATTGCATGGATTAACCATGTGTTTTTATGAGTGAATATTGTGTGTGTTACAAAAACAATAATGAATAAGAGAGGAGAAGGAGAAAGTTCGAGAAGGCATCAGATGTGACATAAACAAATTACAATTTTTTTCATTTGTTACTTGTAGAATTAATTACTTTGCGAGTATAATTTAGAGTTTATATTCTTACAATACGTATAAAATATTCTAGATTTTATTTTAGGGAATCTTTAAGAAATTGTTAAATGTGAAGTTAGCTCATGGAGACTTTTAAATATATATATATATATATATATATATATATATATATATACAATATATATGTGTGTGTGTGTGTGTGTGTGTGTGTGTAGAAATTAAATTACTTATTAAGATTTTAATAAATATATATAATATTTATTTATTTTTATATATTATATATATTTATATATATAATATATAAAAATATAAATATACATATATATATATATATATATATATATATATATATATTTTAGATGAAATATAATATGTAACTGTATACGTTAATATTTTTCGTTAGTTTTTTGTAGTTAAATATAAAATTTCCTGTTTCTGTTTTTTGTCGTACTTTTATTATAATAAATAATAGTAAAATATATTTATTTATATAATATGTATATAATAATTTTACGATTTCTTGACTCTAGAATCCTACAATTCACAATTGACATGTTTTTTTATATCACGCTTTGTTGGACATTTCGTTAAATCTACCAAAATTACAAGCTTTTCCCTGAAAAATTTTATATATCGAAGCAGGAGAACAGAACTTTACTAAAGTCGTGTAACATCGATCCAAATAATTTCGTGGTCGCCACCTCTATTTAACAATAAAAAGAAAAGACCTTCCCCATAATTTTAAACAAAATATATTGCAAAATCATCTCTTTCTTATTATTGAAAGTCATATTGCGGCCTAATAAATCCCTCAAAAAAATGGAATAACGCGTTCATTTATAGTCACGTTAATTAACACAAAAATTAAATCATGTAGCGTCCCAGATGACAAAATCGCTATACGAGGCATAAGTATTTTCGCGAATCATTTCAAACAAACGGTTAGATCGTAATTTTTTTCCATAATGACGATACAACGATAACGATTTTTCGCGATGCTGTAAATGCGCAAAGACCGGACTCAGGTTCCCGAAAGCATCCTCGTCGCTTCGATGGTCATTTCTCGCCGTCTCTATATATAACACCCCGTTCCTTCCTACGATCCAATGCCCGTAATAAGGGTAACGCGGTGTTAATAAATGGCCTTGCGAGCCGTAAAAAGCCGATTGACAATCAAGTGACAATACATTTCGTCGACGATCAGGCCGACATGCCATCGATGGAGCTCGATCACGTGGCCCTGTCGTGGGATTCGCAGCAGTCGGCACAACTGCAAAGCTGCGAGGTAGCAGGATAGCATAGAACACGTTTGCTCTGAAGGTTCCTCGCGAGTAAAGGAATTTATGTCCCCCATATGTCGCGAGATATAATTTATCGCACGTCATTTTAGTCGGCAAGACTGACAAATATGCGACTGTCGAGCAAAATGTTGTACAAGAAGAAAAATAATCTCGATGATACATTAAGAGAATGTTAAGGTAAAAGTGAAAGGAGAAGATTAAGAAAGAGTGAAGATAAGTCGCGCTCCCCTCTGAGGAAAAAGAGTTAAAGAGGAGAGACTTGCATTTAACAGAATTTCAATTTCATGTTCGATTATTAAAATGCAAGAAACGAGGATGTTCAATCTAACTTTCGTCGATTGTTAATTTCATCACTGGAACGACATACCTATTACATTTTTCTCGCCAATTTTAGAAATTTAAATCTAATCATCTCTCTCCATTCGATCGGATTTGTCACTTATTTGGCCACTTATTTAAATCCCAGGTTTCGCGATCCCGAAAGGGCGTAACGTAGGAGTGTCTGGAGGAAGTTCGGATGCGATCTGCAACGCGGATTTCGATGCATCTGGTTACTTAAGGAGGAAGCGTCCGTGGCTGAGGCCGCGCACAAGTCTGGGTGGAGTTACCCGCGGCGTTGTACCGCCTTTGACAAATACTTGGAAACAGGGTAGCAGAAGGAGAGCCGGGGAACGAGAGAGGGTGAATCGTCGACAGGAAGTGGGGAAGCAGTGGCGAATCACGTAATGACGATATATGATAAACAAATTAATAATAATAATAATCGAGTTTCTCAAATTCAATTTTGCCAATATCAGTTATATCTTATTGAAGTTTTTAGCATCTTAAAATTATTTCAAATATTTCATTGTAATTAATGAAGTCTCCAAATATACACGTAAAATATTTAATATTGACATAAATATCCTGGCAATATCCTGAAATTATTTCAGAACATCCTGAACATGTTCCGGATGATCTTGAGAACGTTTTGTGCTTTCTAGGTAATGTTTAAAATTTGTTGCTCAAAAGTTTTATTCATTCTACTCGAAAAAATATTCCATTCGAACGTATCATCTAAAACACATTTACATATTTATTTTTTTATTTTACATGTAGATATATATATATATATATATATTTTTTTTTTTCGAATTTAAATTTTAAACATCTAAATTTATATATTTTTTTAACATAACTCGCTTTTATCGTAATTCATCTTTTGGAAACGTCTTTAAAATTCCGAGGAATTCGAGAGACAAGACGCATCGAGCCGGTACTGCAAGCGGTCAGTGAAAAGAGAAGGCGCGCGTTCATCCCACTTCTCTCTCTCTTCTCAATCTTTCTTTCTCTCACCTGCGCAGCTGTTTATCGAGCGCGACGCGGCCGCCACGTGGTCTGATCGCGCCCGTGCATGTTCCCCTGCGAACGCAAGACTCGAGTGTGACCCGGCCTGGGGACATGGGCACGTCCTCGGCGAAGGTCAACGGACTCCTCCGCGCTCCGGACGCGTTTACGTTACACCGTCTCGGTAGGTGCGAGCGCCAGACGATCGACGAGGCACCGTTCGCGAGCACCGCGACCATATACGTCACCGTACCCCGTGCGGATGGACGCGCACATGGATGTGGATCGGAGCCGAACCGCGACCAACACGCGGCACGTGTTCTCCTGCTATGTTGCGCGGCGTCTCGACATCTTGCGGTCCGCGCGGATTCCTTGCCGCGCGATGACGCGCAACAACGACCGCGTCGGAATGTACGCGCCGGAATGATGGATTATGCCGAGGAGGAGATATGTCTCCGCGGGCTAGATCAAATTCCGATTCGACTCATCATCAACACTTCTGTAATGTTTTATCATTGTTAATACAGATTATATATGGACTTTTTAATTTTTTGTTGCTTGATATGTATAGGATTGCTTGATACGGAATAGGACATATACGAGGAAAGGATTAGGGAGAGAACGATGTGAATTTGAATAATTTTCTATCCCAATTGAATTAATTGCTGATTCGGAACTCAGCCATATTAGGAAAGTGACCTTTCACAATAAACTTGAATGACTTATATTTTCTTCTTTAATTGCATTTTTTACATTTCTGCGTTTAAGATTAAATTAGTCGTATATTTAAATTTTGAGTGAAAAAAGAGGGAAAGAAATAAAAAGTTATAAAAAATTAAAACAATTAAAAAATTAAGAAAATAACCGAAAAGAGGAAGAGAAAGAGAGAAAGTTGAAATTTTTTTTATAATTCTTTATATAAAAATTGAATAAATGACGCAAATAAATATTTGCAAAATACTTTCAAATTTTTAGTATATAAAAAGAGAAATGCGTAATAAATAACTGGAGAAAATTTAACAAATAAGACAATATATATAGTTATACTACGTATATATAGTTTATATTTTATATATTTTTTTAAATATATATATATTTAAGACGATACATAAAAATAAGAAAAAAATATTTTTATTGTAATTTTATAATTTACAGACAACATTTTATTTTATAAAAAACTAGAAAATAAAAATTTTAAGATAGAACTTATCTTTCAAAAAAGATTTGAAATTTGGAATTTACAGTTTCCAAGAAAGATGATTTTTTTCTAATTTTCCTTGTTATTTATAATTTATAATTTATCATTATTAATAATTTATCATTATTACTTATAATTTTTATTGTTAGATCAAAAATTGCTACATTTTAATATTTTATTACTTGTAATTCAGAGATTATTATTGTTAATTATTATAAGTGGAAATAAATATGAATATTTTAATAATAACAATATTTTAATATATAGGAGAATAAAATTTTGCAGATTAAACTTATAGTTGATAAGCTTATATTATTAAGTAATATTTATTTCTGCAATATTTTTAATTTATATTTAAATAATACATTTTGAAAAAAAATGATTATAAAGCAAATGTTGTAGCGGAATAATAAAGCATCCGCAGAAAGCAGTGTCAAAATGTAATCTTTAAAAAAAGTTTATTAAAATAGTATGTCATTATTTAATTATGAAAATAGTACGTATAAATTTGCAACGAGCAGCTACGTATCTTTCTTTAAAAGCACTATGTGTTTCTTTTTACATTAATATATTTCTGTTATTTTGTACATAAAAGTATCGCGGTAAAATAATCGAAAAATAAATATTTTATAAGATATTTCATAGTTTATGTATAATGTTATCAAATTAAAATATAAAATATTTCGTAAACTCTTCAATTTTTGACCCTCCTTTCCATAATTACCCTTAACTTTTTACGCCAAATATTGCGAGAAATTGATTGATAGAAAAACTTTAGAGTTCTATTTAAAAACTAGGTTAACTTTCGCATGATCTTAGCATCTATCCAATATATATATATATATATATATATATATATATATATATATATATATTACATTTCCAATATCTATTTTCACAAATGCATTTTTCATAGTATACGTTAATAAAAATAAATTAAAGTAACTATGAATAAAATAACATTTAATTAAAGAAGCTTGATACTGTTACGAATATGGAAACTAAACTTTAATCGTAAGAAAAATTGTTAATATCCACGCATAAATTTTAAAATTTTATATATTGTGTTATTATTGCGTAAATAATGAAATATATAATATAATACGCGAACATTATTTTAATAGCGTCTAGTTCTTTTTTATATTACATTTTACGTTTTACATTACATATTATATTATATTTTTTAAATTATTTTAATTATGTTATGTAATAATTAAATAGGAATTCGCGAAATATAAAAATAAGAAATATAATTAATAATATAAGAAATTGTGTGATGTATAATTTATTTTAAATTAATAGGGATGAAGTTATAACAATAATCTATACATATACATTTATATATTGTTAATATTAAAATTGAATATTAACAATACATAAATGTATATATAAAATTATTAAAATTAATAACATTAAATCTAAATACATTTATTAACATATTATTCAATTCATTATTTAATATATTACATCAATATATATTATTTAATTCTGATGATATAATGATATATAAATTTTAACATATTGATAATATGTAAAACATTCGATGGTATATACCAATAATAATATATTAAAAATGATATATGTATACCAATAATATATTAAAATAATACAATTAAAGACAATTGAAAAAAGCAGAAAGCAAATATACAACACATGACAAAAAATAAATGTTTAACATATTTAAAAGATAAATGAATAAATTATCTAACGAGTATACGCAGATAGCAAGATGAGATGATGTCTAAAGACATTTTAATAATTATAATGTATTATAACATCATTAAAATATTAATAAGACATGTCATTGACGTCATTTTGCTACTCGGGTAGTAACGATACGGTTGCAACTTACTATAATTTATTATTAATTTAATTTATTTTAGTTTAATTTAGTACTTTACATGTATACATTTAGTATCAGAAAATTATTTGATATTTAATTTAAATATTTAGAATAAAAATTATCAGAAATTTCTAATCTTGATTAAAATATAAATAAATAATTGATCATATTCTGCAATTAATTCTGCTTTTATTTTACACGTATAAAGAATATCTTCAAAATTACAAAGATTACAATTCATAATTTATTTTTAACAAGATAGCTTTATCTTCTGAGAAAAAATTATTTATATATATAATCAAAGTAAAGTCTGAGAAAAATTATATCGCAATTTCTCGTGAAAATATGCTCTTCATATCCCGTATAGTAGTGCCTCTATATTGATTTTACAGTCGGCTAGAACTACATGGCCACGTTCAATGCTGCAGGTAAAAATGCTATTTGGTGCATAACTGTGTTACATTTGTGAATCACGCATTCGAATCGTGCGTAGATATTTGTGCAGATATATAAAAAAATTTTTTAAAAATAAATTGCATAATTATTAATGTCTAAGAAATATCTTAACATATTATATTTTATTTCAAAAATATATTAAAAATATGTGTATTAAGTTAAATAATATTAAATCCAAATATTAATGCTGTCATATCAAATTATTTATGTTATTAACAAGACAAGATTTAAAATGTCAAGGAGAAATATCAAATACAAATAAATACGCGAACTGTTAGGTTTTGTTTTTAAGCTTATTTATTTCTTAACAAATCTATATTTTAATACATTTTCTACGACCTTTTTTGATAAAGTTATACCGTTTTGAAGAAAATGTTGTAAAATGAAACTTTCTTTCTAAAAATCTGCAATTCAAAAACAAATTATCATGGAAAATTTTTTCAAAAAAGAAATTAATGTATAACTTGATCCAAGATGTTTCACATAGAGATAGACGGTCAAATTTAAATCTTTCCTCAAAACGATATAACTTTATCCAAAAAGATCATAGAAAATTGACTAAAATATGAATTTCTAAGAAAATAAATGAGCTTTTTTAAAAACTATTTACATTTTTGTATCAGGAAACCGATTCTCCTGAGCAATGCAACGGTTAAAAAAAATTTGTTTCTCATTTCTCAAAGTTTATCTTCAACGTCCGTCATTTTAAAATATTTTTTATAAAATATTTTTTGTAACTCAAATTTGTGTTTTTGATTTTTCAAAGAAATGTTTAAACTTTAATTTGAGTTTTGTTTTATCTTAATACGATGATTTTTCGCTGATTTATTATTATTGAAAAATGTTAAAAAATTGTGTTAAAATTTAGTAGCTCGTATTTTTTGTATGTGAATATATAATAGATATGTGTATATCTAGTGAATATCTCTGGTAACTACTTAGTAAATATAGATATGTGGATGATATATATACATCTACTAATTATTTATAGAGGATATAAACCTCATATATTTGCACATTTATTAGATATCTATTAAATACATTTTTTTAAAATACATTTTTGTAGGTATCTGTGTGGGTGCATAGTTCTGCATGTAACTTGAAAATTTATTTTGACCTTTTGTCCAAAAAATGACTGACTAATCTTCATCTCATTCTAATTCTATCCATTTATGAAATCGATCAAGACACATAATAAAGATTAAAGATTGTCGAAATCAAATGAGAATAGAACAAAGTTTGTCCGCCTCTACTAGATATATGCTATTTATTACTCGTATTTATTACAAAACTTTATTGTATATTTCTTGTTATATTATATTAATATTATATATTTTACGACCCTCACATATTTTTCTAGTTACGAAATTATTTGACTGATATGTTCAATGCTCTCTTCACAGGATGCGTCAATGCCATTACCATGAATGGATTTTACTGCTCGTTGACAGAATGAGCGTATAGACACACCTGACTTCCTCC
Organism: Camponotus floridanus; assembly: GCF_003227725.1. Taxonomy (NCBI): domain Eukaryota; kingdom Metazoa; phylum Arthropoda; class Insecta; order Hymenoptera; family Formicidae; genus Camponotus; species Camponotus floridanus. The sequence continues at coordinate 121,940 of NW_020229425.1, read as the reverse complement.
CACACACATCTCTACTGAAAAAATAGGGATGTATGTAGGAATGATATACAACTCCAGAGCAATGTAATCTTGCTCGATGGATGCAATACCGATTGTCACAGAGGATCCCTGAAAGGGATCATTTGCTAATAAATAAGTGTCGATGGAAGTATGCACGCATTGCATGCCGGCTTCCGACTGACCTTCCGTAAGAAACGACACCGACGAGCACAACGCCATAGAGTGATCACATCCCTCTAATAAATAACAATGTCCTCACTGTGCCGATGGAAAACAGTAGCGAATAGACTCTAAAAGAACCGTGACTAGCCTCCAGAAAAATATGTTATAATTATAACTTATACAGGGTGTCCGTCAATTTTCAAACTTAACGAAATAAAGAAATAGATTGGCTCAAATTAAGAAGGAATGACCTGTATTGTTTTGGGATTGTCGCAATAATTAACAAAATATTAAATAAAGAAGATTGGACAATCTGCGTGAGTAGAAGCGCGCGGAGATGAGAGTCCCTTGGCCGATCTTCTTTATTTAATATTTCATTAAATATTGCGACAATCCCAAAACATATAGGTCATTCCTTCTTAATTTGAGCCAATCTACTTCTTTATTTCGTTAAGATCGAAAATTGACGAACTGTATAAATATTACACTTAAGTGTGAGTCGAAGAAGCAGATTTCGGATATTCACTGTAAGTCAGCCGCTCCTCGGGCGATCGGGACGAGATTTAAACGTTAGTGCCGCGAAATGATGTAGAATTTTATGCAAAAAGAACGAAATCGCTATCGCGTCCGGAAGTCGAGATATAAATTGGCCGTTTCGCGTCTGCGCGCGGATGGTCGAAATCGTGCACGACGCCGCGCATGTTGCCTGTCTCTCTCGCGCGATATTCACTGTAATGTGGCCAGTAAATTGGCAAGCCGAATGCAATCGTTCGATTAATTCATTAAATATTTATATATACCGAACGAAAAAGCGAACCAGAATGTAATCGTTCGATTAATTGATTAAATACTTATATATATCGTACGAAAAGATGAATCGGAATGCAATCGTTCGATTAATTAATTAAATATTTATATATATCGAATAAAAAAGCGAGTCGGAATGCAATCAGTCGAATAGTGAATTAAATATTTATATATACCAAACGAAAAGATGATAATTATATATAATATTTATATATATAAATATTTAACGAATTAATCGAACGATTGCATTCGGCTTGCCATTTTACTCGCCGCGTTACAGTGAATATCGCGCGAAAGAGGCAGGCAACATGCGCGATGTCGTGCACGATTTCGACCGTCCGCACGCAGACAAAAAACGGCCAATTTATATCTCGACTTCCGAACGCGATAGCGATTTCGTTCTTTTTGCATAAAATTCTACACCATTTCGCGGCACTATCGTTTAAATCTCGTCCCGATCGCCCGAGGAGCGGCTGACTTACAGTGAATATCCGAAATCTGCTTCTTCGACTCACACTTAAGTGTAATATTTATATGTATCGAATAAAAAAGCGAGTCGGAACGCAATCAGTCGAATAGTGAATTAAATATTTATATATACCAAACGAAAAGATGAATCGGAATGCATTCGTTCGATTAATTCGTTAAATATATATATATATATATATATATATATATATATATATATTTAACGAATTAATCGAACGAATGCATGGTTTGGTATATATAAATATTTAATTCACTATTCGACTGATTGCATTCCGACTCGCGTTTTATTTATATGAGAGTTAAATTCTTAACTTTCTATTTTAACAGACAGGAAATGATTCATCCGGTTTCGAAACAATTAGCTTAATATTTTGCATTTCTTGTTGGAATTGTATTAAAATTAAACTGAATAAATAGATGCCACACAATCCATTGATAAGTAAAATGAATCTAATTTAATAACATAATAAAATTGTCTGAAAAGATCCGGAAATACATGCATTTGATTTCATTCAAGCTTATTTTTAATTTATAAAATTATTAAAATTCAAAAAATTATTTAAAAATTAGTAAAAATTACTTATTAAAATTTTATTAGAGAGTTACATTATTAAATTTATAAATCATTATTTCTATTCATAAAACTTTTTTGCTTAATATTAATATAAATAATTTTACAAATTCCTTTTCACAAATTCATCAAAAATTCAAGCATTTTATTTATTCAAAATAATTTCTTTTCCAATTCATCACACGCACATAAACAATATTTAATTAGTTTAAATATACAAATTAAGTTTAAATATACGAATTAAGTTTAAATATACAAATAAATATCTAATAATAGGTAATTAATGCAATAAAATTTTTAGTATAGCAATTATATTTATCTAATATTTGTATAATACAAATTTCTCATTATTTAATTCCATTTTATGTGAATTCAATACCATTGTGAATTTGAACCTGATTAAACAATAAAGTATAAATTAAAGTTATATAAAATAAAATAAAATTATTATAATATTAAATAGAAATAATCAGAAGTTTGTTTTTTTATAAATATACATGTCATTGTTATTTTGAAAATTTTATTCCATTTTATTCACTTACATACTATACATTGCTGCGGAAGACATAGCATAGCAATTCATTGTAAAAATTATACTAAAGTAAATATATAAAGAGTATATTTATGAGAAAGGTATATATAAAATACATATGAAAATTATAAGTAAAATTATTTTAATATTGTTAATAATTGATAATTATAAATAAAATTATTTTAATATTGTTAATAATTGATAATTATACATACTTTTTTAAAGAACAGAAGCTTCATTTATTCATAGTTTCTACACAACATGCATAGATATCTTGCCACAATGATTTGAAAGAACTTTTTCACGAAGATAATTATATTACATACACACACGCGCGTGTACATAAATACACATCCTTTCTTTTTATAATATTGTATAAAAATCGGAAAAAGAATTTCAAATAGGAATATGGAAAGCTAAAGTAGGCCTTTATAAAAATGTAATTTAAAATGTATTATAAAAAGTAGTATTGTATACTACATTGTATACTATAGCATCTCCTATGATAAATTAATTTTATCAGATCGTAATAGAAATTGTTGTAGCTTACTATAAAAGAAAGCAATTATATTCAACGAAAAAAATAGAATATTCTTCTACAATAGACACTATAAAAAATTATATAAAAGTTATATACATATTCAATGTCCACCTAATCCTATCCCTATTAGTGATTAAAAAACAAATAATTGTTAATATTACAATAATATTGTTGTAATATGTGCTAATAAAATTAAAAATTGTTTAGAAAAAAAATTCTCTTTATACAAATGCACGGATAATTCTATATTAAATATTAAATTATAATATAACATTTTAAACATTTTAATTATTTCAATCAAAATGTATGTATGAAAAATATAAAAACAATCGATGTGTGTGATTATTCTCCAATTATTTTTCAATCAATCTTTTAAATATAATAAAATATTTAAAAAGAGAGGGAAAAAAATATTTAAAGCATAATATATAAGCTGTCAGACTTGACATATCATTATCTTGGTGTATTATTGAATTCATGTGGAGAACGATATTTTCATATTAAAATATCGAAGCTACAATATGCAGTTTTTAAAAGGAAAATATGTACTATTAATCAATATGGTTGCCCAAAGTTTGCGCTTTTAAGTATGATATATCATACAATAACAAAAATGTTTTAAAATAGAATTTTTTTATGTTGATAATTTACCTAAAAATAATTTGAGTAACAACTATTTTGTTACTGACATATATTTTTTAAAAATAATTGTATTGAATGTGAAATATATATATATATATATATATATATATATATATATATATATATATACTGAAAACGAGAATAAAGACATTCGGGGATGAACGTCCGTGCAGAATGTAGGGTTGAGAGAGTGTGGCAAAAGAGAGGGAGGGAGGGAGAGGGAAAGAGTCTCATGCCTTTCCAGGTTTTATTTAAAAAAAATATATGTCAGTAATAAAATAATGTTGTTACTCAAATTATTCTTAAGTAAATTATCAACATAAAAAAAATTCTATTTGATATCTTAAATTATATATATATATATATATATATATATATATTTTTTTTTTATAAATATAAACGTATTAAACATGAATATATCATATATGAACATACTATATAGTAACTTAATATAACATTACAAATGTAAAATTCTATTTTATTAATATATTCCAATTTTTTATGTTATCAAGAAAAGAAAACAGATAATTTATTAATTGTATTAATTACAACATTTTTATCACGAGAGACATTACTTACCTATGATATACTTCATACGACAACTTTAACAGCTTAATATGCACGTTTTTTTAATATACAAGATATCCCGCAACTTGTAATCCAAATTTTAATGTGTTCCTGAGCAAAAACTAAAATGAAAATCTTAATATAAAAATGTTGAGATTATAACATAGACGACTCAGGTAACCTAAAGTTTGTGCTCAGGGATAATACATTGCACAGATAAAAGCGCTCTTGCTGATCTTTTTAATAAATCTATTATTAAGTTCTATTTCTATTATAGCATTATATCCATTATAAAATGATATGGAATGTCAAAATCAATTTAATAGAGCACGTCTTTGTGTGGAATTAATCAGAAAGCATTTTGAACACATGTGTGGAATTAATCAGAAAGCATTTTGAACACATATGTTGTAATAAATTTAAAATAAATATTGTTATACAAATATATTGTAATATGTATAGTAAAAATATAATGTCATAATAGAAATGAAATTGATAGTAGATTTATTAAAAAGGTAAGAGCGGCTTTATACAATATATCATCCCTGAGCGTGCAAAGTTTAGATTACCTTTCGCCTATTTATGTTTCTCATTTGAAAAGTATTACGGCCATTCCAGATAACGTTGCGAATATCCCGTTGCCAGTTCCCAAACCATTGCGAACTAATTAGCATTAAGATGGTTGGCTAATTGGATCACAATGGTTTGGCCCTTATAGCCTCGATATTTTCGTATTAATATTTTGCTTTTAGTTTTTGCTGAGAAATATGTCAGTAAAATTTCGGTCGCGAGTTGTGACCCACCTTATATATTTTAACAAAGTTTCTGTTACATTTTTATACCGTTATTATTATCAACAAATTTGCGCAACAAATTAATTATAAAAAAAAATCAGATAACATTGAAAAATAATTGTATCATTGTATCATTGTGAAAATATATTAATAGTTGTAAATGAATTGATATCTTAAAGCATCTTAATGTGCTATCACATGTATCATCTAAAAGTGCGAATTTTGGGCAATGTTTTTGGTCAAGTTTAAAAGCTTCTCATTCAAAAATTCTTATATTATCGACATTTTAATATATAAATTTTCATTTCTAAATAATCTCGAGAATTTATTATTATTAGGTAGTGTGCTAAATCTCTAGGACAGTATAATATATAATATATAAACTTGTAACATAATTGTTATATATCACATGCACATAACTATAATTAATAAATAGATTTATGATAATTTAATAATCTTACAATGCATCTTTAAAGTAATTAATACTACTATGTGCTTTTATTTTATAATAAAGATATAATTAAACATATTGTTAGATTTATAAATCTTACTTAATATTTTTCCTCCTTTTTGTTTTACTCTTTCTTTTTCTCATATAAAATACAAAGCATTTGAAAACTAACAAATATTTTTAAGATACATTTCTCTCGTTATAATGATATTTAACAAATTCATACAAATATTTTATTATACAAATCTTTTTTGTAATCTTAAACATTTTATAAAAAGACATATGTAAAAAGTGCCTTAGAATTCAAAGAATATTTTAGCTATTTCGAAGACTCGAGAACGCACTATCATCTAATAAACAACTTACTAATCAAAATATTTATTAAACTTATTTATTATGATCTAGAAAAGAAAATCTTTTCAACATGTATTTTTTTATTAAGTCTTTGATTAAGTCTTAAAAACATTAAAAAATTAAATTCATAATATATTTTGCTTATTATTAAAATAAAGTTCTAAAATTTTAATGAATAATAACACCTAAGATATTCATTTTTATGACTTCAAATATATTTGTAAATAAGAAAACATTTACAATGATAATTTAGGAAGTTTCTTTCACTTAAATTTGTAAATATAAGATAATATAATTTTAATATAAGCAAACGTGATTGTTTTTCTAAATAATCTATATAATTATCTAGTTTTGAGATATAAGAGAGAAATATTATGTCATATCACACATATAATCTCAATGTAAAAATGATTTTGGAATATACCACAAAAGTTAGTCTTAATTGATTCATAATTGTTAAATATTTACATAAAACAAATTTTATTTCTAATCAGCCTTGCGAGGCTTACGCTTGCGAACATTAGGACTATTAGTATCAGTTTTAATATCCTTATCTTTTTCATTCGTTTCAAGCTTCTTTACCTCAGTGTCTTTTTTTTCAAATTCCTCTGCTTCAGATTCTTCTTCATCTACTAAATCATCTCCAACGTTTTCAGCAATTTCATCCTCATACAAATTTCTTTCATGTATGGAATTATCCAATGCACCATCTTGTTTCTTTTTGCTTTGTTGTTGCGCAGGTTTTGGTGGATAAATAAAGTCGATCAAGCATACAATAAACTGCATATGAATAATTATGAATATAGTTAATCTTGTATTTATGTTATCCATATAAAATAAAATTCATATATTACAAAAGGTATCACTTACTAGTCCTAATATTGCGCCTAAAATAATTGTTGCAACAGCAAAAATTAAATAACTGCCCCATGTAGGTAACCCAATATCTTCCAAAAGTTTATTATGAATACCCTAAAATAAAAGAAAGTGATTAAATAAGAATTTACTATACTACTATAACAATTTGCATAAATCAAAGTAAAAAATAAAATATACGTTATTTTATTGCTTTGAAATTATACAATTTTTTCTTAATCCTGCAACTTCTGCATTAGTAGCTGAAGAAAAATGATAGAAGTTACCAGCAAAATTTTAAATTAATAAACCTTGTACAATTTCTAAAATAATTCTATTAAATTATAAATTTTATTCGTTTTTAATAATAGTTCTAATATCTAATAGAGTATTATAACTAATAATAGTAGCAACTTGCATATCATATTAAAATATTCATATTATAAAAAAAATTATATACACTTTTCTATTCTCTAATATAGCTTTTATGACATCTATACTTACAATAGTGTTTTAATTATTTATATATAATTGTAATTATTTATATATAAATAATTATATAATTCATAAATAATTAATAATTATTTATATATAATTGTTATATGTTTCTTATAATTTATTATTTTTAATTTAGGAAATAAAAATAAATCGTTATTTATAATAAGAGATACCATATGTAGGATTACATACTGATATATGCATTTACAAATATACTTACTCGTAATACTTGAGACAGTTTAAAGAATTGACTTAAAATTGACATATGAAATGAAGTTGGACTTTTCCAACTAGGTATTGGATCAACTTTTGTCCATGTCTTTTTAGAAACAAAATCAATTAATGAGGCTTTATCCCTTGGACTTCTATATTGTCTAAATATCCCATTGTTTACACTAAAAAATAAAGATTGAGTTTTAAAATGTAAAATCAAAATTACACACACATATATATATATATATATATATATATATGTATATATATATATATATATATATATATATATATATATGTGTGTGTTAATACACTATACATCTTTATAAAACATTAATAATTTTAATATAAATTAAATATTGATAACATACATATTATCATAATTATTAATATAAAGTTATCTATATAAAGAACAATAGAAAGTACAATATAAATTATATTTAGAAACCATAAATTTACTGAAATATTGATAATATACATATCACAAGAAAATATAATTCTAAATATATATATATATATATATGTATATATATATATATATATATATATATATATCCATATACATGTATAAATGTATGTACATATATGTATGTATATACATGTATAAATGTATAATAATACATGTATAATAAATATACATATATAAATATACAATAATAAATAATATATAAATATATAAATTATATTTAAACATCATAAACTTACTGAAATATTGTAGGTAAAGCTGTAACCATAAATCTACCACTAAGACCTGGAGAATCTGTCACGTCTATTTTTCCAACATTAATATTGAGGTTCTTCTTTGATAATGCCAGATCCTCCCAGATTGGTTCAAGTGCTTTGCATGCAGGACACCATGGAGCATAACTGTAATATATATTATAACATAGTAGGAATTTTAACAAAATTTATTTTATACACACACACACACACACACACACACACACACACACACACACACACACACACACACACACACACACACACACATATATATATATATATACTGGGTGAGTTTTATTATTTGTGTCAATCTTTTTATCATGCAGGAGATAACAGACTACATAATAAATTGATTGGTACATAAATGTCAATTATTTGGATTGATCATATTGTAGGCCCAAATATAATGAGTATAATAATAATAATAGTAATAAATCCATACTACATTAATTTCAACTTTTAATTTGCTTTAATTGTACATAAGCAATAAAACTCACCCTGTATATATATATATATATATATATATATATATATATATATATATATATGGCTCTGAGGTTCCAGTTAAGATAAACAATCTTCATAGGCATGTAGAATAGGTCAAAATAACCTCATAAATTTCTATAAAAATCTTATCCTACAATATATTCATACAATCATTGTTTTATCCTAAATAAAGATTTATTTCTACTAAATAAATGAATTTTTAAAATTTTAATCAAATAAAATAAGAGTAACATTATTTAAAAAAAAAGATATGGAAAATTTTAAAAACATATTTAAAAGAATTATCAATTTGAAAGTTTTATATGTTAAAAGACTTACAGATAGTCCGTCCCTGACTAGTCTCCGGCATAGTCATGAAATCTACTACTTTAGGAGAAAGAATTTATTTATAATATTTATAATATTTATAATATATATAAAAATTATTATTACGAATTATTAAATTATAGAGTGATATAAAAATTACAGAAAAAGTTTCTCAAATTTTAACTTTAAAGACAAGTACCTCGATAGATGCATTGTAGAAAAAAAATTTTATAGAAACTTATGAGGTTATTTTCACCTGCTCCATATGCCCATGAGAGATTATCTGCTTTTATCATAATACTTTAATACTTACTTAACACCTATTTTATCACATATTTTAATATTATATTATCACATATTTTAATACTATATATGTATATGTATATATATATATATATCTTAATAGTGTAACATTAATATTTAATAAAATATACGAGAAATTAGTGTAAATATATAAAAAGAATTTTGTAGTACAAATTACAAAGATATATTTCAGAATAGATTATCTATCTTAGAATAGATTAATTTTTGTATTTAATTAAATTTTAACTTTAAAGACAAGTACCTCGATAGATGTATTGCAGAAAAAAAATTTTATAGAAACTTTTAAGGTTTTTTTCACCTGCTCCATATGCCCATGAGAGATTATCTGCTTTTATCATAATACTTTAATACTTACTTAACACCTATTTTATCACATATTTTAATATTCTCTCTCTATGTATATATATATATATATATATATATATATATATATGTGTGTGTATTTTGATAGTATAACATTAATAAATATTTAATAAAATATATACGAGAAATTAGTGTAAATATATAAAAAGAATTTTGTAGTACAAATTACAAAGATATATTTCAGAATAGATATATCTATCTTAAAATAGATTAATTTTTGTATTTAATATTCCATAATATATATATATTAATGTTCGTTAACAGCAATCAAATTCGAATATTACTGTTTGACACGCCATCAACTATGACGTTAAATAAATATCAATTCGAAAATAGCTAAACTTACAATTCAATCATCCATTCTCCCGTGAGCATAAGATCCCAATTATTCTCATTGAGTTGTACTAAGCTTTCCTCCGTTTGTTGCTGTGCGTCCGCACTTGCATATGCAGATAACAATAAAATATAGATGATAGAAAATTCAGGACCCATTTTGGCAACAATACTATCTTTGACAACTTCCAACAATACTAGCCGGCATTATACCAGCAGGGAGAAGTTTGAGAGGGACTACGCCGGGACTTTTCATACGACGCTTTTCCTAGCTGGTACAGTAGCGTTATCTGAATTCACTTTAGGCCGGATCTACAATAGATAATTTAAGCCTTAAGCCTTAAGAGATTGACCAATCACAGGCTGCGGTCAAGGAGACGCTGCGGATGCTTTGGAGCGTTTGATTGACCAATCAGGGTAAAAGGAATAAAGATTTCTTTAACCTGGTTGGTCAGTCAAATGCTTCAAAGCATCCTCAGAGTTTCTTTGACCGCAGCCAAAGTTTCGATCCATCCAAAGTTGAACTCAATCCAACTTTTGTATTGGCTATCGCGTCGGCTTCCGCCGCGCGGCAAGTATTGCCGCGTCCTGTGTGCAGGAGCCCTTAGCGTTGTCTTGACCGCAGCCTTTGGCCGCATTCAGCAGACTCAACAGCAACATGGGCAACATTATTAGATTTTCCGATGTAATTCGACGCTGATTGGTCGGACCTAAAAGTAGAAATCAATTATTTTTCGATTGTTACTTAGCGGTTGAATCCGCTGAATGCGACCCTTGTCGAATATTCTCACTTTTCGCACTAGCCCTTCCGAGGGGCCAATACTCGATCGTGATTGGTCGATTTCCTTACGCTTACGTCTTATGTGCTTATGGAATTTTATGTGTGATGGCCATAAATGGTAAATGTGTCTTCAGTTTTGGAGGTCATTAGAAATGAATTAAATCGTAATACTTTCTCTTGTCAAAACGTAAAAATCTGTTGAAGAAAAGAATAGTGAATTAAAAATAGAGTTGATTAAGGTGTCACTATATAAAAGAATATAATTTTGTCATTAAATGTAAGCGAGAAACTTTAAAAATTAATTATGTTTGTTCTAATTATATTCTTTTTATTTCATATTTAATGTTAATAATTTTTGAAAACTTTTTGTCTCATTATTTTTCAATTACATTAGTAAAAATTTAAGACATGTACAAATATTTCTCTAATTAATAGAAAATGGAGGCTGTACTTCAACAAAAAGTCATAGAAGTTGCCAATCATGTTGAGCAACAATTAGATGCAGAATTGGAAAAATTAGATAATTTGGATATCAGTGACTATGAGAAGATACGTACACACAGATTAAATGAATTAAAACAAATGCAAAAGCAAAAACAGAATTGGCTGACTTTGGTAATGTATTATGATAAATTTAGCATATATATTGACATTTATTTTATATATATAATATTGCATTGCAAAAAAATATTGTACAATGTTTGTGTTAAATAAAAGAAATATAAAAATGTATATTAAAATATAACGTATAAATTATATATTCCATAATTATATATTATTGCAGGGTCATGGAGAATATACAGAGATATATAATGAAAAAGAATTCTTTGAAATATCAAAGAAATCAGAAAATATAATCTGCTTATTTTATAAAGATGATTCTCAACGATGTAAAATTGTAGATTATCATTTCAAAATTCTTGCAAAAAAACACATTGAAGCAAGATTCTGTAAATTAAATGTCGAAAGATGTCCATTTTTAACTGGTATTATTAAAGTATATTTTTAAAATATAACAATATATTTATTACCTTATAATAACACATTTAAACATTACAGAACGTTTACGGATTAAAATTATACCTACAATCATGCTAGTTGTGAATGGTAAAACTAAGGATTATATTGTAGGATTTACTGAATTAGGAAATTGCGATGATTTTTCTACAGAAACACTGCAGTATCGTCTTGCACAATCTGGTGTAATCAATGATGATGATTTATATCCTTCAGAAGCTGGCAAGAAGTCGTTTATACTTAAATCTTCAAAACCTAAGACTATTAAAGGACGCAATTCAGATGATGATTCTGATGATGATTAAAACTAGATATAAAAATTTTTTTCATATTTTTCACATTTACTTTATATCACATTAAATTTTATTGTAATTTTGTTATTTAACAATAAACTAAACATTTTTTTATAATAAAATTGTTATACTTTATATTAACACAATACACATCTGGGATATCTTGGAATTATTTATTTATAACATAATGGCTAGAATTATTAATAACAGCAACATTTAGTACTAATATCTTTTTTATTTTTGCCTATTTGTTTTTGGACACATTCTAAATTATTTTTGTATCAAAATATTTTCTAAACTTAATAAATCTATCAAGTTGAAAATTTCGCCCAAAATGTAATTCTATTGAAAGAAGTTATTTTATAATACAAATCTATTATATACATTTTATAATTTAAGATATTGTATATTTTATTATTATATAATGAAATTTTTTAGGTAGGTAATATTTAAAGAAAGAAAAAAAGAGGTAAACGTTATACTTTCAAAGTAAATTTATAGTTTGAAACATTATAAAATAGTACAAAATAGCCATAACATAGATGTTTAATTTTCATTTATATATTCATAAGATCTTATATAAATGAGAAAAAATAACACTTGTTTTATAGTAGAAAAAAAAATTAAATTAGATTTTTGAAACTAATATTAGAATATAGAAAAATAGTAACTTTATAGATCTTTCATATAAACTGCAATATATTGTAAAGCGTGGCAGACTGCTGTACAAGTTATCCAGAATATCACAGTAATAAGAATTGCAGTGACAAGAGAATTATATACATCAAATTAATTTTCTAATTTTAGAATGTCCCGGAATATGTATTCATAGTTTACATTTAATAAAAAGAAAAAATTTTAATCATAATAAAGAAAAACAACTAGCGTACTATTATTTTTGTAATTTTGAAGAATAACTGTGCCACAAGTTCAATTGTAACCATTATCAAAATTACATTATAACGTTACAAAAATCTATAATCTATCCACAGTTTTTACAAGGAAAAATGTTAACCTATTAAGATTTTCATTCTAATTTTTTAAAATCATTTAAATTGCATTAAGATATGTCTAATAAACACATACTAGTGAACATTAAGTGTATAATTATGTCATGTCTTAAGCAAAATAAAGTAAAATATTAGATTTTTTAATCTTTCATAATGATTAAATTTGAAAATGGTAAAAAGATATATTTGTTTACAATATATGTATTTGAAACATATAATTTAAAAAATTATAAAATAAAAAAAGACATCAAACTATTTACAAAGTGTCAGAATTTTTTGTTGTCATATATATGATAGTATCATAGAGTTTCAATGGTGATCACTGCTTATCTACGTACATAGAATTGAATTAGGCTAACCTATTTATAATACTCGTAGGGCAATGGTAAATTTATTAACAAAAATATTTGCATTACAACTAATTAATGCAAATTTATATCTTTGTGAAATAATAAAACAGTGTTCTGACAAGAGTTCAGAAGTTTAACTTTGAATTTACCTTAATTAAACTCTAAAATTGTCGATATATGATAATTCCGAAAATAAAATCATTGTCAATGTATATTCACATTATTTATGTAACAATCTATGTATTTTGTTTTCATTATTGATAACATAATCTGATAGCCATTGAAATGCATCAATTCAGATTATTTTACACAAATATTCATATCTGAGGAAATCATATAAGCATATGTCTTCTACCTTTAATACGGTTTACCAAATTACAAATTTTAAGTGCTGGCCCAAGTTTTAGCCCCATATACTTCATCATCATATCACTATTAAGAAGAAGTAGAGCTTTACCATCAATTTCCTAAAAATTATCATTAATTTTACAATAAATCATTTAATATATTAGACATCATAAGACTTTTTTTTGTATTTAACTCACGTGTTTTCTAAACAAATCTGCATGTTGTCCTAGTGCTGGATCTGTAATGGCAATATAATGTATTACATCTTCAATAGTCCATTCTGCTGGTTCAGTGGAAGGAATGCGATTTGCAGAAGATTCAGATTGAGTAGTAGATGTTGCTGCTTCAAGTTCTAAATGTAAATATATTTTTAATCACTATGTGTTCCATTTTACTATATATGAGAAAATTTAATGTCTCAATTTCATATTTAAACTTTTCAGATAATCTCTTTTAAGTGTACTATGTTTTTTAAGTATTTATATATTTTAAAATCTTAAAGAATATATATAATAATAATAAAAATAATAATAATATGTACATAATACACGCACGCACATTTTATGTATGTACTTCGTATGTACTTCGTATGTGTATGTATAAATAAAAAGATGTAATATATTATATGTTGGATATACAAAAAATCCCATACATGATCATACAGAAATTACAATGTTGAAATGATTCAACATATACACACAGGCGCGTACATATCATAAGAGACATAAATTCAACTATGCAAAATTTCTGCATGTTAAATTTTATTTAACTAATGCCGGCAGTACTTAAACTTTGAAAATTTATAACTTAGAGAGTTTCCAAAAAAGTTTATTTGTACTATTTTGAAAATGATTCGACATCGAATCAAAAAAAGGAGAGAGTTTTAAGGCAAAAAGTATTCAAAATCTATTCATAGCAATTCATCCATAGCAGAGATACTATAGTATATCTGTAAGGCATTCACATATTTTCCAACCCAACAAATAATTACTAAAATACTTATAAATACTTGCAAACTAAGAGTGTGTAAGGCGCAAGTGATTGAAACGGGAATCAAACCTGAGTCTTTTGCTTTCCGGGCAACTGCTTTTATCACTGAGCTATTCAAATCTCATATCTTATACTACTTCATACTGTTTGTTAATACAATGATAAAATAATACAACTCTATAGCGATATTGGAATCTCGCTTTGGAGATGCAATGCTGACTGCCACACAAATGAATAGCTACATGATTCCTTTTTTTCCCACATAAAAAAATGCATAAAAAAAATAAGAATATCCACTCAAAAAATTCTTGTTTTGTAGCCGATTAAAAGACACCAAAATCACACTGATGTCTGTTATCAATAGAATTATTCAAACCTTATAACTTTTGTATAACTTTCTTCGACAACCGTTTTTCATAATATTTGATTTTTTATACATCTAATTTTGTATGTACACACACGCATGCACACATACGAACGTACACGCACGCACGCACGCACGCATATACGGAATGAAGCAATTAAAACTATGAATTTGTAAAAAAAGCTACATATTTTTTTTTCTTAAAAACAACTATGTACTTTGTTTACATTAAGTGATTCTTTTATTTTATGTACAAAAATATTATTTTATGAAGATAATTGAAAAATAAATATTTTATAATTTATATAAAATTGTCATTAAAAAAAAAAAAAAAAAAAAAAATATATATATATATATATATATATATATATATATATATATGAAATATCTTGTAAACTATTAATATTTTGTCCATCCTATTCTTATAATTTTTTACACTGAATATTACGAGGAATCAATTTGCAAATTAATGACGCTTCCATTTAAAAAAAGAATTAAATTAATCTTCAAATCTTTGAAACATCTCTATTTATAAAAAATATAGATTAAAATATGTATTATGTAATAACTTTTTTGAAATTATATAACTGAAATTATGTAACTTTTATATTTACACTTTTATAATTATGTAACAATTTTTCATACATAAAACATATAATTTACAAGTTATTTAGTTGTTTTAATTGTCTCATTCTGTATGTACGTATATATGTATACATATATGCATGTGTATGTATGTGTGTGTATATATTTATACACATATTAAATTTTATATAAAATATTAAGTAATTACCAGGAACAGACTTGCGAGGTTGTTTTGCAACTGTAGGAGATGACACTGTCGAATTATTTGTACTTTGTATAGTGCTCTGCTGCTGCTCTGTAGTAAATGTTAAGTTTTGCTGACTTTGCGATGACCATTTTCTTTTTTCTGCTACAATATTATTTGCTTCATCATTGTTAGTAGATTGTGGTTGCGTACTAGGACATTTGTTGCAAGCCTCTTTTCGTCTTACTAACATGTATTCACATGCACATAGATTCTCAAGTTGCCGCCTAATATAAATATAAAAGTCTTCTTCTTCCAGAAAAATCGGTAATCTAACAGAGGCAGGTTTACTTTCCAGAGTCAGGTTTATAGTTTCACCCTCGCCACGTTTTAACAAACTCAACATTTGTCTGGGACTCATGGCTGCCATTAAAAATGCTTGAAAGATTTCTCTTGTAACATTCAGTATCGGACCAATACCAAATTGTGCTGGCATGGCTTTCACTTTTCGGGGATCAAAATATGGTCCACAGGAACAGTTATGATTGACATAAATTGTAACTGCAATGTACAATCATGTTATATTCTTTCAATCTTATTCTTATATGGATTTTATTATCTTTTTATAGAAAATATGGCACATTATATATTTGATATAGAATTTACTAACCATTTTCAAGCGCATGTGGTTTTGTATTGGCTGTACTAGTATCAGGTTCTGTAGCTGGCTGTGGAGGTGCACTGGAACCTGCAGGGCTTACTAATGCAACCGCTGGTTCTCTGCTAGTATTATTTCCAGAAACTGCCATTACTAACAAAACATTACTAGCTCTGGACTTAAATCTGTTGGGACCTGTTGCTGCGTTAATTTAAAAAGTTACAAAAGTTACTGATAGAAAATGTTAATTATAGAAAATACTTCAAATATATGTACAGAATATCTATTATGTATTGATTGGTTAATATATTGATTGATTCTGGAAATTATATTCAATCTCGTACATTTTTGCCTTGGTGGTTGCAATGGGTGCCCGCTCTTAAAGCACCAACCTGCAGGAAAAATATCTCGGGAATCGTAACGACACCAATAATCAAAAGCACCGCGCCAACCATCAAATGTAATATGTATCATATCATCTTTAACTGCACCAACAGTTGCGGTGCATATAAGTTGAGGATTTTTCTTATCAATTGCTTCCAATTTATGTCCGACTTCGAACATATTAGAACGCGGTGTCTTTGGTTCGCGTTTAAATACTTTTGCTGGTGCCATTTCGGCACCATTCAACGTTTTTAAAAGAAACATTGGCCAACTGGAAGCATTCATCCGAAAACCTAATGGAGGTTGAAGCATCCCACCAGATTTTTCACAATGACCTATCGGATGTATCTCGTTACTATCGACCAGTCGCCAAAAATCATTTTTATTATCAGAACCATCTAGTCTTAATCTTAATCGAGGTCCAAGAACGCCTACTACAGTGGCAATACAAGTTGATGTTAAGTTTCGTGGATCTAATGCTTCCAATTTCATATTGATCTTAAATTCGTTTGTTGGCGGAACTTCATGCTGAAATAAAAATGTAAAAAATATAAATTCTATATCTTAAATGATTTTGTAAAAATAAATTTAAAAAATATTTTATTTGTATAACTTTCATATTAGAAAATTAAAATTCAATAAATTGATTTGGTTATATATTTTTATATTTTTATATTTTGGTTATATTTAATAGGAGAAGATTATGTTATATTGCTTTGTACCTGTTTGAAACATTCAATTGGAGCTGCTGTACTCTTTGTTTCTCTTAAATAGAGATCCCAATCAAAAGTCTGATAGGTTTCATATTGAAATGGTCCGCTAGATGTTGATGGTGAATGAGATATGGTTGTGTGATTATTCGTATTTGTATAAGACTGTGTAGTCGATGGTACATTATTGTTGCTTGGTAAACCAGATGGGGCAGGAGATTGTGCAGGTGATGCTGAATCCCTATTATCTATAAATTCCATATATACATACATATTATACACACATATACATACATATATATATATATAGGGTGAGTTATTTCGTGTGTCAATCTTTTTATCATGCGGGAGATTATCGACTGCATAATAAATTGATCGATACATAAATGTCAATTATTTTGATTGACCGTATCGAAGGTTCGAATATAATGTGTACAATAATAATAATAAATATGTAGCTTTAATAATAATAATAATAAATCCATATTATATAAGTTCAGCTTTTAATTTGCTTTAATTTTACACATTATATTCAAGCCTTTGAAATGGTCGATCCAAATAATTAACATTTATGTACCGATCAATTTATTATGCAGTCGATAATTTTCCGCATGATAATATAAGATTGACACACGAAATAAAACTCACCCTGTATATATATTATGTTATACAAGTAGAACGATTTTTTTTATATAGATTTAAAGAGAGATTATATAATTACTCACTTTTTTTCATGTCAGATTGGCTTTCCTTTTTTTGATATGCATTTAAACAGAATGAACAGCAGAAATCTTTTGTTGAACCATCCTTCTGTTCTAATCTAACAGGTGTACTTCTGATCACATTGTCACATTGTACGCATGCACCTCGTGCATAAGTCTTACGAGATTCAGATAAACATGTTTCTGAACAGAACTCTTTCTTGCCATGCTGAGTAGGAAGAACATATTTCAATGGTTGTTTGGTTTCTCCACACCATGTGCAAGAGTTTTTTGATTTTGGTGGTCGACCTGGGCCTATAATAAAAATATTCAAAATTTGAAAAAAAATTTTTTCTTATACTTATTAATCAAAATGTAGCTAAATATAAATAAATAAATAAATATATATATATATGTATATACATATGTATGTATGTGTGTGTGTGTGTGTGTGTGTGTATATATATATATATACAATATATAGAATAACAAGATAAAATAATGATACGTCGAAATATGAAGCAAATAGTCCGAATTTATAAGGTTATTTTTGCAAATATTCTACGTACCTCGCATTTTGTTCTGCGTGGATGACATGTTTCGGCATATAAGGGCAATGATTAATAATAAAATCGCCACTAAAGCCTGCTAGTAAAGCCAGACAACTAAAATCATGTTCGCGTACGTAATATCGAAATTTCGAAGCCGCTATAAGATTCGGACGGCTTACACGAAATCTTACAGAAAACAAATCACCACTGCTAACACTCGTATCAGAAATGAAATATTTTTGCTTACGGATTTCTCTATTTATTGTAATTCGATCTGCTGCCGGAGTATATAGCGCGCAATCAAAATAATCTATATATCCTGCATTATAAATTATTGTGTCGGTCCGCCATATTGCTTTAATTTGGCCGCGCAATCCGCGCATATTAGCACGAACGAGGACTAAAGTAAAAATCAGGTGACTTACGTCACCGAAACAACATGAACCTCTCTATTTCTTAACTGTATTATATTTGATTAAACATTTAAAATAAGATATATAATCGTCTTAAAATAAGATATATTTATATTGTTATTCATATTATTTATATTATTTCACATATGCTACATGATTTCAAACATGGATGGAGGAATAAATAACAGGATGAAGCGTTAGGGGCGAGAGGGATATCGCGAATTATGAGAGGCGAGGTAAAAAATAACCCGAGGTTTGTTCTTTATTGCACTAAGTTCATGCTGCACTACACTGAACTGAACTAGCGTAAACGAGGGCAAGCTAATGTGAGATAGTGGCTAATGTTACATTTGTCGTACGACAAATTTTTTAAACGTATTGATTGGCAGCGGGATAGTAATTTTTCGATTCTTCAGAAACTTTCTATTCTACAGCTACTTAATGGTCGCATTCAGCGGACTCAACAGCTAAGTAACAATCGAACATGATTGGTTTCTACTTTCAGATCCGACCAATCAGCATCGAATTACATCGGAAAATCTAGTAATATTGCCCAACTGTTGAGTCCGCTGAATGCGGCCAATACGTTTAAAAAATTTATCGTACGACAAATGTAATATTAGGGTGAGTTTTCACTTAACGCTCGACGCTTATTTTTTAGCAAAAACATCACATGATGTAGCAATAATAATTAAATTTTACTATGAATTTCTTATTTTTCTTGTAATTATTATTTTTGAAAGTTTATCAATTAAATATGTAATAGGTGAAGTTTTTATTCGTTACAATATTACTTAGACTTTTTTTATTTAGAAAACATACATAGAGGGTAATAATAAAGTACCTTCTATATTTTCATATAATGTTTTTCACAATTTTTTCGATCAGCTTGACCGCAATTTTCGATTACTCCAGAGACACATCATTGATCCGGATTAATCTAGGGAAATTTAGGAAGTCTATCGCTGAGTACCACTGCTCAGTCCAATCAGCGATCCGATTAGTATCGTAAACCCTAAACTAATTGCTGCACTAGGACTACACTAGAACTAGTAAGTTTACAAAAATTCTTCCAGTGCACGAGTACAATGGCCACATTCAGCGGACTCAATAGTTGAGCAACATTACTAGATTTTCCGATGTGACTCGACGCTGATTGGTCGGACCTGAAAATAGAGACCAATCATATTCGATTGCTACTTAGCGCTGAATGCGGCCAATGATGGTGACGTTCCATGGCGCGTATTACGATACGGGTATCCGACCAATGACAGAAGATCCGCCGTTTTTGATACGCGGGAATTTGATTTTATGTCCTATGGAGCGGATTCAGCGGATCGTCAATCCATGGCATTATTCTGATAAAGATTACGTCGAAACAGTCTCATAATTAGTGATCCGCTGATTCCGCGTAATCCGCTTCATGGAACAGTATCCAGGTAGAACATGAAACTCATGACATCATTATGACGTTATCATGATTTTATTTATTACTTAAAAGTTACCTAAACAAAAATGATTAAAAAATGAGTTAAAGATGACAAAAAGAATCATAAATTTTTAAATTCAATAATCGCATTATATAATTTTAAAAAGATTATGTTGCTTAAATATAATTAAAATATACATGAATAATTAAATAAACAAGTAATTGCGTAATATATATATAAATGATATTATTATGATTGATTCTTAAGATTTCATACGCAGAGTATATATATTCTCCAACAGAGTTCGCTAGAATTGTTTAATATCAAAAATAAGTCACCAAAACATTGCCAAAAATATATCAAATGAGATCATTATGATTTTTGTAAAATAACTTTTAGGTGACGTTATAATGATGTCATTATGAGTTTCATGTTCTATCTGGGTAGGAACCAAACTCCGGCGTACTGAACACACGCACACAAGCATGCATTTAAAAGTGAAGTAATTACAAATAAAGCAATTCCACAAAAGAAAAACATAAAAAGTTGTATGGCTTGAAGGGGATCATAAGATGGTATCATTGGTTTGATTTTAAAGTCGTTTGAAAGTCATCTTCAATTTTTTAAATGGAACGCCCTATTTTTTATTACTTATTCTTGTAGCTCATCTCGAGAGCTTTCCAAAACACTATAATTTAGTTTTCATTCACACTATATAATTAAGTTAGTTTTCATCAAGTACTTTTTAAGGCTTGAGATAGTTTCTTAATTTTACATAAGTCATCAAAATATCTAGTAAAATATTCATTTTTTGATTATCTTACTTTAATACTTTTATATACAAAATAATGAGAGTAATCAATTGGTGTAAAGAAAACACAATTATTTCGAAGAAAAAATATGTATGGTATGTATATATGTGTGTGTGAATGTGTGTATATATATATATATATATATATATATATATATATATATATATATATATGTATGATTACATTCTTCAGAATGGCTGTGATTGGTCAATAATGTCTAATAAATTAACCCGGATCGGGTTAAACTCGACCACTCAAAAACGCCATAATATCATCAAGATATTTGACTAACAAAAATAAAATGGGACACTCTGTATATGGGTGTGTGCGCATGTGTGCATATGTTTATTTTATATAAAGGAGTTTTTTATATAAGGGATTTTATATAAAGATTTTCATTTAGAAAATCTTACGGAGAATGAGAAAAAATTTTGTTTAATTAGAATTTCAAATGAAAACCACCTCCGATTGGCGGCGCTCTACTACCCTCTATTAAACCCATGTGAAAACCGGAGTTGCTTAAATCAGCGTCGTCACCGTCGCCTAATTGTTTATATTCTCTGCCGCCACTCGGTGGTTTCGGGGATGCATTCGTGGTTCTAGTTCCTTGTTCTGATTTTGCAGGCCATGTAGGAAACATTTGCGGATCTATTGGTAGAGGTGCTTCAGTGAAATATTCATGATTCAAAGCATCTTCGGCGGTTATACGTTGACGAGGATCGTACGTTAAAAATCTGAAAACAAAATAATTTTTCTAATGAGACTTGTTTAAATTATGTTCAATGCTGATATTATTTTTTAATATAAAGCTAATAACTTACTTGTTTAATAACTCTACACCTAAATCAGACAATGATAAACTAAATCTTTGTCTCAGATTATTTACAGGATAATGCGAGAACGGTATCTTTTGAACCATAGGTAATTTAATATATCCTGGCCAAATTCTTTCGCTGGGTGTACCTAGCTCCTTAAATATTTTGTTTAATTGATCGATATCTGATTTTCCGGGAAACAGTGGTTCCATTCTTAGAAGCTCAGCGAAAATACATCTACAAAAAAATAATAATATTAAGGATATTTATATTATAGTTATATATTTTTTATAATTATAGTTATTTTTCATTATTATATTTATATATTTACATATTTTTTATAATTATTTTTATATATTTAAAAGTATAGTGATTTATTTACTTTATATTCGGAAAAAGAATATTTCAAATTAAATTATTTGTATTTACTTACCCTACAGACCACATATCTACAGGCGTACTATATTCTTTATCACTCAACAATAATTCAGGAGCTCTATACCAAAGTGTTACAACAATTGGCGTATATTGCCTTAAGGGAGAACCATATTCTCGAGCTAAGCCAAAGTCACCGACTTTCAAAATGCCTCTATGACTCAATAATAAATTTGATGTCTTTAAATCACGATGCAATATCCAATTATCGTGTAAATGAGCAACAGCACGTAACAATTGCTGCATAAGACACTTAACTTCTCCTGCAATAGATCAAAATATCAATTTTTTTAAAGATATTCTTTTTAAATTATCAATTGAAAAGTTTGAGGAAGTAAAAAAACATCAAAACTTAAATATATAATCAAGAAGACACATTCATTGCTGCAATAATTGTAAATCTGTAACGTTGAATTAAATTTTATTCTCAATGTATTTTTGTTAAAATTTTTCATTTTTTGACTCGCATTGCTATTTTGCATGCAATTAACCTATTATGTGTTAAAATATATTCACCAGGTATAAAAACTTGTTTTTTTTGCTTCATAGTTTCCATGAGAGATTTTAAGTCATGTTCTACATAATCCATAACAATAAATATCTTATCCATATTGCTACCAACAACAATTTCCCGAACAGTGACAATATTGGGATGTTGTGCTTTCAATAAAGTATTGATCTCCCTCAGACTTGTAATTGGAAAGCCTTCTTTCTCTTTTTCCATTTTTAATCGTTTCAACGCAACTATCTCTTCTGTGCGCTTATCGCGCGCTCTATATACAACACCATATGTGCCTTCTTCGATTCGATTTAAACACTGAAACTCCTCGACGCTTCTACAACCTGAAAAATAAGAAATTTGTGATGTTTATTTGTATTTATCCTTTTTATTCCTAAAATTTTTGAATTTATATAAATTTTTATAGTTTGTATTGAATTTATATTATTTTAGATAAATATATTAGATAAATATATTTAGATAATATATTTAGATAAATATATTTTAGATAAATATATAAGATATGTATATTTGTAACATTATTTATGTTATACCTTGAATGGCTGGTAAATAATGTGGTAGTTCTGGTTCCTCTTCTTTCTTTTCTTCCTCTTTAGTGGTTTTCACAGGATTGTTAGAATCGACATGACCAGGAGAATCTCCATCCGATTGATCGGATTTGGCTAATCGATCAACGGATAGAGGACTCGGGTTGTTGTAATCCTCCGAACCATCATTAGAATCACCACCGGTACCTTTATTCGATTCATTAGAGTCATCATCATCGTCGCTACTCGATTCTGAAGTATCAGATGAATGTCGGTCCAAAGATCTGTCACGCAAGCTTCTCTCTCCTTCTGACGAATGTCTAGATTCAGCTGATTTCGAACGCATGCCCTCAGAATGAGTAGGACTGGGGCTTTCATCTGAAAGCTCCACAATGGAAGGATCTGGATTATTGTCTGGACTCAAAGGGCGTTTTTCACCTCTCTTCATTCTTCTTGCCTCCAATTCTAGTCTAGAAACCTCTTTTCTTCTGGCCATTTCTCTATCAGCTTCCAATAATCTCTCTTTTCTAAGTTCTTGTTCCGTCATCTCTTTTGGATCTTTAATCTGTATAGGAATCTCATTTTGCACTTCCATTTCGTTAACTTCATCGGTTACGATTTCCATCGTTTCCCGTAACTGTTTTTCTCTATGTTCCTTTTCGCGTTCCATTTTCTCTTGATCTCTTTCGCGAACTCTATCGTGCTTGTGAGATCTTTTGCGGCGTTTTTCACTCCTTTCAGGTCGCTCCATCAATTCGTTTTCCGAAAACTGTTCATCTACAATCACTCGTATATGTCTTTGCTCCTCTATTCGAATTTCGCGACGTTCTCTATCGTCTATCATACGCATTTCGCGACGTTCTCGAATATCTTCCATTCGTACATCTCGACGATCGCGCGATTCGCGTATTTCTCGCGTATCCTCTAATCGCATTTCACGACGAGACGATTCCATTTTGTAATCGCGAGTATCACGCGGATCTTCCCGTCTTTCTCTTCTCTTATCCAACAGTCTGAAAAATTGATATTTTCATTTAAAGAGGTTCTTAGAAAAAAAAAAAAGATTTATATAGAAAAGAGTTATCAATATTTTTACTTTCATAAAAAACAATAGCAGAACAGGATAGACAGAAAGTGTAATTACCTTTCTCTCAAGTCTTCTAGAACACGATCTCCTGTATTTCTTTCCTTACGATCATGTCTAGATGATTCTCTGTCCCTAGAGTGAGTTTCCATTCTGTCTAAACGATCTATTCTTTCACGATTCCTCTTGGAAGTTTCTAAACGCTCGATTCTTTCCATAGGTTCTCCAACATGCCTACGATGTCTGTGCTTGTCCCTGTGCCTGTCTTCGCGTTCATGCTGACGCGATTTGCGTTCCTTTTCATCTCTGCGACTTCTCCTATCATTGTGTTTCTCTCTTCGACGAGACGAACTTGATTTATGATGGCGAACAACTGCTTGCGGTGGCTTAATATCCAACGAGTCAGCAGTATCACCACCTTCTTCTTCTGAAAAACTAGAAATATGAAATCAAGTTATTAGAATGAATCAATAATATTATTAATTTAAAAATTATAAATAAATTTATTTATACAAATGTCATAAACTGTATATATGTATATGTGTGTATGTATATAAGTTTACATGCAATGTCAATTATTATTAAATCTTTTAATGTCTAGTTGTATATAAAGTAAGAATAATTTTACTACGAATAAATATGTGACAATTCAATTATTCATTTATATATATATATATATATATATATATATATATATATATGGTATTTATAATTTGGTAAATATAATTAGGTATTTATAATTTTGTAAAGTGTATATATATGTGTATGTGTGTGTGTATGCATATATATATATATATATATATATATATATATATATATGCATACACACACACATACACATATATATACACTTTACAAAATTATAAATACCTAAAAATTCTCGGAAACATTGCTTGTCATTCTGATTCCAAGATGCAACATATTCTTAGAACGGTAAAAAAAGATTCTTGCAGTGATTGTTTTTCCAAACACTAAATGAGATTAATGAAAAATTTCCGACATGGACTCGACTATTTGCACGAATGTATACACGAAACCTATATTATCGATAAAGTCATTTCAGACAAGAATCTTGAATGAAAATCTGAATTCTGGATACCAGATCTTTATATATTACTAAACTATCAAGTATTTATATATATTGCACAATTTTGGCAAAATGGCAGCCAGATAATTAGAAATGCACTCTATCTAGGCATGTTCCATTTGACGTCGCAATGCTCGTGATATCATTTCATCCTTGTTGTTCACCGAAAATTAACAAAGATAGATGACGCTCAGGAGCGTTGCGAAATGAAACACATCTTATATATAGATCCATATTCTGAATCTTCTTTTATCGATAAAAGTGCCTTTAAAAGTGGCTTATGGCCAACCAGAAAGCTTATAAGCCACTTTTAGAAGCACTTTTATCGATAAAAGAAGATTCAGAATATGGATCAATGTTTATGAAATAATTCCAAAGCTAAAATTATGCAAAGTTGCAAAGTTCGAATGCGCATGTGCTTGAATGTCATTTTAATCTTACATAAAAATAAAAAATAGTTTTATATTGAATAGTCAGACAATACAATATACAAAAATTAAAAGTGTAAATAAATACAATTGTTTCCACAGTTGATTCATAGTTAAACGATTTTTCGATCTAACCTTTACAAGAAACGCTGAAAAATGCGCAGTGACATGTATAAGTACCTGTAATCACCCATATCCTTAGATGGACTCTTTTTTATTTCGCCGTCCTCGCTTTGGTTATCGACATCCATAATTTCAGACATATATATCTTGGTGAGAAGCTAAACAATTCTAACCTGCACTTTGTGAAACACTGCGTTCAAAGCAGTTCTCATTTTTCCTGAATTCCGGCATAAAATCTTAGGGCCGCTTCGATCAAACTCCGATTAGCTTAGGCTGCGTTCCAAAATTCACTGCCAGTACTGAAAATCTATAGTTTACGTGACGTACACTATAGATTTTCAGTACTGGTAATGAATTTTGGAACACAGCCTCAATCGTTGATTAAAGGGTTGCCAATATGACAAAATAATTTAGTGGGACCAATTGTATTTCTAACAATATACAGAGAGAAGCCAATATTATTGTAGAAATACAGTTAGTGCGTTCGAAAATATGTTTGGTCAGTGTTGGGAAAAAAGATAAAGTTGGCAGTATTGAAAACCCTCAGTGCTGCGTTTCGTTTCTCCCACTGGGATCACTAGGATTAAAAAAATTTACTACTTGAGATATTAAAAGAGGTAAATAAGTAGTTAAATATATTTTATAATAATATGTTTAATAAGAAAAACGTATGTCGTACGTACGTCAAAAATATGAACTTTCAGCGCTAATTTATTTTCGGTAGCGTGGCCCCTCTCAGGTTTCTCTCTGATCACAGTTTACTAGAACTCTCAAGTCTCTCAATTAAACCACCTTAGAGAAAACGGACATAAATAGTGGCAATATAGGACCTCATTTTATGCGATTGATTGAAATACTTTCCTGATAGCACATGCGTGAAACATTGAACCTAATATTGGAGCGCAGATGAATAGTCGGCACGTTATTTTGAAGGGATTTAATAGTAATTGTGACGAATAATATATTGTATCGTATATATTAAAATATAAGATAGAAATATTTAAGATATATTAATTTTTTGGTAGTAATAAATATAAATGTAATATGAGATATGTGAATATATAGATATAAATAGAAACTAGATATAAATAACTTATGCTAGGTTATATTATAGCTACAGCTCTATTTTATGTTTATTATTGCATTTATTTTTTACAGGTGTGATAAATATACAACAATTTGTTACAATGTCTCATTTATTGGATAAAGTGGTAGATGTTGATATCGACGATTATGGAAGATTTAAATATATTTTAATCAATGTGCAAGATGATACTAACAAAATTAGTAAACAAATTGTTAGAGGAAATGCAAGAGCACAGTGGCATGGTAAGTTTGCTACATACAATTATATATCTTGCTGTATTAATATATCAAAATAATCAAAATAATTTAACATTATTGAAAAATTATTCTAATTAAAATAGAACTATTTTCCACACATCACATGATATCATTCGAATATTTTATACTCTTATACTGTAAATATACATTACAGATGTAATATACTGAGAATATTTCTATAACAGTATTCTATAACAATATTTCTATATCTACACATTTCTTTTGTTGTATATTATTTTTCATATATTCTCAGAATATACTTTGAATATCTCGTATTAATATATTCTTTCTCGTATATTTTCAGGATATTTTATAATATTGCATGTGTTTCTTTATTTTGAAACACGCGCTACGCGCGCCACCAAACTCGTACTTAATTTTTGATAAAATGGACATAAAGGACTGATATTAACATGAGTTCGAAAGTTTCTTCTTTTTTCTTTTTAGTTAGTTTAATTTATAATAACTGAGTAAGCAAAATGTTAGCAGGTTGGCAGCAGATTGGCAGCAAATTCGATCAGAATCCCACACTAGAATCGCAGCCATCTATGTCCACATTAAGCTTTTGTTTTGGCGACAGAATTTGTAAAACATATCCTGTCAACAAACTATCGGCAGAAACTGAACAGGATCTGCGCGTGCAATTTGATGTTAGGTTGTCAGCAGAAATCGAGCAGAATTTGCGCATACAACTTGATGGCAAATTGACAGCAAAAACTGCACAAGATTTGCGCTTACTTTTATTAATATTATATAAATGTAACAAAATTGATTATTACAGGTGCTAAATAACAATATTATCGGCAAGTTAATTACACTTTTCTTCTAAAATGACATATATGTCATATGTTATATCGTAATATATGTTAAGCGGCGTCTACAATGATATTTTAAGGAAACTTAAGGCGTAAGACTTAAGAAATTGACCAATCACAGTTAATCATTAAGAGAATACTCGACTGTGATTGGTCAATTTATTGAGTTACAGCTTTAATTCATTAATTCTACTGCCATTATAGACGACGGCTTAATATATGTTATATCATAGTTATATCTCATATAGCGAAGGACTAATTCAATTTAATTAAATTAATAATAAAGTAAATGTGTGATAAAAATAAATGTAACTTGTAAAACTTGAGATGTAATTTATTTAGAATTAAATTTTTGTTTTATGCCTCAAATAGGCAGTACCCCTAGCGAAAATAAAAATATCGGAGCATAAGTCGAATGTAAGGAAAAAGTAACAGAAGTGTTAAACGCTTCATTTACGCTTCGGCGTTTCAATTTATGCTTTTTAAAAGCTTCGTTTACACTTCTGTTATTCTTTCCTTACATTCGACTTACGCTCCGATATTCATTTTCGCTAGGACATAAATTTTCCATTTATCATATTGATTCTAATCAGTTTAATATCTGAATCTCATCTGCTCATATCAGATATCAGAAATTAAAGTGATAATTACTATATTTTTAGTCTTTTATTCATATTCGCGACTTTATATATATTTCTGATAGAAATTAGATTACGAGAAAGTACAGTTCACGTAGCGATAAGTGAAGGAACTATCGAATCATGTAAATCCTGTTCTGTTTCTGTCGTCAATCTGCTATCAGAGAGTGTGTACGCAGATCCTGCTCGATTTTTGTTATCAATTTGCTATCAAATTGCGCCTCACAGATCCTGTTAAATTACTGCTATCAATCTGGCGTTAGTTATATCTGCAGGCTTTACTCGATTTCTGCCGAGAATTTGACATCAAATTTCATTGCGCAGATCCTGCTCGGTTTCTGCTGACAATCTGACATTAAACTGTTTTGCGCAGGTCCTGCTCTGTTTCTGTCGCTAATCTTCTATAATAATTTTATACTTCTGTTCGATTTCTGCCAACAATTTGACATCAAATTGCATCAGATTTTGCTCGATTTCTGCAACCAATCTGATATCAAACTGTGTTGCGCAGATCTTGCTCGATTTCTGCCATCAATCTGCTATGATAATTTTAAACAAATCCTGTTCAGTTTCTGCTATCAAATTATGTCAGCAGGTTTTGTAACATTTCTGCTGACATTCTGTTATTATTATTTGATATAACAAATTTTTTATACAATCTGCAATTTTACTGTCGACAAAAATTTGTAGCAAAAATTGATAAAATCTGTTTGAACAGACTTTGCTGACAGGATTTTCTTTTTTTTGTTTTTAATTTTTTTAATTTAAACATTTTTTTATTTTTTTATTTTTTTTAATTTCTTGTTTTTTTTGTTTTTAATTTTTATCTTTTTAATATTTTAATTGTTTTTCGTTATATATATATATATATATATATATATATATATATATATATATAAACGATTATACTAAATTAAGAATTCAGAACCATCTCCACTTATTCCCACTTTTATTATATGTATATATATTCATATACCCATACAGCACAGGTAGATCCTGAGAGTATGTACTCAGTATATCGCAAACGTAGATTGTGTATATCACATTAATATTCGATATACGTACTATGATATTTTGAAAATGTACGGAAGATGTCCCTATGTCTGCCTTAGAAACCTACTCAGTATATACTCAGAATATTTTTTGATACATTGTGAATATATTTTTAAAATATTTTAAGCATATTTTTACTTTAATAAATTATATATGAATATAGAAAACAGTTGGATTATATGTAGAATAAAAAATATATTCTTCATGTAAAAAATAAATAAAAATGTGAAATTATTTATTTTATAAACAAAGCTTCGGACAAAAATGTTATTTCTAATAGTATATGCCGATATATATTTTAAAATTAAATCAGTTATTAAGTCAGTTTATTATAAATTAAATTGACTAAAAGGAAAAAAGAAGAAACTCTGGAACTCATGTTAGTACCAGTCCTTTATGTCCATTTCATCAAAAATTAAGTATGAGTTTGGCGCGCGTAGCGGCAAAATGAAGAAACACATGCAATATTATAGAAACTCCTAAAAATGTACGAGAAAGAATATACTAATACGAGATTCAAAGTATATTCTAAGAATATATATGACAAATAATACACAACAAAAGATGTTATGGGAATATTCTCAGTATATTACATCTGTATATTTACAGTATGAATGTAGAATATTCGAATGATATCATGTGCTGTGTGGGATATATATATATATATATATATATATATATATATATATATATCTGGATTAATGCTATATAATGAGCAATATAGCATTAATATTTATGAATTTATTATTTACAGATTTGAAAATGTAATTTGCATTTTGATATATTTTTATTGTAAATGAAAAAATAATATACAGTAATAATATTTTTATATATGATCATATTATATACATATGATTATCATCTTATTTTGAAAATTTTATTATTGTGATGGATTTTTATTAGTTATAATAATTTCTTATTTTTTATAAGATTGTGAACAGTAGTCAATACAATTTTTTTCTTGAATTAAAAAAATATAATTAGGGTGAAATGTTCCATCATCACTGAATGGAATATTAATGATAAAATTGATATATTTAAAATTTACATAAAATTTATAAGAAATTATGTATATATCTTTTCTATAATTTTCATATTAATTATATGTGTATGTATAAATCAAAATCTTGATTTTTAATTATGTTTAAATTAAATTTAATTAGTTAATAACTATCCCAAACTAATATGATCAAATGAAAATATTAAGAGAAATAAAAATCTTAATCAATTAACTTAATTGACGATTAATTTATCAAATAATACGTGCATTTTGTCAATACTATTTTGATTACTATAGTTAATTTTATTTAAATATACTTAAAAGTTTTATTTCAATTCTCAAAACTATTTATTTAATTGCTAAAACATTTGATGTTTATTAAGATAATTGGATTAAAATACTTTTTCTTATTACAATTCTTTTAATATTTCTGATCTCTTATTGTAATATTAAATTTTAATATTTGAATATAAAAATGTGAACTATTTTGTACTATACTATATTCAAATAAATTTACTATACTATATTCAAATAAATTTATTTTGCAAATTTGTAAAATATATAAAAAAATTTTTCTTCATGCAAATTTTTAAATACATGTATGCTATATATACAGGGTGAATCAAAAGTATGTGTTAAAAATTTGTGAGCATGTTTCTGGAAAAAGAAGAACAAAAGTACATACGAACGTATGGTCGCAAATTTCATTATCGAAATAGTGGACATAAATTAGTAGTATCAAATAATGATTTATTTGATCGTTTACAGTTTTGTTGTTCTTTACAAGAGATGTTTTACGTGTTCTTTATCATTTTCAATACATGCCTGAGCACGACGTCTACATGACTGGCGCACTTGTTCGAAAACAGGATTTTCACGGACTATCTCGCAAGCATTATGGACACGTGTCCATAGGTCATCTTCATTATTAACTGGTGTTTGATAAATGACGTTCTTCAAATAACCCCGCAAATAAAAATCTAGAGGAATTAGATCTGGTGATCTCGGTGGCCATGACACTGGGCCATCAATCTACCACGTTCAATCTATCGCTCAGGGTAATGTCGATTGAGATTATTTCTGACGCTTCGTGAAAAATATGACGAAAAATTAACAATGAAAATGATCTATGGACATAATGCTTGATAGTCCGTGGAAATCCTGGTGTTTTCGAATAAATGCGTCAGTCATGTAGACGTGCTCAAGCATGTATTGAAAATGATGGAGGACACATAGAGCATCTTTTGTAAAGAACAACAAAATTGTAAACGTTCGAATAAATCATTATTTGATACTGCTAATTTATGTCCATTATTTCGATAACGAAGCATTTGCGATCATACGTTCATATGAATATTTGTTCTTCTTTTTGGTAAATGTTTACTTTAGGTTACACAGCTCAAAAAATTTTTATTTTCACACATGTTGTAGAGGATACATTCTTAAGTAATACATCGTTTGAATTTTGCGGCGGTCTCTTTTCGTTCCTGAGATATGCACTTTTGAAGTTTCATACTTTTATGGCATCTTTTCGTTATATTTATGCGTTTACATTTTTCGTTTACATTTGCTCATCACGGTTTCATATTATATTTTACTTGCGTGTTTATATTTTTTTGTTTACGTTTGCTCGTCTCTTCCATGTCGCTAAGCTATAGAATTATTGTTGAGTTTCGCTAAATAAAAATTGTACTTTTTATTTTATCTAAACTTTTAATAAATGTTTGTATACAACTTCTTTCGTTTTGCAAAGTACATACGTGAACACCGCATGTTCGTTCCCCCCCCCCCCCCACGGGGGGACTCCACTTTAGGAAGATATAACCTAATCCAACCCGAGTCTGAAGTGTGAACTATATCTGGCTTCGCATAGAAAGTTGCAAACTTATATAAACTCATGAACCATATGAACCATGTGAAGCAAAATATTATATATCAAGGTATTTCTCATACTTCAGACACAGGTTGAGTTAGATTATATCTTGCGAAAGTGGAGCTCCCCGTAAGGAGGGCGGAATACACAGTCCGCGCATGTACTTTGCAAGACAAAGCAAAGTTTACAAATACATATGTATATTCTATTAAATATATTTCTTCTTAAACATATATGATATGGTAAAATTGTATTCTATTTATGAAACTTTTTTTCTTAATAACTATTTAATAAATAATAAGGCTAAAACTTTCTGAAAGTTATTCAGAAAGATGACCTCGGTAAATGTAAACAGAAAAATATAAAC
Source organism: Camponotus floridanus (assembly GCF_003227725.1). Lineage (NCBI taxonomy): Eukaryota > Metazoa > Arthropoda > Insecta > Hymenoptera > Formicidae > Camponotus > Camponotus floridanus. The sequence goes on along the minus strand of NW_020229425.1, from coordinate 88,218 downwards.
ATATTTAGAATGTAACGAAAAGATACAAGTATAAAATTTTAAAATTGCATATTTGAGAAACGAAGAGAAACCGCCACAAAATTCAAACGGTATATTACTTAGGAATGTATCTTTTACAACATATGTGAAAATAAAAATTTTTCGAGCTGTGTAATCTAAACATTTACCTTCTTTTTTATCCAGGAACACGTTCACAAATTTTTAATACATACTTTTGACTCACCTTGTATATATATATACATATATACTATATATATATATATATATATATATATATATATAATATTTTTAATTTATGATAATTCAGATTATGGATAATTATTTATCCAAAAGTAAAAAGAATTACTGGTACATTTTATAGTCTAAAAGAATAATTATATATAAAAAATTAATTTATTTTGAAATATAGTAGAAGAAAAAATTCATATAATTTTTATTGACTTTACAATTGATGAAACAATATGGCTGCAATACGAACAGAAATCTCTTACAACAAAGTCAAATTATAAAAGGACATACCATTAAAAATTTCTATCTAGTAATAATTGGACATACATATAATCTATATATTTATTATTATAATATAAAATGTATATTTCGTCTTCTTTTTTTTGGAAAAATGTAATTGATATTTTTAATTTAGTATAATATTTTCTTTTTCTGGAAAAATATAATTGATTTTTTAAATTTGATATAATATTTTATATATAGATATTTTTTTTCTAAATAAGATCATACATATAATTTTTTTTCATATATAAGAGTGAACACATATGTTTTACTCATTCCTTATTTTTGAAATTAATGAACATAAAATTTTATTATAAAATTAAGATGGCAGTAGGAAGTCTTTCATATCCCGAAAAAAAAGTTTATAGATAATTATATACAATTAGATAAATTTATATATAATTATATATATTAAGATCTATTTATACTATCATTTATATATTATTTTATATTGTTTTGTCAAGATATTTGTAACTCTGTATCGAATTATGCAAAATTATACTAGAATTCTTGCTTGAGTATTATACTCGATATAATTTTACATAATTTGACATGAAATTGCAAATATTTTAATAAAATTACATATAAATAATAATGTAAATAGATTTTATTATTTATTATTACATATAATTTAATATAATTATATAAATCTATATATAATTGCACCAATTTGATATAGTTACATATATACATATATTTATACAATTGTATACAATTGTATACAATTGAGCCGATAAAGATTTCTAATTTAATTCTATTTAAAAATATATAATTTTTCCTAATCATATATACATATATATGATCACTAATTCGTTCGTTTACCGCTATGTCACGCATTTCTCTCGTATTTAATTACGAGAATTATATAAAGTTTGCAAAGGGTGACAAAATATTTTGCTTCAATTTAATTTCTGATACAAGTTCTTCAGTGGAGAAACTTCAGATTTCAGATATTAAATTGATTTTATAAGTTGGACAAATAAATGTCCGGTGAATAAATAAAAATGATCAGTTCATCATATATTTAAGGTGTAAAATTCAATTTATATAAAAATACAATTTTTAATTTTATGTGAAATAGATAGATAAGTTATATTATTATTTAATTATGTTGAGATAGGTATTTTATATATCATAAAGAATGCATAATGCAATCTAATTATATATAATTAAAAACAATTATATATATATATATATATATATATATATATATGATTATATATAGTATATAAGATCAAGCCAAAATCCATACAAAATTATATTATATATAATTAGACATAAACTTTTTTTCTCGGGATATTAGATGTAGGAAGATGTAGACACAAAAAGTTTAAAGCAACTTTACTTTTAGGCGATTTTACGTAATTAGCAATAATTAGTTCCTTAGTAGATTATGAGAATATGTATATTATATTAACATTATCCAGTGACGTATATATAAATATATAGGAATATATCTCTTGGCAAGATTTTTTTTCTCTCAAAAATTTTGCAGAGTTTCTATTTATCATTAGACATTTTCAATAAAATTTATGTTTTTATTTTATTTTCTACTTTTTATTTTCTAAATTTCTTAAATTAATATCTAAATACGATTCTAATAATTTGCAATTTCACATATTTAATCACACAGTAATAATATTTATATAAGTGTCTTTTTATCGAGAGCAATTCAATTTTATTATAATGCGCCACAATACATGGTGCATAACTTTTCATGCGTTTAATTCAACAATTCACAAATTATGATCATCTAACTATAATTGCGCTCTGTAAAATTTTCTTCATGAAAAATATAATAAATTATTTATTTATAAAATTTTATAAATTATTTTGTTTTTCAAAAGTAATCTGAAATCTAACTTCTGAATCCGCATTTTTATTTTCTTCAAAATATGTGAAATCCGCATTATTTTTGCAGCCATCATTTTGTGAGAATCTGCAAGATCTATTCGTTTTCCTATTTGTGCAATTTTTACAAGATATATTTTTCTCCAAAATAATAAGAGAAATTACAATGATGATATAAATAGATATCATCACTTAAATGATATTTTAAGATTTTGACTCATTTCTTTACTAAGAAGCTCTTCTGAAACAACACCAAACTCTTTGAATAGTAACGCTGAGTCTGCATGTCTTATGATTCGAATTCTTCGTATCGCTACTTTTTTTGACAGACGACCGCGACATCGTGTCGCCTCGTTGCGCCCTTTCTCAGGTACTGTCACTTTCTTCACAATGTTCTATCAAGTCCACATCAGTCACTCTCGATTCCTTCTCCTGCTCTTTAATAACTTCTAATTTATTTTCCTTAGTCCTGTGATTATTGCTATCCTGTTTGTTTCCTGTTTGTTTCCTCTCCGTAATCTCATTTATATTCTTTTCAAATTGTTTCGGTGGTTCTCGAATAGGAGATGGGAATCCTACGAGGTCTGGATCTGTATTACTGTGCATGAGAACGAACGGTAGTTTCAAAGAAACTTCACCGCCCATTGCCGAGATCAACAATTTGACCTTAAAATAAATATTAAGTTAGGATCTTTTATGAAATTTTATTTTCATACTATTTGACTCATATAATATAATGTGACAGATTATTATAAATATGAATTAAATAAATGTAAATTCGAGAGAATTAATTGATTTAAAAAAATAAAGAATCATATGGCTTTAATGAGAAAACTACAATTTAAATTCTCTGGGGCTAATAAGAGATCAATATGATAATATTGCATATTTTATAAAAAATTAATTTCTATTGAAACTAATTGTATATAAGATAATTTTTTGAGATGATGTGATACTAAATAGTTAAAATAACCTTATTTTTAATAAATCTTTTTCATGTAGAAATAGATTTAAAAGAGTTCTGAAGTGTATAAGATCAGGTTACACCAACATTATTTTGGAGATTTAAATAAGATTTAAATATCTATCTATTTCTTTATCTTTTTTTCTAAATAAATATAATATTTAAGTTTCGCTTAAATAATATTAGTGCAATCGGATCTAAAAACAATCGCCCGGTAAGCGACAGATTTAAGTTCGATTTCCGATCTAGCCATTATGATATATTTTTCTAGCCTATATTTTTTTAGGATAAGAATTTAAAGTTGAATCTCTCAATGAAATTACTTTAATTACTATCACGTACAAAAAAATGTGTGCCCTATGCTCAACCATTCATTTTTTAAATTTCAAGAATAATTAATTTTCTATGAAACTTATGCATTATCATTGTGGTTAACTCTTATTGGCCATAATATAAATTGTGATTTATTTTTACTACATATGTTATTGCACATGTTATATATGTAATTTATTATATGCTCTTTTGCAATAATTCAATTTTTTGGGCTGTTAGCCTTAAAATAAATGTGCTTAATGATTTTGATTATTTCTTATCTTTTCATATATTTAAAAAGTTACCTTTACATAATAAGATACGTAAATGGCAAAGACATTCCTATCATCGGTTCCATTCCCAGGACAAAGAACAGTTGATGCCAAAGTTGCTCCAGTTTTCGTGTAGCTGTCTTCTAAGGCGATCCAATTTTTGGTTGAACCTTTAATAGGCCTGAGAGTATAAGATTTTTTCAAAGTACTACCTGGACCGACGGGACAGCCTTCTTGCGAAGACACAAGGGCCACAACATTCTTAAATTTGCCATTGCTGAACATACAAACATCCACATGTTGTACAACAAATACCTGAAAGGAAACATTTTGTTGTATAAATATGTACAAGAAAGTTGTCGATATATACAAGGAATATATTCTTCACTTAAAAAGAAGAAAAGAATATATATTAATTAAATATCTTTATTAATTAAAATATATTATTCAAAATAATTTGGAGAGAGAGAGAGAGAGAGAGAGAGAGAGAGAGAGAGAGAGAGAGAGAGATGTATGTACATATATGCGTATATATAAACTTGCCTAGTTGAGAGAATTAAATTATTGAGGTGATGTGTGATTTTTGGAAAAGTAGCTGACTTATAAAGTTTCAAATTCAAGTTATAGAAAATTGTGGATGGTTATAATTACGGAAAGAGTCTACGTAATACAATACAAAGATGTTTATTAAAAATTGAATACTAAGAAATTTAAAAAAAATAACAAAAGCTTAAGGTAAAATTGATCAAGAATCAAGAAACAAGCAAAAGAAAAATTACAAAATAGCATCTATAAAAATTTGAGAATAAAAAAAATAAAGAAAAGAAAAATAAAATGTTATATAGAAGTCGGAAATCCGTTATTAAATGAAAAAAGATTTAACAAGACTGATTATCTAAAATTATAACATAATATCTTATTAGTATCTTATATTAAACGGAAATTTATTAAAGAAAAAAAAGAGATTTTTAATGAAATTTTAATAATTAATTATAATATTTTAATAATAATATTTTAATAATAATTGAATTATTTTAATAATTTTAAGTTATTTTAAATTATTTTAATAATAATTAAATTGATTAAGTTCTTAATAAATAACTTATGTCCACTATATACGTTGTCCACAAATTACGATTGAAATTTTAATGACATATTCCTAGGACGACAATTTTAATATGAAAATGTCAAGGCTACAAAAGTTTTTGAGTTATAAGCGATTAAAGTTTGCCAACGATATTCCATAGAACTCGCGCGTTCAAATTCCTAATTACACGTGTACCAATTTGTCATCTGTTATTAATTTTTTCATGTCAGATGATTGAATTAATATTGATTTTTGCTACACAATTGATTTTGTAAATTTTATTTTATAATGATAATAGATTAACTTTTATAAATAATTCTTTGATTTTAAAAAGAAATATATCTTATTTTTCAAATCGGATGTCAATCCTGTTCGATTTCTGCTAGTATCCTGTTATCAAATTAGGTCAGTAGGTTTTGCAGCATTCTGTTATCATTATCTGTTATAACAGATTTTGCATACCAGTCTTTCTGTTGACAATAAGCAGATATTTGTCGAAATCTGTTAGAACAGATTTGACTGACTGGGTATTCTATTTAAATGGTAAAGAGTCTGCTCGATTTCTGCCGTCAATCTAGTGTCGAATTACGCGCGCGCAGATTCTGTTTGGTTTTTGCTGCCAATTTGACATCAAGACATCAAATTTTACTCGATTTCTACTGCCAATTTACTGTCGGGTTATGTCAGCAAACTTTGTCAGCAAAACGCAGGCTTAATTTGGACACAATTGATGCCAATCTATTCTAAATTTCTGATTGAATTTATTGTCAATCATCGGCTGACATTTTTATTTACTAGATACATATTGAAGATTGAAAATTGAAATTTGATTATTTATAACAAAAAAAAGCTAAAACTTTTTTATCTTGATTGGTCAAATTTCAATATTCAATGCCAATAGTCTGATATAAGCTTTAAACTTGTGACTTATCAGCAGAGCCTATTTACAATAGATCTGATGCCAGAAACCACAGAACAGGATTTGCATTTCCTAATCACTTAAATGGAATAATAATGTAAATGTAGATCTATTTAAAAGCTTTTAATATTTGATTTGATAGTTTCTTCGCAAGTGCACTTAAACAGGCATATACGTATATAAAGTGTTCAGAAATATCAAACTTTGAAAAACAAACACATAGATAGAATTAAAGTTCGATATTGATTTGGAACTTTCTATGCGAAATGAAATCTATTTTATATTGATGCTTTCGCAATATGAGATTTAAAATTGTGTGTGCGTGTGTGTGGTTTCATATAAATCTAATTTTTTGCGTAAAGTGAGACTTACTTTATTTAACACTGTATTTAACTTCAAAATAGATATTAAAAAGAGAATTAGTTTTCAAACACCGAACATGGAATATGAATATATGAATATAGAATATAAATCTCGATTTGCGTGCAAGCTCAGAACTATAGAACTATACAATACTATATGTCTCACATTTTTATTTTTCTATTTTCTATTTACTTTAAGAAATATAATGTTGTTGAATAATATCTTTTACATGATGTAAATATTTATGATAAATATTTATCGTAATATCAAGAAAAGAAAGATAATTTTTTTATAATCTTTATGCAATTTGTTATAAATAAGAGACATTATAAATTATAATATATAATAAAATATTTAAATTATTAAGTTATTATATATTAATTTAAACTTAATAATTTACTGTATATATTCATTAAATTTGCACACACATGTCATATAAGCAACAGCATTTTTGCTAAGATGCTAAAGCAGTCTCGTTGAGATCAAGTGTACCCATGGGATGTGAACGTTCTAACAAGCTTAGTAACTTCACAAAATTAATTAACATGAAGACTGAATTAATGGTACGAATAAACATTTCTCGAATAATTAATAGATAAGGCTATTTGACATAAGTAATACAAATAAAAAAATGTCCTACTAACTTTTGACTAATGTAATTATTTCAAAAATATCATATTTACATAAATTTATTAGGCAAGCAAAAGACTCGGTTTCGATTCCTGACTTTAACTTGATTCAATGATTTCGCTCTTTACAAGATTCATAAATAGTTATTTATTTAATGAAAACACAGTTTTGATTACAAATGAGTCCAAATATAATATTGTTTGAAACAATCAGTTCCACAGAGATTATCACAATATTCATATTCATATTTTGACTCTTTTATTTTTTCACTGACTAGCTACAAATCATCCTATCTTTGTTTTTTTTTCTTTTTATCAAGCTTAAGAGCTCAGATTAAATAAGAGAAAGAAAATACCTATCAATAAATATTTTTGGATATTCTTTTGTACTTGTTCTTCTTCCAATTGATTTTTATATGATTGATAATTTTACTGATCAATTAAAAAATGACTTCTAAAGTCATCAATAGGATTTCATTTTCGTAAAGTTTAAATTTTAGAAGAAAAATGAAAAAATAATAAATAAAAAACATTAAAAAATGCGACATCGCGATTATTTAAAAATTTATACATATTAAATTTATACATATACATATTTGTTAATGTCTTTAAAAAAAAATCTTAAAACGTACATCTGTCTCAAAAAAATAAATAAACGATAAAAAAAATAAACGATAAAATAAAAAATAAATAAAATAGAAAATAAACAAAATATTTATATTTTATCTTATTCAAAATAATTTACAGAATACATTCCATAAAAAACTATGCTTAATTCTTGTTACTTAAAACAGCTCTGTTCGTTCGAAATAAAAATGAATGTGATTATATAAAATCCTAATTTTATACCTTTATCCTTCTTACGGATTTGCTGCTATTGTTGCTGATATTGATATGAACAGTAATTGAGTCTCCATGAGCGTAAATCGCATGATCTAGTCTTGCTTCCAATCCAATACGACCGTCACTTAATAGAAATGGCTTTTCCACCGCTGCACGTGGTCCTATATTTTCTGCAAAATTAGAAACAACATTGCTGCATTCATTACGATTTATATTGGGCATTTGTAATAGATGTATAGATGCAATGATAAATAAGTTTATCAATGGAAATTTATTAAAGTGTTTCAGTAGATTTGCTAGAAATCAAACTAGAAATATGTGTTATTTGAAATGTTGGAATCTCTTAAGTTCTGTTTTGTAAGAAGTTTAAGGATATAATTATAGAATTATATTACAAGACTTGCTATAAATTTTAAGACAAATAAGAGTAACTACCCAGATAGCCAAGCTTGAATGACATATTCAGCAAACAAATGCATCGCATGTATTATTATATATTTGCAGTATACTTGCTGACATCGAGATAGAATGCGTTACGAATGCAGCTATATGTCTGCTTCTACATGCAATCAATTAACGAAGCAAATGGTCTGCAATATTGATATTACGTTGTCTACAACATGTCAGCAATATGCTGACATGTTGCAATTAATTTGTTGTTATTAGCACATGAATTCATGTGAGTTCAACGTAACAGACATAATGCTGTCTCACCTTGTCTCTAGTTTGTTAAAATTAGTTGCTTCAACAATTATTGGCAACATGACAGCAACCTCATTGCATTTGGCTATCTGGGTAGACAACTAACCATCATCCTCGATGATTTCATTTTCTGCAAACTCCACTCTTGTTCCTTGAATTTTCGAACCGATCGATGGCACTTGAGTTAGAGGCACGCTGTACATAGTAGTCGAGGGTAAAGCTGGCTTCGCGATTCGCTGGATTACCCGAATACCCATTTTGACCGTGGTTTTACGGTGCAATTTCTCATCTGCCCGCTCCGCTAAAATCCGCCACATGAAATGTTAACGATGCGTGGAAATAAGGGTGAAAACTATGTTAAAGTGCCAAGTCCACAAATTCATTCTTAGAAATAATTGAGCAAATTTTTTCGGAAAAAGACTTTGCTTCCAAATCTATGTTATAAATTGAAAGCTGATATTTTATGAGCTGTTTTCTTTTTTTAAAAATCAACGATCTTGTTTTATGAAAACTGAGAATTATATGATTAATAGGATGGAAATTGAGGTAAAAATTGATCTATTTATTTAAAAAAAAAGTTATAATAGATATGTATAGCAAAAAATGTGAGAAACTCTTAAAAAATAATAATAACATAAAAATAATTTAAGTTGGTTTTCTAATGTTTATCGATATAAATCGAAAATATATCGATATATAATTTATATTATATATAATATTATACAATAATAATTTGTCACAACAAAATATTGTGATTTTTAAGCGGTTCAATTATAATATATAAGTGAAAGGAAAATCATTACAAATGATTCTGAAAACCGATAAAATATATATCAATGATTTTTTTATATTGAAATCAGATTATTGTCATTTTTTCAAAATACTTTGTTTTTATGACTTGAACTATATATGAAATTATCCTTAAGTAACTATAAGCAAAATTTTATTTTTTGTATTGAAAACATTTTATTAAAACTAAAGTTTAATAAACAAAAATAAGTAGTAGCAAAAGTAATAAGTAGTAAAAATATAATTTACATAAATATTTCACATTATTTTATTTGTTAACATTCTCCAATCACATTTTATTACCATGCTTTATCAAGGGACACGATAGTATCTCGCACCAAGTTCATGCAAAGCATTAGCGTGCATATAGGCACTCCGTGTATCTATACGCGAGTCGGACAATTGAGAGAGTAACTTTTATCGGATTTCAATAACGACTGAACGGATTGAATTCTTACTAGCCTTAAGACAGAGCGAGTTTAAATTGTATAAAAAAAGTATCTATATTTTTTTTGCTGCGTGATCTATAAACGGAGATATCATAACGTAAAATCGAAATATGAAAATTTTCAATTGAGAAACATCTTTATCATCATCATCATCATCATCATCATCAACGCACATGTACACATAGAAAGAGAAAACGTACATTTCCTACTCTCGATAAAAGATTGCGCTAGCAATGTTTTGCGATATTAATGACATGTGTCATTAGTGACATGTATCATTAACTGCATTTTGAATAGTGATAAGTAATAAAGTGCAAGTTAAATAATAAATAATTAAATTATTAATTAAAAATTTGTAAGAGTAAGATAAATAAATATATCTATTTTACAAGAAAATATAAATATATATAACATATAGTAATATATATAGATATACATACATATATATGTGTGTGTGTGTGTGTGTGTGTGTGTGTGTGTGTGTATACATATATATACCTATATATATATATATATATATATATATATATATATATATATTTTATAACAGTTTTTTTAATTAATTTTTTTTACTTTTTTGTTTTATATTAATTTTCAGTTTTCAATTTTTAAATAAATTTTTAATTTTTTAATATTATTATTTTTGAAAATTAAAACTATTTTGTATAGCAATGTTTTCAATTAAAATATTTCTATTTAATTTGTATAAGTTTTCTTCCTTGTATTTATATTTATCTTGTACAAATTTTTAATCTTAGTTGGTGCAATTTTTTTATATCACTATTTTTGTAGACAATATGACTATTTTTGTAGACAGTTGAATACAATTAGTGCATGAACTTGGCCCTTTTGTACTTTTTTTTAAAATGTTTGTTTCTGTTCTTCGATCAAAGTAAATTTATCAAAACCAGAGTAAAAATAAAACTTAAGAAAAATAGCAGCTATTTTTTACTCACCAATGTAAGCTTTGACATCATAGCTGGTACCTATAGGTGCTCCATTGTATTCCTTAGCTGGTACCAATTGCACAGATGGTGGGGCTAATGATGTGATTTCCATTGTGAATGCGTGGGCATTGGGTCCTAATCTTTTAACAAGTGCTTCCTAAAAAAAGATCTCGATTTAATGTACAGAAAATCATGTCTTATTTTAAATGTTCATAAAAATATTTTAAAAAGCTAGTTTAAAAAAAAAGTTTTAAGCAAGTAAATTTTCTCTTCTTTATTTATAACATTTAAACATTTTAAAAAAGCAAAAATATTTTTAATAAAGTATATGTATTTCAAATAACATACGAGGGCTGTATGATAAGTACGTGTTAGGAAAGGAAAACGCATTTTTAAAAAATTTTTTTATTTATTTCTCAATAGTCTCCTTTCAGCTTGATACACTTAGTCCTGTGATATTTCAACTTTTTTAAGCCATCCAAAAAATATGATTTGTCAAACTCCGCAAAATAGGCCTCTGTTTCGGCGATGACTTCCTCATTTGATGTGAACCACTTTCCGCCAAGCCATTTTTTCATGTTTGGAAACAAAAAGAAATCGCAGGGGGCCAAATTTGAAGAACAGGGTGGATGAGGCAACAATTCGTAGCGTAATTCGATCAGTTTTGTTGTGGCGATTGCGTACGAATGAGTTGGTGCGTTATCATGGTGAAAGAGCACTTTTTTCTTCGCCAAATGAGGCCGTTTTCTTATCAATTCAGTGTCGAATCGGCCCAATAAATCAACATAGTACTGCCCCGTGATTGTCTTTCCCTTCTCCAAATAGTCAGTGAAGATGATGCCTCGCGAATCTCAAAAAACGGTAACCATTTCCAACTTTTCCGGCTGTTGAATCATTTTCTTTGGAGCAGATTCGCCGAGTGAAGTCCACTGATTTGACTGTTTTTTCATTTCTGGCGTGTATTGATGAATCCATGTTTTGTCAACAGTTATGAAACGCCGCAGAAACTCTTTTCTTGCGTTTAAACATGTCCAAACAGTGCTCCGAAATTGTCATGCGATTTCGTTTTTGTTCCACTGTGAGCAAACACAGCATCCATCTCGCTGATAGCTTTCTTATGCCCAATTTTTCGAGTGGGATATTTTGTACGCTTTCAATTGAGATGTTTACAATGTCAGCAATCTTTCTGATCTTCATCCGGCAGTCTGCTAACACGATATCATGGATTTTGTTGACCACATTCTCCATAGTCACTTCAATCGGACGGCCTGAACGTTCTTCAATAAAAACAAATATTCGGCCATGCTTGAATTCATTGAATCAATATCTAAAAGTAGTCATTGAATGTGCATGGTCCTTATAAACAGCATGCAACTTCATTTTGATTTCCTCACACGTCTTCCCATCCAAAAAAAGGAATCGAATCATTGACCATATTACTCTTTTTTCATAGTTACAAACAAATACAAACTTGCCTACTTTCAACAGCTATCAAAACAAAACTACTCGATAAATCTATCTAAAATTTTGACAGGCGACGTTTGAAAGATGGCATTAAATGATGGTATACAGATTTTGAGTCAGTGGTGCTATCAGTCATTAAACACATACAGCCCTCGTATATATAGAAAAACAAATATTACTACACTTTGATATTTATTGATAGAAATTTTATAAAATTTATGTTAAATATCATAACACAATTTTCATAAATGCATTGTCGCTCTTATTCGTTTCTGATGAGTGAATATTTGAGAAAGCTGATTTATATTTACAAACGCATACTACTAAATATGCTATTCTAAATATTATTTCTACTCAAAATATTATCAAAATCGAGTAATTATCATTTAATTACTTGCGGTTAATTGAACAAATTTTATATATATATATATATATTGCGACGTTAATTTTCTAATCCTCGGGGTGTTGATAGAAAGGATGAGAGGGAGCGAAACATCATCAAAACACAAGAAAAGAATACTCGCGCTCGGAGGAACAGAGACGAAGCGTGTTCCGCGCGAGCCGCGGTGAAGGCCGTATCGAAATCTCAAAATTGGCCGCCAGGTCTTTCACGTATCAATTCGCGAAATGATAAAATAACGCGACAAACTCTTGCCTTATTCGCCACGGGCTGACTAGCTCATCTAACGATAGAGGGGCAGGGTCTATGGAAAAGGATGTTATAATTATTTTATATGAGGCTTCACGAAAATGGAGAATTCGAGCACGACAGAATCTAACATTCACGAAAGGCCGACACTCAAATAATTTACGCAGACATAGTATAGAGAAATATAACAAATTTATTTAAAAAGAAAAAAAAAAATATATATATATATATATATATATATATATATTCCAATTAATTAAACATATTCCATTAATATTTTAATAAAGTTATAAATTATGATATAATATAAATTTAAAAAAATATAGGAAATTGACCGAAAATAATTTGAAAATACTTAACGGTAAAATTAGAATTTTTGATTCTGTACGAGCGCGCATAAATGTATACAAATATTTATTAATTCTTATTATTATATTATAGGATGTATGTGTATAGTTTTTTTATTTTGCATTTTGCATAATTAGATTAACAAAGAGATTTTTTAACAAAGAAATTTTAACAAAGAAATTTTTCGACGTAAAAAAAAAAGAAGATATATTAATTGTGTTTTTTGAAAATATTTTATTCTGTTTTAAAATAAGGTTAATTGCAATTTATATATTTGGTCTAAATTGGCTGTCATGGAGAAGAATGTAATGCTATACACGTGGCGCGTTAACATTCAATATAAATCGAAATATTTTTCCCTAAAATTTTATATATTTGGCGAAACAAATAATTTTTATCAGCATTACTTTTTACATTTTCGCATATTTAATGCTGTATATTCGTTCTCCATAATCGATGGTGTGATTGTTCTTTAAAATTTTATTGTAATCTCCTGATGTATCGTTTTACATTAGGTATTGAATACAATCATATATTTTCGACATTTATCTGAAAAACGCTTGAAATGCATGTCGAGTGAGACATTTCTGCGCGAGTCGCGTTTATTTTTGAATCGATCTTCGAAAGTTATCTTGTATATTGCACGTATTAAATATAAAGCATATATATATAATAACATATAAAGCATATATTGTCTTTTAGAATTATATTCACTATTAATGCTTGCGTAAGAAGGATACAATAAATAATTACCACGGAAAGACTTGTGAGAACTTTTTCGTTAGGTCAGGGTCAAGGGCATATTTCCGCGAGAACAGTTTTGCTGCGTATTTAAGATTTTGCTGAGGATTTCAGATTTTCCTTGGTCAGGGTTAACTATATTTTCCACTTTCTCGAAAGCTCTTTCTGTCAGTTTTAGTATTGATCGATAATATGCAATTTTATCATAACTTACTTTCACATAACAGTATAATCGTGAATTGTTTTAAAGAAAAATGAAAACGCAAAAAATACGAATTATAATATGCACATATAATATATATATATATATATATATATATACACTTCTATTTTACTCTCTCTATTTACAAATATATATTATATACAATTATTTAAGTAAAATATTTTGTAATCTTATTAGTTTATTGTACACATAAGAATAATGAATAAACTTTGATTTACTTTGATTAATTAAATGATAATGCAGTATATTACATTTATTACAATTGGATTAGTTTGTAAAAATTGGATTTAAGATAAAGGACTCCGCACTAATTCAATGAAAAATTTCCATCGAAATGGCTGAATTTTTGATATGTTTTAAAGCATTCTGATAAAAAATAGACAACTCTCGATGAGGATAAAAAAGGATTTCGACGCTATTGATTTTAGAACGTTACCTTCGTAACTATATATGACTAATGATATAAGGAAGGTTTTTTTACACTTAAAAATATATTAAATATTTATATATGTGTAATATACGAGGTTTGTCTCAGAAATAATGAGAATGAATTTTTTAATTTTTATTTGGCAATACTGCATCAGTGTAGTGAGAACTAATAAATAGAGATATTAGGTAAGTAGCTGCAATAGGTCGCTTCGATCGATGCAGTGTTGCTGTGTACAAGTTTTTGAAATTGTGTTTAGATAGCGCGTCACGCGAAAAATACAGGCAAATATCGATCAACGTTACACCATCAAATTTTGTTAACCATCTGTCTTTGGCTAATACTGAACCTTGGACACGTTTTCATCAGATTTTGATGTCGATGGCCGATTAGAGCAGTGTTCATCCACAACATCTTCTCTGCCATTTTTGAAAGCCTTCTGCCATCTAAAAACTTGTATTGAGGACAAAGCATCATCCTCATATTCCTCGTAACATTTCAAGCGTCTCTGAAGCAGTTTTCTCGAGTTTAACGCAAAATTTGATGGCGTAACGTTAATTGATATTTGCCTGCATTTTTCGCGTAACACACTATTTATAAACACAAGTTCATAAGCCTGTACACAATAACAGTAACACTGCATCGATCGGAGCAACCTATTGCAACTGCTTACCTAATATGTTGCTCAACTTATTAGTTTCCACCTCACTGATGTAGTGTTGCCATATAAAGATTAAAAAAATCATTCTCATTACTTCATTCATTCTCATTACTTCTGAGACAAATCTCGTAAACATGAATTTATACATATGCATATGAACTTACGTGTCACACTATGTATCCATTATTTCATATTTCATATTTTGTACATGTCTATATATAGACGTATTATTGTTTATATGAATGGGGGGAGAGAGTATGTAGATTCATACATACTCTCTCCCCCATTCATATAAACAATAATACATCTATATATAGACGTGTACAAAATATGAAATAATGGATACATAGTGTGACACGTAAGTTCATATGCATATGTATAAATTCATGTTTGTGCATTCAAGAATATATATAAAGAAATATATACTAACATGTATAATACATTACACACACATTATGTATCCATTATTTCATATTTTATACATATATATATTTTACATATATTTTATACATTTATATACTTGTACACATTTATGTGTGTGTGTATGTGCGCGCGTGCGTGTGTGTATATTGTATATGCATGGGGAAGGGGATACATATGTATATCTTTTTTCCTATATATGTATATAATTGATATTGTGTGTGTACTTGAGATGTACACATACAACAAATAATACCGTATTTTTTTCATAAATATATATAATTTGAAATTAAGAAATATCCAATTTTTAATACTTTGCATGATAGTTTACGTAGTGCATATTTAATATTTCTAAAACTTTCAATTCTGTTTTTGTTTGTGATAGATTAAATATAATAATTTTGTCGAAAATATTTGTATTGAGAAAATGGTAACTTAATTCAATTTATGTTGCGTCAATGTACATTTAAAAAAAAGATAGAAAAGATGTAAAGTTCACTCGTCACAAAAAATTATTATACAGAAAAATATTTTAAACAATTAAAATTGATTAAGTAAAAGATTCATGTGATATCAATTAAAAATTTTTTTATTTCTTTTTTTAACTTTTAAAAGATTATTGTTAATATATTGCTAGATATTAAAACATTAAAATGCAAATTAAAATACAATTTAAAATACATGAAAATTATTCCTTATAGCAATGCCATTTTATTACATTAAATATAATTACTTTTAATTACTACTTTTAATTACCATTTGTGTCAATTTTCTCATGATTTTTATATGGAAATTTTCACACATTAAGATTTTGCATTATAAAATCTTCATTCTTTATAATACATAGAATAATAATAAAAACTCTTACATTCAAATTTGAGCTGTCGATTAAGCTTAATAAAAACTCGATCGGCCCAACTTTGAGATTTGATGATTTAAGATCCTTGTTACTGGATGATTCGCATACATTATTTGTCCCGCTGCTGCTGCGCGAAATATTACCTCTCTTTTAATTCATATTTACATTGCAAAACATATATTGCATATGTATCAATGTATAATACCACAATGTTAACTGTGATTCGAATCAGACTTTTTCTTTATTATTTTATTTTTTAATTCATTGAAAATAAATATGAAAATCATACAGAGAGAAAAAAATATGAAAAACAGGAATATATAATCTATATTTATGCTTGAAAATTTTATAAGCTATTAAATGCAGAATTTTTTTATTGTGCATTCACGGACTTATTGAATCTTTCATTGAATATTTGAATTCTGTATTCTCAATTTTGCTTGTAGTTTATTAATTACAAGTTGTAATAAAAATACATGCTAATAATTATTTTACTGCGCGAAACAAGATCAGATCTTTTAAAGAGAAATTTTATACTAAAGAATTTATTTTGTTACTTTCTCATTTAATGTATTATTATTAAGAGATAGAATTAAGATATTTGTTTCATTGTTTAATTATATTAATTTTAAATGTTTAATCAGATGTAAATTAAATGATGAGACTTAATTATTTATTATTTAACTTGCATTTTATTACTTATCACTACTCAAAATGCGATTAATGATACATGTCACTAATGTCACACATGTCATTAATATCGCAAAGCGTCACTAGCGTAATCTTCTGTCGACAGTAGGAAACATACATTTTCTCTTTCTATGTGTTGTGTACATAACATTAACATAGACTGCTTATAAGGCAGTAGAACCTAAATAGGAGTGTCCTCCTGAGGAAAAAGGATACAATTGTTAATTCTTCATTTACTTCAAATATTCTATATTTTATGTTACTATTATTTTTTTGTATTTTGTTAATTTTCTTATTTCGTTTAAAATAAATTTGTTATACTTTATTATAATACGCTCGCGTAATTTATTTGAGTGTTAGCCTTTCGTGAATGTTAAATTCGAAAACACTATTCTAAGGTCATACTAATTTTTGTGTGTAATGCTTCATTTAGAACCCTACAATTTTTGTATGAAACATTTTTCTCAAAAATGCGTACTTTTCGAAATATTATTAAGAGGTTTCAACACTTTTTATGCACCTCTATAAAGCGCTGTATTTTCTAAACCATAGCGAATATGAAAAAAATTTATTTACGTTATGTGTTCTACGCTGCTCCTTTTTCACATTCTATTCGATTGAACTTACCTTTCCAGACATCCTATATATATATATATATATTTAAAATAAATATAAATATTTTCTAACAATAAGCCTATTTTTATAAAGAAGCAAAAATGTAGAGTCAAATCGCATTGTCAGATTAATATAAATATCATAAATTGATAAAAATAATTACATCAATTTTAGCTGATTTTTCAAATATTTGGAAATAGAATTTTGAAAAATAAAGTTCTAACTTTATAGAGAAGCATTTGTAGGTTTATCAATATATTTATTTCATCAAATCTAAACACGCGCGATTTTATGAAATGCATCAATGTGAATTTAATAAAATTTGTTATTTGTATAGAAATAATAAAATTAATAATAATTAATAGAAGCACAATTTTTATGAAGTATCCTGGATATATTAATTTAGTTAATAATATCAATATTTCCAATTTAATTATAGTATTTTGCTTACCAACCTGTAATGGTGTTATGCTTTCTTGATCAGATCCTACATATGGTGGATATAATTGTGCCAAACACATGACTGCTTCATTACAAAATTTTAAGCCCATTACTTCTTCGTCTTCTCTTCCGTAACGGAAAGTTAGTGTAACTTGACCAAACACCTATAAAAATTATAATTTAATTTATATTTAATGTGTATTTGTAATGTGATCTATAATGACATAGTGGATTATATATAGATTATAATACAAAAATATATTTTGATTTATTTTAAAGAGATAAATGAAATTATACTATGCATTGTATAAAATTGAATACATTAAGAATTTTATGTATGTGCGTATACACATATTTATCTAAATATATGTTATATATTATATAAAAAGTACCTAATATAAAAAAAGTATCTAATAACTAAATAAATATTAGGAAATCGATGTAAATGTTGATATTGATATATCGCATTGGTCGAGATAAACAGGATTATGTTTCGTGAAAAAGTTGTTTGTTTTGATACGAATAATCACGCTGTGGAGTCTGTATCCGCGAATTCTAAAACACCCTGTATATAGAGCACACGAAAAAAAAAATATTATATATATATATATATATATATATATATACATATATATAAAAAGAGGTTAATCGTTAGAGTACACGAAAAGAAATATATATATATATATTTTTTTTCGTGTGCTTTATATACAGAGTGTTTTAGAATTTTATATATATATATATATATATATATATATATATATATATATAAGGAGAGATTAATCGTTAAAGTACACGAGAAAAAATATATATATATATATTTTTTTTTCGTGTACTCTAACGGTTAATCTCTTCAAAAACATCCAGATTTCTTATAAGAATGTTTTATAGTTTTAAAAACAATTTTTGTTGCTGAAATTTGTCACATAATTTACTAAGAATCAATCACAATTACGAATGATAAATTAATGTCATCTTGCGATAGAAGACATCTGAAGGCTTTTAACAAGATAACATTATATCGGACATTATTTGGACATTATTCGGACAAATTACGCGGTGATGCACAATAAACGACTCTTGATTATACGTTCTAGCAATTGCAATAAAAATAAATTTTTTTAAAGATAAATATTAAATAATAACTGTTTAAATTATTTTGTGTCTTACCCTTTTTTCCTGTAAGTAATCAGGATCAATCAGAAGAACACCTTGAAGCTTGTCGATTTTGGCTTCGCTGACAATAAGATCCCTACTAGCTAGGTAAAGTATCAATTTATTATTCGGTGATGATTTCTTGTACACTCTGTAGGTCAGAAAATGTTTCATATTAGGGAAAAATGCACTTAAAGAGCATATCTAGATATCAGATCCGAATAGTATTTTATAGAATAATAGAATTTGTATTTATTTCATTTAATTTAAAAAAAATAAAAATTTTAATCTTTTGAGAATAGAATGTAATTATGTTACAAATTTTTTAATTGGATTTGGAACTTAAATATTCAAGTATATATATATAGTGTGCATGCATATATATATATATATATATATATGTATATATTCGAATCTGTAATAAAAAGTACCATGTTCCCCTAAAAAAATTCAACTTCCGATCCGGATGGCGTATTTCCGGTCGGAATAAAAAATTGAAAATATTCACCATTTGATAGAGCGTACCCGATTTACTTAAAAATTGTTCGCGATTTTTTATAAAAGTCATTTATTTTTATTTTAAAAGGGGTGAACGAGTGGTCTGGGACACCCTGTATATATATATATATATATATATATATATATATATATATATATATATAAAGATTTATTGTATTTCATTTATTGTTTATTAAGTGTACTATCATTTTCGGGATTTTGTCTGTTATATTCGATTATACCGATTGCATTTATTTATAATAACGTGCATCAAATGTCATCGTTTGGATATATTAGGCAAATATTTATTGAAATGCAGTCGATTGCATTATTACTAATCAAGTTATTATACTTGTATTTGATCCTAGAGCTTTTTCACGAAATGATATTACAATTCTATTATCTCATTATCTATTGTTTAATACGCGACAATTAACTGGAATTATTGATTATGAACTAATTTATTTAAATAATCGTCTGTAAACTGTAGTTAAAATAAATGATTTCTATATTCTTTGGAAATTATTCGTCCGTAATTGTATCCATTTGCTTTATAAATATATTTAAATATATTTATAAATGTATTTAAATTACTTAATTATATTCATCGGATGACATTTGTAATAAAATTAGCCATAATAAATTTAATAACAGTTATTTAATATTTCAGTTAAAAAGTTCATAAAGATTAGTTAAAACATTTACCTCGAACATCATTACGACTAATTGATAAGAGTTAAATTTCAACGCCATTACATCGCATCAAAATATTGCATCAATGTGCGTTCGAAAATGGCTGCAGTGATTGATGTAATGCATTTTTGCTAATTTATTATTGAGCCCAAAGTAAAATCTAAGTAAAAGTGACTCGTGTATTCTATATCATATGTTTCTTAAATTGTTATCATATTTTAGTTTTTGATAATTCTTTCTTAATACAACAATTTTCTTTTAACATATACAATAAAAATATTGAAAAAAATTTATTTGAAAAAGTTAAGAATTTAATATTATTAGAATAGTAATTATAATTTCTGTTATTATTGATTGAGATATTAGCAGATAGAATTCAAAAATTAATAATCAATATATTAATACTTGCAATGTACACTGAATATATATATATATATATATATATATATATATATATATATTATATGATACATCAATATATGACAAATATCAATTTACTTTATCAAGTATTATTATTTTTTTCTAATAAAAATGTCATTTAATGTAAATATTAATTAATGTCAATAGAATGTATCTCAAAATATAAGCGTAAAGCTTTAATTAAACTCTAAGAATTCACTACCTCAGTTGGATTACGTTTCTTCCCGAGAGAAGCTGCATTTTTAAATTAAACGAGATTGAGAAACACTATGCGTATTAATCAAAACTTTACTTAATATAATATGTATATATATCAGAAAAATAGTTGAAAGATATTTACGCTATGCTACAGCAGAATTTATAATGAATTAATCGTATCCTATTGAGATTATTCCCAAAACTTACCTTTTTAAAAAAAAGGTAAAAAAGGGCACCAAATTCATGTACAAATTGTATCTAACTGTTGTCTTGTCTACAAAAATAGTGATATATTTAAAAATTGCGCTAATTAAGGATAAAAATTTGTACAAGATAAATAAAAGTACAAGGAAGAAAACTTGTACAAGTTAACTTGTATAAATTAATATAAAACAAAAAAGTAAAAAAAAACTTAATTGAAAAAACTTGGCGCTGTTAATAAAATTGGCACATATTCTAATTAAATATATATTTAAAAAATTAGAACATATTCTAATTATTAATTTTAATTATTATAGTCCAACATTTAAATTTAATGATTAATTTCTTTAATTAATTTATATTGATTTATATTGTTATCTTCTCTTATTAAGTAAGTTGTATTGAAAATAGCGATATATAAATGCATAATTCATGTAAAACCTTTAGTGAAATAGTAAAATAGCGTACACGCTCAAACGCCACATATGCCGCGCGCGCGCCGACGCTGATACAAGCGTAATCTAAAGCGCTTATTCGTTAGCTTAAAGTTGCTCTCATTTAAAAAGTAATGCTCAGACGCAATTTTCCCAATGGAAAAAGTTGTTTGTTTTAGGAACAACAACGTGTTTAGGAACAACAATTACGAACAATCACGCTGTGCATTTCACATGTGCGAATTTTGGTACATCCTGTATATATATATATATATATATATATATATATATATATAAAATCTAATATTTTCATTGATATCTTTTTGCATTCAAAATTTGAACTACTTTATTATTTTATGCTATTTTTATTAATGTAATAAACGAATTTACTTTAAGAAATTTTCTTACTTTGCCACAGTATAAATTTATTGTATAAATATCGTTTCTCTGGACTTTTTTCTACGAATTATTTTCTTCAACTATAGAAATTCAATAATACTTTTTTTCTTTTCTCCTCGAGTTGATTATGAATTCATGCAGATTAATTGAGTCAAGGTTTTCTTACGATTTTAATTATTCAATTTTCTAGCATCTTGATACCGTATAAATATGATACATAAGCACATAATTTGAGTCACACTATTTTTTTACTAGAGTTGACGTTGTATTAAAACTATAAACGATACAAATGATTATAATGAGTTTTAATGGATCTCAACATTATGAATTTGAAAAATTAATTAATTGTGAATTTGGATGTCTGTGTCCTTTATTATTCATAGTAATTATTTCCGTCATACTGATACGATATAATATATGTTAAAACATGAAATTCAAATTATGTAAGATAGAGGAATAATTTATATATATTTTCTAATATATATATATATATATATATATATATATATATATATATATATTTAAGAAATAAAATTAAATGTTGAAATTATAATACAAATTTTGAAACTATTTATAAATTATATAAAGCATATAAATCTTATATCTTAAATACATATGTGCTAAAATATTTTTTAATATTTTTTAATATTTTATTTTTCTTTAATGATACTAAAATGTAATATAAAAAAGTTGTAATATAAAAATGTGTTTATATGTATATATACGATTACAATATTCATTATTGATTCTGGTTATTATCGACATTTTATAACATTACCTTTGATTACTGAATGTAGAATCCAATGTGTGGTCTGGGCTTGTATCGACTTTTCTGAAATATAGAGGAAACGAATCATGTTATTTATGAAAAGATTGTATTTATTTTTATACGAACAAATAGGAAAATAAATTAAACTTTCCAATTTTTTGACAATATTGTAAGAGAGAAAGAATATAAATGTATCTTTAGAAGTTGCGATGTTTACTATTGCAACATCATTAATATTGGCATCGTGATAACGAAGAAGCAATCTCAATTGTTGACATTTCGCTTGCCAACAATAGTATTGTACAGGCTTGTTTATTCCTCCCACATTTCTCGGTTGTCGAAGTGGAAAAGCTTGATACGTGCTATTTATGTCATGCTTTTGCAAAAAAATATTTTTTATATTTTAAGTTGGATTTATTACTTTTTTCTATATTTCATTTTTCAAGATAATAATTTATTAAATACTTTAAATTCATTGACAAAACAGTTTGGCCTAATATTTTAATAGCATAGAAAAGTGCAGTTTTCTTTGAAATCAGATAAGTTTTTTGTTTTTGAATTATTTTTTCTCTTTTAAAAATAGCGTTTAATTTTGATAAAGAGTTAACTTTTGATATATTGTTGCATAAAAAAAATTAATGCAAAATTATTATTCGAAGCAGTGCAAGATTGCTACTTTAATTAACAAGTTGAAATGTGTTGCCCGTAACTAATTGTAATTGTACAAATTTGTCATTTCTCGTTATTTCATGCTTTACAAAAGACTTAAAAATATTTCGGTCAATCCGACAATATCGAAAAATATTGTAATATAATTCGTTCCTCAAATTCGCAGCTGATTTCTATTAACATTACAAAAATTGGAATATATTTAATTATAAAAATAACATAAGAAATTAAAGATTTTAAGCAAATTAAGTATATATGTATTATGTATATTTAAATAAAACATTAATTAAATTTTAGTTTAGTTGATATTAAATTGAAGATGAGTATTGTTACAGTATTTAGAGTGAAAAATTAACGAGTCTCGAAAACTTAATAATAAATTAGAATCTTGTTTGTACTAAAATATTTTTTAAATGGTAAAATGATAGAAGTTTTTTTTTCAAAATGCTACAAGAAAAATATCACAGTAATAACACATTATATTGGATTATATATTAATATATCCAATATAATCTTCAAAATGATAAATAACTCGTTAATTATTTTTGTAATGTTTTTTAATATTTTTTCTTAAATAATATGAATCATGTATTATTTTTATTATCTTAAATAATCATAATGCCAAAATTAGGTGATATATTATAAGAATTATGTTTTCTAAACAAAGTAAAGTACACTTTTCATGTGTATTTATCACTGAATAATATACAATTAATTAATTATTAGAATAATACACAATTAATTATTAGACATAATAACTGTCGTTTTTTTTCAATCACAATTAATATATTGTATATATTTGATTATATTGCATTGCATATATTCCGGAAAAATAAATAGGAGAGATTAAAATGCTAGATATTATTTTATCAATATCCTTTTTCTAATTAGCTGCAAGCCAAATGTGGTTTATTATTATATACTGTTCCATTAATCTGAATAAGAAAAAAATTATTCAGGATTTTTAATATTTTTTACGTTCGATATATTATCATGAACTTTTTAAAGTAGCCAATTGCTATCATAACTGATATCAAAACTAATTTAAAAATTTTACGATTCTGTTAGTGTCATGCAAATATTCAAGATTGATTGAGGATCTCAATGAAGGACATTGATTGAAATACGCATATTATGTACAATAATAAGGATTACATCTAATATTAAGATTGCGCACAATTCATGAACACTTTAAAGTGCATGTCGAAACTGTCACACTGCGTAAACATATATTACATACGATTTATAATGAATACGATGGATTAATTGCAATACGTTGCAAATATTCGATTTTTTTATGAAATAACAAATATAGCGGAAAGTTTTTAATAAATGTTTGAATTGATACTCATTGCATAATCTTAAGCGAAGTCTACAGATATCTGGCAGTTATTAAAATGTTATAAACTATTACAGGAGAATATATATCACAATATTTTATCATATTCATAAAAGCTTCATAAAGAAATCGAGTTTTCAATACATCAAATAAGGAAATTTTAATTGGACATTATTAATTGTACACAAACGCATTAAAAAAAACAATAATGTATTTTTATTATATATTTATATATTTTATATAATTAACATATTTATTAGATTTATTTTACACGCAAATATATATATATATATATATATATATATATATATATATCCCTAACAGCACACATGTCCGAAAGATATCCAAAGGATATCCATAGGATATCCATAGAAGATCGGGATATTCTATGGATGTCCTTTGGACATCTTTCGGACATGTGTGCTGTTAGGGATATATATATATATATATATATATATATATATATTTGCGTGTAAAATAAATCTAATAAATATGTTAATATTGTATATATATATATATGTAGTATATATATATATATATATATATATATATATAATAGTGTGTATATATATATATATATATATATGTATGTATGTGTGTGTGTGTGTGTGTGTATGCAGAACAATCTCCCAATAGGGATGAACTTGTGAACAATATTATGATTGTGGCAACATATATTCTAAGAAATTCTCCTGGCATGATGGAACGAGCTGTTAGATTACTTTTACGCAGGATAAGATTTTGTTAAATCTACAGGAGATAATTTTGAACAGAATTTGTAAATATACATTTGTAAATATATACATATGTATATATATATATATATATATATATATTTATTCATATATTTATTTATTTATTTATAAAGTATTCCATGATTTCAGATCCACACATTAAGGATGTATTATTGAAGACTTCAGTTGAAATTACTTAACAAACATATGTTCATAAATGCTTCCTAACAGAACTACAACAATTGAAAGTTGATGTGAATATTTGAAAAAGAAAAGAAAAAAGAAAAAATTTTTAATTTAACTTGTAAATATTTACAAATGTATATTTACAAATTCTGTTCAAAATTATCTCTTGTAGATTAACATAAAATCTTACCCTGAGTAAAAGTAATCTATCAGCTCGTTCCATCATGCTAGGAGAATTTCTTAAAATATGCTAAAATATGCATTCATAATTCTGTTCACAAGTTCACCCCTATTGCGAGATTGTTTTGCATAAATTATTGACTAAATGATTGATAGAAAATATGGTAAAAGTGCATAAAAGATTACACAGTATCGATTTTATCGCTGCTTGGATATGTTATAGAGGACGTTGTCTTGAACAATTTCCCGCAGAAAATAAGTAGAAGACGGCATTAGTTTATAAGATATAACAAGTTAAAGTTTGACAAATTTAACGCTTTTCTTACGCATTATATAAACTGTTGCTCGATATTGAGAACATTGTATATGTATATAAGGTTCATTTACATCTTAATCTATTTGACATCTTTTACAGTATGTATATGCGTGGACACAGTGGGTTCCACCCTCCTGCGGGGCTTCACTTCCGAAAGATATAACCCAAGCCTATTTCTGATTTAAATCAAATTTTAATTGTAAGTTAGAAATAGGTTTGGTTTATATCTTTTGATTATATCTTTAGGTTATATCTTTTGGAAGCCCCTCGCAGGGGGGCAGAACCTACTGTGTCTACTTAGCATGTACTTAGTAAAACGAACACAATGACTCATAGATGATGTGGGGTAGACCTCGCTTCGCGTAGAAAGTTACAAACCTATGTGGAAGCGTACAATAATAGACCTCGCTTTGCACTGACTCAGAGATGGTGTGGGATGGACCTCGCTTCACGTGGAAAGTTGCAAACCTATGTGGAACTGTACAATAGGGATTTATTATTGTACGATTTCACATAGTCTGAGTCAGTGCGAAACGAGGTCTATTATTGTACGCTTCCACATAGGTTTGCAATTTGCCATGCAAAGCGAGGTTTATCCACACCACCTCTAAATTAGTGCGAAACAAAATCTATTATTGTACGATTCCAATTGAATAATTTGTTGTTTAACAAAAAAATCTATTAATTTATTTTTAATTTATTTTTCTTCAACAATACTTAAGAATTCGTATAGTCGCATGTTGAAAGCTGTTAGTGAACTGTGAGAAATAAGTGAAAGTGTATATGTGAAGCTATAGAAGATGTTAAATAGATCACTACAATGTAAACAAACCTCATATACATATACAACGTTCTTAATAATAATCTATATAATGCCTAAGAAAAGTGTTAAAATTGTCAAATTTAATTTGTTATATTTTCTAAACTAACGCCGTCCCCCACTTATTTTTTGCAGGGAATTATTCAGGACAACTTCCTCTATAACATATTCAAGCGGCGATAAAATCGGTGCTGTGTAACCTTTTATCGAAGCACTTTTACCGAAAATATTTCGAATATTTACAACTTTCAAATGGTTGTAGTTTTAGAAAACATTTACGGACATATGTTTATTAAATAATTTCAACTCTAAATAACTTCATTAACACGCCCTTAATATATGGATCTCGAAAGTCATGAAATATTCTGTGTATATATTTCTATATGCATACACACACACGCGCGCGCGCGCGCGCGTTCATTTAAAATAAAACCTCTTAATAATTCTGTTAATTAATTAAAATATACATGTAGTTCTTTATCTATTATAATAAATTTAAAAAAATATTATTTATATTAAATATATTTATGTAATGTTAATAATTTACAATACAAGTTTAATTGAGTTATCGCAATAGCAATTTCATCAAATCGCAGTTTTCAAACTGAATGCAACTAGGACAATCGTGGAATGCAATCGTTCGTCTTCCTCTACGCTCTCGTTTGAATTTCAACGTGCATTAAGACATTAATGTCAGTCATTTCGCACCAGTGCATGTAGCTCTTATTATCGAACGTGATTTATATATATACGAGGTATGTCCCAAAAATATTCGACCTTTGCCTGTATCATGAGAAAGAGCTATTCCGGAGTAATATGAACAATGTCGCCTTCAAAGTAGTTTCCTTCCGAAGCAATAACCTTCTGCTAACAGTGCACCCACTTGCGAAAGCAGTCCTGGAAGTCGTTTTTTGTGATAGCCAACAGTTCTCTCGTCGCATTTCGCTTTATTTCCTCAACATCGTCAAATCTTTTGCCCTTTAACGGATGTTTTAATCTAGGAAATAACTAAAAGTCACACGGGACTATATCTGAACTGTACGGAGGTTGACGAAGTTGAACAATGCCGTGTTTAGTCAAAAACTGTTGAATCAGGTGAGATAAATGAGCGTTATTGCGGTGCAGCAGCCAGTTCCTACTTTTCCACAAATGGAAAAGGCATCGTCCAACTTCGTCAACCTCCGTACAGTTCAGATATAGTCCCGTGTGACTTTTGGTTATTTCCTAGATTAAAACATCCGTTAAAGGGCAAAAGATTTGACGATGTTGAGAAAATAAAGCGGACCTATCCTCCTCACTGCGTCACGCAATCATTTAAGAGTTTCCAAGTAATACTCCTTGTTTATTGGGCGATCTTGGAGCATATTCGTGGTGTACAACATTTCCTGGTCGAAAAAAACAGTGAGCATCCCTTCACGTTGCTCCGACTTTGACGCGTTTTCTTGGGTCGAGGCTCTTCTCTCGTTGCCCATTGCAAAGATTGTGCTTTTGTTTCAGAGTCGTAGCCATAAACTCATGTTTCATCGCCAGTAATAATTCTTTTAAGCAATTCAGGATCTTTGTTGATGGATTCCAGGATGTCTTCGGCAATTTCAATTCGAGAATTCTTTTGATCTTCCTTCGTGGAACGAATTTTGCAATCACGCGATTGTGAACATGTGTGGCCAAGTTTTTGGCAAAATTTAATACAAATTCTCTGCTCAACTCGTTCAGTCATTATGAAATGCGACGCTCACATAACTGCGTACCGTTGCCGACTGAAGCTGTTGGGTCATGTCACTTGGGGGGGGGGGGGGGAGGATACTCCTACAGGTCTACCCTAAATATTGAATACTTGTTTTCCATAATAGGATGCCCAAGGACAAATATATACGCAGAGGCCGGATACTTTTGGAACAGATCTCATATATGAGCTATGCATGGTGTTATTTGTAGCACAGCAAATTTTGCGACCAGGTGTAACATGAAAACACAAGCGCCATATATATTTCTGCATGTGCACTACAAAAATCGAAATCAAAGCACAAAGCGGATGAAATAAACTTTTTGTCAATGAAAACGTGCAATGCTATTGACATAGCAGCGCGATCGTGCCAAGAGAAGCTAATTTACTGAGCATTTTATGGACAATTTGTCGTGAACATGTGTAGAGCAGGTAAAAATAATTTCATAAGTTTCTATAAAATATTTTCCTACAACGCTTCGAGAAATTTGTTTTTAAAGTTGGAATTCGAAAAATATTTTCCTTAATTTTCCTATTTTTTATTTTTATTTTTTACATTTTAATTTGTAATAATTATATTTTCATTGTTTATTTAATTATATTTTTATGTTAAATAAAAGTTTTTAAAATGCGATAGATTTCTTGATTTTACATCAGAGATGGATCACTGGAGAATCAGAGATGGATCATTTATAAGCCTTCTAAATTATCAAATTTTGAAGATTATAGGCTTCCTTTACTTTATGTTTTCTAGTTTCCCACACTTTTTTAGGCAAATAATACTCTTATTTTATTTTGTTAAATCTAACTACTTACGGAAGAAACATATTTGATTCATTGAAAGTAAATGATGGTGATAAAAGACATACAGTAGAAAAAAAATTGTATAGAAATTGGATTTCTTTCTTTTTACTCTATATGCCTACGGGAGTATGACTACCTTTATCGAACTATCTTGTGCTGATATATATCAAGTATGATAAGTTTAATGAATCATATGCTAAAAAAACGGTTTTATATAAAAATTACATAGCATTGTGTATGTATATGTGTGTATGCATCTGTGTGTGTGCGTGTAAATGCATATATAAATATATATGTAAATGTATGAGAAGAGGAAACTTTACAATAAAATATAAGCAGGATGTTTATTCAAATCTTGTAAAAAAATTGTTTGAAAATTCTTTATTTTTTAAATATTTTTATTCAACATTCTAGATGAAACGAATATTTTAAAGATTTTTTGGCGCAAATTTTCTTAAATTATGAAATTTATTATTGTATATGTTTTCTAATGTTTTTCACTCATACAAAGAAAAAATATAGAGATTTAAGTTTCCAAATGCTAGATTTGTAAATGTACTAAAAAAATTGAGTTTTTGTAAGCATTTTTTATTTATTACCATAACATTTTTATTTTTTTATAATTAAAAATTACAATAAAAGATATAAGTTACATATATTCTATATTTTGTTAAGAAATAAAACATAAACAGAGATAATTATATATTTAATATAATATATTTATATTAGATGCAAACAATTCACAATTTAATTTATTGGCAGATCGCTGATTTTTTGCTTATAATATAAGAATTATCAAAGAGAAAATTTTTTTAAATTCCTGAATCTTCTAATAAAATTCCATGAGAATACTTTGATTTTTCATACACAAAAAATCCCTGAAAATTTCAAGTTTTTAATGTTTTTCTAAGGAATAGATTTTCTTGTATAATGTATCTTATTGTAATAATAAAAACTTAACAAATATCTTTTCCTATATTATATAAAATATATCTAACAACAAAAATGCATATCTGATATCAAAAATGAATGAACGATATCTAAACTTGATAGTTATTTGCGATAACATGCCAATAATACTTGATTATTTGCAGGTTCTTAAAAAGACTATTATAAATTCAGATAAATAATCACCTTTTGTTGACATACACGTAATAGCATGTCAAACGCGAAATAATAATTGTAAGAGTTTAGTGACAATAAAGTTGCAATTTGAATCGCGGTTGATGTGTATCGGAAATGAGAAATAAATCTTGTAAAACCCAAAAACTGCCTTGCCTCTCTATGAGCTTCGTTTAAATGATATTTCAAATCCCTTGTCACATGTTCATCCAACCGTTTTCATTTTGCTCATGCTCACTATTGGTCCTGGTAAATTACGGTTTATTCAAGCGATGATGTAACACGATGAAACAGTTAAGTCACCGTCGCATGCAGCCTTGGCGACAATGAGATTTTCGATTAAAATATTGCTTGTGATCTAGCAAGATCGTTGCAGATACTGTAATGAACCTCTGGTTATCGCACTGGGATTTTGATTTTAATTTTTCTCAACGCTTCTGATCGCGAATTTTCATCTCGCATCCTTCTTATTTTAAACGCCTCGTGAAATTATTCAAATTGCACTTCACATCTTTCGTGATCGCTCGTATGTTGCAGGGCAAAATTGGATATCAAATTCATAAAAGAGATACAGATTATAAACAGAATTATTTTGAAAGAATAAATAAGAATGATAAATAGAGTTATCTTTATATTTATTCACTCACGCACACACATACATATAATTAATAAAAATTTCGCATGAATAAGGTAATTCCCTGTTAGAATTTCAAATTTGAAAAAAATGAGAAGAGTAATAAAATTCTTCAGAATTTACATTATCATTAAAGCAGCCGTTAATAATCCTTTCTTTCCCCCATATTTTATAGATACACGATGGATATGAAGTTAAATGTGTCATATCTAAACTATAGATATATAAAGATGATTTGAAGCATCATCGCATAAATTGTCGATTTATTCAACCTCTCTGAGTTCGTGCCTGTCCATTTTCACAATTTTGACATAATTCTAGGAATGATCCGGAAACATCATAGAGGTCGATTTCCATGCATTATCGGAAATTCATTGTTTCATATCCAAATGATATTGATCGTAACGTGAATCGATAAATGTGTTACATTGAGCCGGAATGCATGGGACGTTCTTCCTGATAAATGGATTGGGAATGATGCATGTTACATTTTAATATAATACATATCACGAAAGGCTCGCATCAATATCTCGATGTGCATTTCATACAACTCTATTACGATATTATTTGTTTAGTCACATTCTGTCATCATTTGCAAGGGCACTTTATCCGATCGTACAATTTAATATTAAATTTTTTTTTATTCAGAGATTTCATTCAAACTCTCACATTCTCACACTTTACACTCTATTAGTAATATATATATATATATATATATATATATATATATATATATATATATAGATGCCTCCTTAAGGCGCCAGGCTACGATGAATGCGGTTTGGTTATATGATTAGATTAAAATAAAAAAAAATCATACGTTTTTTCAATTATATTTTGTTTATTTTATTACAATAAATGTTCAAAATGGTGACCTGCAACACATCTCAATACATTGCATCTACGGTGCATTGACTGATGCACCCTCTGAAAAATTCCAGGATTATTGCGAATTGTATCGCATGCGTTCATAATCCTGTCAATGAGTATTTCGGGTATTAACAGGAGTTGTATACACTAAACTTTCGTAAACTGCATAAATGTTCATCGGACACAGTAAGCTTAATAAAAATTGTTCCATTTATCGAGATCACCCCTTTAAGTTTGTCGTAAATGTTTGGAAACACCCTGTATATAAATCTATTTGAATTCGAGATTAAGCTTATAATTGAAAAGTTATACTAGAACTTTTTAACAATATTAATGCAATATATTTATCCATATAACATTATTATTAATAAAAGATGATTATATGTGTAAATTGTGATTGTACAGCTTGTGTCGATCAGCTTTAATTTGCATTTAACGTTTCACAATGCGTCTGTCACAAAATTAATATTATCATGACTTCCCTTGAACTAGTTAAGAGAGTCAAAATAAAGTCGGAATATAAATGTTTGAGGCATTATCGTGTATGTGATTTTTTTATTATGAATCACTTTACATGATTCACAAATGGATTTGATTTTATAAAGTTTAAATCTTT
Source organism: Camponotus floridanus (assembly GCF_003227725.1). Lineage (NCBI taxonomy): Eukaryota > Metazoa > Arthropoda > Insecta > Hymenoptera > Formicidae > Camponotus > Camponotus floridanus. Next base: position 55,266 of record NW_020229425.1, on the reverse strand, counting down.
TCAATCCTAAAAAGAGAGAGAGAGAGCCTTTTTTCCAATAAAATTTTCTGTAAAACAAGAAGAACAAGAAGATAGTTAGTCAGTCTTTATTCCATTTGATCCTACAATCATTAAATCCTCTTTATATCATATTTAAAGTAGCTTAGAGAAAGAATAATGACATAAAAATAATATTATAAAACGGATTGTACGTTAACAATAACGTAATATTGTATTCTCTTCTAAAATTTATTGATTATTCAAAGATATTTTAATGGATTTTTTAAAAAGATTTTACTGTTCGTGAAAAATAAATATTAATTAAATGGAATGAAAACGGTGAATTGTGAATTTTCATGTAATTATTTTATTCGGAAGTCAACATATTGATTGAGGTATTGCTAATAAAAACAATTTTTAAATGAATGATGAAGCATTTTCATATTGCCAATGTGTCAATCATCATAGCGCTTTTTCTATTAAAAAGATAACATAACTCTTCGTATATTATTAAAGTTAATGAAGTAGCAAATAGTAGAAAACCTATTAAGATAAGAGCTTTTTAGCAATTAGAGCCATCAGTTTCAGCAACTTGTTAGACGTCTAAATTTTATGTTAAATATTTTTTGCACCTTATCAGAAAAGACAAATTTTTAACTATAAACTCAATTAAAAATAATGAGTAATATCAATAAAAAATCTAATTATTTATCTTCAAGAGTAGTCGCTCGGCAAGCGAAAGACTCGGGTTCGATTCCCGATTTAGCGACTTTGCCCCGATATTTTTCTCGTCTACATCTCTTCAGGGATTTTTATAGAATTCTCAAAAATGAGAATCTATATCTTGGTAAATGCACCAAGTAAAATATATGCATATGCCTTGTGCACGTTCTGATTTTCACGAATAATTAATCTTTAATAAAATTTTACGCACTACTATCCGCGATGGCTCTTAATCGCTTTTTTCTCGTGTATCGTGTTGTTTAATACATAACAGAGCCTAATTCTTTATCAATTTATTAATTTGCTAATTATTTATATTATTTATAAACAAGTATTTATATTTTTAATATCTAATTTAATTTTCACAATATATGCATTATATATAAAAACTAATTTTTATATTATAACACTAATATTTTTTGCAAGTATTTATTTTTATTAACATAATTAGTAATAATACAAATCTCTAGCTACAAATTTATGACCGTGTATTTATAATCAAGTAAATGTAAATATTGAAGCATCAATTAATGAACAATGATTATATTGCATTTAAATATTATACAATAATAATAAATAATAATAAATATTATAAAATTTATATACTTTGAAATATACATATATATATATATATATATTTTTTTTTTTTAAGCGTAAATTGCAATCCAATTGCAAATCAATATTTTGCTATATAATTTTTAAAAGTATCATCGCAACATTTTTAATTTCAGATAATAGTAAAACTAATAAATTAAATTCTCTGGACAAATTACTATTAATGCTATGTCTAACATCGTTGAAAATGTATAGCATATACATGTATCGATTTATATGTCACATATGGCTTCTCTTTCTCCTCTTTTTCTCCTCTTCCCACTTTCTCTTATTTCTTCCTTCCTTTTTCATACTCTTTTTTTCTTTTTCTTTTCTTTCTTTCTTTTTTCTTTATTTCTTTTATTCCTTTTCTTTCTTTTTTCTTTATTCCCTTCTTTCGTCTTTCTGCTTTTCGTTTCTCCTCTTCTTTTATCTTTTTTCTCTTTTTTTACATCTTTTTTATTTTTTTCTCTTTTTTTCCTTTCTCCACTTACATTTCTCTCTTTTTTTATTTTTTACTCTTTCTCTCTTTTCTTCTTCTGTTCTTCTTTCTCTCTCTCTCTTTTTCTCACTCCTTTCTCTTCATTTCTCTATATCTCTCTTTTTCCCTACTCTCTCTCTTTTTCAATTCTTTTGCTTTTTTTTTCTTTTCCTGTCTTTGTTTTTTATTCTCTTCTTTTGTTTCTTTATTTTCTCTTTTTTTTCTTCTTTTTTTTCACTTATTTGCTAATTTTTTATTCGCGCATATTATTTTATCCTTATTTTTAATTATTATTATTTATTTTTTTAATTCATAAGATAATAATAGAATTTAACATGCTCATAGACAAATACATTAAAAAATAATTGTACATAACAATCGTACAGAAGAAAATAAAGTTAATAAAAACTAAGCACGAAAAAATATTTAGTAAAAGTTATTGCGAGATTTAGAACGGTAACACTACTGAAGCAATTTTCTTTTCTAAACTTGATGGAAAGGCCATCCTTTTTTCATTACATCTATAGATAAAATAGTTTTCGTGATTCAGGAATATTTTTATCGTTCAAATTTGTCATTTACTTTCTATAATGTTACTATTCATTTTATTATTAGTATGTATTTTATTTATTATTAGTACGAGATTTTTATTTAATTTTGATATATGAGATTTTATATTACAAATATGCTTGCTTTTTACTTGAAGTTTTTATGTAAATACTATTACAGAATGTATTTTATAGAATGTATTTTATAGAAATACATTCTATAAAATAGTTTTCCTTGATGAAAAAAAAATTTAATAGTAAATAATAGTAGATAAATAAAATAATATTTTTATTCAGTTTTGAAAATGTGATTTATATTTATGCAACTTGTAAAGGACATTTTTTTATGCATTTTTTATTTTTATTTATAGCTTGCTCGGCACTTTGCCTAGAGTGATATTAAAAAATGCTCTTCACTATTCATTTTGCGTTGGACAACGTTATTTCATATTGACTTTTGTGATCGCGTAAAAAATACGAGACCCATAAAATTTCAGAGTCCCGATCACATTTTTTTTCTAGAAAATGTTATTGTTTTATCTCACCTGTCAGAGGTATCCAGCTGGAATATTGATTCATGTTTATCTATGTGCATATATTTAATATAACAAATATAAAATGCTTTATTCTGATCAAATATTAAATATATCAGAACGATAAGTTCTTCTAATATTATTTACTATTATGAGTTTGTTTTATATATTATCATCTGTTTAAAAATAATATTACATTATCCATCAATCAAAGTATTTCTAAAAATATTCTGGAATAAATAAACTAGTTATTTCGCTTTTAAGAATTTATTAATTTATGGATATAATTTATGGATATATAAGAATAAAATACGCTATATAAAATGACGTAGTTTTTATCGAATTATTTTATATATTTTGCAATACATAAACGTATATCGAATTATTAAAAAAAAGATTATTATATCAACTGAAACTTATACAACAAATAAACTTCTATTTTAGACGATATTACTTAATTTCGATTTCTATATCTGTCTAGCATATTAAAATTATAGCTATTTGATATCAAGTTTTACGCGTATTGTGAATTTCTATATATATTTAATATAAAATAAAATGATGAGAACATGCGCCTTTACAAATCTAACACGCGTCTAAAACAATTCAAAAATAATTTTTATCTCAAAAAATTAGTAAAAATTAAATGTAATATATATAAATGTAATATATATTAGTTGGTATCAATCTAGTATCGTTTATATCTTCTGTCAATCCGGTATTACATTTTCTTTTAAAATTAGTAAAATGTTGTTTTAAATGAAGAATACGATTCTAAATGTCTTTCTTTTTTTAATATTCAACTTTCAATACTTGTATTTCTGTTAGGAAGCATTTGTGGATATATATTTATTAGACTCTTTTTACTCTAAATGGCATCACCAACACGCCCTTAAAGTATGAACCTTCAGTCATGGGATATTCTGTGTATATTAATTTATATAATAACATATAATAACATATAACATATAATATATTAATTTTTATAAAAAAAATACTTATAGCGTTCGATTACATCGCGCATTTAATAATTTCATTTTTATTCTATAATTATAATATATTTAAGTTGATTTTTTTATATAATATACACTCATCAACAAAATTATCGCATAGGTAATTTCATATCAAATTTTTGCATAACTTCAAATAAATATAACTCCGTCAGAAATGGTCGTATTTGAAATTTTTTTTTATTCTCAAGCTTAAAGCTTCTATTTTAAAAATCATTTGTCAGATTTAGAATTTATTCTTCTTCCCCCTCTCGTTATCTCCTTAAAAGTAAGGACATGTTTCGTCTCCAAAAAATTGCATTATTTGATTCATTTCGCACACAATGAAATAAAATTTTTTCGCAAATTTTATGGTAATTATTGTAAAATATGGACTTTATGTGTGAATTGGAAAAAAATGAAGAGTTTGTATGATTTTTTTCGCGGAGTTACGATACATCAAAGTTACCTATACATTTTTGTTTATTTACTGCTAACATTAGCATTACCTGATGCGCATCACGAGGAGGTTGTTGATCGGATTTGGACATCGTGTGCATGCGCGCGCGTGCACGTTGGAGGATAGGAATATAGAAATGATCATAGCTCTAAATCAAATATGGAATGAAATTCCTCAGGTGATAATTAGAGGCTGCAACAATATGCATGAGCGTCTGCAAGAGATTATCCGAAGACGAAGCCGGCAATACACATTTTTAAATGTGAACATTTTCACATTCCGTCCTCCACACACACAGTAACTGTGATATTATTTTCAAGGTCAATTTTAAGATTGACGAGGCACTTTCAGAAAAATCGTTTGATACAAAAGTTTCTTATTTTTTCACGTAGAATTTGAATCTGTAATGAAAAGTACCATGTTCTCCTAAAAAAATTATTACAGCTCATGTAATATATATTTAGTCATTTATAATAATATAGTTCTAAAATAACCTTCAACTTTAGAATTTAGAATTAAAGAGAAATACTAATATTAAAATGTTAAATTGTCATCGAACGTACGCACATTATTGCAAACATATCTACACAAAGAACATACACACTGAAAGCGTTTCAGAATTTTCATCATTTGACACAGTTTTAAATCTTTATTATTTTATGTTACCATTTATATTGTATATTATTTTATTTTATATAATTATTTTATTTTATTTTATATAATTATTTTATTTTATTTTATATAATTGTTTTTATTTTATTTTACATAATTATTTTATATAATCATTTTTATTGTCTATATTAAAAATAATGAATAACTTTGTTATATAAAACAGTATTAATTGCATATTTTTGTACGTTATATTTTTTATGTAATATAATAGTATTCGTAAGCTTAAAAGAAATTTCTTCTCGGAAAATTTATAAAGACAAAACTGATACTATCTCATGTAACTTAAAGATAGAATAACATTCTAGTAATTGCAAATGGTACAATATCGCATTTCAACGTGCTGATGAGATTTTTCATGAAAATAGAATGGCCTTATCCTTGATCATATGATGCATGCTTTTATATGTCATATATGACTGTATATATTCAAATGTATTTAATATTTTCTATGTTTTGTGACTTTTTCATCTTCTTTCCCTCCCTCTCTCTTTTTCCTTGCCCTCTCTTTGCCTCCCTCTCCCTGCCTCCCTCTCCCTGTCTCCTTCTCTTCCTCCCTCTCTTTCTCTCCTATCCTGCTTTCTCTTTCTTTCTTTCTATTGATTATCAAAGTTTTCTAGATAATTAATTTTGTTACTAATTAAACAAGATTAATTTAACTGATTTAATTGATCAGTTTATGAATTTCAACTCATATTTAAAGAAACAGAGATATAAATTGAAAATTGAACGGTCTTTACCCACACGGAAAAATTTATCTAATTGATATCTAATAAATGTTTAAATGTCTATATGAAGTCCATATCCTCTATAGATAACTAGTATATATATATATATATATATATAACATGCACATATCTATATCCACTAAGTAGCTATCAGAAATATCCACTAGATATACACATATTATTTACATATCTACATTCACACACAAAATTGATTTATTGTTATTGAAAGATGTTAAAAAATTGTGCTAAAATTTAGTAAACCGTTTTTTTGAGTGTGAGTATACACTCAAATATATGCACCAAGTAGCTACCAAAGATATCCAATGGATATTCATATATTTCCACGAGTTTCACGCCTTGCCGCTAAGTAGTGAACAGAAAGACGCCTAACTCGAAAGTGGGATCCATTTAAGTATATAAGGCCGCGACACAGGTCGCACGAGTCACGGCTTATCGGTCAAAGAGCGATATTATAGCCGCATCTCTTTTAACATTTGCAAGGAGCTCCAGAGCTCCATGTAATTAACCGCAGACGGTTAATTTTGTTTAATTACATCTATGTATCTGTATACAAAACATTAAATCGATCAAGTTTTTGAGAAATGACATTAAAATAAAAATTTAGTAGTTAATGGACATGACATTAAATTGACTGAAAATTATAAAATTATAAAATTATAATTTTCCTGTATAAGAGATATAATTATATAATATCATAATTTTAAAATAAAAATAATTAAAATTAGAATGGTCCAAAACATTCGTGTTTAATGCATGTATTGTAACGAAAAAATGAGTATTTTGAAATGTACTAATAATTAAAGAATAAAGGAAAGTGTTTTCTTTTCTTTTTTGCACTCCAATTATTCGCTCCTTTAGTCTTACTTGTCAATTTTACCATTTAATTATTATAATTTTAAATATTCAATAAATGTAAAATATCTTAAAACCCGAATGTTCTTTTTATAACAGATTCTCTCATCAATTTGAATACGATTTTTTCGAAAATGTTGAGCTCTCAATCATTTCCGAATTGTAAGTGATTGAAAAAAGAAGGATTTTTCTTAAATTAAATTTTATGGAAGTAAAAAATTAACGAAACTACATCTTTCAATTAATCTTAGATGGAGTCACATGTCTATATAAATTTTATATTTTATACATAAATACTCTCTCTCTCTCTCTCTCTCTCTCTCTCTCTCTCTCTCTCTCTCTCTCTCTCTCTCTCTCTCTCTCTAACACACGCATACACACACACACACACACACACTAATTTCATTATATAAAACTATATATAAGAAAATGTAGTAAATATGTGGATGAGAAGATTTAAAATCAACTGATCTGATTCAACTGAATTGAACTAATCTCTTCTTTACATATTTATCTACATATTATTCATTACACTTTTTATATATAATTTTATATTGTAAAATATTTAAGAAAAAATATTATATAAGAGAGAGAGAGAGAGAGGGGGGAGAGTGTGTGTATGTGTGTACTTATAAAATATTAAATTTTAATAATGCTAATGATTATAAGGATGAAAAAATTTATATAGACATATGACTCCATCTAAAATTAAAAGATATGTTTCGTTAATTAAAAGATATGTTTCGTTAATTTTTTATCTTTACATTTAATTTAAGAAAAATTTTTTTTTGGATCTTGATATAATATTGTCAAAAAATCATGACTCTCAGTACTCGCCAAAAGATTTTAACTGGTATTTCATATTTTTACAAAGTTATTAAAAAATAAAGGTTTAAATGTGTCGATTGGCAAAAATAAAAAAATATTGGTGCATTTTATATATATAGATGATAGTATCCACTTACTACATGATGATAGTATTTACCTACTTATTATTATAAACAAACTGTAGTTCTTTGTAGAATGTCCAAAAATATCAAAAATTAAAAAAATAAATGTAAACGATAAAGAGTTTCCATATTGACTTGCAATTTTCCGCTCGAAAGTTTATCTCACATTGCCCTTTTCAGTGTTCGTGACAAGATCTATAATTACAATATGATTCCATATAATGGAACATTTTACGAATGTTAGATATTTATTTTTCTCTATATTAAAAAAAACTCATTTCACATATAAAAAGTCATAAGACCATGTAGAACTATGATCCTCACTTTTTAATTTTTGATTTTTTTGAACATGCTACAGATTTGTATTTTTGAACATCTTAAAGATTTGTATTTTTATATGAGTGTGAGTTATATAATAATGAATATTTTTATTGTCAGTCAACAGTTGACAAACGTTCAAGCCTTGATTTGTATGAATCTTTATTTATTAATAGTTTTTTAAATAAATAACAATTTTTTTAAATATTTGAATTAGGTATATAATTATTTTACGAAAATAATAGATAATAGATGGCTATATTTCTTACTTTTTATTAAATATTAAATGTCAAAAAGCATTAACAAATCAAATGTTAACATTCTATATTTTGTATAAGTCTATTATAAAATTATATGCTTTTGTGAATATATAATATTTTAAAACACATAACTTGTTTGTACAAAAAGAAAAACTTTTCATCAATAATACATTACATAATATTTCATACGTTTTTTGCCCGCACAATATTATATTTATCAAATTCCTTTTGATATTACTTTATTTGTTAATAATAAATACATAAAAAAATGAAATGAAAATATAGACTAGTGATACAAATAGAAAATAATGAAATGATAGAAATTATGTTGCATGTAGTATTTTATTATTCTTTTATAATAAATTTCGTCTTTTTAAAATCTTGTTTTCCATTCGATTGCTTCTTTCATAATCAGATTTCTTGACAATAACACATGAGACTTTTCATATGTATTGTATATCGTGGTGTTTCGATTGAACTGATCTTAAAGTACATGCTTGAATTGCTACAGGAATCTTCAATATATTTCGTTTTCAGAACGAAGCACAAAAGATAGCTTTGTTGTTACATAAGAGAAATATTTCCTCTTGTCTTTTCTCATATCTTAACGTTATTATATGACTATTTAAAAAATCAAAATATTTATTAAAATTTAATTTAATAATATTAAGAATACTTTATCTATTTAAATTTTCTAATTATTATTAATGATAAGAAAAATCTATATTACTAAAATAAGAAAGAAAGATATATAATATTTTTAGCAGCTTTAATTTTGCGGCTAGTTATATATAGTTAATTATATGATTGATTACTTAATTAAATGTACTTTTTTTATACATTTATATGTAGTTATGTAATGTAATTGCTTCATTATTAGTTTTTAAGTGGATTAACTTATATTTCAAATGAGACGCGCACTTGAACAGCAAAAAGTGGGAATTTGTCTTTGTCTGTCATAACGATAATTAGCCTATATTTTTTTCTCTTTTTAGCGAACGTGCACTATACTTATCGATATCGGGATTGAATTACGTGTATTGTATAAATCTGCATATATTTCGATGTTTATTGCTGCTGTTCCATTGCAAGCAGCGTTTAACTTGTAACGTATAAGATATAATATATACAATGATATAAATATAAATTAAATATGTATCAAAATTGATGAAGCGATATTGAATAAATATTATTGGTAAAAACGATGAAATGTGTTGGAAACATTATGCAACTTGCATTGTGCCAAAAATTATTTTTGTTCGCTTATTAACGATTGGAAATGATAATTATTTCTTCCTCATCTTTTTTCATATTACAATTTATATGATTGTTGTTTATATACCGAAATATATAAATATTAAATAAAATTATCCAACAACATTTTATTTTATAAAATTACACTTGAGTGTAAATTGTTGGTTTATAAATTGTTGGTTTATTTTCAGCAAATTACGAATAATGAATTTTAACAGAAATTATTGTTTTCTTACATTCAATACATATTTTCTTTTACATTGTTACTGTTATATCTTATTTTCCATACTAATTATTACATTCTATTATGTCTCTAATACAGCGTAATGAAAATCCTAAAGTTTTCATTCTATGGATTATAGATTTAATCAAGCCATGAAGGACTCAAATTTTATTTGACACGACATGATATATAACGGCGTTCATCGGATTCCATATTGAATTAAATTTTATTGATCCCGTAAACCATATCCACATCTTCGAATTCAAAAATGTTGGATATTCAATCATTCACATTGAAATCATTCTAATCAGTTTTATGAATATATGTATATATTATACTATTTTCCATATGATCGATATTATCAGCTTTTGTATATAACGTGAGTAATTGTCGACAATATTGCGCACGAAATCATATACTCATTCAATTTCGTACTGCGTTCAACAAATTTCATTTTGCCTGGTAATTATATAGGATTTCATACAACTGCGCATATATTAATTAGCTTGTTATAATTAATCAGCCTTATGTTATATTTTCTATTTCACTTATTGTTATATTGTGAAAACAGATTATAAATGTTGAAAATTAATACAATTTTTTTGGAAAGATATTTTGAATATTTTGAGTATTTTTATATATGATTATTTATTATATAAAATTCTCGTATACCTATGAATTCTTAATTTATATAATAAACTTTTTTCATTTATTATTTTCCTTTCTATTCGCAACAATACTTAATGTTTTTATTTCTTTAATTAATATTGTTTTCCTTTTGGGAAATGAATTGTTTTTAACTGTGTTTATTAGTTTTAACTTTCACAAGTAACAGAAATTTACACAGTTCTTCCTTTCATTCACTATTGCTACACACACTATCTCAGCCATCGCGCCGCCAATTTCTCCGTGGCGATTCTATCAATTCAACTCAATCGATAAGCTCTCTAACGTAACTATTGTTAACAGTAACTGCAAGATATTATAAAGATTATAAAGATTAGTTACATTATAAATGCTTCGAAACTAAAGACATAAATACAAATACAATCTATTTAACGAATATATTGTGAAAATAAATATTTAATCTTTAGGACTTTATTTTTATTTTATAAAATATGTTATCTTAATTTGGTTACGTATTGATCTACTTTATATAAATTTTTAAGTAAGAAAAAGTTTTAAGTAAAAAAAAGTTTTAAGTAAAAAGTTTTAAGTAAAAAAAAGAAATATATAAAAATTAAGTAAAAGTTTTAAGTTAAAAAAAGAAATATATAAAAAATAATGTCATTTCGTCAATAACATAAAATTAAGAAATGTTGACTTTTATGAGTACTATATTGTAGCATAGATATTATACATAAACTCAAAATAATACATATACACACACTCAAAATAACACATATACACACACATTTAAAATTCTCTAAGTAAATTATCTTATATTATTAATATATATATATATATATATATATATATATATATATACTCTAAGAGAAACCACCAAGTACATAAAAAATATTCTATCTTATATGCAACAAAATGTTTAATAAAAAAAAGTCCTTAAAAATAATTTACAATAATTTTTTCTCACAAAATCATTTTTCTAAAAAAACAAAACCTCAACAAATAATTTTCCTAAAAAATATTAAAAAATAAAACATCAAAACTAAATATGAAATCAATAATTACTATTAGCGAAGTACTTAAGAGCAATTTGTAAATTTGATATAATATTTGCTATGAAATATCCATCTTACATTATACAAATATTATACATAAATTCTTCTTAAGAAATTAAAACGCATTTTATATTTATTCAGAGAAACGTGATTTTTAAAATACTTAAAATCAACATTAAATGAAAATTAGGATTCTTTTAATTCTTAAAACAATTTTTATATAATGTGTATAATTAAAAAAAACGTTTTACGCAAGTTTTAAATCGCACAGTCTTTAAATCGAAGTAAGCTATAAAAACTTGGCGTGCCCGGGTCGTCAAACACAGACTAAATATTTAATTACCTAAGATTTTACATTTTAATTACCTAAGATTTTACATTTTTATTAGGGATATTTGTTTATAATGTAACGATTCGGGGAATTCTTACTTGTCTGAATATTTAATTTGCAATTAACTGTAAATGAAAACAATAGGTTACTTTTTGCATTTCAGGAGGCTTATCTAATAATATTTAATGAAAGAAGAAACTTTGTATATTTTTCTAAAAATTTGAGCAAAAATAAATTATTTCGATATTGAATAATAAATATTATATTAAAGATAAAAAGAGGAGCTTTCAAAAAATATCCGGAATTAGAAACACTTGAATAATTTATTCTTGCCTTATTCTAACATTAAATATCGATAAAAATTAAATCAAAATTGGCATAAGAGCCACAGCACGGCTAGCTAAGGCGCAGGGGAAGAAACAATACTTTCTTCTTATTAATTGTTTATTTCAAATCTAAACACTACATAAATATATAATTGGAAGCATGTTTTAATACATTTGATGAACTTTTGGTAGCAGCAGGCTTGCTATATCTCCGCGCAATGAAATTTCGCGTCACCCGCGCGTCGAGAAGGAGATAAACTTTTCTCCTTTTTTACAATGTAATAGTTTGTTTATTATATTATAATGATTGTTTGTTATATTATTAATCGCGCTGAAGAAGGCTAAAAAACGATCCGAAACGTAGTTATTTATGTAGTGTTTAGGTTTGAAATAAATAACAATCAATAAGAAGGAAATGTTGTTTCTTCTCCTGGCCTCAACTACCACGTTGGATCTTATGTCAATTTTGATTTAATTTTGATTTATTTATTTGAGTCAAATTCCTAATTATTAATTTTAATAAATATCGAACAAAAAGAATATAACTTATTAATATTTTATAATTTATAAATATCAAATTATTTATTACAGTTGTCAAATTGTACCCGTCTCGAAATTTGTACATCTAAGATTATTGGGGATTAATTAATTAAGTAACATATGCAAATAGATATATGTGAATAGACATATAGACATATGCAAATAGATATATGTGAATAGACATATAGACATATGCAAATAGATATATGTGAATAGACATATAGACATATGCAAATAGATATATCTAAGATGCAAATAGATATATGTAAATACACAAATGAATTTGCAATTTTTAGATTTTTCTAAATCTCAATCAACCTTGTAGTTTTAATCATGTCAGTTGATATAATTATTTTGATATTTATTATACATATCACATATATTAAACATATTTCAAATTAATTAATTTCTAGTACGTTTATGATAGCTTATTGATAGCTTTGTCTCACACTTAGTTCGAATTATGTATTATCAACATGCCCTGAATTTACATGTAACTTGATTCTATCTAATTAATCATATTGATACATATAATGTCAAGTTATATTAGTCTCATATTCGCGATCATATAATACACTGTATTACATCTTATGTTAACTGATATAATTTCCTAAAGTTTCGTCATAAAACATTGCTTATGGGAGGATATAATTATATTAATTTTCGGAAATTAAAATCTTAGATGCGCTTACTTTTATAAATAGATGTTATTTATTGCCAACAACGCAATAAAAGGATTAATTCATAATATCATGTGATGCCGACACATAATGACAAAAAAATATTATATTTACATCTACTAGTAAGACAATTTTTTTATTCCGATGTAAAAAATGTTTTTAATAAAACATTCTAATAAAATAAAATAATAAAAAGTCAATTTCAAAAATTATAAAATATTATAAAACATTAGACTTGATTATTTCATTATTAAGTGAACAAAAAACGAACATTGAAACAACAATTTTCATTAGATGTTAAGAAAAACAATTAAAACATTTTTTTACAATTTGCAATTTTACAAATTATATTGTTTTTGAATTACTAATTATTAATTAAAATAACATTTTAGAAATACTTCAAAATTAGGTCAACATTTTATTTTTTTACTTTCAAAAATCACATATAATTCCTTCTTCCCTCTTCTCTCAGAGAAGCTTTAATAGAAATCTTCAAAAATATATTATTTCAGATTATAAAAATGCAATCTATCACTCTATATTAATTTTCATATCTAAAATCAAATAATCATTTATACTACCAAATAAGAACATGATATACAACAATAAAGACAATTACTTACTTACTTCAATCAATACTTTCTTCAATCAATCCGAAACGTATTTTTGTTTTTATAAAACAAAAACATGAACAAAAATATATATATATATATATATATATATATATATATATAATAAAAGAGTATCTTGTCGCGTGCAAATCTCAATCTTTACCTAACTAAAAGCAAGAGAAAAGGATCGTGTTCTCACCTGCCAGCTTGCGTATCGGCTTGCTGCACTTGCGCCTGCATCTGTGTTGTTTGCAATCCTTGCGCTTGGTCCATTTTGATCTCGTTTTTATAATATCCTTCCTCTTCTTTCTCTTCATTCGTCGTATTCTTGTCTTTCATGTCGCAATTATCCATTATTACGTTCTTGCATTCCGCCTATGCAAAAAAAAGGAAGCTAAGAAATATAAATCTCGCTAATATGAAAATGGCTCCTCATTCAATTTTTCGATTGAATGCAAGTACAAGATAAAAAAAAACCAATTATAATAAAAATTTATATTTTGAATTTCTGAATTCTGAAGTTTATGAATTTTTTCAATGAAAATAATAATATTGACAAAAAAAAATTCGTAGATAAACATTGTCGAGATTTTGATATTAAATTTTTTAAATTTAATATTAATAAGCTATGTTTTTTTCTATCAATTAAATATTTTATATACATATATTTAACACGTCTAAAGTATCTATTTTATTGCTTATCATTGCTTTCTGCTTTAATAAATGTAATATATATATATATATATATATATATATATATATATTTGAGCAAGTATATATATTTGAGCAAGTATATATATATATATATATATATATATATATATATATACTTGCTCAAAAGTTATTATTAATAAAAAGAATATATGTATATTCTTTTCCGAGAAAGAATATTTGTAATTTCTAATTTTCTCGTTACTTATTTATACTTTCGTGCAAAATTAATAATTACTGTATCAGAATATAGCACTTCGTCCTCGGCTCGGCTCACAGCAGCTTTCGGCGCAACGTGGTTGTCGTTTCCCGCCATCTCTCTTCGTCCTTTCTCGTTTCAGCGCAGCCACAAAGGTCCAACAGGCAATATACAAACTCGCACACACACAACTCTTGATCTCGTTCACCACCGATATGTGTTACGACTTTGACCTAAGTCTTTTCTGTTCGTGTCTCGTTTAGACGTTGTGATACCACATTTTCATCATAGCTCTTCATAAATTTACAATGGCTCGCTCTTGTTTCGAATGAACAAATTCGTTGGATTAGGAAAATATGGCAAAAGTCATGAGATTATATCGGTGATCTTTTACGTGAGAGGAAATGGGAATATCCTGAACACTCAAGTAAAAGGGCACGTGTCAAGGTCTCGCTGAGATTGATCGTTACGATCGCATTCTACTATTAGAGAGAAACTACATTGGATTGAAGTACGATAGTCTACGAAAAGTCTTTCCTCTCTAAAAATATTATATATTGTTTTTTCTTTTACTTATTCGAATAAATTTACAAAATATTTACAAGAACAAAAAGTAATTAATAATTTAAATATATAAAAAGAGAAATTAAATATAATTTAAAAAATGAACGGAAAAATTAAAATTCTTATAAAAACAGATTTTAATGAATTAATTTATTTGGCACAATTTTATCGATAAATTGGTATATTTTCATTATTTTAACTGCGCCATATATTTATTACAAAAATTTTTTTCGCTGTTTATTTACTTTTAACGAAATATATAAAAATATAGTTAAGGAAATATAATTTATGTAAAGAATATATGTATATAATTTATGTAAATATAATTTATGTAAAGAAATATATGTTTTTTTGCAGTAAATTATATTTAGCATATAAAATAATAAAAAATGTATAAAAATGAAATTACAATTTCACCTAAGATATTATTGCTATTTAATGAATTTCGAGAGGAAAGTTAGTTTTGTAATATATATTTTTTATAATATATATTTTTTTTATATTTTTGTCATATATCTACTTAACATATGAGAAGAACTGAATGCAAATTTAAATGATTCTTCATGTTTGATTTTATGCATATATTTAATTATTTGTGTATATATTTAATTTTATAAAATTTATATTCTGGCATAATTAAACTTAGCAAATGGCGAGCAATGAAAAGAATTTCTTTTAATGAACGTTAATGAAAAGTAATGAACTTTCTTTATCATTCGAACATTATATCGTAGTTTTTTTCTAATAATTGCCTTCGCATAACAATTAACTGATTTTACATTTTGAGACAAAACTGTTCCAATGTAAAACTTCGAAATAAATAGATTATGTACGATTATATTATATGTATATTTAAATTGCTCAGTTCTCGCGCGCTCATATCCACACACACGCGCGCGTGTACATATGTAGGTATGTATGCATTTAAACATAAGAAATAAATTTATAATATAATAATATATAATATATAATATATAATATATAATATATAATATATAATATATAATATATAATATATAATTTATAATATTATTTGTATAAATTTTAATAAATAGAATTAAATTGTGTAATTTTTAATAATAGAAAATTTATAAAAAAAATTTGGAGATATACGTACATAAGCATTGTCTCTTTATTTAAGTTTAATTGCACAGATAAATTTTTTTTAAATTATAAACATTTTAAAAATAAAAATATATAATATGATGTAATAGTAATGTATAATATGATATAATATGATGAATATGTGTTTATGTTGCATTATATAATTATATTAACATTTTAAAAGTATTTATAAGTATATATATTTATAAGTATTAGTATAAAAAATTTAATGCATTTGTAAAATAATTTTAAAAATAAATATTTATCTATTATATTTAATTTATACATATAATTATTACTAGCACCTAGCACTAGCGCCTAGCATGCTTTTATAAGCTCTTCAGCAGATGTAAAATTGTAGGTTTTTTATGTTATCATGTTAGAGAGAGTATTTTAATCTAGATATATTAGTATTTCAAGATATTAATAGCTGAATATTTAAATAGCTTCGATAATCATGTAAAATTATGTTTATCTTATTAATCATTTTCAATATATTCTTTTTGTTTATACACAAATTCGCGGAGAGATAATCTTTTGTAAACATCTTCTATGAAGATACATCAATAAAATTACGCTAATTAGAGTTTATAAGTGACAATAAACTTGAAGAGAGTTATATTAAACGATCTTTAATTAAATTTACACAATATCGCGTATTCTCTATTTAATAAAAATAAAATATATTCATTTTTGTAAAATATATGCCCTAGAGGATTAATCAGATTTATTCTATTCGAATTATTCTTGATTATATATTTTTTAATTTTTTACAGTTGTTACAATATTTTCTATTATATAAAGAACTATATATATATATATATATATATATATATATATATGTATGGGGGAGGGTATCTGATTATATATTTCGAAATATTGTCTAAGAAGTAATGTTTAAGGATTAAGTTATTATATCAGATTATATCAGGATTTTGAATTAAATTTTACTTTATTATAACTTGGAGAAAAAAATGATGACAAAATCACTTCTCACTATTTCAAATTTTTATTATTTACTTCTCTGCTCTTTTATATTTATCTCTCTTTCTTGTTAAAATGTTAACAGAGAATAAAATATATATGAACGCTTTATAAACAATACAAAAGGAAATCCTCTTCTCAGCATGTTTTATTCATGTTATAAATAATTCAATATACTTTTATCATAAAGTAAATAGTATAATATCCGAAAAAAGCACAATAAGAAACTATAATAAATATTATATTTGAATATATATTGGACTAAATTAGAATAGTTTAGAAAATCATTTGTTTTATCAAACGAAAGGGATAACGAAGATTTCCATAAAAGAATTTGTTATAATCATATCCGATTTATAATTTTGTAATTATGCGCAGAATGTAATGCGTAACCGTTAATTATTTGCTAACAACAGTTGTCGAGTATACGTGCGAATATCAGAATTACATGTACTGGTATGTATATACATTACGCATTATTATACAAACGGCATTTACAACTACATTATTACTTGAGAGAGTTTCAAACTCGTTCAAACAACTTTTCCATTGTTATTTATACTAGCAACGATGATAATATGAAAATATTTTTACATAATTATATAGTTCGTGTACGTGATTTCATTTGATAATGATTGCAGTTTCGAGCGATAACTTTTTAGAAATAACTGCTTGAATTGAATATATTTGTGTTAATATTTATACAGATAAGCTACTAAAAAATACTACGATGATTGTAGAAAGAAGATAATCATAATCCTTTCAGATAGAAATGAGAGAAAGGAAACAATAATCTTTTGGAATGAAGTTAATTGTTATAAAAGCTGTCAGTCAAATTTAAAAAAAAACTATATAGCATATTTACTAAATTTTGTATCAAGAGTTTCAAGAATATATTTCAATTTGCACTTAGTTTGTATTATATAAAGTAATAATATATTCTCGATAAATAAAATTTACAAAGAAATTCTACATAAATTTCTAAATTCGCGTTTCATTGTGAATAAAATGTTTTGCCGATTGTATATAAGAAAAAATAAAATAATAATTCGATTCACTGTACTTACTATCAGTTTGCTTAATTTACTGCATCAATAAATTTTTAAATAGTTAATTAATTATGGGTAATTAATGTCGGGGTAATAATCGGTAACGAATTCTCTTTAACTCCAAATTTTAAACAAATAACTAACAAATAGCATAACAAACATTATACAATTATACAATTTTATCTCTAGATAATATTAAGGAAATAATTTCTTTATTATATTAAAATTAATATCTTATTACAATAATATACAAGGTGTTTCCGGACATTTGTGACAAACTTAAACGGGTGATCTCGATAAGTGGAACAATTTTTGTTAAGCAACCCGTATTTGGCGATGCCTCCTTAAAGCGCCAGGCTGCGATGAATGCTGTTTTTTCTATATGATTAGATTAAAATAAGAAAATCATATGTTTTTTAAATTACATTTTGTTTATTTTATTACAATAAATGTTCGACTTGCAACCTTAATACAAACATTGCATCTACGATGCATTGATTGACGCATCTTCTGAAAAATTCCAGGATTATTGCGAATTGTATCGCATACGTTCATAATCCTGTCAATGAGCTTATTTCAGGTATTAACAGGGTTTGTATACACTAAACTTTCGTAAACTGCGTAAATGTTCATTGCAGCCTAGCGCCTTAAAGAGGCATCGCCGGACACGGGTTGCTTAACACAAAAATTGTTCTATTTATCGAGATCTATCACCTCTTTAAATTTTTTGCAAATGTCCGGAAATACTGTGTAATGATGCATATATAATATATAATGATAATATATAAAAATCTTTTTATTATTATTATTGTTAAAATGTTATTTAATAATATTTATCTATTATTTTATTTAATCCAATTTAATAAATTTGACATTAATTAATATAATAAAATATTATTACTATATATAGAGGGGCAGTTGTCTAAATTACATCGACTTCTAAATTGCACTATCATAGTTATAAATTTATTTTTTTATATTTAAACTTATCTAATGTAAGAGAATAATAATTATATTCTTGAACACATTTATATCTTACTAGTTTCTAATCATTTGCTATATAAATTTAAAAAAATTATTAATTACTAATTTTTAAGTTTATTTTTTTTACGATTCTATAATGTAAATAAAAAACAGATAAAAGATTTATTTCAACTTTATAACCATTAAGAAATACTTAATACTATTAATTTGTCAATTAGCTAAAACATATATATGTAAGCTAAAAAAATTAAAATATTAGAAATTGCATCACATCATGTTCAATGCATCGACACGATTTATATAATATATATTGTAAAATTCTACTTTTTCAATAATACTGATAAAATAATACAAAAAGAAGAATAAATGAAAGAAGAGAAAAAGATTGCCTTTTAAATTAAAAGTTTTTAAAAAGTTATGCTTTTTTTATACTTCTATAGTATTATTGAGAGATTTATAAAGAAAATGGAGCGCTTTGCAGTATGTTTCGGGAATATAATCGAGGACACATACACGATAAATCATATTATACAAAACGATAGAATATATTTTACAAATATATTTCAGAAACTATAAGAGATAGAAAAAAATTTTCAAATTAAAAGTTAAAATAAAATTAAAAAAAAATTTTGAAAAATTATTTTGAAAAATTAAAAAAATAAAAATTTTGTTGTTATTGTTATAAAGTACTCTTGAAGCCATTGAATTTTTAATTTGAAAATTTTTTCTATCTCTTATATTTTCTGAAATATTCATCTCGAAAGAAAAAAACCGATTTTTTTCAGAAGGGCCGCCTAGACACGCGTATGAGCACGTATAAAAAAATACGTGTCCCTTATTTTTGTCTAGAAAACAACATATTAAAAGCTGAAAATTGAAGGGGGACACTTTCGTGCTAATACTGTGAGATTAATTTTTAAAATATACTTTTTTAAAAATTAAAGATAAAAATATACTTATCTTTATAATAATATATGCAAAAATCTATCATATAATGCAATATATGAGGTTACAGGGCATATTTCTTTAAATTTTTGAAAGATTTGTTCCAGAGATGATATTACAAGAGGCGTATTATAAAAAGATTAGATGCTGCAGATAATGATTTATGAGCGCTTACAGTCTATGAAAGAAGGGAAAAGAAAGAGAGAGAGAGAGAGAGAGAGAGAGAGAGAGAGAGAGAGAGAGAGAGAGAGAGAGAGAGAGAGAGAGAGAGAGAGAGAGAGAGAGAGAGAGAGAGAGAGAGAGAACGGACCAAGATTACATAATGCATTGTTAAGTTTGTTTCATTGATCAAATGATTTAAATGATTAAGTTGCATGACATATTCATAAAGCATTTTTGTGTTGATTATAATTTACACAGATGTTATCTCTCATTTATTAATGAAGTAAGTGTAATATCATGCCATAAATGTCTAAATGCGCGCAAATTTAAATTTTAATATCAAGTATGTGACAACTCTGTCTCAATTTTTAAACAATTACACTACAATATTTTACAATATTAATATTTATATTATATTGATAAAATTATCATGTTTAGAACTGCAAATTATAAAATTATTATAGAACTGCAAATTATAAAATTATTATATGTAAAATTATTATTTAAATTATTATATTTGTCTTTATTTCGACTTAAATATACAAAATAAATTCTGAAACAAATGTAAACATAATTTTATGATTTATATTAAACAAAAGGTATTTTCCCGAAATTTTTTGATAATATGATATATGTATAACAATAGCTCCACATGTAAACATGTAATAGAAATTAAAATAACTTGCAACGATTGGCTGTATTTTTATCACTATTTACGTTTTGTGTAAACTTTTTAAATATACATAATGTATAATGATACATAATGATAATACGAAAACAGTAAAAATAAAACACCCTCCTCGCAATATAATTAATACACTGTCGGTCAAGGTGTTAAATATTTAACCTAAGAGTGCGAATGGCCCTGGTCTTATCGATCGATTAATTGCTATTCTATCTACTTGACAAGTATTGTTCAATCTAGCTTAATCGGAGAGAATTAATTTTCCTTTTAATAATTTTGTGATTAATCAAGATAAAAGAATAAATATTTATCAAAACATTCTCGTCATTCAAAAAATTAGTTTTTTAAAATAACAACAAACTAAAAGAGAGAAAGAGAGAAACGTGAAATTAAGGTGCAAAAAGTTTTACAGCAAAGATCGTTATTCTGTTGAAGAGCACAGAATAAATGCCATTTCCAAGACTGGCATTGGTTGCTGCAATGTAGGAAAGAACAATAAATCAAAGTTTGTAGATCAGACAAAAAGCAAGAAACCATTACTCGTTTCTCTTTATGTTGTATTCCAGATGTACTAAGTACACGTAATTCGTTTCAGTTATAATCTACTTCGATCGTATTATCCTTCATAGAGACTATCAGCTTTAAGATAGCAGTCTTTGCTGAATGTAGCGCAGATTTCTCACAATTTTCTTTTGTAATAATTTCGACATTATTTTACATTCTTATCTAAATTTAGAGAAAAACAGTTTTTTATCTATAATAATAGACTTTGATAAAACTATACAGTACTTTTAATAAATACGTATAATTACAAATATGAAATTATTTTAGTTTCACAAATTCGATTATATAATTTAACAGACTGCTATTAAATCAATATTTTGAGTATGAAGAATGTGTATGTGTGTGTGTGTGTGTATATATATAGGCCTATTTATACAACTTTATCGTTTATTTGAATCGAGATTTATTACTAAAACTTGTTTTGTCTAAAATTTACTTGGAATTGTGATAAAGAAAATTTTATTTGAACTCTTAATTAATTTATAGTAAAGTGCGATAGTTTTGAAATATGTAATTATTCAGTGCAAATTTGTATTTTTTTTTTAATAACTATATTTTCTTTCTACATTAATTCATTTCTCTTATTATTTTATAAAATAACATTAATAACATTGATAAAACATATTAAGGCAAGATAAATCGAAAAGTTTTTACGAAATATCTCATAGTTTACATCAAATTTTATATTAACTTAAAATATAAAATATTGATAAATTATTCAATTCTCACTTTTACTCATATATATATATATATATATATATTTTTTATTTTTTTTTTTATTTTTTTAAATGAAACCATTTTATTTTTTTAAATCGATTTTTGATCAAATTTGGCATAGAAAGTTATATATATATAAAATTTTCTATGCTAAATTTTACCAAAAATCGATTTAAAAAAATAACGTGGTTTCATTAAAAAAAAAACTAGATTGACCTTCATATAATCTTAAAAAATGACATTATTTAAAATTTAAGATTATCAACTTTTTTCCCTTATCTAATCCTAAAATTTGTTTGAAATATTTTTTGTACGATGTCAAGTTTCGAGGGAAACACTTTATAACACTTTAGATGAAATATTTTATACCGTGGATATGCTATTCTAAAGCTTATAAATTCTAAACAGAAAATCTGACTAGAAAAAGACCTTGACATGTGTTTTCAATCTTCCTTTGTATCTAAAACAGTAAACGTTATCTCAGCTTAAAGTTTTGTTTACATTGTCTTAGATTAGACAATGTTGTGTGATGTAAACAGTGCACTATAATTTTACATCGTTGATCTAGGATTGATTTTAGAATTGATTTTAGAATTGATTTTATCATCGCATAATTATAGAAACTATCGAGGCGATTTTATATAGCTGAGCGACGCAAGAATCGATTATACTTGAACGTTATTGATTGAAATAATAAATGTTACTAATGAGGTATGTGTGTGCAAATGTCACATGTTATATAATTATTGCACTGCCTTTTAGCTATTGAATCTTTAATAACTTGCTTTTGGGAGGAAACTCAATAAATTTAATGAACTTAACAAAAGATATTCATAAATTTAAAAATACGCGATAAACATTTAATTAGTTCACTGATAATGGTCCATATATGTCCACTATGAATAACTTTGCCAATTTTCAACGGATTTGCATGAAACTTGATACACCCACATTTTTCAGGTCGCTGATGACAAATTTGGGATCGAAATTTTAAAATTCAAAATGGCAAATTTAGTATGGTGAATTAATTTTGTTATTCTTTTATTATATTTGTTATTCCATTAGAGAAGATTCAAATTCGATATGTTCAAGTTTGAATGTCTTGAACTAATTCGTTATCTGTGACCAAAAAACGTACTGAGTATGATATATTTTCATAATGGAATATCAAAGTTAATCATTAGAAATCGCCATATTGAATTTGCCAGTTTAAATTTTGCAATTTTGTCTATAGATCAGCATAAGAGACTCGAAAAACGCAAATATTGAATTTGATCTTCTCCATAATGAAATAAAATTAGTCCGCCATATTGGATTCGCCATTTTGAATTTTGAAATTTCGACTCTTGATTCGTTACGCGACGCAAAAAACCCCTTATAAATAAACTTTTATGTAAAATATGAATTTATTTGCTCTTACTAGTTTTGGTACAAAACGTTGATTTCAAGTAGTTCAGTAAACTAAAGAATTAATGGCGTGAAATAAATTCGATTGGAATTAAGTAATTCTTGTATTAGCTATATTAAGGAACAAACAAATTTCTTCATGTAAATGTTAACTATATATATATATATGTAGAATTCAGTAAATAAACACAGATTACACACTACAATGGCTCATCAAAATGCACTTGTCCTAACAATAATCATAAATTATGGAATCATTGTGCAACCATTACTGCTCATTAGCTCTGATCATATATGAATATAAATTCTCTTTTTTATAATAAAATATATATCGTATCCACTCATAAAGAAAATGTTAAATCGATTAGTCGAAAGTACCAAAGAATATTGTTAGTTCTTTTCGATTTTTCCATCGTAAATTATCATCAAAATCACATATATTAAAAGTTCGAAGAGAGTTAATTGCGATATGAATGATATTCGTTTAATATATTGTTCATGAAGAACAAAGAAAATTATATTATAAATATATACTCTTCTCGAATTCATCACACATGTTGAATGTTTGTAAAAATTGCGTATTTTAACAGCTTAAATTGTTCGAGAATTATTTGGGAGGAATACTAGTGAGCTTTATTTGTTAGGTATAAATCTAACATCAAATGTACATGTATGTATGCTTTTGAAATACGAAAAAAATTCTAACATGTTTCTTTTAGATAATTATCTTTAGCTATGTAAAAATATACGTAAATTACATGGTATGATTTTTATACATTCCTTAATATATGTAGTATGTGTTATTCATCAGTGCATATTTTTATATATCAATAAAAATTTCTTAAATTTTAGAATATTTAAATTGAGATAATATTAAAATAATATGGCGTGTAACGCGCTTTATATGATATTCTGTAGTACACACATATATAATACACGTATTATATATATGTATATATATATATATATATATATATATATATGTGATAGAATATATTATATATCTATATATACAAGGTATCAGGGCAATCTCTTTCCAACAAAAAGCTCTTGTAGCTTATCTCGAGAGCTTTTCAAAACATTATAATAAAGTATTTTTTTTATCGAGTACTTTTCGAGTTATGAGGTTTGAAATAATTTCTTAATGTTTACATAAACTATAAAATATTCATTTTTCGATTATTTTACCTTCATACTTTTATGTACAAAATAATGAGAGGAATCAATTGGTGTACAGAAAATAATTGTTTAAAAAAAAATATAATTGTTAATTGCAAATTATATATTTTTCTTCAGCTACAAGAGCTTTTTTTTGGAAAGAGATTGCCCTGACATTTTGTATATGCACATTGTTCAACAATATTCTATCCGAATGTTCTTTTTTCCGGAGTATCATAAACAATTAAGATAAGAAAGAATTTGACTATATTTTTAATTTAATTTTGTTAAATATTTATTATATATGTGTGTAAATATTTTAAATATATTTATTAAATAAAAAAAATATTGAATAAAAAAATTGATAAAAACTGAATGAATTAAATAATAATTAGTCAAAATTTTAAAAAATTAAGAGAAAAAGTTCCACATATTTATTTTTTAATAATATATGAATATAATATATGAATATAATTTATATATATCTTTTTTATTTTATATATCTTTTCTTCTATGATATATAATTATCTATTAATTGAGAGAAGAGAAGAGAGAGAGAGAGAGAATTGTTTTTTTAATTTAATTTAATTTATTATATTAATTGTGAATTGTGAATTGTTTTATGTAGAAAGAGTTAATTCAATATAATTTATAATATCAGTTAATTATTTTTTACTTTCGATTTTCATAAGTAAATTATTTATTTACTTATGAAAATCGAAAGTAAAAAATAATTATATACATACTTACTTATTTACAAACTTATTTATTTCATATGCAGTAGCAGGTACAGTTTGAAAAAAATTCCTAATTTAAATTTTAAAACTCTCAGAGATTCACAGTATTTTGAGTAAATAAAAAATATCAATAATAATTTAATCCTGATTTCAATACGTAAAAGCTTCAAATATTATTTACAAAGAGATCGTTTTCAAGAGTTTTTGTCATGTTAAACGTGAGACCAGACTCTCGTTTAATTTCAATTAATATTAAATAATTTCATACTGTTGACGAGAATCAGATTATCTATAATTTATGATTAAAGATTAATTATAATATTATAATATTACTGATCATGCAGAAAATATTTTATTATTGCATATATGAATGTTTAAAAAGCCATTTAATGAAATTTATCCTATCCAGAAACGCGGGCAGAATTGGTGAATTAATGAGAAAATACGCACTGCGATATACAAGTGAATCCCGATTGTTCACGGCGTGCAATAAACATATTTTGCGCGAGTTGTTTTACTTGCGAACCTACTATATGCGACGTGGCGTCGAGATATCATCGAGCCATACCACGATTGTCAACTCAGCAGATCATTTTTGTGATACTAAAGTCAAACGAGTCAAACGAGTCAGATCATAAACACTAAAGTCGTTTACGGCCACATCGATCTTTCCTATAGAAAAAGAAATGCTTTGTCGTCTTTTATTTTTTTTAACAACATATTAGTGCTATGAACGTGCCAGTTTAATGAAATGTCCTCGATATATATCAAGAATTTATATCTGAATTTATTAAAAATGTACGCTCGTTACATATTAACTCAGTAATCTGTTATTCTGTAATAAAATCTTCTTTATATCCTCTAATATCCTTTAATAAATTGGAGATAAGAATTGCATGCGTAAAAGATCTTTCTCGCGGATTTAAAAAATTATAGCTCACCGAGATAATATTGCTTTCAATTTTCGACTGATTTTTCTTTCTTTAAGTTTTTGCGCGACAAATTTTCGCGCACTTCTTTATTTCTTCAAGATGACAATGCTTGACACACAACAGAATTCTCGCGCACGGATTTTCGTCTCGTCGTTTGAACCGTCAAAAGTAGTAAGACTCGACGGTTGCGTCCGTCGTGTAGCACGGCTGGCCGTCTACTGGCGCGTCGCGACGCCTGGCGTCGCGACGCCTACAACGCACATCCTCCGACTAGCAATGTGGCGATTGACATATTGCGGTATATAGAGAAAGATGCGAATTTAAGATACAAGAATTTAGTGAAGAAAGATACAATCTCTCATGGGCATATATAGAGCAGATAAAAATAATGCGTTTTTATAAAATTATAAATAACAAATTTTCATAAAATTGTTTTTAATAATATTTTTATCGAAATATTTATCTTTAAAATTAAAATTTGAGCATTTTTCTTGAATAACTTTTGTCAATCTATGAATTTTAATAATTTGCAATTATTTTTATTAAATAAAGATCTATAAAATATATACGTTACGTTTCTTGAAATATTAAATATTGTCGGACAACCAGGGGCGATCTATAAACCTTCTAACTTACAAAATTTTGAAGCTGATAAGTTTTTTGATAAATGTTTAAATGTTTTAGAATTTATTTCCACGTCTTTTTTTAAAGGAGTACTCTTATTTCGTCGAAATTAATAGTTTTCGCGAAAAACACATTTAATCGATAGAAAATAAGTAATGATGGTGATAAAATGATAAAAAAATGCGTTGTAGAAAAATATTTTATAGAAGTTTATGTGGTTATTTTTAAGCTTTATTGCCTTATATTTCACCCCTAGCAAAACCTATATATCTGTTCCGGTGTTAGCGCATCTTTCGTCAATTTATTATATCGCTGAAGAATGCCTGAAGCGAACTGTCACTGATAAACAAATGATTCTCGTCAAACTGCAAACTATATCAGAACGATCATATTAATGAGATGAGTGAGTGATTAATTGTATGCTATTGTCAAAGTACCTTTTCCTCCGGGACGTATCCTTATCGATTTTCATTTTTTTTCTCTTCATCAATTATGGCTTGCACTAATTATATGTATGTATTTAGTCCCAAAAGATTGGAATTCTTAAAAACAAAAAAAAATAAAAAAAATATAAGTTTTATAGAAAAATGTTCCAGATAAAAATAGTTTAAAACAATCTATTTACTGATCTTACCAGTTTGACCTGTATTGCGACGTTAAGGATAGGACCTTAAATTTTTTTAATGGAATCCTCTATTTTTGTTGCATATTGTTGTTAGCTTAGGTCGAAAGCTTTTCAAAACACTATAATAAAGTATCTTTTCATTAAGTACTTTATGAAATTATTTCTTAATTTTACACATAAACTATAAAATATTTTATAAAATATCTATTTTTGTGATGATCTTATCTCAATATTTTTATGCATAAAATAACGAGAGGAATCAATAACATAATCAAAATACATAATCATGTTTTTGAAGTTTTTAAGGGTTTCGACCTTTTTGTAACATCCTGTATGAAATATATTATGTAAATTACATATTATGTAAATTACATTAATATAAATTTTAATAATTATTATGCCTATTTTTGAGCTGCAGTGCTTTTTGAAAATTTTAAATTTGAAATATGCAAATTTTATATTCCATTTATTTTTAAACATTTCTGTTCTGTTAGCTCTGCTTGTTTAATCAATTTCATCATGATGGACACTTTGGTGAATCCATTTATCAGAAAAATATGAAATCATAGAAAGATAATCATTGTTATGTCATTTCAACTTTTTCCTCTACCATTATTTTTATTGTCAACAAGAGAAATCTAATAAAAATTGACTCATCTTCCCCTTCCTGCATATATATTCTGTAACATATATATATTATAGAATATATTATATTTATTATTATTTGCATCGATATTTTTGTGTTCCAATTTTTAAAAGTTTGTTGTATTTGAATATGAAAAATACTTATGTAACAAAAAATATGTAGCAAAAGTAATTTTTTATAAAGATATTTAAATATTTATACCATTGTTTATGCTTATTATAATAAATATTAATTAAAAGTTAATTGGCAAAAGTTATAATGCTTAACAATTAGAAATGAAGCAATTCTTATTTAAAAACTGTTTCCATTTTTCTTTACTGCGACTTTATATGCTTCGGTATAACCATATTATTTCAATGAGCTACTTCCTGCTATTTAATACGAAAAAAAGGAAAAGAAAGAAACGTTTCTACAAACGGTTCTATGGGTAATGAGTATGGTCAAAGATCATATAGCAACAACGATATAGGACTGCAAAATGTGTTTGTGCATGCAGCGTGAATAGGATAAAAGTAGGTGAAGTATAAAATTGACGACACACTTGTAGTGATACATGTTATACATAAGCAGCAAATATCGATAAAAAATTCGATTCAAATATTGGTATGCTGGTACGTAACTCGCTTATTTCTACTTGTGGCAACAAAAAGATGTGATATCAAAAGGATTCAAATCATAAATATTTTAAAAAGTTTTACATGAGAATTCTATCAAAAAGATTTTGAAATATATAAAATTGCTGATTTAAAGAATTAACAAGAAAGATTTTACAATTTTTTTAAATTTCTTTTGAATCGAAAATTTATACCGTCTACATAGATATATATGATGTATGTAAGCAAATATTATTCTCATTGTCAGAATTACAACATTAATATAATAGAATGATAATAGATAGCATATCAATATTCGGAGTTTACGAACTATTATTTGATCATTGAAATATAAGACAATAATGTTAATTCTAAAATAAAATCTAGCTTAAATAATTAATTAAGTGTAAAAATACTATTTATATATAGAAAGTATAATTACATACTTTTCAATAAAATTATTTTGTATCAGAATTAAGCATGGATATGGAATTATTTTAGATCAGTAGATTAGTTCGTTTTAAATTCCGAATGGCGAACAAACGATGAAGTTAGAACTTTTATTGCCTATGGTTGGTCGTATTTATATTCACGTACGTTTTCAGCAAATGTAATGATGCACATGATGTTAGTTTCGTAACTACGCATTTTCGGACCCATATTTAGAACAAAAATTGTTCTTTTAGATCTCCTATATGTTGTTTTGACACAATAATGAATTACCTTGTATATATATTTAAATATTATTATGTTATTTAAATATTGGACGTCCTATTTTAAATGCTCCAGGTAAATATTTTAAAAACTGAGATTGGTAGACAAAATATTTCAAATAAAAATTGTACGGTTTGGAAAAGAAAAAAGATAGGAATATTAGTTTCATCTCAGGTGTAGCTACTAAAGCTGTATGAAGGTCAACCTGGTTTTTTTAAATGGGACTACCTACTTTAATTTGTCCATACAAATCGACTTCTCACAATATAAAAAATTATAAGGGTTGGATAGCTATTAAATAGTTTATAGTTTAGTTAAATTGAGTAATTTATAGTTTATGTACAATGGAAATATATTTTATAATTTATGTAAAATTTTGTCAAACTTAAAGTATAAAATACCTTGTAAATTATATTTGTAATTTATATTTATATTTTTACATACATATTTAATTTATTAATACATATTTTTTTAATTTGTACATATATTTGTATATATATATATATATATATATATATATATGTATATACATACACACACACACACATACACATACACGTACATGCACGCACATACATATATATACAGGGTAAGTTATTTTAATCAACGCACGCAAATATCTCGTAAAGTAAACAAGATGGAAAAAAATGTTTCAGATAAAAATTGGATGGTTTCATGTGGTCCAAGGAGGCCACACGACGAAAATGTGAACTTGAGCTTGAATCACCTTTCCAAGGTGAAGTCAAGGTAGAAGGTAGTCTAGGTAGAAGTCATACTTCTAATTTTTTAAATGGAATTCTCCATTTTTTATTATACATTCTTATAACTTATTTTGAAAACTTTTTTGTAAACACTATAATGAAATATTTTCTCATTGAATATTTTTTAAATATTTCATTAAATACTTTTTTTTTTAATATGTCATTAAATACTTTTTGAGTTGAGGCCTGAAATAATTTCTTAATTTTACATAAAGTATATAAAATATCTCGTAAAATATTCATTTTTCGAGATGATCTTACCTCAATATTTTTATACTCAAAATAATAGGAGCAATCAATTGGTGTACAAAAAACACAGTTGTTTTTAGGAAAAAATATGTTACTGTCAATTGTAAATTCATTCTTTTTCTTAAAAATAACTGTATATTTTAATTTAATTTATATTAATTTAATTAAAATTTATTAGTTTATTTAATTTATTAATAATTCAGTTGATTTAATTTATATTGGTTAGTTATTGATAAGTATTGTTGACTAATCAATAACTTTCGTTATAGGCATTGTTAAAATACTGATAGTGAGGCGCCGAATGATTCATTCTTTAACATAATTCTTCACAGTTCTTTATTTAATTTGATTAATTCATTTGACATCTCATTATAATTCAACATTATTGTTATTTTATTCATTGTTATTTATTTATGTTGAAGATGACCTGAAGAAAGAATCGAAATGTACGCTGTGTATTTTGTCAATATTTGAATATATTTATATTAACATTTAATCATTTATATAATGAACAATTGTGTATCAACAACAACATGAGATTCGTAGTTCTGTTTAAACCATTTTTTATCTATTCATTTTATTTTGGATAAAATTACAATTGATATCATAAAATGCTCGATATCTTCGAAACGACTAACTCGAAATAAATAAAATTATAATGTTTCAAAAACATCGCAAAAAGAGTTATAAGAATATATGATAAAAAATATGGAATTCCATTTAAAAAGTTCAAGATGATCTTGTTCTGACTTTGGCGATACTATCTAATCTAATATGTTTATAGTATATACATATATATATATATACACAAAATAGAGATATCATATTATCCGTATATGAAGAAGAGAGTGGTAAATGGTATGTGTGGAGTATAACGTATAGAATATGATAGGGATGATAAAAATATGATATAGTGACAAGGGTAGATTCGAGTAACGCGTATGTATTAGTTACTTGTCCTTACTCAAAGATCTCATGTAATTAGTATACATAGTATGCACTGTGCATATCTGCTTTTATTATACATCACCCCTAATTATTAATAATTCATCTTTTTTCCAGTCTCACTATATTCTATTCCACATATATCATCTATTATCTCTTTCTTCTTACGTTAATGGTATCTCCACTCATTTCACTTTAGATAAAATTACAGTCGTTGACATATTATAAAAAGTTCAAAACGACTAACCCAAAGTGATAAAGTTATAATGTTTGGAAAAGTCGCAAGAAGGAATATAAGAATGCAATAAAAAATAGAGGATTTCATTAAAAAAAAATGGTGAAAAAATTTGAATTTGATTTAAAAAGAGTGATTTTGTCCGGATAAAACCACCTAGATCCAATTGATAAAACGGTAAATAGATCTTTTTAAACCCTACAACTTTGGTCTGAAACATGTTTTATCAAACATATAGTTTTCGAAATATTTCGCCATCCCAATATTTTTTTATATATCCTATACATATAATTCATGAAGCTATTTTATTTAATTGTCTTCGCTATTTGAAATAAAATAATTTTATTTGATATTTGACTATAAATTGATGTTACATTTTATATATTCAAGATCAAACTCAAATCTTTTGAAATTTTTTTTCGTATTTTTATGGCAAATTTGAAGATTGTTTTGCTTTTTAATTCACAAAATTATGCCTTTGTAAAATCTTCGTTTAATTAAGATGTTTTTAATTTTACCTTAAAATCAAAATTGAGCTTTAAATCAGAATATATTTATTCATGAATATATTTATTGAAAGTAACTCAATGTCTTTTGAAATTCTGATAGCTCTTTTGGTTAAATTATATCAGTGTGAAACATTAATTTTTTCATTAGACTTTTAATGATTTTATTCATTTGCATAAAACTTCTAAGAGAGTCATTAAAATTCACATAAAAGGTGAGTAAAATTTTAATTACAAATTTGATAATTGGAATTTCTATCTACTTGTCGTGAGTTATTTTAATGATTTCATAAACGAACGCGGTTTTCTGTTTCACGGAAAATAGGCTATGTCTAACAATCGTGACGACTAACTTACGCAAAAACAAAAGCGAAGACCGATAGAACGTCAATCTTGTCGGAGTTTCATGATTCTAGTTCGCACTAGCATCCTGCAACTTAGAAAGTTTATTTCATAGCTTTTGACTTTCAAAACGAATATTTCAATTGTATACATATCTGTATATTGAAAACTTCGGAACTAGTAAAATCGATGAACGATGAAC
Organism: Camponotus floridanus; assembly: GCF_003227725.1. Taxonomy (NCBI): domain Eukaryota; kingdom Metazoa; phylum Arthropoda; class Insecta; order Hymenoptera; family Formicidae; genus Camponotus; species Camponotus floridanus. The sequence goes on along the minus strand of NW_020229425.1, from coordinate 22,170 downwards.
ATATTTTCAACCTACTATAGGTTATCGGATATATATGCTTTTTTTTAACTTTTTTTTTTAACTTTTTATCTTTGTTGAATATTTATACGTTTCGAGCTTTTTTCTTGTTATATTAAAAGATTTTTAATTACAAATTTAAAATATGTGTTAAATTCAATTTTTTTCACGAATATAAAGATTAAACAAGTTTCCATATTTAAAAAAAATTATTCTTTTCTAATAAAGCTTTTCATTTATATATTTCTTTTGATTATATTTCTTTAAATATTTGATATCGCGTATTTTTTAATTTAATATATGCATATATGCGCACATGTTGCGTATGGTTTGAGTGAATATTTAAGATCTTTGGAGAGAACTTAATGAAAACCCGAGGCTTTGCGACGATGCTTCTTTTGTTTAACTGCGAATTAATATTAAACATTTTTTCTTTTTCTAATGAGATCATATATTTTTGCAGTACATTAGAAAAATAAAAAAATTAATATCGATGTTTCTATTGTTGAACAACCTGTATTCTTTACAATCAATTGTAACAAAATCAATGATGATATTCTTTTTTCAATTTCTTCTAGAGCTTAGCGTTAAAACCAAATAAATAATGCCGATTTTATAGTCGACAAGTCTTTTATTAATTATAAATTATAAATTATAAAAATTGTGTTTTTTTCACACGAATTTAATGTAGAAATTTTTCTCGAAACTTTAGTTTATCATATTAGATAAAAATCCATTCGTCTGAAAATTTAAATAATTGAATGAATGATTTCTTCTTTTAACTTATGACAAATATTTTATTAATATTAATTAAATATGATAAATGGTAATTAAATACACTAATTAATAAAAAATGATAATCTGATATACAAAGCTAAGAAAGATTCTAAAAATTTTTAATGAATATAAATAACACCATAAATAAGAATATTTTATATCTCCAAATTATTTTAGCATATAATTTTTATTCTATAATTTTTTTAAACTTTATCGTAATCTTTTTTTAGGTCATTTATTCAACATATTATTATATGATATTCTTATAACTTTAATAACTGTAATTTTTTGATGATTATTTCTTATAGGGATTACTTCCCGATTTCAATAATTCTCATATATGTTATCAAAGACATCATTTTATGAAAGATTTAGTCGACGATCGTTTATTAAATAGTTATAAACAAAAAATGTCTAATGAATAATATGCTATTTCCTAATGAATAATATGTTATTATGCCACCGTATTATTTCACTTTGACTCTCGCTGAGAGTGAACTTCGCTTTGCAATCTTGTAAAGTACGTAGTCTGTATACGGTATACAGTGTCAAATTATATATTATTCATATATTATTAAATATATATTATTAAATCGTTTTTATGTTTACAATTTTTAATAAATAGATAATTTTTTAATTAATAACAGCGACTAAACCCTTCACAATATTACTCAGATGACCTTGTATGTGATAACATATATGAAAATTATGTGAAATGGAAAATGGTTACTAAATAATTATCAAATGATATTCTAAATCTTAGGTTAAGTTTTTATTCATCAATATATCTTATATAATTAGAAAATGTGATTATTTCTGCTTGAACATCAGTGTGTTAAATGGAGCATAGTATAATTCTTTTATTTAATTTTTAAGACAAATGATCACAAAATCTCATAAATTTCTTATTGTTTTATAACATGGTAATTATATCTAAAAACTGTATCTCGTGAGACGATCATTATGTATTTTAAGCTCTGATCTTTTTATGATATTTACTTTGCGAGTACTTGCCGCAAATACATATTATCGCGAAAGTTTAAACGGTCATTAAATTTTTTCAATTTGTTGCAAAATGTTCTTTGACTAATCTATAAATAAGACAGACTTGTGATTTTTGCTACTAATAAACTGTACTTACGTTGAAATCAATTTTATTACATTTATGCGAGATGTAATACGCCAAATTGATTTTAATCGCCAGTTTTTTCTATGCCTCCACACACACGAACGAGCACCTTACAGATTTGAGCAAATCATATAGAATATTCAAGATTTGTTTTTGAGATTAATTGAATTTCAGCGCAATCAATGTGTTAAATGTGCTTTTGGATGATAAAGTTCTTTGTGAAAATAATAAAATATTTTTTGTCATTTATGGCATACATACAGCTGAATAGAGATAAATAAATGATATCAAACGCATATGTATTCTAAATGTCATCCATTATTTGCCGATCTTTTAATTTTTGAATAATAAGAATTGTCTATAATAATAATGATATTTATAAGTAATAATTTAAAATAAGAGGAAGAAGAAAGATATAAAAGATAATTTGTAAAAGGCGAATATGTATTTTTATCTCTAAATATATTATTAAATATACGACAATTAAATAAATCATTTTTTAATATTAATAATGATATATATAATATTAATAATATTAATAATAATAATATAATTATATATATATATATATATATATATATATATATAAATGGATCAAAAAAATTTAATTAAAATTAACACAAAGTACATAAATGGTCTAAATGATAAATCAATAATGATAATAAAGTAGGCTTTTAGATCATGTAAAGCGCAGGTGGTAATGCGTGACAAATAATTCTATAATTTTTTTAAAAAATTCTATAATTTTTAAAAAACAAATGTTTCATTCCCTTTCGGACTCTCCTCAGTGTGACATAATAACTAACTATAACATATCTATAATTATCTATATCTATAACTATATAACTAACTAATATATAACATATGAAAGAAATACAAAAATAAATAAATGAAAAGAAGCCATACAGGTTATATACAGCAGTAAGTGAATAAACAGTTTGAATAAACAGGAGGATATAGAGCTCCGCAGTAAAGCCTACCATTCCCTCTTAAAGAAATGTGAATTAATAGTAATCTTAATTTCTCAGCAGCAGTTAGAGATCTGGCACAAAATCATTGGTTCAATTTACATAGAATAACTGAATTTGTTGTTACTTCAAACAATCCGTGCATTGTTTCAATGAAGCATTTTTCTTGCTAAAGTTAATTCTAATAAATATTTCAAAGTAAATATTGAAAAGAAAGAAAAAATCGAAAAATATTTCAAATGATGTTGATTTTACCTCGCACGTTATCAATACATGAGAGAATTCATATTTTTTTTGCATTACTCCAAACATAGATGATTTTGTATATAAGCACATGTTTAATAGAAATCTATCTATAATTCAGGTTTCTGGTCACAGTTTTTGCTTACTACTAATTCATTATCAATCGTCAATTATCAGTTCAACAATCTAAAAAATTTTAAATCTAAAAATTTAAATTTTTATTTTACAATTTAATATGAACTTCAGGCTTAGTTATCTTTCGAAATTTATGATTATTATAATTATATATATATATATATATATATATATATATATATAGAGAGAGAGAGAGAGAGAGAGAGAGAGAGAGAGCATACCGTATTTAATTTAATTCAAATTTTTTCTCTCTGCCTGTGCTCGCTTCTGGTTGACATTATTGTGTTTTTCAAAAGAAAAAATTCAAAATATTATATAAAATATGTTAATATATTTTGAATTTATTCTACATTGTTATTTTTTTTCTTTTTAACATATTATATAAAGTATTAAAAATATTTCTGTCAACAACTATAATCAGTATATATTTGCTCTCTTGGTTCCAAAGCTTTCCATCCAGTCGGGGAGAAACTTACGCAAACTGATTAACTCTGCTTCCCTGTACCAGAAGTCTATACACTGTTCTCCTTTCCTCTGTATATATCTGCAAGCGTATATATTGTTTGTGCGTATATATCTGTATACATCATATGTTGTATCAGCTACATAATGTTTACTTTACGTCAAATTGTGTTTTGCACTTAGTGCGTTACCGGCCCTTGCTTTTAGTGCCCACTGAGAGGTATATTTTATGTGTATGTGTATCATTGATGTTATTAATTTCTATACCCGATTATTGTATAATAAATAAATTTAAATATATATCAATTCATGCAGGACTCAGTATTAACTCTAACGAAATGTTGCTTCATTGAAAAGTATTTCAAATAACAATCGTAATTTTTTTTTTAATATATAAATTATTTATTTTCTATATAATGTTTTATATATATATATATATATATATATATATATATATATTTTATATTTTGTATGATCTCTCTTTTTTCCAATATTAAGAAAAATAATATTTAATTATAAAACTAATGTCTGCATACGCATCTTACTTGGATATTTATTTGTTTTTTGTTTTTTTACAAAAGAAGAATCTTTTTATAATATAATTTGAGAAAGCCTGTATTATCATAATTCTTTCTAAAAAATCGACAAAATGGCCATAGCTTATAGAACATCATTTTGTTTAAAATTCATTATTCTCTATTTTTTAGTAGTTGTGAAATATTGTATTGACATTGTATATCGCAAGATCGTTTTCGTCAATATTAAGTTTCCTCTCTTCTAATAGTTTACTTATCGTTCTGTCAGTAAACTTCTCAATAATGTTAGCAATTGATAGCCGATGAAACAAGCATCAAACATTGACAAAAGATTTCGAAGGGCATATAATCTATTTAATTAATTTTATTAAGCTTATATGTTTGTACTCTATTTAAATGTACTAAAAACAATTGACTGTTCTCAAAATATTTCTGCACGGAAAATTTTTTCATATACGTGCGAAAGTTGCGAATTACAAATTAAATAAGAGTATATAATTCTCTAAGTTTCACTTTACATACACATGAATTTATATTTAAGTAGATTATGAATAAATTGAATAGACTTGCTAAACTTTTACATTCAATCTCCTATAAGAAAGATACATAACATTTTTTCGTGAATAACAAAATTGAATTTCATATAACGCGAAGAAAAAAGATATATATTGAACACTCTCTTCTTTTACTATTTTTCTTGTACAATAAATAAAAAATATTTTATGTAAAATGTATATAATATATTCCCAATTAATTTTGTTAAAAATTGTTTAGTTCAGTATTTTATCATTAAATATTTCAGAGCATACATATATGCATTCGTATTATTACACTATTTCCAAGTATAAATTATTATATGTAAAAATAAATAACATATTTTACATACATGATGACATACATACATTTAGATTTTCGCTAGAGAATAATAGTAAGCATCTATTTAAGAAATCTTTCAGATAAAATAATCAATAATATACTTTAGCGCATGACACAAAAATCAGTTTAGCAATAAACTATATTGTGATAGAATAATGCCTTTTCTCTTTGCCCACGTTAAAAGATATTTTCTTCATTTGCACTGATTTTCACGCCTTGATCTCCAATCATTTTTCCATTATCCCGCCTTTACGCACGCTTCCGAGGATATTTTGCGCGTACAATCTTTAACCTTCACCTTTTGTCCTTGATTCTTGTGCCTTGAACTTCGAAGGGAGAATTCTTAATGGGTTACACATAGACTCGGAAGGACGAGAGTTATGCGCTTTTCCGTAACAGTTAAAGATTCATGAATCTCGGGATAGAAACAAAACAGTCTGTTTTATCTTAGGCTTTATCGACTTTTACATTTCCTCTTTTTTTAGGAAAGAACTCGATTCTTATCATCTGTTTGTGTCCGTGAACATTAAAAAAAACTTGTTAAAATAATTCGTGATGATTTCGTAAATCCATTTAATATTTAATATCTAATATTTAAAAGTTTCAAAAAATGTTTAAAATTTTATTATTTTAAATTTTAAAATAATAATCATTTGTATATAATTTATCTATAATTTTTCATTTTTATTTGTATATTTTAATCAGTCGTAATTATATAATCATAAGTTCTGTAAGAGAAAACCAGAATGAAAAAATTTTTGGTCTCTTTATTTCCATTTTTTTATGTAATAATTTCTTATTTATATAAAAGTATTTATAATTTTGACTTTAAAAAATTTTGTTATTTTGGCGATTCATTTTTAGCGATCTGAAAAATCCTTAAATTTGAATTAACATATTGGAAAGTATTTGCTAGACTTTTAATATATATGTAATTCATAATTTTTCTGCAATGCACACCCTATATTTATATTAATTATAATTATTTTATTAATTATATAATCATCATTAAATATAATAAATTTTTTTAAGTTTAGCACACTTTTATTTGATTACAACGAAATTTTCAAATCTCATTATTATCGCACGTATGATAATTATAACATAGTGAAATACATTAAAATTACTCTTTTTCAATTTTAACCGTAAATTTCTTAAAATAAAAATTATGACATAATAGAACAATTTGGATTTAAAATACTATTTATAGAAAACTACATGAAATGATCATCCACTTTCTTGTGTTCGAACAAAAATTATGTTTTGTTAAACTGTATAATTAATTTATAATCGCATAAGTTATAAAATTAATTGATAATTGTGTACGAAATGAAAGAGAATATTTAAATACAATATTCTATTATAGAATAGATATAGTTCTAATGAACACTAAGAAAAGTATTAAAACACCGTTTATGTTACTTTATTAATTGTTATGTCTGAAAAGAATTTATGTTAAAAGAATCGTATAGCGCATATAATTTCTGTTTCCACTTATTTTATATCTCGTTTTTCGTCATTCTGCTTTTCAAAAGACTCTTTTTTTATAATTCTGTACGAAATGTTTTATCCGGAATATCACTTGTCTCGAGGCAACAACGTGATCAATTCAGTCCTCGTGTTGCTTGTTGCGAAACAAGCTTATTGAAGTAAAAGTGGAGACTTTTCGTTTACCAAAGCAACCAAATAAGAGGGAAGAAATATTCATGGAAGAAAATAAGAAATATTCATATTTTGTAGTCTTTTATGCACTTCGCGTATCTAACAATATAATAATGATTGTAAATCACTATCTTTAAAAGTGAGGTTCTTTGAAGTTGTTTTCAGAAAACTCATGAATCGTTTTTTTAGAAAGAAATTTTCTTGACTTTAAAATTCTCCTCTAAAGATTTATTTTGCATACTTTTGTCATTTTTTACCGATCTTGATATTTTTAGTATTATTGACATCTATAAAGTATGAAATAAATTTTTTAAATGTATTAAGATAAGAAATGATCATATTTTCGGCTTTCTGTGGAACAGAAAACTCGTCAGAAAATTTCTAGGAAATAATATTTGTGAAACTATCGCGCATAAATTTAATTGAAATTTTCGCCGGCCATCATATCTTATAAGCATAAAGAGCATTTTAGCTAAATAATGCACATTTTGCATAACGTATTTTATTATATGTGATGTATTTTTCATCAGAAAAATATTCGTCCCTTTTCCGACTATTTCGCTCTCTGGAATACACGTTTAGCGTGTTAATACGATATATAAAGCACGATAGCGCGCATTTTAAAGAAAGATTTTTCACATGCCATATACGCCCACGTAGCGCACGTTTTTCTCGACGCATATGCATAAATGAATCAATATTAAATCTTTTCTTTCAACTTTCTTTTTTCGTCTTTCGAACGGATGTACAAATGGCAATTTGATTGATTTTCGATACTCAACGCGCGTGCGGATTTTCCAACATTTGCCGAGAAAGACGTGCTATTTGCGATAATATCGATCGTATAAAGATCCTCGGGACGGGAATTGTAATTAGTAGTCGAGATGCATTCCAACTCCCGGCTATTTATACGCGAACACGAACGAGTCTGCAAGCATTAAGGAGTAGACGTAGGACACGGAAATCGCACAAGGCAGATATCTCATGTCGATAAGAAATAGGAATAACGAGAGATATACTGATATAAGGATTTTTATTTATAACCTAATTTTTTAATTCTGGTTTCAAAGAATTCGTTATTCAAATGCATCTCGCTATTATGAAGCATTTCTTGAAAAAATACCAATTATGTATTTTAATTGTACTATGTAATGTAAATTTATATAATTATAATTACAAATAAAATTTATAATCTAATAATATAATTTTAGTATATATGCATATATATAATGTTGAAATTATTTTGTGCTTTAATTTAACTAATTAGAAAGAAAATGTAAAAAGCCTTAAGGGGTCAAGCCTAATCATAAAAGTGAAAAAAATTCATTTTTAGGTTTTTACATTTTTTGCAGTATATCTAAAACATATTGAAAATATTTTCTAAAAATTTCAGTTTTATCGGATGGAAATTGACGAAGTTATAAGTGTATATGAAGCGCCAGAAAGGATGATTTCATTTAAACACGACTATAAAGCTTTTTTTTCATCTGATGACTATCAAGCCAATAAAATTTAAATTAAATATACTAAAATTATATATTTCGGGTCCGGAATAGATGATTCTATGTAAGTTAAAAACATCTACATTTTATTTAAGCGTAAACTTGATACAAAATTTCAAACGCGTGTTACTCGAAATCACTTTTTCAAAGTCGGTGAGCAAGATATTTCGAAAAGCGTTCCATCGATTTGCTTGAAATTTTACAGGTTTCTCCTACACATAAAACACTAGTAAATGAACAAAAGATTTTTTATTAATAAACACTTTTATTTTAATAAAAAAAAGAACGATTTTTAAGTCGAAAAAGAATATCTTACAATTAGTGTTAAATGATTGCTATTTTGTTCCAAAAAACAATTTTTCGATTAACTCTTTGTTCATCTACTGGACAATTTTCTACATTAACTATATTTTATCGAATTTTTGATATCAGATGAATCAGCTTCGAATAGCACTGTTCACTCCGCGCAGCGCTTTTTAAAAAACAATATCCGAAAAAATAGGTATAACTTTTATATTTTTCAATATTTTATTGGAAAAAATAACATTCTTAATATTTGCACTTTTAAATAAAAATTTTATTTGTAAAAAAAAATAATTATTACAGTTTTTAAAAAAATTCCCAAAAATCATTTTTTTCGGCCAGTTGACTAGGCATTACCCCTTAAAAGTCTTAAAATAAAATTTAAAATTTAATATATATTTATTAAGATATGCAATATATAAATGTTATATATCTTTTTTTTTATATTTTAGCTAATATATTCGATAAGGTTGATGGAGAAATCAAGAAACTCGTTGGTTTGCGGGCTAATTGCGTTGGTGGTGGAAGAATTGAGCATGATCCTGATGAAAAAACTATCAAAGTTTATGGATATTCGCAAGTAAGTCCCAGGATTTATTGAAATATTTTCATTTTAAATTATTTTTACGAATTTCTAATTAATTTAATAAATATAAAAATTGTATATATATATGTATAATTTGTATATATATATATATATACAGGGTGAGGCATCTAAAACAGGCCACCTGAATAACTCCGTTGGTAAGCCGAATACAAAAAAATTGTTCAGACAAAAGTTGTATGGTTTCAAGGGGGACATATGATGGTGTCATTAGTTTAATCTTGAAGAGCCATCCGAAGGTCACGTGAAGGTCAGCTCCAACTTTTTAAATGGGACACCTTATATGCTTTTGCATATTCTTGTAGCTCATCTCAAGAGCTTTCCAAAACACTATAATTAAGTTAGTTTTCATTAAGTACTTTCCAAGTTATGAGGCTTGAAATCATTTTTTAATTTTACATAAACCGTAAAATATCTAGTAAACCATTCATTTTTCGATTATCTTACCTTGATACTTTTATGTACAAAATAATGAGAGGAATCAATTGGTGTAAAGAAAACACATAGTTGTTTCTAAGAAAAAATATGGAATTTGCAATTAACAATTCCATATTTTTTGTTAAAAACAACTGTATGTTTTCTTTACACCGATTGATTTCTCTCATTATTTTGTACATAAAAGTATTAAGGTAAAATAATCGAAAAATGAATATTTTACAAGATATTTTACGGTTTATGTAAAATTAAAAAATGATTTCAAGCCTCATAACTTGGAAAGTACTCAATGAAAACTAACATAATTGTAGTGTTTTGGAAAGCTCTTGAGATGAGCTACAAGAATATGCAAAAGCATATAAGGTGTCCCATTTAAAAAGTGGGAGCTGACCTTCACGTGACCTTCGAGTGGCTCTTCAAGATTAAACTAATGACACCATCATATGTCCCCCTTGAAACCATACAACTTTTGTCTGAACAATTTTTTTGTATTCGGCTTACCAACGGAGTTATTCAGGTGGCCTGTTTTAGATGCCTCACCCTGTATATATATATATATATATATATATATATATATATATATATATTATTCAATCAACAAAAATTTCACAACAGAAGTAAATGATTCACAAAAAATAAACGATTATTTATGCAGCGCAATATTCCATTAGAAATAACTATTCTTATAGTTATTTTTAATGGAATATTGCGCTGCATAAATAATTATTTATTTTTCGTGAATCATTTACTTCTGCTAAAATTTTTGTTGATTGAACTTATATTTTATCTGTCAAAATAAATAATATTAATAATTTATCAACATCAGACTGTGATCTATGTCTAAATAATATTTTAAATACACAATTTTGTATTGCATCACAATACATAACGGCATAGATATTTTTACTTCATATTTTTGCTTATCACAAGTTTTACGCCTCCGCAGCATCAAACTTTAGCAGATTAAATTTGCCTTGTCCGAAAGTATCTCACGCAATCGAATAGAAAGTTTTATGTGTTCTATCAGCGAGTTATACGTAGATAAAAGAACACCTAGCGTTCTTATTTCTAATATTTTTATATTACATTATATAAATGCAATTAAACAAATATATAATAAAAAAATACTTATAATAAAAAAAATTATTTAAACAGAATATTACCCATACGGAAAATAATTGGTATTAGATATCCACTAGATATCCTTCATGAGCATTAAGAATATCCATGAATACAAAAAAACATATTTGTTAATAGTCATCAGATGCTGTAGATATGTCCAAATGTTCGTAATTCGAAGTTTCATAGATATCTACAGAATATGTAAATCAATCTATATAAATATCCACTGAACATTATACGGATATCCTGTAGATATCCGTATAATGTTCAGTGGATATTTATATAGATACATTCATTAATATAAATACATTTACTATTATGTATTAATATTTATTTTTGCATAGATATTTATTCTATCTTCTATGATACATATATGACGAAAGTTGCCATAAAAAATAATTAACCTGCAGTTAATTTTTAGAATTCTGAGGCTCCTCTTACAAAAGATAGAAGAGATACGGCTATAACAGTCTTCGAACTAATGCGCTCTTTGACCGATAAGCCATGACTCGTGGGGCCTGTGCCGCGACCTTATATACATATACTGTCTTAGGGCCTATCCAGACAAACTTGCATAGGTGCATATGCATAACATAAGACCATATGGACCAATGAGCATCGAGTATTAAATCGCTATATTGACTTACATAACATAATACTCGATGCTCATTGGGCCATATGGTCTTATGTTATGCATATGCACCTATGCAAGTTTGTCTGGATAGGCCCTTAAATGGGTCTTACTTTCGGATTAAGCGTTTTCCTTTTCGCCACCTAGCAGCAAGATATGAAACTCGTGGAAATCCATTGGAATATCCATTGGATATCTTTGGTAGCTACTTAATGAATATACACTCAGACTCAAAAAAACGGGCTATTAAATTTTAGCAAAATTTTTTAACATCTTTTAATGGCAACAAATCAGCAAAAATCACCGTATTGATATAAAATAAAGTTCAAGTTAAACAGTCCTCTTAAAAACTAAAAAAAAAAAAACAAATTTGAGTTACAAAAAATGTTTTACAAAATGAATACTGAAGATAGACTTTGAGAAATAGAAAACAATTTTTTTTTAAACTGCTGCATTGTTCAGGAAAATCGGCTTCCTGTTACAAAAATGTTTTTAAGCTTATTTATTTTTTAACAAATTCATATTTTTATAAATTTTATACGACCTTTTTTGATAAAGTTATATTATTTTAAAGAAAATGTTACAAAATGAAACTTTCCTTATAAAATCTACAATTCAGAAACAAATTATCATGGAAAACTTTTTCAAAAAGGAAATTAAAGTGTTACTTGATCCAAGATGCTTCACATAGAGATAGACGGTCAGATTTAAATCTTTCCCCAAAACGATATAACTTTGATCAAAAAAGATCGTAGAAAATTGATTAAAATATGACTTTATTAAAAAATGAATGAGCTTTTTTAAAAACTCATATAATTTTATACCAGGAAACAAAAATTTTTGTAAAATTTTTGTACTAGTTAAAAAAATATTTGTTTTCCATTTCTCAAAGTCTATCTTTAACGACCGTCATTTTGAAATATTTTTTGTAAAATATTTTTTGTAATTCAAATTTATGTTTTTGCTTTTTAAAAGAAATGTTCAAGCTCTATTTGTTTCATCTTCTAATACGATGATTTTTCGTTGATTTACTGTTATTGAAAATGTTAAAAAATTGTGCTAAAATTTAGTTTATTAGATATCTATTAGATAAATTTTTCCGTGTGGGTAATAACATTTCATTGTTTTTAAATTTCAACTAAGTTTAAAGAGCACACATACTTTTAAATAAAATTAATGATTTAATGTTGAAGCATTTATCTTATTGAAAAGTATCGCAAAAATTTTATTATTTTACATAATTTGCCATGGAAAGTTCTGCGAAGCGTATAAGTGCCAGAAATCTCGAAGCTCTGCTCGATCTGATTGACCTTTAAGTGTAAAATTATAATTGCATTTACACAACTCAGAAACATTCATTGTCTAATACTTTCGTAGCGTTCCTAGATCTTATTGAGCGATTTTATTTTTTCATTTTTTAAAGTAAGCAATATGAATTAATTATTATTCTCGCAAGCAATATGAATTAATTATTATGGACGTCTAAAAATATCTAATTTTTATATTGCACATACACACATATACATATAATTCATCTATGCTATACTAGACTAGCACTATACTAGTATTGTTCTTTTATTTATCAATTTTCTTATACTTTTATTTGAAATAAAACTTTCTTGAGGAACTTTTATAACAACATAGTATCTTTTACTAAAACTTTTAGTAAAAGAGCCTTTTAACATTTAACATTTAACTATTATTACGATTAAATTTTAAATGGATTCTTTGGTTTTGTTTTATTTATTATGACAAAAGAATATATATTATTATAATTAAAAATATAATTACTTTAATCAATATTTAAAAAATAAATTTTATTTAAATTTTGCAAATTGTTCTTAAATATAGTATAAATTTTATTATTGTATGTATTTAATTAGTAATTTTTGTTATTAAATCACAGCTTGTATAAATAAAAATAATCAGACTATTTTTTAACAAATCAATAATCTATTTAACAAATATAATTGCAAAGTTGTTTCTAAATAAATGAAGAAATATATGAAGCTAAATATTTATATTATCTTGAAAGAAATATTTTATATGGATAGCGTTTATAACGAATCAATATTTTATAAAGGAGTGGAAGCATTTTATATCACTCACCGAGAGTTTAAATCGGAATTCGCCATCCACCTTAAAAAGTGAATAATTTGTATTACGAAAGGCGAGCAAAAGATTGATAGGGAATATTTTTACACCGATTAAAAGATTAAAGAGATTAGAAGAGAGATTTGAATATTAAAAAAAAGAAGATATGAGAGAAAAATACGAGAGAATATATATTGTAAGCTTGAAGGCTGCTCTCCTTGAATCTAATAATGTTGCAGAGAAAAAAACAAGTAAGAGTTAACGGTCCGAATGATAATAACTCAAATTAATAAAAGAAAGATTTAGGACCGTAGCATAGGACCGTAGCATACGAAATAACAAATCAAAAAACAATTCCAAGACAGAAACCTCGTATATTAATAGGCTAGTTTAATGAGTAAAATTGTTTGTCAAAGAAAAAATTCAAATAACAAATTGCAAATAGACAAACGTACGTTTCAATCCTATACATATCCTTTTCAATGTCTTAACAATTCAAAACAATATAGTATAACGCAAACAATTACAAAAGCGAGCGCTATAATCTAACAAAAAAGATCAGATGGACATTTAGAATGGTTAAAAATTTTTAAAAAAACGCAAGAACAATGGTTGAAAATAAACGTGGTCAAAAATGGTCAGAAACGCAATGTCAGTAACGCATGTATAAGTAAAATTAATGAAATGTTAAAAATATATGGCTATACAATGCTATAAAGAAGGCACAGCTCATTTCGCTATCAAAATTATAAACGCTATATAAGAAATTGGAAAGAGAATGTGTCTCGTTTCAATCCTTCGAATCCGTCCGAAAATAAAAATTACACGTTGTCCAAAGAAATAAGATAGATCGTAGTGATAGTATAAAATTTAAAAATTATAATCCAATGATGTAAATATGGAAATCCGTCTAAAATCCAATCTCTCAAAGCGCATCAAAGAAAATGATTTGAAATTAACGGATAACGAGGTGGCAGCTGGCCTATAAGCAAAAATCAGACTGATGCCTTGTCTCGATCTCCCTTGTTATCATATTCCTTCGTCACATCCTTTTCGTCTTGACTTTCTCGACCTGATTTTTGCTTATAGGCCAGCTGCCACCTCGTTATTCGTTAATTTTAAATCATTTTCTTCCACGCGCCTTAAGAGATTGGATTTTAGAGGGATTTCCATATTTTACATCATTAGACTATAATTTTCAAAAATTTTATCACTACGACTCTTATTTCTTTGGACAACGTGTAATTTTTATTTTTGGACGGATTCAACGAGGAATTAAAACGAGACATGTTCTCTTTCCGATTTCTTGTATAGCGTTTATAATTTTGATAGCGAGGTGAGCTGTGCCTTCCTTATAGCATTGTAAAGCCATACATTTTTAACATTTAAATTTTTCTTATGCATGCGTTACTGTTTCTGATCGTGTAATACTGTTTTTAATCGCGTTTATTTTCGATCATTGTTCTTGCGTCTTTTAAAAAATGTTTAACCGTTCTAAATATCCATCTAACCTTCTTTGTTAGATTATAGCGCTCGCTTTTGTAATTGTTTCGTCATACTATTGTTTTGAATTGTTAAGACAGTGAAAAGATCTGTATAGGATTGAAACGTACGTTTGTCTATTTGCAATTTGTTATTTGAATTTTTTCTCAGACAAACAATTTTACTCATTAAACTAGCCTATTAATATACGAGGTTTCTGTCTTTGAATTGTTTTTTGATTTGTTATTTCGTACTTACACCCTATGCCACGGTCCAAGCCTTTTTCTTTTATTAATTTGAGTTGTAGAGAAAGTTGAAGAGATTTTAATTCTATTTTGAATATTTCATATATCATTTTTCATGTATTATTTCGTGTATTGTTTATTCATTACTACAAACAATAAATATGTATTTTGATTATCAATTTCTTTAAAAATATTCCGGAACTTGTGAAAATGGAATGATTTTATTAGTAACAGTTAAATAAAAAGGACTAATATGAAGAATGATATTATTCTAGAGAAAATTTAATGAAAAATGCCGAGTGTTGTTTTATCAATATCTAATGGTATCAAATATGTATTTTATAGACAGATTTATAATTGTATAAATTATAAAATAAATATTGTATAATTGATAATATCATTTATAATATTCTATAATTGATAATCATTCACGTATCACACGACTCTTATCTAATATATTTTTTGTTAATATAGAATGATTTTTGATATTTCAATCTGTATCTTTTAATCTATTATATGTACAATTTTATTATTATTTTATATGTACAATTTTATTATTATTATTACATAAATACAGATTTATATTGAGATATATTCATCTTTGCTAAACAATATCCAAAAGACGACATCTCGAAACATTTTCAGTTTAACATTTTCATTCCAAAAACAGCTTCGGGATATCTTCTGATCTTTTGGATATGTACGCTGTCTGAGTTATTATTTTTAATGCACTATTTTTTACTCTCAACGTTTGCTTTTATTCACTTCTAAAAAATTTTTTATTTTGATACAAAAGTCTACATCTAAAAATTTTTATTTTCCTTCTTTTTACATTTTCCTTTTACTTTTCGTGCGCATTATATCAGCTCAATCAGCTATAATCAGCTCAAAAGTTAAGCTTCTTTTTTTTTCAAGCTGAAAATATAATATAAAATTTATTTTCTCACTCACACTGGCGCGCACGCGCGCACATACACACACGCACACGCACAATTTATTATTTTAGGACAAATTTTGTTGTATAAAGATTTGACAATATTATATATTAATTTTAACTAAATAATTCTATATTAATCTATATCTATATTAATTATTAATTTATTTTACAGGGATTTGGTAAAGCTGATCATCAAGTGTCAGTTGAGTTACTGAAGAAAAAATATCCCGATTATAACATTACATGCTCAGACGAAGGTTACTAATCAACAAATAAACTATAGCTTATATTCTTTTTGCTTGCTTTTCTTCAATTTAACGGATATAAAAATTAAAACGCTTTGCTTTGTATATTATTTATAAAATGTATATACATATTTGAATAAAATTAAATGTGCTCTAATCATCTACAAATTTTATAAAATATATAATATATTAAAATATAAAACGTGTCTAGCGCAAGAGTTCAAGCATAATAATGATATGATGTTATTTGTCAGTATATTACACCTGTGTAACGTATATTTACAGTATGAGTATATTCGAAAGATATCATGTGCTGTGTGGGCAGTGAAAATGCAACATACTTTTTGTTTCAATAAATACAATTAAACGCAATATAAAGAAAAGTTTTCGCATTGCTCTTGCTAAAATATACTTTTTATTCTACATAATATTATTGGTAACATAACTATAAGTGTTGGTAATGTACCGACGCTTTTAGTTATATTCAAGTAAGGGCGTCTCCATCATAGTTCGGCTGCGACTCCAGTATCCTCTTAATCTTGATTATTTTAATTTTATTCATTCTTTTGACATTACTTTCTGATCAATTGCGCTTTTTTTATTTAGTCTAATCATTAAGTTCTGTTATTTTATCTTTTAAGCTTTTATTTCATGGTGTTTCTGTATAATATTTTTATATTCCAATATACATATACATACATATATATACCCACATAGCACATTATACTAAAAAATAACGAAAAGATGTCCTTTTTAAGTTATCTTTTCGAGAAAACGAAAAGATATCTATAAAGACATCTTTTTGGTTTGTCGAAAAAGATGACATAAAAAAGACATAATAGTATGTAGCACATGTGTTTTCGCTTGCCGCTACGCGGTCATTCTTAACTTATTTCGTATTTAATATTTATCACGAAATGTATATAAAGAACTAGTAATTAATATAAGATCTGAAGCATATTCTTGTTTTTTACGAGCAGTAATGCTACAAAGAGGATACTGATCACATGTATCAATCAGAGAGAGCCGCATTGCCACATATACATGTGCTACGTAGAATTATTGTATGCGTGTGAGCCGCATCAGTTTCCTGACATTACTGTTTATTAGTTTAATTTGACAAATTGAATTTAAAATAATTTATTTAATAATCTGAATTTCTTGTTGGGATTCAAAATATTAAACAGATTATTAGAAATTAGGTGGATAAATGGGAAAAATAATTCATTTATTGCGTGTATTGAAGTATTCCTATTACCAAGAGTAGATAATCTATAGAATAAATCAAGTCATCTTTTAGTCATTATATGGACGAGACAAAAAGTGACTCAATTCGGGTCATGAGACGGCTTTTAGCCATTTTTCCGTCGACTTAACGATGTCAATAAAAGATGTCTGTGACAAAAATATGTTCAGTAATACTTTAGATGACTCGGTATTGCAGTTTTCTATTATTTTTGTAACCGAGACGTAACAATCAATTATTTTAGGTAAACGATAAAGACAATTACATCAATTATTTTAACCGAGTTTTCAAATTTTGTCTCCACAAGATACTATTAAAAATCGATTTTTCACCGTCGAGATACTATTAAAACCCAATGGTGATCTTACGGGATTTAGCGTGACTGAAAAAAATTTGCAACGTGCTACTGTAGGTAAATCTTTGCATTGATGATAATAAAATAATGATTTGATATAATAAATTGTTCATTTTGTTATTCTTGAGATAGGTATATAAAAGATTTATACATTTTTGATAATAAAATGGCTGTATGATCTAAAATACTTGTATGATTTAAATAGTTCTTGTAATTATCTTCAATCAGAGAGAAGACTGAGAGGTGTCATGGCCCGCTTTTATTTATTTTTTTTTTTTTTTATTGAGCAAAAGGCAAGCTTTGGCGGAACGCCATACAGCTAAATACATGTAAGATATATCGTCTGTTGGTAAAAATTATCCCTAGATAAGCATATTGGAGTCGTATGTTAGACTATTTGAGTATTATCGTAACTTATATAATTAAAACTAAAAAAAAATATAAATATAATTAAAACTAAAAAAAAAAATATTCTTTTAACAGTCATAATATCAAAATCATAATCATAATCATAAGTTTTTAGAAAACGACTAGAAAAACAATCAGATAAAATTAATCGTGTTTTCCAATAGCTTAAATTATTAGCGTTATGTTTAGAAATATATATATATATTTTATATAAAGGAAGAGATATTTAAAATATTTTGCAACATCTATATTTTTCGAATATATATATATATATATATATATATATATATATATATATATATATATATATATATATATATATATATATATATATATATTCGAAAAATATAGATGTTGCAAAATATTTTAAATATCTCTTCCTTTATATAAAATATAAAGAATTTATATGTTCTATTCTAATATAGTCAACATTATTATATACTTTTATTATAATTTTCTTACCAGTATAATATTTTTATGCTTAATATTTTATATAATATAATGTACTAAATTATAAAATTTAATATACAAAATATTACAAAATAGTATTATTATTAATAAATAGATTGCACACTGTCTTTTAGTTTCTAATTATTTTCAATCATTATGCATTTCTATCCAATAGAAATCTCCTCTTCTTCGAGTTCTTGGATTATTATGGTTTATTGTATTCTTTTGTGTTAAAATTATAAAAATTATCATCATTTGTGTCATGCTTATTCCTTCCTATGAAGTCCATCGAAATACTTTCTATTTGTTCTCAGGTATAGATATTCAAATCACTGTAGTTGCCTTTTTCTCGATTATTCCCTTTTTCTTTCATTTTATTTAAAAATATTAATATAATTAATATAACAAATATTTAAATAATTTTGGTATTTCTCTTAGTCTGACATTTCCCCTTCGACATGTCCGGCATAGATGACGCTATCAATAACTACGATCGGTATTCATTTCACTCACTTTTATATTTAAGATCATACTTAAAATTATCTTAAATATAAGAAAAGTCTATACGAATATCGGTGTATGTTACCGCCGGCATAGCTCTCAGGCTCATTAAAATACTCAAACCTCCTCAGCCGGCAAATGCCTTCCTTAAGATGGAGATATCATCGAGAAGGCAAAATTTTTCATTTTCTTTCACTACAGAATTTAATACAAAAAGTTAATGTAAAATATAATATTATATAATTTGAAATGTAATAGAAAATAAATTAACAATCCTTTTTTTTTTACGTGGGGAAAAAAAACTCTCTTAGAAAATACTCAAAAAATATTGATCCCTTAAAAATTCTTAATATTAATAATATAATTATTGAGATATTTATTAATTTGTTTTCCCTAATATTATTTAAACCTACGTTTCCTGATTCTTTAAAAGATACATAATATAATATAAAATCAGCTAAATTAATCACATAATAACCCTAACAATCCTTTACTTTTTGAAAGGAAAATTAAAAAATCTTAATGATCACCTAATAGCCCTAACAATCCTATTTCTCGATTAAATGAAATTATTCGAGGAAAGCCTATCTCTAATCACGTATACTTTAATTACGTGCTCTAATTACATTCTCTAACCGCATGCCCTAACCGCGTGAATAAATGTCCGACATTACGTACTATTGTACGTAAAGCTTTTCTTCAGGCCAGTTGAACTTACTTTTCATTGATCCTGGCCACTTTCTCGCTCGATCTCTAATCAGAGATCGAAAAAGGAGATAAACACTCCTTCTTTTGCCGATTAATTACCGGCAAATGAGCGTAAATATTTCACGCTCATCGTAACGATCGCTCGATTTTACAATCGTTTCTTAAATATTTGAATATAACTTTATTTTAACTCAAATAAAGCCAAATTACTACAAATTTCTATATACTATATTTTCTAATAAAATATAAAATTCATGTATGTGTATAACTTTTATGATATTACAAATTATTTACTTAATTAATCGTTTGGCTTTATTTTAAGTTAAAGTAAAATTTAAAAACAATATCTACAAACAAATTCTACAATGGATGAGCTATGATATAAGAAATTAGAATAAAATAAGTGCGCGTTATAAGAATAAAGTAGTATCAAAAATTGATAAAATTGTTAAAATTATTAATGCGTGCTCTTGATTTAATAAACTAGTCAAGACTTTATAAAAAAAATTTTCTTTTCTTGATTCTCTTTTTTAAATTAATACTTCAATATATTTTCGCAATAGATGCAAAGCATTTCGAAAGAATTTATTAAAAGTTATTTAATTTAATCTATCCTAGCTCATCCATTTTAAGGGAACGGACTTACTCTACAATTCACAATCTACAATCTACAATCTACAATCTACAATCTACAATCTACAATCTACAATCTACATCTACAATCTCTACGAATCCGTTACCTTAAAGTTAAATAAAAGTTAAATAAAAGTTTTTCTCACTCACCAACACTGATGCGCAACAGCGGAGTTATATTTATCGAAGCTACGTTGTCTGTAACATACAAATATAAAATTCATTTATATTAATGCTCACAAAATGCAATCAATATTTCGAAAAATTTTTATCGCGCGGAATTTTATATCCGATGTGTAAAATAATAAGCAGAGATAAACACGTGTGGAAAATTTTTATAAAATTTTAAAACTGTTTTTTAAGAAAGTTTTTTAAAAAGTTTTATATAACTTTTATAAAAATCTTTCTCTCTAATTTTCTCTTTAATTCATTTAAATAATAAGATCGAATTATTATGCGTACGATTTATAACAATTGATATACAAATAATAAATATTCACCATCAAGTTGCTCCGCCGATGCAAGATGCCTCTCCCAGACCTCCTCCTCCTCTCATGTTGTTGACGCGCGATACTTTCAACGGCACTCCCGCACTCACGAGCGATATTTTTATATCGCTATTTTCGTTATTTTACGCGCGATACTGAACGGCACTCACGCACTATTTCGATTAAATGCGATTAAAAATTTTATGTTTGATCGCGCGATGTATATACTTAATATGTATATACCTTTAACGGCACTCCCTAATATGTATATACCTAACGCGACGCGTTAACGAAGCGCTTGCCGTCCGCGGCACGTTGACGGCACCGACGACGCGAAAAGGTACTTAGCTTCCCTTTCAGGCACCTTAAGATTTATCATAAATAGAAAAATTTAAGATAAATCTCAAGACACCATCCAAGTACTAAGCCCTCCCACCACGACAAGGTGTACCCCATGGGAGGGTTATATTATATATAATTTTATATATAATATAATATATATAATTTGGAATTTATTTTGTATATAGTATATAAACTTAAATTTACATAACAAGAACGTAAAACAAAATCACTAGGGTGATACTGTTTATGTTAGATACTATATTGTTGTGAAAAAAAAAGAGGAGGAAAAGAAAATATTAATTTTTTTTAAATAAAAAATTTAATTAATTAGAAAATTAATTAGCGACATGAAACGATATCTTTATCGAATCGCAATTATTCATTACTTCGAACAAAAATTGAAACATGGGATACGTAAAAGGGATAAGAGAATTAATTATATTATGATATCGATCATTGATGCTTATTATAATATTTCTTTAATAATATTAGAATTAACTACATTTTGATCAATGCTTTAAATATTTTTTTTATTAATTAAATCTTTGTTAATTAAACAATATAATTAAACAATATAAGTTATGTATGACAACATGTAATTATTTAATCTTTTAATCTTACGATACATTAATACGTAAAATATTTTAACAATAA